>NC_064568.1:83866289-84519414 GCF_937001465.1 Orcinus orca
TGACAGCACCATCATTTTCCACTGTCCTGTGATGATTGATTCAGGCAAAATTCATCAATCAGTGCCCAAGCTATGGGTGACAGTTTGATAAAGAAAGATGTATTTATCAAAGTGTATTTATCCTCACATATTTCTTATGAAAATGGTAACTTGACCATTAAAAAACTCAGCAGAGAAAACCTTACCCCAAATTATCAGATTACCTTCATCATAATGGGGACACTGACATCATGTACCTCTGATGAGATAAACTGAGAAGGACACAGCAACACTCCTATTGTATTCTGACCAAAATGCATCATCATCTGAATCTAATCAGGCAGTCAAACCGAAATTGAAACACATTATACAAACCAACTGTAACATGCTCTTTAAAAATGTCAATGAACGAAAATATCATGAAAGACAAAGAAAAGTTGAGAAATGGTCCCAAATTAAAGGAGTCTAAAAATACATTAACATAAATGAAATGTGTCACCCTGGAGAGGTCCTGGATTTGGAAAAAAAAAAATGGAGTAAAGGCTAGTATCGGGACAATTAGCAAAATTTGTGTATGAGGGGTATAGTTTTGTATCAATATTAAATTCTCTACATTTGACAATTTTACTGTGCTTACATAAGGGATACAATGAAGTATGTTGGGGTAAAAGGATACAATGAAGTATGTTGGGGTAAAAGGATATGTTTGCCAACACTGTCAAATGGTTTAGGAAAAAATCTATGTGTGGAGAGAGAGAGCAAGAGAGAGAGCAAGAGAACCAATGAATGTGGCAAAATGTTACAATAGATGAATCTGGATATATAAGATAGATTTGCAACTGTATTTTATGTTTGAAATTATCTCCAAAAAAAGCTTTAAATATTCCTCCTTTTTACAACTTCCTTCCTCATTGTGCCAAAATGCTGCCAGAAAGACATAAAAGGTAACGCATAGTGATTTAAACCATAGTACTGTGTGTGCTACCTCTGGAAGTTTAGACCTTGATGGGGAGATGGGAATGAATTTACAATATCTGACCCAAATGTGGAGGAGGGAAGGTGAAGAACACTTCGTGTTGGCATAGGATTTTGGTGGGTGCATTCTCTTTGACTCTTCCTTTAGGTAAACAGGAAACAAGTTCCCTTTACCCTAAGTGAAGTAGCCTGAAACTGTTTGTTCCACGTAATACTTGGCTTGTTTTTTCTAAGCATGTCAAGGTTTGCAGAACGTCTCACTGCTCTTTCTTTCAAAACAAGACAGACAGTACATAGGAGGGCATGCGTGCAGTTGAGTTTTTGGTTTTGGCAAATAGTCACTGGTATTTGTGGCGTTAAAGAGAGCAGTAAGAAACCACATTTTCTCGACCCCATTGTAGCTGTGAGGAGACCCTTTTGTTTTAGAAATGGAATCTGCTGACACTTTTGAGCTTCTGTACCTAAGATTTGTCTGGAGTGACTATTTGTTAGCACATTGGGTTTATAAAGCAAAAGAAAGGATCAAAAATATAGGTTAGGCAGAAACCTAAATTCTTTGAATTGCAGAGGTTTTCATAACAAAATGTCTTTAATCCTGGATAATTTGATGGAAAATTAAACTTTCAATTTGATGGTTCAGGATTTAGGTCTTGTTTTAGAGCCTGGTAGTTTTTTGTTTATTTCTTTGTTTCCCTTACTTAGATATGAGCCAAGACTAGTACAACCCAGCTTTGTTCTGGAGAATCTTGTCCATGCATTTACCCTCCTGACATGGAGCTCTTGGCTCAACAGGAATACGAAGAGCTAGAAACCAGAGTAACATCTATTGACTTGCAGTGGTTTATTCTGTTCTACTGTAGGGATATTGTTGATTTAAGGAAGGTTCCTTACAACATTAAAAAAGAAACCTCAGTATTGCTTTTAAGGTTACAAATTTAGAGAAATGTAGAAAGTAACTAGGGAGGAAAAGATATGGCCTGTAAACTGGAAAGTGCCGGTAAGATTTTTATTTTACAAATCATTGATAATTTAGAAATTTGAACAACTTCTTCCTAGACAAGATTATTGACTGGTTTACTGGGTGTGAGTGAGGAGGTGGCCAGCATCAAAGGATCCCCAACTTTTTCTCTGAGGATGGTAAGAATGGTTATGGTGTCTGTCAAAGAACTTGAGGACTTCCAGAACTTCAGTTTGAATTGAGAGGCCAGTGGTTCAAACAGGTTACTCAGACACTTGTTGAATTAAAGTTCTAAAATCTCATGTATTTTGGCTAGAGTGAGACTCCATACATTCATTGTGAGTTCATTCATAGAATAATCTAGAGCCATTTTGTGATCATCAATGTTGCCTAAAAGACTGGCGAGCTAGAAGACACAAGAAACCACAAAATCTTGAAAATAGGGCAATTATCTCTTGATTTCTGTCATGGCTCCATTGTTTGAATAGGCAGGAAGCTCTGGGAGGAGCAACTTTTTTTTCCAGAGCACACCAGGAACTGATATCAGCTTCTCTGCCTTCTAGAATATGGTGGGAGAAAAGTTGAGAGAACAAAAATGTGGCCCATGTTTTTAGTAGGATGATGTTTCCTTTAGTTGAAATTACCTCAAAGTTCCATGTTCTTCGCTATAGAGAACATACATTGTTTTACCCCTCAAACTAGAGGAATTGGGATGGGTATTTCCACTTTTTTCTTGTTTAATGCCCTTTAATTTATTGGTTTCAAACTTTTCCCAAATCTAGGAACAAGTGCACTTGAACTGAATCAAGATGCCTTTTCCCACTGTGTGATAGATAATGAGCATCACTTACTGCCAGGTGTAGGAAAGTTTGAGTTTTGAGCATTGAAACTTGGTGGGTTTCCCAAGGGCAAGTTGAAATCCTGCTCACAGAACCCTAGGTTGAGTTCAGACTGTGGCCAATATGACACATTTATTTTTTCATACTTTCAAAATAAAAAAAAAAGGTGCTTGTTTAATGTAGCTAAGGGTAAGAAGCAGATAATAGTAATAACAATGGGTTACATTAAATGATTATATCACCTCCTTGATAAACAGACTCCCTAAGAGATGAAGTAATTACTTGGCCACCAGTTCACAGCCAACATGTAACAGGGCAAGTTTCAATGCCAGGCAGATTTGCTTTAGAACACCTACTCCAGGTCTTTTCTTTAGAGATGGAAATCCTGAAGTCAAAGGACCACTTGAGATTAGTGGCTTTTGGATTTATTCCTCTTTGAAAATGTCATTATCACTCATAGGGAAAGAAGTGGTGCCACATAATCATATAATGTTGAGCAGTTTTCAATTCTTTGGGGAAATTGGGAAGAGAGAAACGAATGAACTCATAATACTCACCAGGAAATAAAATACCTTAAGTCCAGCAATATGGTCTGCAAACCCTGCTGTGACATTTTGTAGGGGACGCTACAGCTCTGGTTTTGGACACCTAAAGGAATGGAAGACAGAAAAGAAGGAGGAAAACAAAGTAATCCTGAGAGCTAGTGATTACAGTATCACTTTCAAGTGGAATTTTCTCTGCAATAAAGAGAATGCAAAGGAGATTTGCAACTAGGATAATATCTACCAAATGAATTAGCTGAATGTATATCCAGTAACTAGATTTATAGATTTGGGTAGCTCACTAGGTAAACTTTTGGAGCTTTTAAACCGGGGAAACAAAGTTTGAATCCCTAGGGGCTCAGGTCCTTCTGTTCGAATTTATTCTCCAGTTATTTCTAACTGGCAAAAGTCTACTGAAAGCTTGCCTGTTCTTAAAGTTTGAGTATTTACAAGTTCTGAGACCCTATACTTTGTGGTTGGTAAACTATTGCCTGAGAGCTAAGAATGGTTTGGGAACGTTAAAAGGTTGAAAAAATAAAACAAAAAAGAGTATTAGTTGACATGTGACTAATGACTCTGAAAGGTCAGCAAGGTTCGGTTGTTCCTAGACTAATGCTGAGAAAGGGAGAGTTGAAGGGGGACGGAGAAGAGAGGGGATGAAGAGCGGAGAGTATCCTGTGGGGAGGGGAAGACAGTTGAGTGGGAGAAGCAGCCAAGGAGGACAGGAGAACGAGACGCTAGAAGAAAGTTTGGGAATGAGAATTAAACACGAGTAATATTTGGATGAGGGAGTATGTGGATGTATCCAAGGTCTTTATCTCTTCTGCATTTCTACAGGTCCACCGCAAGAGAAGCTCCATTATTCTAAGCGAAGTAGGTGAAAACGTTATGTCCCACAAGAATCCAGTTTGTTTTGTTCCAGTTATCGTAGTCTGAGAGCTACTAGTTGCTCTTTTCCTCGCGGGTTAAACAAGTTGAGCACTTTGTAGGGCGCTCGTGTGGTTGAATTTTTGTTTGCGGTGCAGTACTGCTGGAATTGATAGCTTTATAAAGAGCAGCTGGAAAGCCACATCTGGATTCCCGTGTGACCGTAGTGGGAGCAATGTTGAGCGTAGAAGCAGGGTCTGCCGGTGTCTTTGGGCTTACGTATCTGAGGCAGCAACTGACTTTTAGCGCATTGGGCTTGGAATGTTAGGGACAAATGAGAAAGAAAGGTAAGCCGGACAACAAACAAATACTTTTGAATAGATGTCCAAGAATACAAGTGTCAGCACCTCGGATAGCGCATCAAACTTTCGACCTGAAAGTCGACCGTTTCAGTCTCTGAGAGCAGGTTCTTTAGTCCTTACATTCTTGTTTCTTACTCATACGCAGAAGTCAGTCCTCGCAAACCCAGTTTTCTTCTAGATATCTTTTAGGACATTTTCAGTGTTCTCCTTTACTGCTTGTATTCTACACTTCTCCCAGCGGGAGTCTGAAGAGCAATAGTTTGAACAGACTTCCTCTGTTCCTCTCCTGTGGATCTTTGCTTTAAGCCCAATGCTATTTCCACCAAAGACACATGAGGATCAGAAGTACCTGGCTTCACTTTGGCTACTTCAGAAGTCATCACACAATACCTAAGAATAGTAAGGGTAGGGGCAGGCATCCCTTATGCTGTGTGTATCCCAAGGCGTAGCTGTGATTGTTCAAAATGGCTAGAGAGCAAATGGCTAATAAAAACCTGAATAAACGGTTTGAGTAACTCAGCACGAGCATCGTTGTATTCCACAGTGACAAAGAAGATTGTGGCACCAGGACAAGGCAGGAAACTTGGATATTCTCTCACTCAGAAAGCCTAAGCCACTCCTGGTTTGCTTGCCGCGGTTCCCAATAAAGAGAGATGCCCAAGTGGAGGTGCCGGGGATTGAACCCGGGGCCTCGTGCATGCTAAGCACGCGCTCTACCACTGAGCTACACCCCCGACAAGGTCGTTCCATTTCATTCATACTAGAAATTGTTCCATGAATTAACTTACATGCGCTCTAGGGAGCGCACTCCACCCAACGTAAATGTCTCTTGCAAGAAGCGCTCCGCCAAGCTATTCCGTGCCACTGTGCTTGACATAGCATCAAAGTCACGGTCTCCCAAGAAGACGCTCCTTCCACTCAGATTTGAGACCCACTATGTCTACCCATCCTTAACATCTGGTGATTCAGCCAAACATATGTTGTAGGATCACCGTCTTGAAATCTACAGTGTAAGTGAATTGTATTAAAGACTTTTTTTTTCCTTCTGGTACAGATGCCAGTTGCTGCTTAGAGGTCCTTTCTGGAGGTTCTTTCCTCTGATAGGCAAACCTTCCTAATATACTATCTTCTGACGCTCTATTTTCCCCTAGTCCTGTCATCTCTCATCATCATTTCCTTCCCCTTCACTGCAGAATTTAGCCTCCGGCTCAGGCTTCTCCAGTCCAAATGCCATCATTGTTATCAATGATTAGGGGTTTTTGCTGTTATTCTGTTTTGAACACATGCACAGACAACACATATGTAATCATGGGAGTGACATCAAAACTAGCCAGTCTCCCAGGTTTCTTAATACATCTCATTTTCTTACAGGAATTTTATATCAAACCTTTGGAATCCAAATGGAACTATCATAATCCAACAACTGTGCTTTGTTAACTGACCTATTTTGGTTGTGATTTCATTTACAGTTTTAAAATAAAAATATAAAGTTTACTTGGAAAAATCTAGGAAAGTTGCAGGATAAGAAATTCCAATATACTTGCTACTCAGCATCACACTTTTAATTTCATTTTACTTTGAGGTTTTATGTGTGTGTGTGCATTGGGGAGTATTGTGAGGTTTAGTCACTGTGAAATGACACATAAAAGAATAATCTCTTTATTGTGTGTGTGTCAGTGCTATATGTATGATATATATGTGTGAGAATTTATGTGACATTTCGTATCTTGATTTCACTGCTTAATTAACCAGTGACATGAGGGAAAGAGATGAACATCCCTGGACATTTTAACAATTACTTGAGCCTTCTCATTTTCCTTACTGACAAAACATCCCTGTAGCTGACATGCCATCACTGGTAGAGTTTTGCCCTTTGTCTGGAATGTCCAAATTTGTCTGGAATGTCCAGGAGATAGTATTAAGCATTCTTAAATGAAGGATAAGTTCACCACTCAGATTAGAGTAGTGAAAACTGAAAGCAGATGAAAGAATAGGGTCATAAAGATTCAGGTTTGACAATCCAATTCTTCTCTAAATCAATAACTTCTTTCTTGATATTCCTTGATATGGATACTAAATCGCTTCATTTAACTTAATTTTGCCATATGTTCATCCAGCATTTCCAAGCCAGCATCTTTGATGCAACCTTTCATTTCTAGCACCTCCATTACTGTCCTATTTCACTCTCTTAAACCATGCTTGCACAGACTTTTCCCACTTTCCTCTCTATATTACCTTACCTTTTCCTGCTCAATAGCAAAGTTAAATTCATAACCCTTTACTCCACTCCAATGGCCTCATCACTGTTGAAGTCTGTCTTCCCAACGAACATTTGGTTGAAAGAAACAAAAAAGAAAAATCTGGCTCATGTAGGATCTCTTGAACCTGAGGCAACAAACACAACAGATTCACATCATCAGGTTTGAGGACTCAGTGCCACTGGCAGTACCACTGAGGAGCATGAAAGAAAAAGAACAGAAAGAGGAAAAAAAGTAAGACATTCTCGGTCAATTATCTTTAAGAAGGCATTATTCTTTCAACTGTGCCTTGGTCAATGCAATAGCTGTGGGCTAAGGAGAAGCAAATCTGCCCAGTGATGATTCCTTCTCTGTGCTTGTCTACTCTTCTACCTCCAAGCATGATTATCTTCTATAGTCAGCAGAAGTAGGGAACAATGGATCATCAGTCTTTCTGAGCAAGTAATCTGGTGTTAAGACATTTACTTTGGGTGGAGTGCACCCGCTAGACCTTGTTAAGTTAATTCACAAAACAATTGGTGATTTTGCGAGACTCACCAAATCCTCACTAATTTCTAATATGAATGAAATAGGCCACCAGCATTGGGGGTGTAGCTCAGTGGTAGAGCGCGTGCTTAGCATGCACGAGGCCCTGGGTTTAATCCCCGGCACTTCCACTTTGGGGTCTCTTTGTTGGGAACCGCTAGAGAATAACATTGATTATTCTTTACAGTGGTTCAGCAGCTCCCAGGGTTGAGAAAAGTGCAGAAAGGTTGCAGGTGGTTAAGTGAATCCACAGGTGTTCTGATTTAGCCAAAATAGTGTCACCCATCCTTATTGGGATTATGAAAAGAGGTCAGATTTTTGTCATGAGGAGTTACGTATCCTTATTGGGATTATGAAAGGAGGTCAGATTTTTGTCGTGAGGAATTAGTCCCCTCTCCGTAATTTACACAAATTAGCTGACCACACATTCCTCCCTTCAGTTCCTAAAGTGAATTCATCAGAGTACTGATTTAGTGAAATTAGGGATTTTAGGCTGTCAAGCTTTCTTTGACATCACTCAATAAACACCCTTTCCACACTGTTTTTATCTTTTTAAATAAAATAATGCCTTTTATTCATAAATTCCAATCACAAAGAGACACCAGAAAAATCACCTAAAGACTTTGGAGTCCAAATAAAAGTTATCAGTGGATTAGAGAGGAAGCAAAATGCCCCTGTGTCTGTTAGCCATAACAGTGAAAAGACCACTTCCTCTCTCTGATTCGTGCATCCATGAGTCCTGATGAGAGAGACACACATTCCCATTATTAGTCACTGATTAAGAATATTCACCATATCCTGGATATCATTACACAGCCCCCCCTCCCCGCTCCAAAGTATTGTCTCTCAGCTCATACAATAACCAAGTATTCAAAAGGTCATTCCACCATCCTATCAGGCCATCTGCTTCAGGGTTAGGGGCTTACGGTGAGGCCAGTGAATTTCAGAACATTAGCCCACTGCCAAATTTTATTTGCTATAAACTGGCTTCTTGTCTCAGAAACAATGCTGTGGATGCTGTTGAATATGACATTCAGTAAATCCATGGTTGGTGGTTTTGGCAGAAGCATTGTGGGAGGTGAAGGAAAATCCACATCCAGGTTAAGTACTTATTCCAGTGAGATATACACTGTCGCCTTAATACAGAATTGGTCAAATATAATGAACCTGACACCAGGGGTTTAGCTGCTTCCCCCATGGAATGATAGCTTGTGAGGGCTCAAAGTTTGTCTGTGATATTGGTAGTTTAGTCACTTAGCAGTGGTTTGAACTACATCATTTCGGTGCATAGAGGTGCATGTTGCTGAACCTGTGTATGACCTCTGTTCCTGTCATCATGGCCACTTTGTCCATGAGCTCACTGGGCAAGTAGAATGGTGGCTAAAGAGAAGCTTCCAGACATCAACAGAATGGGTCATCGTGTCCAACTGCCTATTAGATCGCCTCTGAGGAGGTTGTTCTCTGGAGGGCATTCACATGGAAACAAATATCCTTAGACTGCACATTTGGGCAATTCTAACTACCCGCCTCTTTCCCAGACCTCTCTGTCACCACTTTTTCAATAATTTTCCTTCCAAGCTCCTAATTACCAGCCAAACTATTAGCCACCTCTCATAAATTAGTGTAGATCCCTACTCTACAAGCAAAATGAACAGTCACGTGCCCTGCTTGAAGTAACGCCCACTGAGAGGGTTTACCTTCACCACCAACATTCAGGTACTATGGAAGCTGCTCACCTTTGTGAGTGGAGTGCACTTTGGGTGGAGTGCACCCGCTAGAGCTCGTTAAGTTAATTCACAGAACAATTGGTGGTTTTGCGAGACTCACCAAATCCTCACTGATTTCTAATATGAATGAAATAAGCCCCCAACATCGGGGGTGTAGCTCAGTGGTAGAGCGCGTGCTTAGCATGCACGAGGCCCCGGGTTCAATCCCCGGCACCTCCACTTAGGAGTCTCTTTGCTGAGAACTGCTACAGAATAACATTAATTATTCTTTACAGTGGTTTAGCAGCTCCCAGAGTTGAGAAAAGTGCTCACCTCCTCAGAGCTGCTCACCTCTGCTCACCAGTATATGAGCAGAACCACCTATAAACCAAGTCTGGTTCTTTTTTCTTCTTCTTCTTTAGTTGTAGGAACTCCCTATGAAGCTATAGAGGTAGATTGACGAATGGAGGATTGTATCAAGTGTAGGAGCCATGGGAACATAAGCTACTTTCTCATGCAAATTACTCATGTGTGTAGGCCCTGCTCATATATTCTATTTATACTTGAATATGAAATGGTGCTGTGCACTGTTTATAACATCACAATGCTAAATGATTTCCTTGCCTGGCTAACGAAGGAGCCAATCAAAATCTGATTTGGTTGTAGTTTCATTTTCATTTTTGAAGGAATTTTTGTGAAGAAATTCTGTTATGATGAGATATGCCGTTTCAAATTTTCTAAATTTTGTGAAAGTTGCTTCCCTGTCAGTTGGGAATATCGTCTCAAGAGTTTAGTCTGGTAATATTTATGTATACGGTATTCTTTTAGCAAATTCACAGCATCATTGGACTCCATTTCTCAGCATTTTTGGAGATTGTGAGAGATGAAAGAATGAAAAGAAGAGAAAAATAAGGGACCCCCCCCCAATAATATTTTCTTTAGTTTCCTTTAGATTCTGAGCTGTATCTGGGTCAACTGACAGGATGTAGAGGAGCGGAAAGGCTTTCTATTGAATCCCTCATTATTACCTCTTTTCAAATTCTCCCACCTTTACGTGTTCATCCAATACTGCCAGGAATTGGATGCAACTGGCATACGTGGAAGGTATAGATTCCAGGTCTTTCCAGATAGGCAAGTATATTGGACAATTAGGCAGCCACGCTTAAGGAATCTGAAAACGTCTAAAACGGAAGTTGAAAACAATCTAAATATTAAAAAAGAAATGTCAGGAAGAGGGGGTTTTCAGGTAGCCGAAATAGCTCAGTTGGGAGAGCGTTAGACTGAAGATCTAAAGGTCCTTGGTTCGATCCCGGGTTTCGGCACACTAAGAGTTTTAGTTGATCCCAGGGGTGAGTTTCCTTTCTGCGCATTAATAAGGAACGTCGTAATGCAGCAGCCCCCAACATTTTTGACACCAGGGACCGGTTTCGTGGAAGACAATTTTTCCACGGACAGGGGTGTGGATGGTTCAGGCGGTAATGCGAGCGATAGAGAGCGGTGGGGAGCGGTGGGGAGCGGTGGGGAGCGACGAGCAGCGGCAGATGAAGCTTCGCTCGCTCGTCCGCCGCTCACCTCCTGCTGTGCGGCCTGGTACCTAACAGGCCGTGGACCGGTACCTATTCACTCGGATGATGCCCACGAATGTTGAGTTCCTTTAGCATGCTAAAGCCTAATTGCACAATAAAAACAATGTTGCGCCACAGTTCACACTTTTTGTTTTGTTTTGTTTTCACATGATGTGCAAGCACTACTAATAAAAGTAATAACAATAAAATGTTATGGTTCAGAGATGCACAGGACACTGAAAAACTTGAGGAAAGATCACTGAGTCGCTGCAATGCGTAGTGCGCACAGCAGCAGTGGGAAGGGGAAAGGGTGCCACGTGCTGTCTCTGTTGCAATTACTCTCCGTGATAGCCCTAAAGTAGCCATAGACGACGTGTAAATGAAGTGGCTGTATTCGAATAAAACTTTATATATGGACACCGAAATTTAAATTTCATATAAACTTCACATATCACCCAATACTATTTTTTGTTTTATTTTTCACCTTTAAAAATAAAAAACGGTACTCCTTTCGGCAACACTTATACTAAAACTGGAAAGATACAGAGAAAATTCCCATGACCTCTGCGCAAGGATGACATGCACATCCATGAAACTTTCCAAAACCATTCTTAGCTCGAACGCAATAGTTTACCAGCCACTAGGGTAGAAGAGTCCATTGTAGATATTCAGAACATCAAGCAGGCAAGACTTCAGTAGCCTTTTGCCGATTAGAAATAACTGGAGAATAAATGTAAACACATGGAACCTGAACCCCTAGGGATTCAAACTTTGTTTCCCCAGATTAAAAATTCTGAAATTTACCTAGTGAGCTACCCGAATCTACAGGTCTAGCTAGTGGACACGTATTCAACTGATTTATTTGGTAGATATTGTCCTAGTCGCAAACTCCTTGGCATTCTCTTTATTGCAGAGAAAATTCCATTTGAAAGAGATGCTATAATGCCTCACTCTCAGAAATACTTTGTTTTCCTCTCTCCTGTCTTTGTGTCCTCCGTTCCTTGAGGCGTCCAGAACCAGAGCTGTAGCGTCCCCTACAAAATGTCATAGTAGGGTTTGCAGGCCATATTGCTGCATTTAAGGTGTTTTATTTCGTGGTACATATTTATGAATTCATTCCCTTCTTTCTCATTTCCCCACAGCATTGAGAGCTGCTCAACATTAAGAAATTATGTAGGGCCATCCCTTTCCCTGTGAGTGATAATGACATTTTCAAACGGAAATGAATCCAAAAGTCATTCTATCTGTCTTTTGACTTCAGGATTCCTGACTGTAAAGAAGGATCTGGAGCAGGTGTTCTAGGAAATCTGCTTGGCTTTGAAACTTGCCCTGTTACATGTTGGCTGTGAACTAGTGGCCAACTAATTACTTCACCTCTTAGGGAGTCTGTTTATCAAGGAGGTGATATAATCATTTAATGTAACCCATTGTTATTACTATTATCCACTTGTTACCTCCAGCTACATTAAACAAGCACTGTTTTTTATTTTGAAAGTTTGAAAAAATAAATGTGTCACATTGACCACAGTCAGAACTCAACCTAGAGTTCTGTGAGCAGGATTTCAAGTTTCCCTTGGGAAACCCAACAAGTTTCAATGCCTCAAAACTCAAACTCTCCACCACCTGGCAGTAAGTGATGCTCATCATCTATCACTCACTGGGAAGAGGCTTCTTCATTCAGTTCAAGTGCACTGGCTCTTAGATTTGGGAAAAGTTTGAAATCAATAAATTAAAGGGCATAAATAAGAAAAATAAAAAGTGGAAAGACCCATTCCCAATTCCTCAAGTTTGGTGAGGGTCGGGGAAGCAATGTACATTTTCTATAGTGAAGAACATGGGACTTACAGATAATTTCAGTTAAAGGAAACATCATCCTACTAAAAACATGAGTCACATTTTTGTTTCCTTAGCTTTTCCTCCACCGTATTCTAGAAGGTGATAAGCTAGCGATAAGTGCCTGGTGTGTGCTGGGGAAAAAATGCTGCTCCCAGAGCTTCCTGCCTATTCAAGTAATGGAGCCACGACAAAAATCTAGAGAGAAAGCTATAATTGCCTTATTTCAAGGGTTTGGGGGTTTCTTATGTCTTCTAGCCCACTAATCCTTTAGGCATCACTGAAGGTCACAAAATGGCTCTAGATTTTTCTATGAATGAACCCTCAATGAACTTATGGAACCTTACTCTAGCCAAAGTACATGTGATTTTAGAACTTTAATTCAACAAGTGTCTGAGTAATCTGTTTGAGCCACTGGCCTCTCAATTCAGACTGAACTTTTGAAGCCCCCATGTTGTGTAACAGACAACAGAGTCATTCTTACCATCCTCAGAGCAAAGTTGAGGATCCTTTGACGCTGGCTATCTCCTCACTCAGACCTAGTATTTCAGTCAACTCTCTGGTCTAGCAGTCTTATTTCATCCATTACTTTGTATTCCTTTATTGTTTCTTATTCATTTTAATGCTCAGTGTTTCCAAGATTGTCTCGAAGATACTGTAATCTGTTGAGCTTACTATCATCTTTAAGCACTTTCTTACATTCTGACACAGAATGATATTCTAGGTGACAGCAAATTCTTACAATGGGGATCTGTATGAAGAAATTAAGTTGTGGGGCTAGTTCTCCCAGTTGTTCCTTGAGTGTCACTGATTCTAGCTCTTCTTTTCCTTCTTCTATTCACCTTTTGTAGGTTGACAAGTGTGAATAGATCCTAGGAATGTACCTTTCTGCCTAGCATGAAGATGCCTTTCTCTTCATGTAGACTGGAAAGAGAATGCAATAAAGGAATTTCAGAAATAACGGAATCGTACATAAGGGATTTTTGTACTAACAATTTCAGGTTCTGGAAACACAAGGCAGTTAGATATTGCCATTTAATTTTATTCCAAGAGCAAAAAGAGTAAGGGGGTGTAGCTCAGCGCGTGCTTGGCATGCTCGAGGCCCCGGGTTCAATCCGCGGCACCTCCAACCGCAGGCGAGTGTTTCTCATTCTGCGTGATGAGACCAGCTCCTTGTGAGTGTTCGTATTTCTGCCTAAAACTGGCCTTCGGTTTTTGGAATCACTTCTATCCTCTTCATATTGAGCTACCTCCTTATTTTGCGGGGGGGGGGGTGGGTGGGAAAAAAGTGAAATATGGGAATTCCCTGGCGGTCCCGTGGTTAGGACTCCGCGCTTTCACTGCTGAGGGCGTGGGTTAAATCCCTGGTTGGGGAATTAAGATCCTGCAAGCCGCGCGGCGCCGCCAAAAAATAAAATAAAATAAAGTGAAATACATCTAGTTTAGCATTCAGTAAATTAGTTTAAGTAGAAATAATGTAATTTTAAATGGCTTTTTAAACTAATGACATCAAACTGTAAATTTAAAAAGCAACTTAAAAGGATTTAAATATGATAAGATATAGAAAGACATACTCATAATTTCTCAGATCTTCATGCACTTTTGAGTTGAAGTGACAAATTAGCTCTAATATATCACACACTGTAACATGCTCCCTCTGCACATGACTATGTATGAAACCAGATTATGTCACGCAAAATATGCCTCTTTGACACGAAAATTATTTTGAGCTGAAGTTAATTAAGATGCAAAAAAAAAAAAAAAAACCACACACACACAGGAAAGCTCTCTCTACCCTCCCATATCCACCCAAAGGCAGGATATAAATTCTCCTTTTACTGGAGACAAACTCTTATCAGCCCAGAGACGCACCAGAGGAATCTGCAAACAAATCTTACTCCACTAGTTTCTTCCCATATATTTAATTTCCCACAGTTTTCTGCCCTTGGAAGATGAAAACTGCATTCCTCGATCCTGTCATTTGTCTACAAATTTACTGTTCTTTGTTGAATATATTTCATTAGCCGCGGTGCTAAGCCGCCACTTTGAGTTACTTTTTGTTTAGGTTTCTTCTGTGTGATGCCTGTTGCACACATTAATAAGCTCTGTTTTTCTCTTGTTAACCTACGTTTATGTGCAAGTGTGCCAGCTGAAAGCCTAAGTTGAATAAAGTGTTGTCTCTCCCGTTCTAGTATGCTGCCCTCTCCACATTCTATACACCAAGCAATTGGACAGCACCCCATTAGATCTACACACTATTAAAATGAGTCAAGTCCTCTGATCATGAACTTGGGAGTGAAAGCAATTTACAAGATCTTCTAAAATTTCTAAATCCTTGCTTTTCATTTCTAGACTTATTCTTGGAGAACCAGTAGCAAATAATGGAAATCAGTGGGGACAGGTATTTTTCCGAATTTCTTGGATTATGTGAGAGTAGAGTGCACAAAATGAAGTACTGGGTTTGGTTTCTAGCACCTTTGTTCCTGCCCTTTTCTTTTACTCTCTTAAACCATGTTGGCACAAACGTTTCCCACTTTCCTCTTTATATTCCCTAACTCACTTTTTCTTGCTCATAGCACAGTTAACTTCATACCCATTTGCTCCTGATCCCTTTCCACTCTAAGGGCCTCAACATCATTGGTGATGTCTGTCTTCCCAAGGAACATTTAATTGAAGGAAACAAAAAAGAAAGATCTGGCTCATTCAGGATTTCCTGAACCCAAAACGACAAACATGGCAGATTCACAACATCAATCTTGAGCAATCAATTCCATTGGTAGTATTATTGAGGAGCATGAAGGAAAAAGAACAGAAAGAGAGAAAAAGAAAAAAGTAAGACATTCTCAGTCAATTATCTCTTAGAAAGCATTATTCTTTCAACTGTTCCTGGGTTAATTAAATAACTGCAGGCCAGGGAGAAGCCACTAGACTGTATCCAGTTTAGTAATTTCAGAAATAGTGTAATTTAACCTGATAGACTTTCTCCAGAGAACTCTTAGCTTACAAAAAAAAAAAAAAAAAAAAAAAGACGGAGAAATAATATTTTATGAAATAGCTAGAAAAAGGTAGAGGTATGGGGGTGTAGCTCAGTGGTAGAGCGCGTGCTTTGCATGTACGAGGTCCCTGGTTCAATCCCTGGCACCTCCACTTAAGTTTTATCAACCCCTTTTCTCATATCCTCTGCGAAAAGAAGGGCAGTGGATTGCTTTTATAGTTTTCCCATTTTTGCTGCCTCTGGCTTATCACCTCCCAGGGTGGGGCAACAGCAAAATAAAGACAAGAAGAAGGAGAGAGAAAGAGAGGAAGACTGGAAGGAAGGAAGGAAGGAAGGAAGGAAGGGAGGGAGGGAAGGAGGGAAGAAGGGAAGAAAGGAAAAGAAAGACATTCCCATCAGACATTTCACTTCCAAAGCAAGAAGCCTCCCACCACAACTGGCATATGCAAATAAAGACAGAACAGAAAAAGGACAGAATAAAGGGGAAGAGAAACGGCCCTATTCTTTTAGTTCTTTTCGTTGTATGAGCAGTCAGATCTGCATCATCTAACAGACAAGAGAAAAGCTTTCACCTGCCTCCCCTGCCTCCCCCTTCTCATCCCCACCTCCTTTCCCTCCACCCCTCCATCCATTACTGGACGCAAGCAGTTGAGGTGGGGGAAGTGGGTCCCAAATCTTTCTGAGTGAGTGACTGAGAGAACATTGAACAACCCAAACAGCAGTGCTAAGGAATGATGAGACTGTCAACGTGAACATTGGGAACA
This sequence comes from Orcinus orca, assembly GCF_937001465.1. Lineage (NCBI taxonomy): Eukaryota > Metazoa > Chordata > Mammalia > Artiodactyla > Delphinidae > Orcinus > Orcinus orca. Next base: position 83,882,458 of record NC_064568.1, read on the forward strand.
TAATTGGAAGTTTCAGGGTTGGAAGCTATTAGCTGGCAGGAATAGTTTGATTTGGGTGGAAATTAGGCTTAAGGCATTAAAAATTTTTGTTAGAAGCTGGATTTTGGCAGATGATAAATTGGGTCTCATTGGAGATTTTCACAGACCAGGTAGTAGAAAACACCCAACCCCATACACACACTCCTGGCTGAAATAAAGCTGCAAGGATATTGGCGAGTAATGAATTAAAATGTCTTCCCTTCTACATTTCCTACATTTGCCCACGGAATTCCAGTTTCTTGTTTTTAGAATTTTAAATAAAGTCATAAAGTGGAATACATGATTTAACATCACACCAAAGATTTCTGAGATGCAACCAAAGGGGTAGTGTGTGCAGGGTTGGGGAGATGAAGAGGGAGGGATAAAAACAGACGGATGCATAAATTTCTTGTGTTTCCTAAAATAAACACTATTGGTATAAACAAAGAGCTAATTAAAATTATACAACAACTTTGTTGCTATACATAATTGTGCATTAGGTGAATATATCAAAATCAGTTCCATTTTCAGTTTTTTTTTTTGGTTGCTAGTTTGTATATCAAAAGAGTAGAATAATGCAAAAGCTGAATTTTGCAGAGGGAGGGAAGCTGGTTCATGTGTACAAACAAAAAAGATTTCCATTTAGCCTCTCAAAGGCTAGGAGGGCTGAGAGGGTAGGATTAGCAACTCACAGTGGAAGATGAGAAGACAGGACTCCACAGACACTGGACCTTAGGATGCCCAGTTTACCCAGCAGCTGCTGTAAACCCCTAAAGCACAGACATCCAAGGGCATCGTTTTTGGACCCTCCCAGTTGAGAAATGCTTTTACAAGGCAGTGTCTATTTTAGGGCGGATGCCAAGTAGAGACTGCTTTTAAATTCCTTTTTGAGTGAGCTATCTGTTGTCCTCTTTATTTTCCTTCCAGTGGCTCCTAGCAGCTCCTGGCAGAGAACAAAAGCTTGCCCTTGGTGTTTTCCATGCCAGGAACCCTGATGCATCTTCTCTCTCTTCCTCTTCATACTCACTGGATTAGACATGGAGCCTCCATACAGTCTCAGATAAATGAAGGCAGTGGGCAGAATCATGAAAGACAGAAAGTCTCTGAAGAGCACTGGGACTGTAGACACTGTAGCCCCCAAGGGAATCCATATTCTGGGCACTTTTCCCAGGGAAAGAAAATAACTAATACCTAGGACCTCTAAGGTTCACCTTTGGCTCCCTGATGGTCAGTGTGCCTCAAGTGGCTTCAGCTTGGACCTTGGGATTTGTCACTCCTTCTCTGGTCATCTCCATGGTACCACCGGTTTCCCACATCATCACAGCAGGGGACTGTACCTCCGCTGCTCCTGACTGCCAGAGACCTAGCAAAAAATTCAGGGGAGTGAGTACAAAGAAGGGAACTCAGAAAGTTACCTCTGGAAATTTAGGTCCAGATGGAAAGAGAAGACAGAAAACCTTCAGCTACTAAAGGAAAAGGGGTAAGTGTCTGCCACAGACAATCACTGGTTCTGGCACTGTTTGAACATGAGATGAATTTGAAATGTGTAGGAAGCAACTTCATGATGATGAAGATGTCTGGTAAGCAAGGTCATACCTGAGTCTATAATTCAGCAGATAGCTTGCATCTAGAGACCTGGATTTTTACATGGCTATGGAAGAGAAGGCGCCTGAGATGAGAGTAGCACACGGACTGAAAAAGACACATTGGAATTGGAGAATTAGGAGTCATTGGTATGCATTGCAGGAAAACAAAAGAATGGCTGGCTTTAGATTGATTTCGGACCTTGCGGCTCTTTGTTTCTGCTTCGGGTATCTTCCCTACTTCTCTCAGCTTGCTTCAAAGTCTGCTCCACAGCTAGCTCTCAGGAAGGTATTTCCATTCCATCACCAAAGAAAGTCCCAGGAATGGGGCATTTTTCTTGTCTTCAAATTCTTCCTTTCCCCCAACTTCATCCTCCTCTGCCTCCAAAGCTGCCTAAAAGACCACAGAGGTAATGCAGAAGAATACAAAGAAGAAAAGTTAAGTATTTTATAGAAAAGTCAAGTATTTCTGGCTCCAGTATTTGTAGCATGTGGGCCCCATAGTTGTGGCTCGCGGGCTTTAGAGCACAGGCTAATTGTGGCACTCGAGTTTAGTTGTTCCGCGGCATCAGGGGATCTTCCTGGACCAGGGCTCAAACCCTTAGTCCCTAGCTTTAGGTAGGTGAATTCTTAACCACTGCGCCACCAGGGAAATCTTCAGCGTAAAGTATTGCGGAAGGGTGGTAGGGACGGGGCGGATAGAGGGGGATTTAGGTCCTTCCGGAAGGAAAGAGATGACAGAGCGGAAAGAATTTACAAAACCTACCAAGAAATGCAGAGCGACAGAGAGTGTCTAGCAAACCTAGGGCAGCAACTCGGTCGGGACCCGGCAACTGCTTTCCTTACTGAGGTTCTGTTTTGAAAGACAGAAGGAGGGAAGAGGGAGGAGGAAACAATACACAACCTCTTTCGGAAGGAATTCTCTCCGGAATGTGAGAGAGCGGGGAAATGTGTGGGCTGGGAAAGGAACTAGCACTTTGCATGCCTAGAGAGCATCTCACACCTCAGGCAGTCAGGCGCAAAACCACTTTCCGCCTATTTTGTCCGACAGGTAATCCAGATATGAATTTTGGATGAAGTCCGAAAGCATATTTAGAAGAGGCCGGACAGTAATTTATACTATTAGAAAGCTCCGCAGACTCAAAATCTGGCAGGTTTGGGAAACCCTGACTGGAGTGTCAACCACCCGGAACCTGGATGGAGTGGACTGAGTTATTGGGAAGATCTCACGCAGGAGCTGGCAGAGTGGACCAGAGCGGAAAGGCGAAGCAGTGCGTGAATGGGAAGAGGGAGGAGGCGAGGTTGGAGTTAGCGAAGTAGGGCGAAGAGGGCTTGAATATGAATCTCTAAACATGAATAGGATTTGGGTAGATGGGTAGGAAGGACGTGTCCAAGCTCCACCTCTCTTCTTTGCATCCTATAGGTACAAGAAAATGTTGGCTTTCCGTGATTTTAGGGAAGTGAGCAGCAAACTTTTGTCCCACAAGAAGATCCCCCTCATTTTTACCCAAACTGTTGGCTTTTGAGAGCATCGTGGGGCTCTTTCAATAGCTGAGGTAGCTCCTCAGAGCGCTGGATTTTTGAGGGAAGTCAAATTGTTTCAAACGTGTTGCCTGTTGTGGTGGCAGCTAGTTAGTGTAGAAGTGAGATCCGCCGGCTGCTTTTGGCTTGAGTATGTGAGGTACTTGTGCCGGCGACTTATTTTTTAACGCTTTGAGAACTGAAAATTGAAACCAACCTAACGAACTTACCTTTAATAGGCTGTAAGAGAAGATATTTCTCGCGGGCCCGGGTAGCTCAGTCGGTAGAGCATCAGACTTTTAATCTGAGGGTCCAGGGTTCAAGTCCCTGTTCGGGCGAAAATGAGCTTTTTCTTTCCTAACATTTAAAAAAAAAAAAAAAGTCCCTGTTCTGGGCTATGAACTGCCAGAGGCAAGCAGATTAATCCTAAATGTTTCATACCTTCGCCCAAGTAGACAGGAGAAGGGGGTTGGGGTGGGGGTTTCGATTGTGGAATGTGTGCGGAGAAGAATGAATCCCCTTATACCTCTTGGCAGTCTGTTGTGTTTTTGCTTTGTGGGTGTTAGATAGAGCTTGGAACGAGTAGTAGCTTGGGTTTGAACATGATTAAGATGCCTGTTTAAGAAAATTTAAGCTGGAGTCTTGTGGAGATATTTGGCAACTACAGTGATCACTAAGATGGCAACTCTGCAGCAATCTGTGATTGGGAGGGGTTTTATTATTATGGAAAAGAGAGACAGTATGTAGAGTGAGAATGTAAAAGGGCTTATTGTGATTTGAAGATTGGGAACTCATTAACGGTATTCCCAGAAAAAAAGGTGTATTAAGCTAGACTAATCTTGGACTCTAGTATAATGTTCCTTGAACTTCCTTAGAAATCCCGGGAAATGCTTAGAAATCTAGGTGAGGTGATTGGTATCTCATCTCCTTTTTGCCCGCTTCTGACCATAGGAGAGTTTTGTTCATGTTCACAGAAATCCCATGAAGTAGATTTTGAACTTGGAAGGACACCATTTGTCGGGAAGAACTTGTCTCTCAGTTTGTCCAATAGATTCATCTGACTGCCAGAATAAGGAATAGGAAACAGAAAAGTGACAGGTCTCAATGAGGGAGAGAAATGTGTGGGGTGGGGAAATTGGGCTGGCTTTAATTTGCCTCTGCGTCTTGGTGTAAAGCATAACTAGGATCATGTCCATTGTTCCTGGTAAATCATTACATTGTGACGGAAGCAAACTGGATTCCAAGTGGGGTCTTGTACATTCCTGATATAAGCAAAAGCACGGTAAATTGGGAAGCACTGCCCAATATAATATGAGGCACAAATGCCAACCACATATATAATTTAAAATTTTCTAGTAGTCACATTGAAAAAAGTAAAAAGAAACAAGTGAAGTTAATAACATTTTATTTAATTCAGTATATCTAAAATATTATCATCTCAATAAATAATCCATATAAAGGCATATTACCTAGATAATTTACATTCTTTTTTTTTCTTACTAAGTCTTTGAAATCTGCTGTGTACTTTACAGTTACAGTACATCTCAAGTTGGACTGGTCATATTTCAATTACTCAAGAATCACATGTGCTAGTGGCTACCATATTGGACAGCAGAGTTCTAAGGATTAATGCATTTGAATAAACAGAAGAAAATATATAGATGTGCAAATTAGAGCAGTTTTGTAACTCAACTCAAAATCTATATGCAAAATTTCACTCATATTTGTGAGGCGTGCCAACTAAAAATTGGCACTTGCCATCTGTCTTTACAAGGACTAAATCACTAGCCACTGCAGCCGCTGACCTTCAACACACCCTGAAAGGAGTTTGCAGTGGAGATCAGAAATGAGGCACTCTGTGCTCTGGGAAAAACTGGCACAACAGGCCTTCAAATAGTTAGATATTTTCAGGAGATTTTATGAGCCCAAATTCTTACATCTTGTCATATCTAGAAAAGCACTAAAATCATTAACGGTGACATCAGCAAGCCTCTACCAAAATGTGTGCTTAACTGCACATACCCCCTGCACCAGAATCTTATATAATACTGACCTTCCCCCCTACGTCTTCGGAGCCGTTCCCCAGAGCTATCTGAGACACTGTCTCCTGGGCTATAGTCCTCACTTTGCCCCAAATAAAACTTAACTCACAACTCTCACATTGTGGTGTTTTTTTTTTCCAGTCAACATGTGTCAACTGAAATAAAAATGCACAATGTAGGAGCTATGAGTTTCAGTTTTATTTGGGAACTTATTGAGAACTACAGTCCAGGAGCGGCTATGTGCAAATACTGGTAAGTTGCCACTATGTAAGGTTACCTGAATTCTTTCTGATAAAGTGCTAATATTTAATATCCTTTTACCATCCTTTATCTTTCCTATACCTAAAGACTAATATATGTTTTCCTGTGAGTGACAGAGATTGTCTTCTACCCAAATCATTCGCTCATAAAAATGCATGTGTTAAGACTTGAGAGGAAACATGCCATTGGATATTTCTGCCAGTGGATATTCCCCCCATTACTTCCTGTATACAGAAAGCCATATTTAAAATTTCTAAGTCAGTGGTCACATTTCCACAAGACTCTGAATCCCTCAGTTTTCAAGAAATTACTTTGGGAGCCACTGGGGAGAGAGATCCTTCTGTTCACAAGAAAGTCAACTTCAAAAGATTGATATATACTTTTAAAAAGCTATTCAAGTACGTATATGCTTTGAAAACAGTGTGTCACAGTAAAAAGATAAAATATATATTTGAAAAGAGATTCAGATGTACATATTTTCAACAAAGGACTTTATCATAAACAAGGTAAAATTTTCATCTGAAAGGAAATTCAGATACACATTTGAAAAGAAAGAGAGTTACAATATCTTTCAGGGAAAAAAAGAAGGGAGGAGAGTAAAACAAAGGATATTAGTTGGGCTTTAGAGTCTTCTAATTGGTATAATGCTATTTTCATTATGAGGGAACTCTGTTCTCATCAGGAGTTCTATGTGTGTCTGTTAGATAAATTGCACAATTCAAATACTATGTATCCATACTTTATTTCTGACGGTAATTACTGAGCACAATGGGTTATAATCCCCCATTATGGATAAAAATGGACTATTTAATAATTGGTGTGGCAAAAGCTGGGTAGTTACCTGGAAAAAAAGTTTTGACTCCATATCCCACAACTCACAGCAGGATGAATTCTAAATGGTGTTTGAGATTTATGAAAACAAAACTTACTAGTACTTCAAAAACACATGTGAAATTTTTAATAACTTTGGAGTGGGGAAGGCTATTGAATCAATTGTGATTCAAAAATCCAAAATTAGGGCTTACCTGGTGGCGCAGTGGTTGAGAGTCCGCCTGCCGATGTAGGGCACACGGGTTCGTGCCCCGGTCCGCGAAGATCCCACATGCCACGGAGTGGCTGGGCCCGTGAGCCATGGCCGCTGAGCCTGCGCGTCCACAGCATGTGCTCCACAACGAGAGAGGCCACAACAGTGACAGGCCCGCGTACCGCTAAAAAACAAACAAAAAAAATTTCCAAAATTATTTAAAGGAAAATTTTAACAAATTTGATTTTTCAAGAGAGCTTCTGAAAGAGTGGTAAGAGTATAGGTAGAGTTTGTTTAGTAGTTTTATCCTTTTCTTACTTTCCAAATTTTCTGCAATAAATATGTATTATTTGAATAATAATAGAGTAAAACAGAACAAAACAAAGCCTCCTGTAAAACAAAGTAAAAATACACAAGCAAAGTCAATGAAAAATTCAGACTGGGAAAATAGAATTGCTATTCATATAACAAAAGGCATAATTTCCCCGTGTCACTCAGCATAGGCTTGATCATGATGTAAAAGAAAACATCCACAAAATCTCAGTGGCTTAAACAATAAAGGCACATTGTATATTTTCCCTCATTGGTTGGCTGTTGGCTCTTCAATATTCTCAATCTGGGATTTAGGATGATAAAGTAGTGTAGAAGAGGGGAAAAAACATCTTTTCCTCTACCCGTCTTAACTTCGTTAATTGGAACTGTGCAAATTAAAGCGACAAAAAACAGATTAACAACAGAGAAACAAAAGTTTATTAATGCATGCATCATGCATACACATGGGAGGATTCAATGATAAATGACTCAAAGGGGTAGTTAGCCCTGAGCTTATATAGTGTCTTAGGAAAGAAAAATAAATTTGTGGAGAAGTGATGAGATAAAGGAAAAGGGTTTTAAAGGCTTTTGAGAGCAGAAAACTGTGGGTAGGTAGATATCTGAGGGAAATTAATGGAGTAGGGTTCGTACAACTCCCTAGCATTTGGTATTGTCAGTGTTCTGAATTTTGGCTATTCCAATAGGTGTGTAGTAGTATCTCATTGTTGCTTTAATTTACAATTCCCTGATGATGTACGATGTGGAGCATCATTTTATATGGTTATCTGTCATCTATGTTTCTTCTTTGATGAGGTATCTGTTCCGATACGTTGCCTGATTTATAATCGGCTTTTCATTTTCTTGTTGAGTTTTAAGAGTTCTTTGTATATTTTAGATACCATCCCTTTATCAGATTCGTGTTTTGCAAATATTTTCTCCCAGCCCATGGCTTAACAGTGTCTTTCTCAGAGCAGCAGTAATTTTTAATTTTAATGAAGTCCAATTTATCATCATGAATCGTGCCTTTGGTGTTGCCATTTTCACTTTTGAAGAGTTTCTGTTCTCTGCTGTATGACTTCTGAAGTGAGAGACAAAAATCACTGCATCTGGGTCTGGGGTCAGAAAAGCCTTTTCAGTAGATTGTGGTAGTGCAGCGGGGCTGCGGGTGCAGAAGCGCTCCGGACCCGGATGCTGGTTTAGGAGGTCTTGTCCACGTTCATTCTTCCACGGGGTAAAGTAGCCTGCGGAACGAGAAGCTGGCCCCTGGATAAAGGAAAGGGGAAACAAAGGAATGCGGGTTTCTTTAAATCTAAGATTCTTTATGAAGCCAAAGTTCACAGATAACCACTCCGGTTATCTGTGGTCAGGTGGACTCGAAGGTCTCTGTGGGACAAGCCGTTGCCTCTGGGGACAAATATGAGGGCAGGATTTTCACATTTCATCTATCTGGACAATTTTCTTTTTTTTTTTTCCTCCAAGCGGGATCAAGTTGGAAGACGCAGCTCCAAAGATTCATTTGACCATTCAACTTACTCTGCTGCAAAAAAATTGGGTCTCATTTTCCATGAGCCTTTGTTTTGGCTCGTAGACCATTTTTCAAAGGGTCCTGAAAAATCCCGCAGTTCTTTCCACCGGGGGTTCGATTTGACTGACGGGAGAAAAAACGATTGTGCTGAAACTACTAAAATAAGAATAATTGTGCTGAAGCTACTAAAATTGGGCTCTGTTCTCAGTAACAATACGAGTTGGATGTTGTCGGCGGGTCTCGGAAGGGGGCTACTTGGATATAATCCGAAAGAGGCTTTAGATGTAATTCGTCTTCAATGACGGCTACTCTCTAGTTGGAAACAAAAAAACCCAAAATTGTGCACAACGCTTTGAGATTTTAAAGGGACAGGAATGCTGCCCGGTGATTGGCCTCCAGCAGGGGATGTAGCTCAGTGGTAGAGCGCATGCTTCGCATGTATGAGGCCCCGGGTTCGATCCCCGGCATCTCCAGTAGGTCATCTCGTTTTCGTTGCTGTCAAATTCAGCCTTTGGCCTTACATTATTAAATAAAATATTCTAGCTCTTTCTCATTTTTCTCCCATTATCATTCCCTTTAAATCGAGCTATTTTCCATCTATGTGCTTATTTCTCTTCCGTTTTGTTAAATAACCACCGCCATTTCCCCTGCTTCCTGGAAACTTCCTTGGGGTGTCTTATTACGCAGTGAGTAGTACAAAGCCAAAGGGACAATTCACAAGTAAATTCATCCTATGAATGCACCCAGGAAAAGGGAATACAGCTGCATATCAAAGATTTATTTAGCTCAATTAAAGGAGGTCCTATCCATTCCCACTATCCACTGGAAAATAATCAGTAAAAATAAAATATCTCAGTAATTTTTTTTTAAGGGGAGGAGAAGGTAGCATGTTTTTAGTATTGATGTGGTAGTTGCACATCAGTATTCAAGGGTACACCCTATGACCATAGAGGAATTTCTTTATGCATAGTTACTAACCTAGTTACCATTTTATTTCTCACTGCATCTTTGGCATTACTCAACGTTTCTGTGCAGAAAAACTGGTCACAGTCCAGTACAGGAGGTCTGGAAATGTAGTAAAGGTTAGGAATAGCCTGTGGAAATGGAAGGCACCCTTAATAGCATGACTGTTCTCCTAGCAACCAGCCCCTAACTCTAGAAGCAGGCCAAAGCTCACCTCATTAACATAACAAAACACCTTTGTCTCTCTCTTCACTTAGGAAATTCTAAGGATTTTAGGAGCTCTGTGCCAGCAGCAGGGCTGAAGGCCAAATATACATTTATTATAAATCACAATATTAATAATGTATACCCAGATGTGAAATTGCTGCATCATATGGTAGTTCTATTTTTAATTTTTTGAGGAACCACAAAAACCTTTTTTTCTCCTTTCTTAGCTTATCAGTTATAATTCTTTAACTTTTTTTAGTGGCCCCTCTATAGAGTTTGTGGTATACATTTACAATTAATCCAAGTTCACCTTCCAATAACCCTATACTTCTTCACAGGTAGTGTAAATACCCTTGTAATAAAAAAAATCCTACTTTTCCTCCCTCCTAGCTATTGTATCATTGCTATCATTTATTTCAGTTATATATAAGCATACATAAGTATATATACAATATTTGTATAACCATATAATCAAATACATTGTTGCTATTATAATTTTGAACAAACCGTTATCTGTGAGATCAACTAAGGAAAATAAAAGTTTTTATTTACCTTCCCATATCCTTCTTTGATATTCTTCCTTTCCTTATGAAGATTTGACTTTCTGACCTATATTATTTTCCTTGTCTCTAAAAAACTTCATTTAACATGTCTTGCAAGACTGGTCTACAGGGAACACATTCCCTCCATTTTTGTTTGAGAAATTTTTTATTTCTCCCTCACTTCTGAAATTTTGCAGGGTACAGAATTCTAGGCTGTGGTTTTTTCTCTCAACACTTTAAATATTTCACTCTAATCTATTCTTGTTTTCATGGTTTCTTAGTAGAAGTGAAATGTAGTTCTTACCTGCGTTCCTCTATAGGCTAGATGTTTTGTTTTGTTTTTCCTCTGACTTCTTTCAGGAGTAATTTCTTTCTATTTGATCTTCTGTAGTTTGAAAATGATATGCTTATATATAGTTTTCTGTTTGTTTCTTTTTTCATTTATCCTTCTTGGCACTCTCTGAACTTCCTAGATCTGTGGTTTGCTGTCTGACATTAGTTTGGGGAAATTCTCAGTCATTATTGTTTCAAATATTCTGCTCCTTTCCCTCTTTCTTTTCCTTCTGGTATTCCCATTACACATATGTTATATTTTTTGTGCTTGTCCTAGAGTCCTTGGGTATTCTGTTCTTTTTTTTTTCCCTAGCCTTTGTTTTCTTTGTTTTTCAGTTTTGGAGGTTTCTATTGATACAGCCTCAAGTTCAGAGTCTTTCCTTACTTATGTCCACTCTACTAATAAACCTAACAAAGGCATTCTTCCTTCTATTACTGTGTTTTTAATCTTTTGCATTTCTTTTTCTGTTGTTTATTTTAGGATTTTCATCTTTCTCCTTACATTGCCTATCTGTTCTTGCATACTATCTACTTTATTCATTAGATCCTTTAGCATATTAGTCATAGTTGTTTTAAATTTCTGGTCTAATAATTCCAACATCCCTGCAATGTCTGGTTCTCTTCTGGCTCTGCCTTTTCAAATTGTTTTTTGCCTTTTGATATGTTGTGTAATTTTTTCTGTATAGCCTGACATGGTTTACTTGATAAAAGGATATATAGGACTTTAGTAATGTAGTGGTGAGATGTTGGGGGAGGAGAAGCTTTCTCTAGTCCAATGATTAGGTCTCAGTCTTTTAATGATCTTTTACCTCTGGGTCGTGAACTTCACAACTGTTTCTCAATTGTACCCCCCGCCCCCGCAAATGCCCCGACTTAGGTGGGACAACATAGCTAGAGTATGCTGGAGTTGGGTTTTTCCCTCTCTCATGTGAAAGTCTAGAGCCAGCTGGAACTGAGTATTTCCCTTCCTTCAGGACAATTAGGCTCTGACAAAACCCCAGCAAGTTAGGGTCTGGTTAAATAGATTCTTTAGTAGGCAGGCCTTGTTAAGAACAACAGAGTGCTCTGGCATATTTCAACAGGGTTCCTCTTCTCCCCACTCTGCTGGAAGCATGAAGGAATTTCCCCCCAATATTTGCATATTTAATATGAGAATCTGGTCAAACTCCTAGGGGTAAAACTCACAGAACTGTGGGGATGCCACCTCCACCCTGCCCTGGCCATGACTCAGGGTCCCTGGAGTTTTTAACTATCAGACTTGCTTACATGGATCCTTAAGCAATTTATCATTACAGTTCAGGTTTTGGTTCTTCCTGTGGTTTCCACTTGTGAGTCACTGTTCAGGTAAGTCATCACTCCCTTTATTCACCTGTCTATCTCTCCATTCTTGGGGGCAGCCGTTTGCCCTGTGTCCACACCTCTCTTATAGATTCAAGAAGAGGTGTTGATTTTTCAGTCTGCTCAGCTTTTTCCTTCTTGATAGAATGGAGTGGTGACTTCCCAGCCTCTTATATATGGAACCAGAAACTGGAAGTCTGTTTGCTAGTTTTTTTTTGTTTTTTTTTGTTTGCTAGTTTTTTATACGTTTTTGTCTCTGTACTTACAGTGAAATGGTCCTATAATTTTTCCTTCTTGTATTTTCTCCACTGGGTTTTGGTATCAGTATTATACTAATCTCCTAAAATAATTTATAGTTTTTCAGAATATTTTGTACAACACAGAGGTTAATGCTTCCTTTACGATTTCATAGAACATGCCAGTAAATTGATCTCAGACTGGAAATCAAATTTTATGGAAATTTTGCTTCAATTCCCGATTCAATTTTTTAAATGGCAATATATTAAATCAGATTTTCTATAACTTTTTATGTTAGCTTTGATAAGTTATACATTTTCCATTTCTTTGAATGGAATTGAGAGGATTGAAGCCAAATTTCATGATTTCTCACTTTTAAAATTTCCTAAGTAGCCACTGAAAGTATTCTCCTGTTTATTCATTTATGCAAACATCCATCTCTCTATCCATCCACTCATTTACATTTTAAAAATGATTCAAATATTTACTTACACTGGGTATTGTAATAAGTACTGATATACAATTAAGGATAACACAGTGTCTTAGCTAACCTTCAAGAAGACCCCCTATGATCCTTACCTCCTGGTAATCACACCCTTGTGCAGTCTTCTCCCACTTGAGTCAGTCACCAAGACATGAGGGGGAACTGAGGCTTCCTACCCACATGTGAATGAGCCATCTTGGAAGCAGATCCTCCAGACGCAGTCCAACCTTCAGAGCACTGCATGCATAGTAGACACCCTGAGTTCAACTTCAAGAGACACCTGGTGCCAGAATTACCCAGCGAAGCCACACTGGAGTTCCTGACCCACAGAATCTGAGATAATAAATATTATTTTTTTTAACCCTGTACACTTTGGAGTATTATTCAGCAATAGATAACTAATATTCACAGCAAGGCTTTTTAACATTTCTCTTAAAGGAATAATCATTATTTACAAAAAATATACAATTTTTATGTTTCTCTCAAGCTTGCAGACTACTATTTGAAAATCAAATAGCAATGCTAAATTAAGATGTGTGGCTCTCCTCACATGTTTCTCTTTTTATCCTGAAAAAAATCCGAAGATTTTAGGCTGATTGCCTAGTGTAACTTATCCATCAGAGGGTCATGGATCTACCATTAAAACAATCCCTGGCAAAAAGAAATGGAAAAACCATAATTATTTTAGATGACTCATGTTTTATGTAAACTGTCTGGAACCACCATCTCTACTACATGAATAAAATTTAGGTTCTCTTAGCAAGGTGAAAAGATGAGAAATGCAGGTGTCATCTTGGTCAAGCTGATTTCTCTGCCTTCATCTCCACCTTGCACCTCCCAACTCAAACCGTTCTGAACTACATACAGTTCCACTCCTGTATGCATGTTGTATCCTCAGTTTTCGTTTCCTTTCTATTTGACATTCTTATTCATTCTTCCAGGTTTGCTCACAGGTTACTATATCTGGGGACTTCCCAGAACTAGGCAGGGATAAAACCTTCTTGATTTGTTGAGACCCTTGTTGAGAGTGATCTGAATTCCAAAGGATCACTCCCTCTGCAGAAAAAATAAAGCAACCCGGAAGCAGAGGTTTTGCCTCAATCTTAAAAGTAACACGTTTCTTACTTCCTGGCTTTTCTTTCCAAAGAATCAGAACAAGATCCGAGGATTCGTATTCCTTGGATTTGATTTGTATTCTTTGGATAAAATGAGGATCAGAGGCCTTAGGAAGCAATCCAACATCTTTACCCTTTAGCCCTCCCAGTTGCTAAGAGTGGAAGGAATTTATTTTTCTATCAGAAATACCGTCATTGGCTCCTTGTTTTCTAATAGTTACATAGCGGTTTCTGGAGTCCGGGACTAGGGTGCAGAATTGGGGAGGGGAATTGGGGATAGATTGGTAGGTTTCATAATTAAAGACAGTCATTGGCAAAGTATTTTTCTTATCCTTCCTGTAAGGAATTTTCCTTTGTTCCACATATCTTTTGGCAAACGAGACAAGCGCTCAGAAAAGGAGGGTCTGTGAGACTGTTTCCTACTCAGATTTCCGAGATCAGTGTATTCTCATCAGTCACTGAATGTCTGCAAGATACAGGTTAATAGGAATTCCTTGGTAACAGAGTTCTATAAAATAGAAGGTGAAAATTGTATCGTTTAGAAAAGAACAAAATAATTTTGTTTTAAAATGTAAATTTGTTTTATTTCATGAAGGTAGTTTAGAAAACAGCTTTCAAGCGCGATGGGGATGTAGCTCAGTGGTAGAGCGCATGCTTAGCATGCATGAGGTCCCGGGTTCGATCCCCAGCATCTCCAACCTTTTGTTTCCTAGCTCCGGAAACAATTCTCTTCTGCCTTACGATCACAGCCCATTCCTGTAGAATCTGAAGATTAACCATCTTGCCTCCAGGTACTTAACAGTTTGCTCGGGTTATGCTAGTAACCTTTCCGTTTAAAAATTTTATTCCTTTCCATCCTCAGCAGGGATTAGAGATGGTCTTCCACAAAGTGAAATCAAGAGTGACTTTAGTCCCTGTTCCATGAAAAAACAAAATGACAGTTATTCATGTAAACTCTAAATGGAAGATTTGCGAACGGATTAGTATTTTCACTTAATTTTGCTGCGGGGTTTCGAACGGGAGATGGGACGGTAGGCTGAGCTTCTGTCTCTGGTTTCATACTCTGAGGCTCAATAAGAAAGATGGATTTCACGGGAAGCTCCCCTAGAAAGAAAATACGCTTTTCCCAGGCCGGAGGCTGTGAAAGTATTGGGTAAATTTCGCTTCTTAAAACGTGACAGTTCTCTCAGAAATCGAACACAAAGGAGTGAAGTAGAAACATTTCGACGCAGACATGTTTCCCCCTCAGTGCGTTTTGCCAGAGCTCGCAGCGTTCACATCGCTGTGGATTTGATTCCTTCTATACTGATCTCTTTTGTAATCTCTGAATTTGCCTCACTGATTCTAAAGTTACTGACTTTAATTCTCTCCAAAAATCCGCTTCTCTTTCTAAACCTAGCCCTTTTACACCATTCATGTGGGTAAGGACTTTCTTTGGCTCACTCCTTTGTGTGTTTTGTTGAAGTGCTATTCCCCTTTGGAATGCAGCATCTCCTGTATCTTGGTGCTTTTGTCTCAACTTCCAATTTGCGACACCTTGTCACATTAGCAAGGGAAGGGAATTTAGAAAACAGTTTTTTGTTGTTTCGTTTATTTCTCAGCAAGGCCTCCAGCAGCTCCAGGCGTCCCTTGCCTGGCTGCAGTTAAGGGCTCCTGAACCTTAGGGGATGGAATGTACCAAATTCTTAGAGGTACAAGAGCCCAGTGTTAAAAAATAATAATGGCTGCGATCCTTTATGTTGGACTCTTTAATGATTTGGTCTGTCATTCATGGGTGGATCTAGTGCTTGTGCCTCTTGACTATTTAAGAAAAACCACAAAATTAAAGTATGGGTCTTAAAATGGGCCTTTGAAAGTGTGGTGCGCTGAAGCTTGCATTCTATTAGCTAAATCATCCTGTGCTGTCATGTATTGAACAATTGGTCTTGCCAATATTTATTACAGATCTACAATAGTTTAACTCTGGTATAGCTCTAAAGATATTAGAACACTTTGAACAAACTTAAAATAGTAGCCATAGCATCTACCAGCTGAGCGGTTAATAAGGAAATAGTTCACAGACTTTATCCTTTCTTGTTCCTCCCATTTTCAATATGCCATATTACCCACACTCAAGTCTAGTAGTGGTGAGATACCAACAGTTCTACCTAGGAACCAGTTTCGAGTTGTAATTATGACTTACCACCTGATTTTTTTGTCACTTCATGTCACCAGACTATGATCAACTTCATCAAAGATTGTTTTTAAGATTTCTCTATTCCAAACCACATGAAAAGACTCACCTTAATTTAACCAATAAAAAAGTTTTAGGTGCAATCCAAGAACAGTGTCCTAACTAAATTATTTTATCTGGTAGGTAAAGTGTGTACTGGGTGATGGGAGGGAAAGATGAAATCAATACAGTTTCCCTGAGCCTACAAATTTCTTTAAAAGTGAAGCGGTGGTTCTACAACTTGGCTGCACATTGGAGTCACCTGGAGAGCTCTAAAATTTTCTGATGCCTGGATCCCACTCTGAGAGATTCTAGTTTAATTTGTCTGGAGTGTGGAATGGACACTAGCGTTTTAAAAATCCCCCTAGGTGATTTGAATATGCAGCTAAGGTTGAGAACCACTGGTCTAGAAATTCTCTATTTAAATTATCTCAAAATATCCACAAAGGTAGGAGGAGGCATAAGAGAGGTATACCTGCAGGCTTATCCCTTTCTCAGTTAGTCTAAGCTTATCTAGAAACACCACTGGTGACTGAGGTAGTCACAGATACAGGAGCAGCCCCCAGACTGGCCAAGTCAAGGGCAGACAGGGGTGATCCATGGGATATAACTTAATTTCACATACCATTCTGCTAAGTAAAGAGAAACACCTCTCTCTCTCTTTTATCTTACCACAGTTGTTCAAGGACTGTGAAATGAAAACTGTTACTTCCTGAGATCCCTGTGTTTGCAAAGCTGGTCACTGGGAAGAAAGTAGATCACTTAATAATTCAGTGCCTTCCAGGACAGAACAAATATACTCTAAGCTTCCCCCCACCCCAAAGTTTAAATTCGGGGATATCTATCAGTAGTTTGAGATGGCTCTGACCTAGACTTGAAGCAGGAAAGACACTACATTTTCTGAAATAAAATTTCCTCATGAAAAAGGGGAGTTGATACTGATAACTTGGGGCTAAGACTTTATAATGGAAGGCTTGTTTTTTTAAAACATCTTTATTGGAGTATAATTGCATTACATTGTTGTGTTAGTTTCTGCTGTATAACAAAGTGAATCAGCTATACGTATACATATATCCCCATATCCCTTCCCTCTCACCATCCCTATCCCACCCCTCTAGGTGGTCACAAAGCACCGAGTGCATTCTAGACAACAGGACCTCAGGAAAATGTTGTAAATCTGGGAGATTTTAAACATTCAGGGAAGGCAATCTGATGATCATTTTTTGAATTCATAGAGTGTGAGGTGATCAAAGGAGAGGAGGGTTGGATAAGGGGGTTGGAATAGCTATTTCACAGTTGCTACCAAATGGCAAAAAAAGGATTAACTTTCTAGTAATGAACAAAGTAACAAATGTGCTAGGTGCATAAAAATGCAATATTCATATCTTTTGGTATTCTAAATAAGCTATTCACCAATAAAAGTTAAAAATGAAAATAAACTGAAGAGACAGAAAAAAGTTATACTGGGGAGAGCTAATTTGCTCACATAGAACTTCCTGTGCTTAATCCTTAAGGGGTCCTACTACTTTTTTCCCCCGAACTTTTCTTTTAGGGTAAATTCTAAGTTATTTTGAATGGTTGTTTCACAAAGTGAGGAAACTTTAGATTGCTATTCCAAGTCATTGCCTTTATTTTTTCCCCTTGTATTAGCTTTCTGGTATGTTTGACATAAAATGTTGGAAGGCTTGCCTTTACTTATGTCACTGTGCTTCAGGGAAAGCCCATTTCCATGTGGCCTAGGTAAAGCTACAGTATCATTATCCATAGATACATTTTGTTTTGTCAACTAACATTTTAGCTACTTAATGGCAAAGATTATGTCTCTGCTCTGTTATTTTCTAGAAACTAGAGAAATTCTGGCAATATCTGTTAAGGGAAGAGGCTCTACTACATGTAAAGCAAATATGTGAATACTTGGGGCTTTGCAAGTGCACTAATCTTTACTTTTACTTTTGTTATTTTTCTAATACGATAATGTGAAAGTTTATGCAAATATATTTTATTTTATTCAACTTAAAATTAATTATGAAATAGTAAAGCATAAATACAGAGAATATTATAATAGATGTCATGTACCCTTTACCCAGATCTTCTTTTTTCCCTAAGGAAATAATTTAGAAGTATGGTTGAAGCATCACCCCTCACTTCCCATTCCCCTTCCTCTCTCCATAAAAGTAACCACCATCCTGAAGTCCATTAGTATCTTTTCAATCTGCATTTTAATCTTTTACTACATGTATGTATATCTATAAAAAATTTATAGTAATTTTTGTTCAGCTTTTTAGTTAGTGTACTTGAGCCCTTCTCACACTTACCTCCCATCACCCCTTATTCATTGGTTCTCTTTTTATTTTAATTTTTATTGAAATACAGTTGATTTACAATGTTTTGTTAATTACTGCTGTACAGCAAAGTGATTCAGATATCTATATAGAAATATATATATATTACATAAGAATGTATATATATACATATTGTTTTATATATATTGTTTTCCATTATGGTTTATCATAGAAAATTGAATATAGTTCTCAACCCTTTTTAAAATAGATTGTCTTCAGTTAAGTTCGGGGCAAAATTTAGGAAAAAACTTAGCTCATACTCAGAGGATGATGCCTAGTGCTACTGTAACAAAATAACACAAACTACATGGTTTAAACCATAGAAGTTTATCATCTCATGATTCTGGAGGCTAGAAATCCAAAATCAAGGTGTTGGCAGGGTAGTTCCTTCTGAGGATTATGAGGGAGAATCTTCTTATGCCTCTCCTGTAGCTTCTGATGGTTTGCTGACCATCTTTGGTATTCCTTGGTTTATGGGTGCATCCCCCTCCCCAATCTCCACTTTCATGTTCACATGTGTGTATGTCTGTTTCCAAATTTCCCCCATTTACAAGAACCGCTGTCATATTGTAACAGAGAGGCCTGCCCTACTCCAGGATGACTTTGTCTTAACTAATTACATTAGTAATGACCCTTTTTCTCGACTACTTCTACAGTCACATTCTGAAGTAGTGGGGATTAGGACTTCAACATATGAATTTTTAGTGGGACAAAATTCAACTGATAACATCTACTAGCTAGTATTATGTTGAATCACCCTATTCTCAACAGAGGAAGCATTCATTAGGGTAATGAGAAATCATTGCAGTTACGAAAAATCCCCTGTTCCACTATCCATATTCATATCCCTCATTTAGTTATTTTGGGTCTAACATTAATCAAGCACTTGTGCATCAAATTGTCCTGGGGTCTCATATGTTATTTGCTCTTTCAGTTCTCATACGTATTGTTTACCTGAGTGCAAGGCTATTTCCGGAAGGACCTCATTGGAATAGGTTCCATGGATTCTGACTCTTTCTACTCTCATGATAATTTTATTTCATGCGCCTTGCAGACCTTCCTACTGTTGGGCCTTGGTCAGATTTATTTCATTCCACCTTGGCAGAGATTCCTATTTTGGTTAAATACCTGGGATTAACATGAAAGTTTTAAAGATGTTTCCAAGTACTACTTGTACAGTTATACATTATATATATATGTAAAATATACTTTTTCTACAAAAAATGAAATACATTAAAGAGAAATCATCAAAAAATGTATTGAACTGGGCAGTGTTCATAGTACAGAGTATTACAAGCCCTTGTTAGGTGCTCATCTATCATCTTGTGCTTCTTTTATTATCATATTAAATTTTTATTAAAGTTTCTTGTTCTATTTTCTATCATCTTTGGCCATCTGGTACCTAGTTGTATCCATAGAACTAATTTCAGCCCCTGACACATAGTAGGTACTCAGTAATATCACTCTTGTTGGACAATACTTGAACAATACTTAGCCAAAAATGCTGTCATCCCAATTGTGCTTTTGTAACTGAAATTTATACAGTCCTGATCATAAACAATTGAGCCAATTAGAATTCAGAAGCACCATGATTCCTTGTCCATTATTATTTTGAAGGTGCTGTTTTCCAAACTGTATATTTTCCAAATATACAGTAACCGTAAATGGAGTAGTAGCATGACCCTTATCATAGAAATTTGTTAGCATATATTAAATTAAAAAGTGACTATCCTGGTTAGCAAGAAAATAAGTTTATATTCACTATAAAAACATTCTGAATGGGATAGAAAATGTCAGTGCCAGACCATTTGACCCAAGAAAGGAATTAAAAAAGACTTTGGGATTCAAAGGTATTATCAGGCCCAGAGCTCCTTTCAGCCTTTACTTGGTTAAATAAAGAATTTTGGAGTCCTCGCATTTTGTATTTTAACCAGGCAGCAGAAGCTGGGTGGATATGCCGTGGCATCTGCTAATTTGATGAACTCACTCCCTTTTCAGCGCCAGCCTTATTCCAATTACAGGCAGAAAACCAGGAGGCAAGTGTTAACAGTTTAAGAATGGATTCTTAATTTCGTAATTGTACAATCAGTAAATGTTTGTTTAGCTTCTACAAGTTGAGGGTCCATGAGGAAAATACTAAAGAACATCCTTTTGAAGAACCAATAAGAAGAAGGTAGTATAGAAAAGGAGGAATTTCCCGATCTGCGACGCCTCCCAGAGCCTAGGGAGCTGTGATTTCCATCTGTGCACCTTCCTAAGAGCTGCAGGAACAGAGGTCATTTCCCAGCCCGGGCAGGCAAAGGCTCCTGGGATTTGAATCATAAAACCTTTAAGTGAACTCTGACCGAGCTGCCTCCTGAATGACCATCTCCTACTTCCCCAAGCAGAGCACAAGCGGACAGCTGTTAGCAGAGTCTGAATGTGTTTGGAATTTTGGGTTGTTTGTCTCCGTTTTGTTTGTTTTTCAGTGCACAAGTGTGCCCTCTTCTAACAACCAGGAATGCCATTAATTTGATTGAAGTTCTAACTGACCTATTCTGCTATTAAAGCTTTTCACTCTACTTTTAGAATATCCACTTACTTGAGGATTCTAAATTACTACAATCGGATGGAATATAAGAACTTCTTTGGCCTCATTCAGAGAAGTCCCCTCCTCCACAACGAACACTCGGCTCGTATCTACTCTTTCCCATTCCATGGTTGTTCTATCTGTTACGGTGTGAGTGCGTGTATGCGTTTTGCTAGGCTTGATGGGAGTCTTAAGTTCCAGGAGTCTCCATCGCGGGTCTGTCTGCTCTGCAAGGTCGATTTATTCGAGAAGAAAGTGAGCAGTGACTCTAATTAACTCAGGTTTTCACCTAATTGAGTACGATTTGAACAGAAAGGAGGCCTTAACTTTCGAACCGCAGGCTCTGTGGCTAAGTTGGCTAAAGAGCCTGTCACGTAAATAGGATAATCCTGGGTTTGAATCCCAGCAGGGCCTAATGAGGTGTCTGTTTTCCCTCCTAAAAGTCGTTTGTCTGATATTTTCTTTAATCGCAGTGGTTGGAGGTTTTTTTTCACCTCTTCTAATTACACCTGCATTCTCGTACACCTGCATTCTCAATCACCCTCAGGCTCTCTACTGATGGTCTATCATATGGTTATACTGTACTGGAATTTAACTGCTTAGGTGTTCAATATCAATTATGAATAGAGATTTCCAGAGTAAAATTGGAAAACTTTTTATTCAAATCATTTAAAAATATATTCTGCTGGTTTCTCAAACACCAAGCAATCTTACTTAAGTTATACATAGATGAAAAATGGCTGCAATTTATCGAACACTTACTATGTTGCATTTTTGTGTTTCCTCACATACCTTTAAATCCCTAAAAACACTCACAAAAGTAAGCATTATTATGCATATTTTAGAGATGAGAAAACTGAGAATTGGAGAGAAATGAAGTAGCTTGCCCAAATCACAGCTAGGAAATAAATGACCAAATTAGGGTCTAAACCTAATATTTTCCAGTTCAAAGTCATGGTTTAAAATGTCAAATAATCTTATTTATAAAATCAAACAGTATCCAGTATGGTTTAAAATAATAGTTCTTAAAATTGTATGGCACATAAACTCATTAGATTATCTGATGAAAACTTGCCAATGATCACCACGAAAAAATGCTCCAACAGACATATGGATAAATTTTTTATATTCTTTGAAGGTGTTCACTGATCCCCTTAAGATCTTAGGTGTCCATGAACCACTGAAAAAAAAATCCTTGACTTTCATAAACCAATAAAGTAAATCCCAAATTGGTATTAAGGAAACATGGCGGTTATAGGGGCATATTTTACTTCTTGATGTTGATTTTTATGGGACTATTATTCCCTCTCCTAGGCTGACTAAAATTGGACCATTAGAGGCAAACATCTGGTCATCAGTATCATGACTCTGGGCCAGCATATCAGGTTCAAGAAGTTATATTTCTGGATGTGAGATCAATGAAATGAGTTCTGAAAGAAGATCTGTGCAGAAAAACAACTCTTACAGCTGGCCCCAAGCAGCAGAAGATCTACCTTTATCTATTTTAGCTGATACCTATGAAACATTCGTTCATCGCCTCATTCCAAAAATTATGTATTGTATGCCTACTCATTCAGCATGTGGAAAGGTGAGCTGAACAGGTCTGGTCTCCACCTCCAAGGAGTTAAGAGCTTAGTGGGAAGGAAGGAGGAGATAGAAATCAATTACATGATCACAGACAGAAATATAATATCATGACTATGATAAATGCTACAAAAAAGAATGACTGAGATTTAGGAGAACATATATGAGAAATTCTGTTTAATCTGGGAAGTCACAGAGGGGGACACTTGAGTTGCAAAAAAGGGGAAGAATTATGTAGGAAAGAGAGGCAGAGCATACTGTTTTCTTTTTGGAAGATAGATTTAAAATGAAAAAGAGTAGATTTTAAGCAACTTAACCAGAGGTGCAGAAAACATAAATGTAAAAAATAATAAAAGGGAACTGGCATCAAGTTTTAGGGAGAAAATCCCCCCAAATGAGAAAGAACCTATTTCTACAACTCCAGGGGAAGCATTGCTGACAGTGACTTTTTTTCCAAGACAGTTTTAGAGTAAAACTTTGACAGAAATAAAGTAAATGCATCCATTCCTTTTCCTTAATTTTAGATCAATAATTCATAATCCTATCCTTTCTCTCTCTATCTAATGATGATGAATTCACCAATGTTTTAGTGAGTGAGAAGGTATTTGTGCTAACAGGGAGTTCTCTGGAAATTTTAACTCTCCATTCTGTTTCTTATTGGAAGTTCTTAACTACCAAAATAAGAGAAATTCGAGGTCAGCTCTTCTAAGGTTATTTGAACCCCAAGTGCGGTTTTGTAACGAGGTTTAATGGAGGTTTGTAGTCTCCTCATACTCAGCAAAGAACTCAGTTGGTCTCCTTACAGTGCAAACTCAACAGAAAACTCCTAAGATTCTGCACTGGGGCATAGATTAAAAAGTGAAGTGGCTTTCAATTCAATTCAGAGATGTTTTCTTCCCTCTAAAGAAAGCACTATTCATTCAATGGACCAAACTCTTATTGTAAAAAAACAAAATCTGTCTATATATGAATGCAGAGAAAAGTCTGGCAATAAAGTGACTGACCATGCACAGAAAAGAAAGGAGCATCGAGTTTTAGGTGATAAAGTATCTATCCATTTCCTGGATCTGCCATTCACCAAATGTGGGCTTTTGTTAAGGGATTTGATTATCTGAACTTATATTTTATTCTTACCTTTTCTTTTAACTATTACTTTTAAAGTAATTTTAGCTTTACAGAAAAGTTGCAAGAACAGGACAAAGAATTCCTATTTATCATCATTCAAATTTCCCAGATCTGAATATTTAATCTCATTTAATTTATTATATATGTATATATATAAATCATTGAGAGTTGCAGACATGATGATCTTTTACCTCTACCTACTTCAGTGTATGTTTCCTATAATAGTATTCTCTAATATAACCACAGTACCAAAATCAGAAATTAACATTGATATCGTACTGTTATCTAATATACAGGCCTTATTCAGACTTTGCCCCTGTAATGTCCTTTAAATTTTTAAAAATTTTGTTTTGGCAAAAACACAACATGAAATTCCTTCTTCCCTTCCTTCCTTCCATCCTTCCATTCTTTCTTTCTAACTTGAAGTATAAAGCTATAAATAGTACTATAATTTATCAGATTGACTTCAAAATAAGTGCCTATTAGCTAACGGGAGAGTTTTGGGACAAGATATTAAATTCTCTTGTCCAAAGTATTTTAAGTAAAAATAAATGGCACTTGCAGTTCATTTTAGATTGAAACACAGACACCACACACACCCAATTACATATTTCACTGCACGTTAATATATTCAACAATCAAGGTTGCCTTACATAAGTTCCACCTTCATCCAAATTGTTGATTAGATAAGAAAAAATAAACTATTTTATTTATTTTTAATTGGTTTCCTTTGGAAATTGATTTGTAGAAGCTTCTCATTTATTTTTAATAACAATTTTCATCATATGTAGCTTATATATGTATAAATGGTCTATCCTGGTTTATCAGTTTGTCAAAAGGTCATATTTGACCAAGGCAAGTGAACCAATATTTTTATTTATGTAGTGGTTTCTTTGTGTGTCTTAAGTAGGCCTTCCCTATGCTAAGTTCAATAACTTTAACTGTAATTTTATTTTATTGAAAGACCAGCTTCTGTTTCCTAACCTCGTAACCCCACAATACCTATTTTTAGCTTCTATATTCAAAATGTTAAATAAATCACGATTGTTCAATCTTAACATGTAAAAGGCTAATTTAATCCTTGCTCAAGAAAGGGAGGATTGCGAGATTGGAACCAAGATGGCAGAGTAGAAGGACGTGCTCTCACTCCCTCTTGCAAGAACACCAGAATCACAACTAACTACTGGAAAATCATCAACAGGGAGACACTGGAACTCACCAAATAAGATACCCCACATTCAAAGACAAAGGAGAAACCACAATGAGACGGTACGAGGGGCGCAATCTCAGTAAAATCAAATCCTGTAACTGCTGGGTGGATGACTCACAGACTGGAAAACACTTATACCACAGAAGTCCACTCACTGGAGTGAACGATCTGAGCCCCACATCAGGCTTCCCAACCTGGGGCTCCGGCAACAGGAGGACGAATTCCTAGAGAATCAGACTTTGAAGCCTACTGGGATTTGTTTGCAGGACTTCGACACAACTGGGGGAAAAAGAGACTCCACTCTTGGAGGGCACACACAAAGTAGTGTGCACATCGGAACCCAGGGGAAGGAGCAGTGACCACAGGGGAGACTGAACCAGACCTGCCTGCTAGTGTTGGGGGTTCTCCTGAAGAGGCGGGGGGGGGGGGGGGGCGGTGGCTGTGGCTCACCGTGGGGACAAGGATACTGGCAGCAGAAGTTCTGGGAAGGACTCCTTGGCCTGAGCCCTCTCAGAGTCTGCCATTAGCCCTACCAAAGAGCCCAGGTAGGCTCCAGTGTTGGGTTGCCTCAGGCCAAACAACCAACAGGGAAGGAACCCAGCCCCACCCATCAGCAGTCAAGCGGATTAAAGTTTTACTGAGCTCTGCCCACCAGAGCAACAGTCAGCTCTACCCACCACCACTCCCTCCCATCAGGAAACTTGCATAAGCCTCTTAGATAGCCTCATCCACCAGAGGGCAGACAGCAGAAACAAGAAGAACTACAATCCTGCAGCCTGTGGAACAAAAACCACATTCACAGAAAGAGAGACAGGATGAAAAGGCAGAGGGCTATGTACCAGATGAAGGAACAAGATAAAAGCCCAGAAAAACAACTAAATGAAATGGAGATAGGCAACCTTCCAGAAAAAGAATTCAGAATAATGATAGTGAAGATGATCCAGGACCTCAGAAAAAGAATGGAGGCAAAGATCCAGAAGATGCAAGAAATGTTTAACAAAGACCTAGAAGAATTAAAGAACTAACAAACAGAGATGAACAATACAATAACTGAAATGAAAACTACACTAGAAGGAATCAATAGCAGAATAACTGAGGCAGAAAAATCGGTAAGTAACCTGGAAGACAGAATGGTGGAATTCACTGCTGCGGAACAGAATAAAGAAAAAAGAATGAAAAGAAATGAAGACAGCCTACGAGACCTCTGGGACAACATTAAACGCAACAATGTTCGCATTATAGGAGTCCCAGAAGGAGAAGAGAGAGAGAGAAAGGACCCAAGAAAATATTTGATGAGATTATAGTTGAAAAGTTCCCTAACATGGGAAATAGCCACCCAAGTCCAGGAAGCACAGAATCCCATACAGGATAAACCCAAGGAGAAACACGCCGAGACACATAGTAATCAAATCGGCAAAAATTAAAGACAAAGAAAAAGTATTGAAAGCAGCAAGGGAAAAATGACAAATAACATACAAGGGAACTCCCATAAGGTTAACAGCTGATTTCTCAGCAGAAACTCTACAAGCCAGAAGGGAGTGGCATGATATACTTAAAGGGATGAAAGGGAAGAACCTACAACCAAGATTACTCTACCCAGGAAGATCTCATTCAGATTCCATGGAGAAATCAACAGCTTTACAGACAAGCAAAAGCTAAGAGAATTCAGCACCACAAAACCAGCTCTACAACAAATGCTAAAGGAACTTCTCTAAGTGGTAAACACAAGAGAAGAAAAGGACCTACAAAAACAAACCCAAAACAATTAAGAAAATGGTCATAGGAACATACATATAGATAATTGCCTTAAACGTGAATGGATTAAATGCTCCAACCAAAAGACACAGGCTTGCTGAATGGATACAAAAACAAGACCCATATATATGCTGTCTACAAGAGACCCACTTCAGACCTAGGGACACGTTCAGACTGAAAGTGAGGGGATGGAAAAAGATATTCCATGCAAATGGAAATCAAAAGAAAGCTGGAGGGGCTTCCCTGGTGGCGCAGTGGTTGAGAGTCCGCCTGCCGATGCAGGGGACACGGGTTTGTGCCCCGGTCCGGGAAGATCCCACATGCCACGGAGCGGCTGGGCCCGTGAGCTATGGCCGCTGAGCCTGTGCGTCCGGAGCCTGTGCATCCGGAGCCCGTGCTCCGCAACGGGAGAGGCCACAACAGTAAGAGGCCCACGTACCGCAAAAAAAAAAAAAAAAAAAAAAAGAAAGCTGGAGTAACAATACTCATATCAGATAAAATAGACTTTAAGAATGTTACAAGAGACAAGGAAGGACCCTACATAATGATCAAGGGATCAATCCAAGAAGAAGATATAACAATTATAAATATATATGCACCCAACATAGGAGCACCTCAATACATAAGGCAAATGCTAACAGCTAAGAAAGAGGAAATCAACAGTAACACAATAATAGTGGGGGACTTTAACACCTCATTTACACCAATGGACAGATCATCCAAAATGAAAATAAATAAGGAAACAGAAGCTTTAAATGACACAGTAGACCAGATAGATTTAATTGATATTTATGGGACATTCCATCCAAAAACAGCAGATTACACTTTCTTCTCAATTGCCCATGGAACATTCTCCAGGATAGATAACATCTTGGGTCACAAATCAAGCCTCAGTAAATTTAAGAAAACTGAAATCATATCAAGCATCTTTTCTGACCACAATGCTATGAGATTAGAAATGAATTACAGGGAAAAAACCATAAAAAACACAAACACATGGAGGCTAAACAATACGTTACTAAATAACCAAGAGATCACTGAAGAAATCAAAGAGGAAATCAAAAAATACCTAGAGACAAATGACAATGAAAACACAATGATCCAAAAATCTATGGGATGTAGTAAAAGCTGTTCTAAGAGGGAAGTTTATAGCAATACAATCTTACCTCAAGAAACAAGAAAAATCTCAAATGAACAATCTAACCTTACACCTAAAGGAACTAGAGAAAGAAGAAAAAACAAAAAAGAAATAGAAGTGATTCTTTGATGAAAATAAAAATTTAAATATATTTAATATACAATATAAAGCATATTATATAAATAAAGTATTAAATTTTTAGCTTTTTGTTTTGGATATTTTAAAACAAAGTAGAAATCATACTATAATGAATACCCATGTACTTACCACCCAACTTCGGCATTTATCATAGTTTTGTTGTTATTATTTGTCTCTTTTTGTGCTTTTTATTCCCCTCCTGGAATAAAAATCAAGTTCCAGATATTAATCTCAACTATAAATATTTTCCCATGTACAACTAATAGTTATAAAATTTCTTTTTTAACACTGCCACAATAACATCACAACCAGCAAAAATAATAAAACTTCTTAATATAATCAAATCCTCAGTATGTGTTTGATTGTTTCTTTTTCCAATTACTTTGTTTGAATCAGGATCCAGATATGTTGCATTTGTCTATTATTCTCCTTACATGTCATTTAATCTGTATCAGTTCCACCTCCCTTTATCCCCCATGCCATTTCTTTCTTGAGGGTCCGTTTGTCCAGAATGTCCCACATTCTGGATTTGACTGATTGCATTTTTGTGATGTTATTAAATATATTCCTATATTCCCAATATTTACTGTAAACAGATGGTTCCATCTATTAGATTAGACAAAGCACTAATTTTTTAATAAAAGTATTTCATTGGTGGTCCCGGGCATGTTCTATTTCACTGTGTCAAGAGGCACATGTTGTGTAGCAGTCTCACTTTTAGAGAGGAATTGATCGGGTATGTCAGCCCGCTCCATCTGTTCTAGAGCTCCCCCATCCAATTTCACCTCATGGTTGTAGCAACCACTGATGATTGTGACCAGGATGCATTATAGCAATATCAGCTGCAAAATGTTGACTCTATTTTATCGTTCCTTCTGCATGTATTAGCTGTCATTCTTCTAAAGAAAAAAAATTTTCCTCATCAACTGTATGTTTATCCTGACATACATTCCGTATGTGAGGTAGTATAAGTACTTGATTCTTTTCCTTCATTTGTCAGCTTTCAAAATAATGAATCAATAACCAAAACCCTCCAAAGTCTGGATGTAGGAAGACTTGTGTGTGTGTGTGTGTGTGTGTGAGTGTGTATTAATTTTACAACCAGGTTCTTTACTAAATTGTCCATTTGTAGTAGCTTTTCTGTTCTGAGGAGTAGCTTCTAGATATATAACCCTACCAAGATATATAGAGAGAGTTTTATCCCTTTCTATCCACTACCTACTCCTCTAATTACTTTTTCATGCTAAATTCCTTGATTAGTACCTCCATTATAGCATTAAAATAGTAACGATAGTGGATATCCTTATCTTGTCATGAAGAAATTAAATCTCTGTGACCACAGATATACTTAAAGTGACTTAAATAGGTGGTACAGATGATAAAAACTTACTAAAAATATATATTGTACAGAATTATTTTCCAGAATAAAAACTAATTCCTAGAAATCAATATATTTAAAAGGGACAACTTATTTTTTTTCCCTCTTATATTATGAAACCAATGTTTCAGACTAGGTGGGCCTAAGCAAATCAGCTTTGATTTTTAGATTGGTTAAGACATATTGTTATTGTGGGATACTTGTTTGTGTTGGCAAAGTGGAAGTGGTCGTTCACTCAGATTTATTTCTGAAATGAGCCCATGTCATTTATTTTGATTGAAATTTTCTTGAACAGGAGATATTTAGATGCTTGATCTCTCACACTCCCAATAAGTTATCTCAGCAAAGCGGCAATGGTCTGGATTCACTGAAGCAGCCAGTCTTCATTCACTCTGTATCATTCAGTTTAGACTTGGAAGGCATCACGTACAATGACAGACAGTGCTTTATTGTTTCTCTGTGCATAGAACCTTGTGGTTATGACTGGAGCCCACTGCTTCCATATCTAGTGATTTAAGAAAACTAAGTATGGGGTGGTTGGACACTCATAAGGAAGAAATCATAGATATTTTCCTGCTATTCCACCTCCAGTTTGGTTTTTGCTCTAAGAACTCTTCAGAATTCAGAAGAAAGTGAATGAAGCCTAGAGTCTGTTGTTTTCTGTTTTCTTCTTTTCTGTTTTTAACTTGGCATCCAAGGAAATCAGGCCAATTATCTTTCAAAAACGCTTGTCACGTAGGATTTAGGACATTTCTGGTGGTGGCAACGCTCTCGGGGTGAAACTGGGTACTACAAAGGCAGTACAGGTAGGCAGAAAATTGAATGAAAGAAGACACCAGGTTTAAAGGGAGAGATGAAAGGAAAAGTGGTTTGATCACAAATGCATCCTCTCAAAACTGGTGGAGGTGCCGGGGATTGAACCCGGGACCTCGTACATGCTAAGCACGCGCTCTACCACTGAGCTACACCCCCAACTGCAACTGGTTTTCTTCGGATTCCTTTCGTGATTTATAATCATTATTTCTTTGCTTCTCAAAGATTTAGTAAATTGCAGAGGAAACGTGAATGTAAAATTCTCCATTTGCGTAAAATTCTCCATTTGCGAAACAGACTGAGCAGCGGCCTCATAAGAAAGCAACAGAATGAGACTCCAAAGGAAGGAGGCTGAAAAGAGGCAATCTGTTGTCTCGACAATCTGTTGTCTCTCACTCTCTCCAGCCTCCCTCCATTCCTGCCCTTTCCACATGTAAGGCTTCAGGTAGCTGGGCAGCCGGGGTACCCACTGAGGAGGTGGCGTTGGGAAGGGAGCAGAGGTGGAGTCAAAGCGGGTCCGCGCCTGCAGAGCTCCAGTTCCCGCGTCCAGCACCAACTCCCTTGGAACAAAGACCCTCAAATCATCTCCATTTCCGGAAGCCAGAAAAATCCACTGAGTGTTTCGTGGTGATGGCAGGGAACATCCCAGCGAGCTCACGATGTCCTGGACTGTAGGCGCCCAGATCGTCCAATTTAGCAACACTTACCTCCGGCAAAACCCTGGAGTCCCCTTGCCTTGCGGAGCTAGTCGAGGGTGGGCTGGGCTGGGCTGGGATGTTATTTAGATAAAAGGTGAGCAGGCAAGGCAGGACTGGCTTCTGTTTCTCCTCGACCAATCCCTTGGGAACCAGGGAGCTATGAAGAATTATTAGTACCTCGGAAGGTTTGGGAAGGGGGGAAGCTTCCTATACTTTAAAGAGTTGGCCCGGGCCCAATTCACACGCATTGATTTCTCCGGCACGTCCAGTGCAGTCTCTCTTTTTCTCCCTCTGAATTTCAAAGTTATTAAAATTTTGAAAAAAATAAAAATATTACCCCAAATAACCATATACCTTTTACCCAGACTTAGCTATTGTTAATATTTAACCCTATGTCCTCCCTCTCTCTCCCATGTGAGAGTA
This sequence comes from Orcinus orca, assembly GCF_937001465.1. Lineage (NCBI taxonomy): Eukaryota > Metazoa > Chordata > Mammalia > Artiodactyla > Delphinidae > Orcinus > Orcinus orca. The sequence goes on from NC_064568.1 coordinate 83,913,348, forward strand.
AGCTGCAGTATATCATGTTCACTTACCCTTAAATACTTTACTACATAACCACTGTACGATCATGAACTTCAGTGAATTTAACATTAAATAAATAGCTGTATTTAATCTGCAGTCTGCATTCCAATTTGACCAATTACCCCCTAGAGTACAGGATCTAGTCTAGTGTCAGGTATTGTATTTAGATGACATGCCTTTAGTTTTCTTTAATCTGGGACATTTCCTCAGCCTTTCTTTTTTTTTCATGACATTAATGTGCCATTTCAATAATAGTGTATTTTTTCTTTTATTTTTAAAAATATAATGTCTTTCACTTTGATTTTGACTGATGTTTTCTCCCGATTAGATTCAGACTATGCATTCCCCAGTGGATTACTACGTAGATAATGCTGTGTGCTTCTCAAAGTACCATACCTGGAGACAGGTAAGGACTATCTGTCACTCACTGGTGAGGTTAATTTTGATCCCTGCTTTGTAGGACAGTGATTTCAGACTGCAAATATCCTGTTCCTCATCAAAATCTCCCCCAAGATTTAACATGCACAGTCTGAGAAAATCTTTGTTACAATTGTTACAGAATAATGATTTTCCAACTCCAGTCCTTCCACCATATTTACAGTCAGTGCTTGGCATGTTACTAAACAATCATTTGTATGGATTTCTAGTTTTTTGATGCTTTATAATTGATTATGATACTTAACTACTTTGGTGCACAAATAGTCCCAGATTTGGCCACTGGGAGTCCCTTCAAACTGGCTTCCTATGTCTGTTTGAAATGTCTCCCTCATTTTTTTGAGTCCTTTTTACTTTCTAAGCCACTGTCTTGTTCACACTCTCCTAGACTGAGTCTGTCCTCATGTCCAGTAAATAAACACCCAACACTGGGATTCTGCTCAACAGAAGTGGATGAGGGAGCTGATGATCAGGATGAGAATTTGGGCTGGGGAATTTGTTTTTGTTTTTTTAACTGAGTCCTACCTCCTCTGATATACCCAAAGCAAATAGGGATAAGGGGGGGAAAATCACAAACATAAACTTGTTGCGTGAAAGAAACTAACAGAGTGTATGATTCCTTTTGTATGAAATTTTAAAACTGCCCAAACTAATGTATGGTATAAGAAATTAAGTCAGTTCCTGTCTTGTGGGTAGTGGCTAGAAGAGGACAGGAGAAGAGCTTCTGGGATACTGGGAATGTTCTCTTTCTTCATCTGGGTGTTGGTTACACAAATGGGTTCACTGTATGAAAAGTTGCCAAGTATAATTTGTGTACTTTTTCTGTATGTTTGTTATACTTCAATATGAAGTTTTCAAACACAAGAACAGTGTTCAGAGATATGTTATTTCAGTCGCTGGGGGGTTCCTCTTCCTGTTTCTGCCTGGGGTTTATCTCCACAAGAGATTTCCCTTCCACGGTAAAGTGTTTACCAAGGATATCATGATTAACCTTGAAGTAAAAGAAAAGAGCAATTCGTTATTGTTTCCTAAGACATGATGTATAGTGGCTAACACAGAGCATCAAGATGCACTATCAAAGTTCAACAAGAATCTTTTTATGTGGGAAAAGGAAAATTAAATGAACTAGTTTTTGGTAAGCTTTTATCTTCAGAGTACTAGAGAATTGTATGTGACCTGAATCCCCTGATTTAGTGTTTCTACACTTAAGTGGGAGTTCTCTTTTTTCTCTTTCTGTTTTTTTTTGTTTTTGTTTGTTGTTGTTGTTTTTCCATTTTGTTCTTAGGCAGACAAGGCAATGAGAAGTGATATCTGGATCATTTTATTGGCATTTCCCCTCCTAAAATACTCTCAAATCCAATGGTGGAGTCTTGCCTCTGTCCCTCCAACTTGCAGCTCCCTCTGGAGATGCCCAAACATCCTCAAGATCAGTACTGACAGGGCCAGATTTCAGGTCCATACTCTCCACAGGGCAATGCTCTATAGCATATATTTCCTCTTCTTCAATTTATACTCATTTTAACATCTCCTCAGAAAGTTTTTAAAAGGTTTTAAGAAACCACAAAAGAGGCCTAAGGAGCAAATTAGCAAGATCCCTTTACCCTCCCCAGAGGTCATGCTGGGCAATTCTGCTTTCTGAATGAGAAAGTCCAGTGAAACCTAATGTGAGACAGACATTTTTTCAGGAGCAAACACCACTTGGATTTTGCAATAGAGAACACTGGCCTAGGGAGAAAAGGGAAACAGTATTATCTATTTGTTTACAGAGCCTTGCAACCTGCTAGATTTGGGGGTTGAAATGGCCTTGGAGATGTCTCAGGTGCCTGGGTTGGATATGTTATTTAATCTCTCTAAATCTCAGTTTCTTCACATGTAAACTGAAAATGATAATACCTATATTTCATGACTGTTGTGAGGTTTAAAGAAGAAATGTACAAAACTTTTATTCACTGGGACCTAGAACAGAGTGTGCTTTTACTATTTGGTGGCTATTCTTACTGTTGTTGGTATTAAACTGGAACTTCTCAACCTGGAGTAATCTAGTTGTATCCCTTTGATAACCACCATCTTCCCCAGCTCAGGAATTCCCCATGTCTTTGGGACTGTATATTATTTACTGGTCATAAGGATCTCTGAAGATACAAGGGGAACCGCAGGGAAAAATATGACCCCTCTGTGAAATCAATCATATTACAGAAAAATGTTCTTTAAATACTTTTTCTCAGAAAACATGGTCTGGATAACAGGCTCACTGCTGTTAGAGAAAATAAGGATCCAGGTAATTTTTCGATGGGAAAAAAGGTTTTTTGTTACCTATGGAAGTAGAAATTTCCAAAACCTACTTTAGGTTAAATTGTTCTTTATGGATTTTTGGCAGGAGAAGGTAAAGAGGAAAAAGCTATGAGAGTGGAAAAATAATGTTCAAGAAGGATTGAAAATAAAAACTAGGGATCACACCAAGCCCCAATACTCTGGCTTTTCTGTGGGAGAACTCACACATTAATAATATTTAGAATGAGAAGAGTAGAGAAGAGAAAAGAGGAGGACTAATGACTAGATTGAAGACAAAATTAGATGTTGTGCCTGTTTACAGTAAGCATCGTTGTAAAGTTTTCCCTAAATATCTCGGAGATATGCCCAGGAGTTATATCACTGGGTTCAAAAATATATGTACTGTGTAAGCCAAATTACAGCCGTCAAAGATATCTAGGTCCTAAACCCTGGAACCTGTAAATGTTACCTTATTTGGTAAAGGAGAGTGAAGATATGAATAAATCAAGGGTCTTGGTATGGGAAAATTATCCTGGATTATCTGGATGGGTCCTAAATATAATCACAACTGTCTTTATAAGAGGGAAGCAAAGAAGAAGAAGGCAATGTGTGGACTGAAGCTAGATGCTACACTGAAGGCTTTGAAGATGGAGGAAGCAGCCACAAGTCAAGTAATGCAAAGAATGCAGCTCTAAAAACTGGAAAATTAAAGGAAATGTTCACCAATTATGACTGACTAGAAGCTCTGATGGACCTCCTACTTCCCAACAATTAGCCCCTAGATAGTGCACTCTTTGTGACATTTCTGGTCTCACAAAGAGTTGGAGAATTCTCTAGGGAGGTCACTCAAAACAAACAAATATGATATTATATGGGGCCTAAAGTCATTCAGGAGCACGTGGAGCACAGGTCAGGGTGACTAGTGATAAAGCTCTAGATGTGGGAGCCCTGCCTAGGGTGCCTGGGAATCAGAGCAGTTGGGAACAAGAACTGCAGGAAGCCGACCTGGATCAGCAGAGGAGCAGGTTATCTTGAAGCCAAACGGCAATAGAAATACAACTGTGGGGATGAATATTTAACATCAGAAGAGCAGAGAGGTGGAGGAACTGAGCCTGGACTTCTCCTTATGGGCCAAAACCTGTAGTGGGAAAGAAGTGGTTCAGGGTATGTTGTATGTTGAAGGTGAGTTTATGAAATTCAGTAAAAGAACATGAGAGGGAAAGAAGAGGGTCACTCTTGCCAAAGTTGAGAACCGAAGTAGAGATTTCATAGGAAGGAAGGAGCTACAGCATTTGGGCATGTGAGAGTCTTTTCAAATTTCTCTCCAAAAGTCTGCACTAAATGTAGAAAAGCAGTTGAACCCTAGCGAGTGACAGGGGTTTATTGATGCTGAGTTTATTTGAAGTTGTCAAGTTCATCTTCCTCCTGGGGGTGGGGAGGGTGGGGAAGAATCGTGGTGGTGGTGGAATTGTGGAGGCGAGAGGGAAGGAGTGGATATGGAACTGGTGAAGTGGCCTGCCCGAGGTCACACGGTGAGTGGGACAGAACCACAACAGGACCCAGGCATCCTGGCTCCTGCACTAGTGAAGATTTCCCCACCTGGCCCTTCTCGGTGGGGAAGGGCCACCAATCTGCTCTAAGACGCCAATCTGCTCTAGAAACAAAACGGCCCGGTCAGGACAGTTGCGGGTTTTCTGCTGATACTTTTTTTCAACCACGTTTTCATCCGTTGCCGTGTGTCTCAGACTGATGAATCCCAAGCCCCAGAGAAGGTAACAAGACCGAAATGAAGGAGTCTTTCAGCAGTCCAGCATATTTCAGAAGCAAATATAAGAACTACAGAGCCAGGTTTTGATGTTTCCTGGTCTCTCCCAGAAAACAGGAATCCCGGGACGTGTTCTAATCAGGACGTAGGGAATTCGGCCCCTCGAATGCAGAGTGCAGCGGCAGAGGCACCCTACTCTCTGGGAGAACACAGGGCAGCTGACTGGAGCCGCGTCAGCAAATCAGGGTTGAAATCCTGGCTATGTTCATTCATTCATGTGTTTAACAAGGACCTATGTATTTAAATACCGACGTGTACTGGTTTTACCTGTTCATTTTGTATGTGCCAAGTAATCGAACCACTCTAAGTGTCATTTTCAGTTTTATGGTTGCTGTGAAATGTATATAAAAAAATATCTGATTGTGAGGATTGAGTCAGAATTAAACCAGAAAAGAAAGGCAATTAGATATAGTACGACAGAACGGAACTGCAGTAATGAAGGACATGATTTTGTCCCAATATCATCAGACGAGGTGGCCGAGTGGTTAAGGCGATGGACTGCTAATCCATTGTGCTCTGCACGCGTGGGTTCGAATCCCACCCTCGTCGTGAGGTTCTCTGGACCTTGGCGCCTTCAGGGTGGCCACTGTGTGAGCAGGGTGTTCTTCACTGACTCACTTCCTACTTGTCATGTGGATAGTGCCTATGAACAACTATAGCAACTTGCCTCAGAGCAGGAGGTGTACTTATATTCACACGGACTTTTTCGAGGAAGAGCGATATAATAAAACATTGCCTAGATATACACAACAAATTATTATATGTTGTGTTACACTTGCAGGGTATTTTCAGCCTATTTTTAACTGTACTGCAATTTTCACCAAGTTTGTTAAAGAGACAAAACTGAAAATATATCCCACATGACATTTCCTGTTAGATCCAAGGATTCCTCCTTTAGCAGAACAGAAGAATGTCAGTATTGTGTAGTTTCTGCTGTGATCTCCAACTTGTCAGAACTTTGGGGCAAAATATTTTTATATGTATATAAAATATTTTATAAAATAAATTTATTTAAGTATTTTATACATAAAATATAGTTTAATTTAAAATTATTTAAATATTTATTAAAATATCATATATATACAGCTATACAGAAAACTCTTGCATCCTTTCTTATTTTCCAACCACCTAATTACATTCGCCACAGATAGCCATTGTTATTAATTCCTTCCAGAATCATATTAAGCATATATGAATATGTACCACATGCAATAAATATATCTTTTTATCTCAAAAAGGGGTAACACAAATGATAACATACTATGCATATTGGTCTGTACCTTCCCCTTTTCCCCTAAGCAATATATCTTTCCATATTATAAAAAAAAGTGACAGTTTATGCTTTTCCAAGGACACATGGTATTCCAACATATGGGTTACTGTATATTATTTAACCAGCCCTCTATTGGACATTTAGGTTTTTCCCCCCATCTTTTGCTTTTACAAACTATGCTGCAATGAATAACTTTATACATTTATATATAATATTATACAGAGAGATATTATACAGAGAGAGATTATACAGAGAGAATATTATACATAAATAACATTTATGTATAAAGTTATTCATATATATGTATATGTAATTTTGAATATGTGCATTTGTAATACTGCAAGATAAATTTCTAGAAAGGAGTTTGCTGAGTCCTAAGATATGTGCATTTGAAATATTCACACCTCCTGCCAAACTGCCCTCCAAAGGAATTTTATTAATCTATACTCCCAGCCAGTGATGACTGAGGTTCTTTCTCCCTTCACCCTCTCCAATATGCTATGTTGTCAACTTTGGCTTCTCTGTTATTTTAGTAGGTGATAGTGATACTGCAGTGCAATTTAATTTTCATTTCTTTTACTACAACAAAATATTTGTTACATTTATAAAGATAGAATATTTTTTGCTTTATTTTATTTTATTTTTTTAAGGTGAGAGCAGTATTTGAAGTATGATCTCTAGGCTGCTTCAAGTGCTTGTTGTGAATGAAGAATTCTGGGCCTCACTCTTGATCTATTAAATTATGATCTCAGGGAGTGTGCTCTGGAATCTGTAATTTAATAAAGCATCCAGATGCTTCTCATGTTGATCTTAAAGCTTTGTGTCTGGCTGAGGTATCTATGTATTACATCCAATCACCCAGAATGCTCTTTATTTCTGTAAATGTTCAGCCCAGGAAATCTGCTCCTGCCTTCAATTTTACCAGCCACATCCTCATATCTTGGACAAATTTTAAAATCTGTTTTTATATCCTCAGGAAATTGGCTACCATTAATTAATTCAGTCATCTACATTGGACACACATTCTCTACATTTATTGCACCCTCAAATCCTGAGTTAGCTCTCTTTTCTGAAAAAGCAGTTTTCCCAGGATGTGTCTATCAGTTCTTTGAGGAAACTGTGAAAGAAAAATTGCACCAGATGGAGTCAAACAGACAAGGAAGACTTTAAGACTATTGCAATCAGGAAGATTAAACTCCATTCGGAATGCAACAGAGGCAGCTGAGGATTTTTAACCGAAGGGGCAGAGTAAGGAGTCATTGGGTGGAAAATTACTGAAAGAAACTTGATTAAATATCAAGAGTGAAGGAAGGGGAACTTGACTGGACATCAAAGGTGTTGGGGGGATTCTAGATAAACTGGCTTAGCGGGATTCTTGCCCAGACTGGAATCAACAGGATTCTTTACTAAAACTGGGCTGGGCAGGCCAAAGATGGTTTGTAAGAGGGCTCAGAGGAGCTTGACACAAGTTTGGTCAAGGAGGGAGTCCTTGTTAATATCCACAGGGATTCCTTCAGCTTCCTTAAAGAATGGGAGATCCACAGACCAGATAAGGTCCCTACAGAAGTGTCCACATGCTCTCCCAGCCTCTCATGCGTCTGTTACTGGTTCTGCCTCCCTATATCAGCTGTTCCTTGGCCTTCTCTCCAGCCCTGGGTCACTTAAGTGCAGGTACCTCCTCCAGCCAGGTATGTTTCATTACTGTAATTTAGAGGCTTGGAATAATGTCTGATTTACTGAATTTGAGCTAGGACAGATGGGTCCTTGATGCTAAATATGACCATAATGATTATGTCATTAATTTTCCTTCAGTATTTGAGATGAAGTGGTTCTCCCTTTTGTTACGTCATTTCCTAAAGTTCCAGGAGGGTGGTTGGAACTCTGGAGTCTATTTGAGGTTTTGGCTTTGGGTTAGGATGTTAGTGCTGCAGATGTCTGAGAACCACAGGCTGGAGGTGGCATTGGTTGGAGAGAATGCAGTTAGAAACTCCCCACCCCGGGAAGGCTATCAGGTCAGTTCAGAAAAGAGAGGATACTTTGGAGGATACTTTTGATCATACTAGCATCAACAAGGACCACACCTGCTAAGGCAACACTCCAAGCAGAAAATGTTATTTCCCCCTGCAATTAGCATCATCACAGACCATCTACGTAGAGATACAATCAAGTGCTCATAGTGGGAAACAAAAGAATCTGTTTTCATAAACTTAGTAACCTTACTTTGTTACAAAGTCTCTGTGTAGCCAATGGTAAATCATAATATGAGTCAATGAAATATTTATAGTTTAGTGAGTTACTGGAATTGGTGAGAGTAGGACTTGATTTACTTTTTGGTTACATATGAGAACATTAAAATGTTGAAGCAAGAAGGAACCTGAAAATAGATCACTGGATTTAAGGGTTGCCTATTATGACACAGAAGAGATTAATTTGTACAGAACATAGATACCTGTCTCCTCCTAATTTAGTTCCTGTCCAGCTGAAGGAAATCTTTCCTCCCACTCGCCTGCGTTTCTCATTCTAATGGCAAACGAGTGGCTATCTAGAACTAACTGGACTTTCTACGTTTGATCAGCTTTGTCTCCAACGTGATCTCTGTCTACACACAGAGTACTTTTTCAGGGGGACATTTCTTTACCCTGAGCCTCAGCTCCATAGAACCGTTTCCCGGATGCTTCGGGTGCAGGTGTTTGGCACTTTCTGAGGAGGTCGCGTTCAGAGGTTCGCTCCATTTCCCGCGGGCCCGAGCTGCGGGAAAGGGGAGACGCGGGGAGAGACGTGAGTTTTTCTGCTTGGACGGCAGGAACTGCGCGCTCCGCGGCTGCAGGCTTTCGAGGAGTTTCCAAGCCGGCTTCGCATTTGGGGTGGGTGATGAGAACGAGAAGAAGGAATGAGAGAAGGCAGAGGAGAGTGAACTGTCTCGGTGAAATGGGAATGGGAAGAGGAGGTGAGAAGTGACCTCGGACGGAGAAAGCGCGCTCCCGGCCGAGGCTCGGCAACTCGGCACGTGGGGCTTAGGAGCGGGCGCGGCGAGGAGGCCTTGGTACCTTGGAGGTTTTGAGATGCGGTCTCCATCAAGGAATTGCGCTGCTGGAGCTGTTCCGCCCGAGCCCTGAAAAGTTCATGAGGTTGCTGGGAGGCTGACCATTTCTAGTCAGCCTCCTTGCTATTGAACTTTGTGCGATTGGAAAGCTTAATTTTAAAGAATTCGTTAGTTCCCAGGAGAAGTATTCTGTCCTTTTGTTTGAACAGAGTCGTAGAAGCCAAGACTATTGCACACGACCACAAATGTGTAAAGCAGAGGAACGCTTTCTTTCCGGTTCAGATATGATCCCAAGAACTATAAAATGTTCCCCCAAGAGAGGTCCCACCGAGATTCGAACTCGGATTGCTGGATTCAAAGTCCAGAGTGCTGACCATTACACCATGGGACCAACCGAAAAGGTAAACCTCCGTCTGTAATCATAGTTAAATATTTCCTTCATAAGTTTTCAATAGCTCTAACCCAGTGAGACCACGCTGATAATGAAATCTGACGCTTTACTGTCGCTGGGGAAGAGGCATTGGGCAAAATATCATTCAGGGCAATCCGGGCACTCTCTCTTCTGCTTCTGTTGGGAGCATAAATTAATTTTCGGAAGACCAGCAGAGGCGGATCCAGATTTTGTGAAGTCTGAAACTTACACAAGTTTCTTAAAAAGGACACAAGGGGGTCCTTTTTAAGAAAAAGAATAGACATTCTCAACAGATACAGCTACTCTAAAGCATATATAACGTATCTGAGGAAAAATTGGAATAAAAAGAGGTCGCAGTCTTAACTAATTTCCATTATAATATACTTTTGCAAGTTTTACAAAAACATATGTTCATACAGGGCGACCCCTTCCAGGGCCTTGGAGAGCAGTCTTGACACACTTAGTGAAACTCATGATAAATACCCCTCCAAAGAGCAGTTTGGCAATATCTATCAAAATAATCTCTACTCAGCAATTTTTCCTTAAAAAAGCCATCCTACAGAAATACAAAAAATTAAAAAATTAAAATATATGTCTAAGGTTGTTCACTGTAATATTTCGCAATATCAGAAACTTGAAAATATGCCCATCCATTCAACGGAAATAATATACTAAAAAGAATGGGATAGATGTAGGTACCCACATGTTGGTTTGGCAGTTTCTGGAGAGGATTTAATCTAAGTTTAAAACAAATAAACACAACCTAGAAATTTGCTGAATTGTAATATATAGCATGAACTAATTTTTGTAAGTCATAGTTTGTGAGTTTATATATACATTTTTAAATAGCTTAAGAAGCGGAATTGGGAATCAAGGAGCTTCTCACTTTTTGTCGTGTTCACTTTTGTGAGATATAGTCACTTTAGTAATTAAAAGTGAAAAATCTACAAAAAAAATTAATGCCCTTCAGTAGAGGACTTAGAAGTCATGTTTACTCCATGCTGACTGCCTCCTGTGCTCAGTATGGCGGTGATCACAGAATGCAGAAAATGAAAAATGTAGAAGATAGAATCCCTGACTGCAAAGGGTTAACAGTTGGTTAGGGGGAAACCACAAAAGATAAGTGCAACATGTTAATAGTGGCTAGGAAAATGAATGGGGAGCTCCATCTCAGTCCTTTTGATGATCTGATGACTCGCGCACATAGACAAAGATTGTATATACAATTTCACTGGGTTTAGCGACTCACTCAAGACCATTTACAAACCTCAAAGGTAAAAATTTTTGATTTAGAGATCTCTAAAAAAGACCTTCTGATCCTTCAAAGTCTCTTGAATCAGAAATGCCAAAATGTGAGTAATAACAGGGAACAAAGTAGAAGCAGAGAGAGAATGGGGAAAAGGAGGCATTCAGCAATTCAACAAATATTCCTCAGACATCTATTATTTATTGAGCGCTCTTAACAAGGCCGTGGGGGCAGGCTGGGTGGGGAGGAGGAAGAGGAATTAAGGCTGACACTTGCAATGATTCCTAGGCTTCTAGACCTCCAGCAGAATCCACCCGTGCCACAGCCTTTTCCTCTTGAAACAGCGTTTTCTCTTTGCTTACCTGCATCCACTCTAGCACTGCCTGCTCCGTGCATCTTTGAATACCTTGCCTGGCAGAGCACACTGCCTTGAAGGAGCATGAGCCAGGTGGGAATTTCCTGGTTGCCCACCTGTAATGACTTGTTAGACTCTGAAAACACGTCCAGATTTTCCTTCTTAGGTTTCTGGGGCCAGTTTCACAGGACTGTTTACAGCATGGCTCACAGGAATAGCTACTCCTGCCGTTAGGGGGGAAGCTCACTATATGGATCTTGATTTTTCCCATCTATAAAATGGAAAGAAGGAACTGGATCTTACATTTCTTTTTTCGAGTCTGATTTACGGTGAATGGGAAAGGAGACAGTGGCCCAGATCTAACGAGAAAAGGCCGGTTGAAGCCTACAAATTCGCTGACTTGGCATTCGCTCAGGGATGCTCTTCTACGTCTGTTTTAGGACGCGGCGGTGAGTCCTGCGGGTCTGAGTGCAGCGACGGGTTATCACCGTGACAAAAAAACCAACAACCCAGAGTAGCCTCTACACTAGCGCTACTCACACCGTGAAACTCTTTTCACCCGGGAACTGGGTAACTCGGGAGTTAAGTCTCTGTACAGTTTACTGAGCACTTGCCTCCGGGTGCTCACCAACGTTACCACGACCACCGAGATGACTGCACCACCTGGAATCCTAGAGCGGACCGGAAGTGAGCGCTGCTCCCCCGGCCTGGCGGGAACGTGGGAGCAGCTGCGTCGGCGAGGAGTGCAGCCCGCGGCCCATCTCTCTGGCGTGGCGCGAGAGGGTCCGAGCTTCTCTGAAGGGAAGTGCAGGCGGAGGGAAGGTTGTGTCTGCGCGGCGACAATCGGGCCTCCTCCGCAGACGGCTAGCCGTGTGGCAGGAGCCCTTCGCCCTCTCCACGCGGGCCTGAGCCACAGGGAGCGCCGGTTTCGGAGAGACCTGTCTGGTTTCCTTGGTGGAGCTCGTATATCTAGGCTTTATTTAGGGCCAAAGTCTCCCCAGTTTTCTGTCTCGCAAGTAACCTGCCGCTCAATCTGTGGTCCTGGAGCTTTAGTGAGTGCAGTGAAGAAGCTTTAGTGAGAAACTGTGAAACTTTAGTGAGAAACTGTGCTCACAGTTTCCCGTCTTGTCAGAGAATGGCTTCACTTTCAATGGAATTGCTCGAGTAACTGCCCTGTTGTCGCCTAAACAAAATTTTTTTAGCTGCGTCTGTAATTTTTCTGGTCAACAGGGTTTTCTTATATCGAAAACTTTCCTGACCAAGAATTGACTGGGGCCTTCAAGGAAAATCTGCCTAGACCCTTGTTGGAGCGAGCCTTTCTCTAAGCTAAGCTAAGGATGGCGGCAGCCCCGGGGGCCCTCCCAGCCTTGGTTGGCCAGGCTTCAGAGGAACAAGGGGAGATTATCAAAGTAAAGGTTAAAGAAGAAGACCCTATTTGGGATCAGGAATCCTGCCTACAGAAGGATTTGTCTCATACCAGGGAACTCTCTCGTCAACGCTTCCGGCAGTTCTGCTATCAGGAGACTCCCGGACCCAGGGAAGCTCTGAGCCAACTCAGGGAACTTTGCCGTCAGTGGCTGAGCCCAGAGATGCACACCAAGGAGCAGATCCTGGAGTTGTTGGTGTTGGAGCAGCTCCTGACCATCCTGCCTGAGGAGCTCCAGGCTTGGGTGCGGGAGCATCATCCTGAGAGTGGAGAGGAGGTGGTGACTGTGCTGGAAGATTTGGAGAGGGAGCTTGATGAACCTAGACAGCAGGTGAGAAATTGGAGGGGCCATCTTCTGTGAAGAATTTGAGTGCGTGGGTCCAAGGTAGAGTAAGTGGGGTTAACTTCACACGGACGGCTGCAAATTCTGGTTCTGGGCATTATTATTTGATCACTGGCGTAGACGAATAGATTCATGCTTCTGGGATAACAATTTGCATGTCAGTGATAGCTGATCCTAATAAGGAGATGGTTTAACCAAATGGGAAACGTTGGTCTATTGCTTGCAAATGGAAAATATCTCTTATTTAGTGACTGTGAGATTAAGGTAGCTATCTCTTCTTACGATCCCCGCTACTTTTACCATATATGAAAGCCAATCAGTGCAGGAATATAAGGAATACCTTCTAGGAGAGACAAATAGAAAAGTAGTCTAATTTAATGGAAATATCAGGAAATGGTGAATCATAAGATCTGGGTTCTATGATAGGCTCTGTCACTAATTAGCTGTATAATCTTGGGCACACACACTTTCTCTGGACTTTGATGACTTCATCTGTACAGTGAAGAGATTAATTGCATCATTTTCTAGATACTTTTCAGTACTTGCAGTTGTTGGTATGTGAGCCAGTATTCTGTCTTTTCCCATCACACTAGAGGTTATTTTTAAGAGAATATACTTGCTTTCTATGACTGTAATTTTAGAACATTCTGGATATTGCCAAACACTGTTACATTTCTATAATGTTACTATCTATACATTTATCTGAATTCTTTTTGAGTATGAACATTGTATGTATACAGTCTGATCTGTTAAAATATGTTTTACTGGAATGCAGAATCTTTCATATGAGATTGGTAAATAGGAAAATAAGTCAATATAATGCTGAAATTGTGCCGGCTCATATATGAGTTTTCCCAGAAAGTTGATGTTTTGGGCCACCAAGTAAGAGCAGCTGAATGCAAAGTATATGACTATAGCTGAGTGCAGCAAGTTGTGAAGACATACAGTGCATAATGTCCATCCACTTCCATATCCTTCCTCTTGGCTCTCTTGGCCCCAGTCTCTGTTTTGGAAGCCCTTATGTGCATAGTTCCCTCCCATTTTGGTGCATGTTTTGCTAAACTTTTTTGTATTCCAGAAAATGAGCAAGGAAGGGGGTTTGCAAGTGCCATAGAAGCATGCTGGTGATAAAATTTATGCTAGTGAGCACAAAAGAAGAAAAGATTTAACAACTGAAGAAAAGCTCGAAATTATAAAATGTTTTGAAATAAATGAAAGAACATGTGACACTGGGTGTGCAACTGAAATAAAAGCGTCAACTTTACGAACAATTAGAGACAATGCTGGGAAAATAAAGTTATCTAGCTGGAACAACTTCCATTGCTACAAAATTTATTGGAAGAAGGCATAAGGAAATGGTAGAAATGGAACATTTGTTTGGATTTTATACCAAAGAAAGAAGCAATCAGAGGTAACCTTTCTCAAAATTAAAGAGAAGACTTTAGCAATACATGAAGACCTTAAGAAGAAAGTGGAAGATCCTGCAGAAGTGCCTTCATTTAGTGCAAATAGTGGCTGGTTTAGTGGCTTCAAGAACTGCTGTGGTTTCCACATTATTAGGATCTCTGGTGAAGCTGTGAGTGCAGAGAAGCTGCAAAGACATTTCCCCGAGTGTTAAGAAATTTGATAAAGAAGGCTATAACCTGGATCAGATTTTTAATTTTGATGAAACTAGTCTCTATTGGAAGCAAATGGCCTCAAGGGCCTATATCTTGAAGGAGAAATCATAAGATCCGGTGTTTAAGGCTACAAAAGGTCAACTGACTGTGATGCTGGGTGGGAATGCCAGTGGGAATTTAAAGCTAAAGCTTGTGTGATTTTTCACTCTGCCAACCCACAAGCTTTAAAAGGAATTGTAAAGACTAGCCTGGGTGACTGCTATAAGTCTAGCAAGAGAGGCTGGATGACAGGGCAGGTATTTACTTATCGTCAAGGTGATGTTTTGTAGATGATTTCTTAAAATATTGCAAGAAGAACAATTTGTCTTTCAAAATTCTTATAATTTTCAGTAATACACCAAGCCATCCTCCAACAGTTGCTGAACTTTCTTCAAATATTAAAGTTATCTTTTTATCTCCTCATACAACTACTTTACTCCCTGATCAGGGTGTGATCACAGTTTTTAAAGCTTATTATTTAATGATAACATTCAAGGTGTTTATTGGATCAACAGGGGGTGACAGTGCACACACAGTTTTTGAATTCTGGAATTGATAGAGCATTAAACCTGCAATTGATAGTCTTGTAGAGGCCTGGAATGATGTCACCAAAACCTGTTTGCATGGGGTGTGGTGTAAGATTCTCCCTGATTTAATTTATGATTCTAAAGGCTTTGAACCTTTAGAAGAGCTCCCTCAAATCAAAGCAAGCTGTATTGCTCTTGCAAAGGAGGTTGGATTTGAAGAAGTTGAGAGTGAAGATATTGAGGAACTGCTGCAATCTCATGCAGAGGCTCTCTCTACACAAGAGCCACAACAATTAGATGCTGAGGCTCAAATGGAAGCGTTTAAGAGGATGGTGCAGTTCAACAAGCTACCCCACAAGAGCATTTCACTTCTCAGTTATCTTCTGCTCTAAGTATGATAGAAAAGCAGTTACAGTGGGTAGAAGATAATGATGCAGAACACAGCAGGATTTTACTTTGTGGCATGAGGTCCTGTTTGGAGCCATGTTAGCAGCTTCTTTATGAAAGAAAGAAAATATTTAAGCAGCAAAAACTACATATCTTTTTATAAGCCAATATCAAAGAAATAAAAACAAGATGATGAGCCAGAACCGTCATTATATTTTTTGTAATATCACTACATTTCTTGGAAAGTGTGCAAATGCTTGTCCATCTGAACTTCTGATGATGATATCCTCTACCCTTGCCTCACCCTTTCCTTACACCTCTTTCTAACAAGATACCATCACCTTTCAAAGTAAAATCCTATACTTAATGTAACATTTCTTTATTTAATGTCTTTTTGACTATACTTGTACTTTTATTGGAATTTCTGTAGTTTTATTAATGCTCTCCTGACAAAGTTGTGTAGAATTTAGTCTACCCTACAACTTTATTTTCTCCATAAATCCTGTTATTTTTGGTGCAGTTTTGCAGAAAGCATGTTTTTTCATGAGTTCATATGTTACCGCATAGATGCCTGTACAGGCAGTCTCTTATCTCTAGCCAGCACACCTTTTCTCTTTGTTTCAAATAAATAATATTAGTTTTTTCCCTTAGGATGTACCTGTTACTTTAAAATTTTCCTCTTCTAGCTTTGTTGAAAAATGCAACCATTGGTAGGACTTGGTGTTTTGTCAATCCTGGGTAATGTTCAGGGTTATGCTCTGCTCATACTTGATAGTTTTTCATGTGACTCAGGGTTATAGAAATCTCCTAGTCTTATTGAATGTCAAGTTTGCATAAATGTTTCTCACTTTTCTTGTTTCTGTGTGATTTCTGAAGGGAGGGGGAAATGCCATTGTTGCAGACACTTTTAGCTGCCAACCCAGTATCTATTGTACACCCCTTCTTTCTTGCTTAAAAAATGTTGATTTTGTTCATGTTGGCTATGTACCTAACTAAATAATTTTCAGCTTTCCTTGTGCTAGAGTTAGCCATGCATCATAGTCTGGCCAGAGAGAAATAAGCATATTTTCTGGGAATTTCTGTAGAAGCTTTAATTTTCCTTATAAAATGGCACAGATGTGTTTAGTTCTGCCTTTTCCCACTTCCTGTCTTGAACGTGGATGTGATATCTGGAGCTGTGGTAGCCATCTTGTGACCATGACATGATGATAGGCATGAGGATGAATACCAATATGTTATGAATGGCAGAGCAGAAATATAAAGACAACTCGGGTCCCTTACAGAACTGTTAGGTATGTGAATCAATGCCAGCAACTGCCGTCCTCTGGATTTCTTAGCATATGACAAAAATAAACCCCTATTTGTTTAAGCCACTATAAGTTAGGTGTTTTAATTAATTGGGAAATACATGCATTTCTAATGAATACAGTCATATTTACTCCACTATTTTATGACCAAAATTTCTTATTAGATATCTTAAAAAATAAAATCTGGGAATCATATAGTGAAAGACAAATGACTTTCATAACCAGTTTGAAGTAATTTCAGCTTTGTAATTTGTTTTTGCCATCCAGAGGCACCCTTTACACTTTTGTGGTAAAGGCAGAGTGGAATTCCTCCTATTCCTTCCAAGACCAGGCCCACCTACCTTGGACTAGTCCCTCTAATGGAAGTAAGAAGAAGTAAGCAAGCAGAACCCAGGGAAGCTGAGGAACACAGCCAACCAGCCAATGTCCATAGAAGCGAATTCTAAGGGGATTATCTTAATAGGTAATAACAATGAGATATTACTATATTATAGGTTCATCTATAGCCAGGGAGGATATCTGTGTTGCTTAGAACCCAAAACTTGAAAACAATAGAAAATGAATTTCTATCTACTGTATTAGGAGAAAACAAAACTAATTGCTTACTTTTGAAAAGGATTAAAACACTGAACTGTATTCATATGTGTAAATAAGCGTGAGAGAATTGGTAGGAAAAACTTGAAGAGTAAAGAAGAGAGCAATAGTCTCATTCGATACTAACATACCATAAAGCCTCTTTAGGTAAAATTGTGGTACTGACACATGAATAGCTGGATCAATGAAACCATAGGAAGTATGAAAGTGGACTGGAGCACATATGAAAACTGAGTACACAATATATGTGCCATCTCAAATCACAGTGGGGAAAATGGTGTTTTAAGTAAATGGTGTTGGGACAAAGAGATAGCCATTTCAAAAAGAAACACATGAAACCCATACCTCATACCATATTCCAGAACCAGAATAAACTTTAAATGTGTCAGAGATCAATATATAAAATTTTAAACATCCAGGAACTAGGAGAAAACAAGCATGACTTCTAAAATAATCTGAATGTATAGAATTACTCAAAATCTAGAAGTAATATCAAAAACCTTTTTTTCTACATGAAACATATTTTTTAAATGCAGGACAAAAAACCCCCACAAGCAAATCAATATAATAAATTAGTGAAGATATTTGCAAAATATGTCATAGGTATAAGTGAATCTCCTTAACAGAAATGCAATAAAAATAATCACGAGACATGAGCAGTTTTTTTTTTTTTTTACAAACAAACAAATGGCTATGAGAAGATACTCAACTTCAATCATAAAAAGAGCAAATCAGAACTATACTGAGGTGCCATTTGTCACCTATCAGACTGGCAAAAATTCAAAAGCGTGGCAACACAACCTGTTGGCCTGACTGGGGAAACAGTTCCTCTCAAATGTTGCTGGTAGAAGTGCAAAATGGTACCATCCCTATGGAGGGGATTTTGGCACCATCTAACACATATTTATGCATTTACGATTTGACCCAGCAATACTGCTTCTGGGAATTTACTTGGAAAATACAAGTAAGAAACAACATAGACACAGTTTTTCATTGCAGCATTATTTGTAAAAGCAAAATATTGTAAACAACCTAAATGCCCATTCGTATAAGGGTGATTGAATAAACTATGGTGCGTCAATATAATGGTACTATGTACACAAACAAAAGCATAAGCAAGATATCTATGAACTGGTATGAACTGATTTCCAGATAATATTTTTATATTAAGTGAAAAAAAGGAGGTGTAAACTATACAATATGAAAAAATAAGTATACACACATTTGCATTTAATTTGTATATGTATTATATACACACAAATATATACATGCAGACGTGTGTATATACGTATGTATAATGTTTTTACTTATTTTTGCAAAAAAAAAAACCAGAGGGTAAAGCATCAACAACAAAAAATGGTTTCTTATGGGAGTGGGGGAGAGTAGAATGCAGGCTATGTGAATATGAGCAAGACTTCTCTGGATACATATTTCGTTTTTTTTTACATCACGTAAATGTTCTCAGTATTTAAGAAACAATACTAAATTCAAAATGATAAAAACAGAAACAAATGAACTCAACAATATATCAAATTAACATAGTAATACAGAGGAAACTAATAATTCAGGTGGCTTGACCACAGTACTCTGACCATATACTTTTAGCGGGATACTGCCTATGGGCCTGTAAAGCTGCAAAGATATATTGAACTTTACTTAGTAGGTATGTTGTTGGAAGTGTTCTACAACACAAAGCATGCTGATTCTGAAACTCTTTTGTATTATTGTAGTTTAGAGCCAATGAGTAAATAATATATATACATTGTTATGAACTGCTTTTTTTTTAACTGTGGGAGAAGGAAGATATTAATATGGAAGATGGAAAGGTGAGGAAAATTCTATAGGTATTGAAGTTGAGTTGAATTCATGTTATTTTAAAAAATATATTTACCAGCTTTATCCTTGAAAGGGCCTAGAGGAGATGACACCTATTAAAAATGAGCCTACTACTACTCAATCTTTGCTACTAAACATTGTTGTCCTCTAAAATGAATAAAAATTTCTTGGGAAAAAAAAACAGTTGAACTAGATCTGGGACAGGGAGAATACAATGTGGTCCTTGTATTGTTTATTCTAGAAAGCTTGGATGTGCCAAAACCAAAACCAAAACAAAACAAAAACTAGTGGGGTCATGTCAAAAGGTTGCAGGTGCTAGATCAAGGGGGCTCCCACTGGCCAAATTTGAGACAGTTTGAGCATCAAAGTGAGTGAGGATGGAATGGATTATAAAATAAGTCTATAGTGATACTCAGAAAGAGAGACAGACACCAAAGTAGGATGGACAGAAAGCTCTTTACAGAAAATTGCTAGCTATTAAATGTGGAAGGAATTGTAAAAGTAGGAAGTCACCATTTTGCAACCCCCAGTATAACAAGCAGAAATCAATGAATGTTAAAACCATTGGGGAATAAGATATTTGCATAGTTCCAAATTGTTACCAATTATTATTTATTACAGTTGGAAAAAGTGTATTTTTGAATGGATAGATCTGGTAGTTACCACCTTAACTAAGTAATCAAATTTAGCATTATCTACAATAAAATAATTTGACAACTTAATGTAACCTGTGATGTGACACAGTAAGTACACATTACTTACATAGTATTCTTCCAAAAATGTTCTTTCCCTGCCGCCAAGCAGTCGCGTGGAGGCTGAGGCTCGGGTGCTTTCAAGATTCGGCTCCATCCGTAACCCACCTCCTTGGCCGAGGAAGGCATTGCTGCTGGAGGTGTAATGGACGTTAATACTGCTCTGCAAGAAAAAAAATGATCAAATTAAAAATACTGGCTTTTTGTTCCTCAAAAAACAAAGAAAGAAAAAAAAAGTTTAACCAGAATCTACTTGTGAAGAAACAATTAGGCAAGTCCCTAATGTGCGATATTCTATAAGACAAGTAGCCCTGACTTTTCAAAATTTAATGTCATAAAAAAGCCAGGAAAAAAAAAAAGTCAGGAAATGATTTTAGATTAAAAGAAGCAAAAGAGATATAATAACCAAAAACAATGTATAAATATTGAATGGATCATGGACTTAAAAAAAGCAAACATAAAATGCAGGTGACCCTTGAACACCTATGGGGGTGAGGGGTTAGGGGCATCGACTTTCTGCACAGTTGAAAATAGTCCTCCCTATACATGGTTCTTCCATATCTGTTTCTGCATATGCGGATTCAACCAACCAGGGATCGTGTAGTATTTACTGTAGTAGTTACTATTGAAAAAAATCCGCCTATAGATAGTCACCCAAGGGTTAAACCAATGTTGTTCAAGGGTTAACTGTATGTATGGGGACAATTGGGTAAATTTAATTATAAACCGAGTACTAGATCATTGGTGTAAGGAAGAGATAAATGTTTTCTTTTCACCCAACAGTTATCCACTTTGATTGGCTTTTTTTTTCTCCCATCCATAACACACTGGGCTAATGTTTTCCACATTTGGTCTAAAACAACTATCAGATTTCTTCCTGAGTTTAACAGTTCAGTTAGTTCCTATTAGATAATTTGCATACCCCCCAAATATTTACTTTTAATTGCTCACACTGAAACCCATTTACAATTTTCTTCTGGTTAGGAGGAAAATTAGGAAAGATTCCTTTAATGTGCTTCCATTGTTATTCCCCAAAACAGAAACCACAAGGATGCATATCAACTCCTGTTCAATGCAGACAGTTTCTGTTGTATGGCTCTGGCTTTATTCGTCCCAGCATTTTTTATTTCTCTCCTTATTCTATCTTGCACTCCTCTTAAGAATTCAATGAAGACTTTTTTTTCTTCTTATATCCATTCTGTTTCAGTAGAAGAATGTTTTGAAGTTTAGCTATGGTTTGTGCAGTGATGTGATTAATATTATATTAGTTTCCAAATGTACCTGTTTATCCCCAGGTCCCACAGGACACATATGGGCAGGAAGTTCCTATGGAAGAAATGACTCTTCTAGATACTGCAAAGACGTCCTTAGGTACCCATCTCCAGACTATAGAGGACGGAATGGAATGTGAATCTCCAGAGCCACATTCACTTCAAGATAATGGTGAGCATAAGTTAGTCTTTGGAAGGAGGATGAGATTTGGGAGGAGGGAAGGGTCCATTCATAGAAATCTTATCAAATTTTATTCCATTGCAGCTTCTACTAAATATGGCTGAAGGAAGGGTCAACGAGTGTAGTGCAATGCTATTAAAGAAGTTGAATTAAGCAGTCATGCAATAATGTAAAAAATAGTTGAACACAAGATTTTTCATGGATATTTTGCAATGGAATTAAGTACCTATGGATAGATAAATCAGAGATGCCTCTGTATGTAAATGCTGATCACTTGTCAATGTAGACATGGGTCCCATTTCTGTAGCCTCTGCCCCCAATTCTTGTTACATATGACTGTTTAAGACTTGGAAATACTACTTCGATATTCTACTGAAGAAAATGGAATTTCTGAAGTCTGTCCACTAGAGATCTAAGGACTATTAACAGTGTAATGTGTGGTGGAGGCAGCAGCACAGGCTGGCCTAGTTATGGAGTAGCTGTCTTTTCCCAAAGGCTTAAGTATAATTGATATAATTTTCTTCTTTTCTTTTCTTATAACCCTAGCAACTCCTTATTCTCTGCTTATCCTAGACCTACTAACATTGACTGTACTAATTTCTGAAGCTCATATTCTCAGATTACATATTCTGAAGCTCTGGTTCTCATTTACGTTGCCCTGTATTTCTTTCCTCCCCCCAGTTTATCTTGTTTACCTTCTGTTATGTTCATGGCTCCATAGCATGATGCAAAATGTATCAGTGTGGAAAGAAATACTATCTATATAATGGTCTTTTCAGTCACATTTTGAAATACCACTTATCGTGAGTGTTGTCATCCTCATTATAAAGTTAACAAATTTTTATCCAACACTTTTTTTTTTTGTGGCCACACCCAAGGCTTGGCTTGCAGGATTTTAGTTCCCCGACCAGGGGTTGAACCTGGACCACACAGCAATGAAACCACCTGAGTCCTAGTCACTGGACCACCAGGGAATTCCCTATCTGACACTTTTCTATGTAGTAATGTGTTAGATAATGGAAAAGATACTGGAGGAAAAAGTGATCCCTGCTTCTTTAGAAACTTACAATCTTGTTAGTTCTATGAAACAGTTAAAGAAGAAAGTGCTACAGTGCTAGTTTGTGTTGTGAATAAACTATGTCTTCAAGAAAGGAGAACTCACTGTAAGCTTAAATTAAATGATCAAGGAAGTCTTGTTGGAACCATTGAGACTTAAGTGAGGCCAAAACACACAGTAACATATTAATTTGAAGTTTTGGAAGTTATGAACATTTGAGAATGATTTAAATTTACCAATTCAACATTTGTTATGCAAATTGGTAGTATAAACAATGTTGACTTGAGAGAAGGTTTTTTTTCCAAGCAGCTGTAAGACTTTAGAGGTGATATGCTAATTCCAAATTATTCTTTTTGATTTTTTCAAAATAGTTTCCTTAAGACTAGCCAAATTTGATTTATTCTAAGTGTTTCTGTTATTATGAATATTCTAAACATTTATTTTAATATGCTATATTAGGTCAGAGCATTTTCACTACTTCAGGTTCATCTGCTACTCTTTCTTTATTAAAATCAGTAATAAGATTATTGGTATTGGGTTTAGAGTTTCACAGGCACCAAAAAGGAGCTCATGCAAATATATGATGTTGAAACTTCAGCCCCAAATGTTGCTATAACAGCTAACCTGACTGAATAAAACAAAATGTGGTATAGTCTGGGGCTTTAAAAATATCTATGACTGTATTTCTGAGACTTCTCTAGCCAAAAAAAATGTTCTTGTGTAATTAATAAATAAATGAAAAAATAATAACATCAGTTTGCTCCCTGTTTTACATAAAACAGTGCTTTACTTTAAGGCTAACCCTGGATACTGCTCTGGAAAGTCACATCCTGGCTTTCTACTCTTCACTATATCAGAACTCTTTGTTCCTGGGTTGAGTTCTTCATTTACCCTCTCTATTCCTCCAAAGGTAGACTCCCTAACCAAAATTGTATTCCCCCTCTTGTGTGTCCATAGCATCTACTTGTACTCCCAGCTCTCTCTAGTGGCTACTTGAGCAATATACATATTTTAAATTATATTCCCAAATAGTCTAACTGATTTTTTTCTTTATATTTTAGGGTCATTTTTGTGGCTTTCCATGATGTCTCAAACCATGGGTGATGATAACTTTAGTAGCTTAGATACTAATGAAGCAGAAATCGAACCAGAAAACATGAGAGAAAAGTTCTTCAGAAGCTTAGCAGTGTTACTGGAAAACAAGAGTAATAATACCAAGATATTTTCTAAAGCAAAGTACTGTCAATTAATAAGGGAAGTGAAAGAGGCTAAGGCCAAGGCAAAAAAAGAATCAGTTGACTACCGTCGCTTGGCTAGATTTGATGTGATCCTGGTACAAGGACATGAGAAGCTGATTGAGGCTGTAAATGGGGAAACAGATAAAGTACGGTATTATTTACACAGTGAGGATTTATTTGACATACTGCATGATACACATCTCAGCATTGGACACGGTGGACGTACCCGCATGGAAAAAGAGTTACAAGCAAAATACAAGAACATCACAAAAGAAGTTATAATGCTATACTTGACACTCTGCAAACCATGCCAACAGAAAAATTCAAAACTCAAGAAAGTTCTAACATCAAAGCCAATTAAGGAAGTTAACTCAAGATGCCAAGTAGATCTTATAGACATGCAGTTGAATCCTGATGGGGAGTATAAATTTATCATGCATTATCAAGACCTTCGTACAAAGTTGAGTTTTTTGCGGTCATTAAAATCTAAAAGGCCTAAAGAGGTTGCACATGCTCTTTTAGATATTTTTACAATTATTGGAGCACCCAGTGTTCTACAGTCTGACAATGGGAGGGAATTTTCAAGGCAGATTGTCAGTGAACTTAGTTATATTTGGCCAGAACTGAAAATTGTCCATGGGAAACCTCAGCCCTGCCAAAGTCTAAATTCTATAAATCAAACTAATGAGGATATCCAAAATCGGATTATCTCCTGGATGCAAACTAACAATTCATCACACTGGGCTGAATTTTTGTGGTTTATTCAGATGACCCAAAATCAACCCTATCACAGAGGCATGCAACAGACTCCATGTGAGGGTACATTTAGCTCTGAAGCTAAACTGGGCTTGTCTCATTCTCAGCTAACTGAAGAACTTATTGCCAGCCTGAACACAGAAAATGAATTGGAACAGGCCGACAAGGAATTAGAAAATACTCTAAGAGCCCAGTATGAAGAAAATATTGAGACTGGAACAGATAGTAGTGATATTGAAGAAAATCTTTCTATTTCTCCTGAGATAGCCCAAAAAACTCCTCCTGAAAGCAGACTGAATTTCTTATCTTGTGTAGTTTGTGAAAAAGAATGCACAGGTGTTAATAATTGTGTATCATGTGATAGAAACGTCCATGCAATCTGTGGAGTGCCCTCTCAATGTGAGACTGATGGTTATCACCATAGAATAACTTGTAGTCTTTGCTATGAGACCACTACAATGAAAAGGAAACATGATGAGATTCCAAGAAGTTTGACTGTTCAACCCTCCAAAATGTTAAAGCCATCGGAGACACCATTTTCATCAGACAAAGTAGGAGACTGGGTAAGAGTTTGAGTGTCTGCTGTAGATCAAAGCAGGGGAAGAGCCTCATACTTTACTGTGACCATGATGAGTGAGAAATTTTTGAAGTGGCATACTAAAGCACAATTATGGCCATCTTGTATATATTTTCTCCAAAGAAAGGCCAATTACATTTAATGTCCTCCCTCCACTCCTTTTTTCAAGTTGGAAGTTATAACCTTGGATGCTGCTTTGTTTATTGTTCTGGGGTGAAAAACAGTAGTATCTCTTACTTATTTCTGATGTCAGGCATTTCTTAGCGGAATGAGAAAGCTAGGGGATAAATGGTATGCATGATGGTATGTTTCTATAGAAGGATAAATTTGGGGACAGATGAATTTAATGTTACTTGGTTTTAATTATATGTGAGTTTGGGTTGAGGGGTAAGCTAAGAAAGGGCATCTCAGGTCAAGTGAAGAAATATTTAGGAAGGGCAGGGGATGATAAATTTGGTTGGGAGATATGGATTTGTGTTGGGAAAGAGTTTGGTTTTCTGATTTAAATGCAGAGTGTGAAATAAGACCAATGAGGCTAATATGTGTTCAGGTAAGTGTTTTGAAATGTGAAGCTTACACATGATTTGGGCCAGTGGTACTCAGAGTTTGTTCTTCAGACTAGTGCTGGTCTGCAAACTGTTTATACTAGTCCATAATTAGGTAAGTACACAAATTTGAGAGCATTTGGAAAGTTACAACAATTTGACATTGCTGCAATGCCCAAGCACGTGATTAATGAACTCATGTTTTCAAATAGAATATTCAGTTTGGGTGTTAAACTCCCAAGGTGAGTCACATGTGGTAGCAGCTCTACATTAGTCAGCACAATAGGTTCATATTAAAATGTGTGATATAGGGGTTCCCTGGTGGCGCAGTGGTTGAGAGATCGCCTGCTGATGCGGGGGACACGGATTCGTGCCCTGGGCCGGGAAGATCCCACGGGCCGCAGAGCGGCTAGGCCCGTGAGCCATGGCCGCTGAGCCTGCGCGTCCGGATCCTGTGCTCCGCAACGGGAGAAGCCACAACAGTGAGAGGCCCGCGTACCGCAAAAAAAAAAAAAAAAAAAATATGTGATATGCTATGATTAGCTTGTCAGCTGTAACCCAAAAGTGTATAAAACTCTGAGAAAATGTAAGTATTTATTTATCTTTATAACTTAATTTAAAAATAATTTTATATTTTTAATCAAGCCTAGTTTTGGGGTTTTTAAAATTTTTTTAAAGTATAGTTGATTTACAATATCATGTTAGTTTCAGGTATACAGAACAGTGATTCAGTTCTATATATATTTTCTTTTTTCTTCTTTTCCCTTATAGGTTATTATAAAATATTGAGTATAGTTCCCTGTGCTATACAGTAGGACCTTGTTGGTTATCTATTTTATATATAGTAGTGTATATATATTAATCCCAACCTCCTAATTTATCCCTCCCCTCCTCTTTCCCCTTTGATAACCATAAGTTTGTTTTCTATGTCTGTGAGTCTCTTTCTCTTTTGGATATAAGTTCATTTGTATCTTTTTTTTTTTTTTTTCAGATTCCACATATAAGTGATATCATGTATTTGTCTTTCTCTGGCTTATTTCACTTAGTATGATAATCTCTACGTGCATCCATGTTGAGATATATATATATATATATATACACACACACACACACACACACACACACACATACATACATACATCACATCTTCTTTATCCATTCATCTTTTGATGGACATTTAGGTTGCTTCCATATCTTGGCTATTGTAAATAGTGCTGCAATGAACAGTGGAGTGCATATATCTTTTTGAATTAGAGTTTTCTCTGGATATATGTTATTTTTAGTGTTATTTTTAGTGTTTTGAGGAACCTCTATACTGTTCTCCATAGTGGCTGTACCAATTTACATTCCTACCAACAGTGTAGGAGAATTCCTTTTTCTCCATACCTCTCCAGTATTTATTATTTGTAGGCTTTTTGATGATGCGAGCCTAGTTTTTGATTTCTAGTTTAACATTATTAAAGACAAAAGTAAAATTTGTATTACTTCTTTTTAATTCTAATTTGCAGATGGAAAAACAAGCTTCACTGGACTTTTTTGTGAAGAAAAGACATACCTTTTCTGAATATGGCAGTAGTAGTAAAAGAATTGGTAACAATGGAAGTCATCCTGAGGAAGTGAAAACCAAAAGAGTTCATACTAGCTTTACTCGGAAGTATGATCCCTCATATATTGAATTTGGTTTTGTAGCTGTAATTGATGGTGAAGTGCTGAAACCACAGTGTATTATTTGTGGAGATGTACTGGCTAATGAAGCAATGAAACCATCGAAACTTAAGCGGCATCTATATTCAAAACATAAAGAAATAAGTTCACAGCCAAAAGAATTCTTTGAAAGAAAGAGTACTGAATTGAAAAGCCAACCAAAGCAGGTGTTCAATGTTTCTCACATAAACATTAGTGCTTTGCGGGCTTCTTATAAAGTAGCACTTCCGGTTGCTAAGTCTAAAACACCATACACAATTGCCGAGACACTAGTGAAGGACTGCATCAAAGAAGTTTGCTTAGAAATGTTGGGTGAATCTGCAGCAAAGAAGGTAGCTCAAGTGCCACTTTCCAATGACACCATAGCACGACGTATTCAGGAACTGGCGAATGATATGGAAGACCAACTCATAGAACAAATAAAACTAGCCAAGTATTTTTCACTGCAACTTGATGAATGCAGAGATATTGCTAACATGATAATTCTTTTAGTATATGTGAGGTTTGAACATGATGATGATATAAAGGAAGAATTCTTTTTTTCAGCCTCTTTACCAACAAACACAACTAGCTCAGAACTGTATGAAGCTGTGAAGAATTATGTTATCAATAAATGTGGTTTGGAATTTAAGTTTTGTGTAGGAGTGTGTTCTGATGGTGCAGCTTCAATGACAGGAAAACATTCTGAAGTGGTTACCCAGATTAAAGAACTCGCACCAGAATGTAAAATAACACATTGCTTCATTCATCGAGAAAGTCTTGCTATGAAAAAAATATCACCTGAACTAAATAGTGTGCTTACTGACATAGTAAAAATTGTGAATTATGTAAAATCTAATACGTTAAATTCAAGATTATTCTCTTTATTATGTGATAATATGGAAGCTGATCATAAGCAACTGTTATTGCATGCTGAGATACGGTGGTTATCACGGGGAAAAGTTCTATCAAGAATGTTTGAAATACGAAATGAACTCTTAGTATTTCTGCAAAGCAAGAAACCAGTTTGGTCCCAACTTTTCAAAGATGTGAATTGGACAGCCAAACTTGCTTATTTATCTGATATCTTCAGTATTTTTAATGATCTTAATGTTTGCATGCAAGGAAAGAATGCAACATGTTTTTCAATGGCAGATAAGATTGAAGGACAAAAACAAAAGTTAGAAGCTTGGAAAAAAAGAGTTTCTACAGATTGTTATGACATGTTCCATAACTTAACAACAGTTATCAGTGAAGTAGGCAATGATCTTGATATTGCATGTCTGCGAAAAGTTGTCAATGAACATCTTACAAATTTGTTAGATTGTTTTGAATTGTATTTTCCATCAAAAGAAGATCCACGCATAGGAAATTCATGGATACAAAATCCATTTCTTTCATCAAAAGATAATTTAAATTTAACTATAACCCTACAGGATAAGTTGTTGAAACTGGCTACTGATGAAGGATTGAAAATGAATTTTGAAAATACAGCATCACTTGCTTCATTTTGGATAAAAGTTAAAAATGAATATCCTGAGCTTGCTGAGATTGCTTTAAAATCTCTTCTTCTGTTCCCCTCAACATACCTCTGTGAGACTGGGTTCTCTACATTAAGTGTTATTAAAACAAAACATAGAAACAGTTTAAATATACATTATCCCCTGAGAGTAGCGTTGTCATCAATCCAACCTAGATTAGACAAATTAACAAGCAAGAAGCAAGCTCACTTATCACATTAAATTTTTAAAATACTGATTTATAAGGTTTTAATTCAAAGTATACATATAGGCATTATGGAAGTGTGAAAAGTTATGATTAAATTGACAATTCTCTATATAAATTGCCTATATGTAAACAAAAGTGTACAGTTTTTATAATTCTCTTATTTTTCCCCGTTATATTTGTTATATTTATTAAGATGTAATTTTAAATCTGTTCATTCTAATATTAAAAAAATTTGTCTTGTATTTTGTATGTCTTTTCATTATTGCATTTTATTAGGATATTAAGATGGTAGGATGACTTCAGGAGGGGAATAATTTCTTTAAAATGATAGACTTCATCAGTGAAGGGAAGTGAATTCAAGGGGTGGAATTAGAATTTGAATGCAAGGGAGGGGGTCAGTAAGATGTTAGGTTTGTTAAACTGATCCTGGGTGGTTTGGTTGGAAGTTGATAATAAGTTTGTTTTGTTGGTGCATGTTCAGATGCAGTGTTTAAGTGGGTAAGGTGGGGGAAAGCCATCAATGCTTATAAAAGCTCAAATGGGAAACAACCCAAATGTCTGTTCACAGAATAAAATGTACTGTGTTTATTCAACAGCTAGAATACAGTAGTAAAAATGAGTTATTGTGGAGGGAATTCTGCGGTGTGATGAAATGTTTCATCTTGATTGTGGTGGTGTTTACTATTAGCCATATGCAAAGTTGTCAATCAGGGTCCCAGATGAGTGTTATCTGGGTATACAGGAGACTGCTGTCAAGAACTACCTTGTTCTTACTCCTCTTAATTGATTGCAATTTCATCTTTCATCCTTTCTCCTACTTCTCATCCCAAATACATAGCAACAATAGATTATATTGACTGAATTTCCACAGCACCCACACTAGCCCAGCTTATCTTTACCAAAATTGATACTCATGTTTCCCAAACTATGAGCTTAAAAGCCACAAAATTGAATATTTTCAACACAGACAAGGAGGAGATGAACAAATAAAGAAATTTTTTAAAAGAAAAATCCCGAGTTTGGCAAATGAGAAACAATATTGGATGGTAGTTGTGATAAATTATTATTATTCAAAAGTATTTACTGCCTCTTCCTGGGGTAAGATTATACTGCCCCACTCCACAGATATCAGATTTGACTCATTTGCTTCACTCTGGATAATGAAATGTGAGCAGACCTGACATGTTACTTTTGGGCACAAAACAAGAAACAGTCCTTGATTTGCCATATCTTTTTTCTTCCTCTGTCAAGACGCCATCAGTGTTTCAAGTTGAGGTGGCTCCATTATCCTGGGCGGAGTCATGATGGACAAATAGCAGGAACAGGGTATCTGTTATGGTAAGCCACTTTTATTCTTGGGGTTGTTTGTTTCTGCAGCACTGCGAAAATGCTGTACTGACAATGTGATTGAATCAGCACCGGAAAATGACTTCGTCTTAACTCCAGTGGTTCTTTGTCTGAACAAACTTGAACAAGTCCTTAAACATTTTTGGAGTTGAATATAAAATAAAGATGGTAATATGCTCAGCATTTGGGGTTGTCACTGATGTTCAAAGAAGAAATAAATTCAGAAGCTTTTGGCAAATTCTAAAGTACTAGAGAAATGTAAGGTATTACAATATTTTCACTCAAAGTCTGGACTCAGACGTGGTGTCTATGGCATCATTTTAGCTTCTGTGTTGCTGTGAGGCATAGTAATCATCACATTGTCAGGCCCTTTGTTCAGTCACTGAAATGTGCACAAACTGCATATGAATAAGACAGAAAAAGAAGATATGAGGATATTTCTCAAAAGAACAAAGAAAAATGATGAATTCAATAAAAGTTACTTTTGAAACCCACTCATTGCTAGGTTCTGTGGCTTAGTTGGTTAAAGTGCCTGTCTTGTAAACAGTGATAGATCCTGGGTTCGAATCCCAGTAGGGCCTCCTTTGCACATTTCTTTAGCCCTGAGAAGGGATGAGGAAATTGTCCGTATAAAAGTACTACAGTACCTCCTGCCTCCTCCTGACTCCGGAAAAAGTCAGAACCCTAAAAATTAGTTTAAACTTCTGCAACTCTCTTCTTCCCATCACAAAAAGGCAAGTGAACTTGTGAGGGCCATTTTCTGGGGAAATACGGATAGTTGTCCCGGGAGGGGTTCAGAGAGGTGTCGAATATGAACATTCTTGCCATTTGCGACAACATGGATTGACCATGGCTATCAGAGGGGAGGGTAGTGGAAGGATGAGTGAAATAGGGAGATTAAGAGGTACAAAATTCCAGTTACAAAATGAATGAGTCATGGAGGTGAAATGTACAGCATGGGGAATATAGTCAAAAATATTGCAATATCTTCGTATGGTGACAGATGGTAACTCGAGTTATCATGGTAATCATTTCGTAATGAAAATATCAAATTACTACATTGTGCAACTGAAACTAATATAGTGTTGTAGGTCAAATATACTTCAATTAAAAAAAAACTTTCCATAAATAAAAGAAAACCTGAATCAACATAAAAAATATTTCATTAGCCCCACTGGCACTAGCATTTCTACAGTGTTGAAATAGAGTCTTGCATTTAACAAGTTAAATGAGTTTGTTGGGTTATAGATAATGGTTTTTCATCTATCTTTTTATCTAGTTTGTTATATTTTTTTCCCATTTTCAGTTTGTCCATTTATTTTACATGTAATTCCAGATATGTGGAAATCACATATGCTGCTTGCAAAAGTGTTTGTAGTAAAGTCACTTGCTGTGACTCAGTTAAGTCCACTCCTAAGTACACATCTGTCTTGCAGTCATTCAGCTGAAATGAAATGGTCACTGTACCCAAATGATTCAAATGGCAAGACTGATAATGCTGCACATGCACCAAGAGGATATGAAAATGTTTATCACTCACATAATGGCGCTTACTTGGAGAGCAGGGGAGGCTCACAGGTAAGTCCAAAAACAGCTTGGAAGAGCAAGGAAGGGTGATGGGCTTTGACTTTTATTGGGTTAGAGGGTGGGCTGGCGGGTGAAGATTCCTGAGAACCACGACTAGTGTGGTTTGATCTTTCCTCTGAGAGAGCTTAAGCACTTTCTTATGGGCTGGCTTAGATGTGAGTGAGAGTGATGGGTCTTGAAAGCTGTCAGTAAATATCAAAAATGGAGTCAACCTCTTAATTACAATACTCAATAGGAATTTGTGCACAGGTCCACAAAAAAGCATATACAACAGTGTTCCTAACAGCCCTATTCATGATATGCCCAAACTGGAAACAACCCATACATCCACCACTAGAATGGATAAATTGTGGCATATTCATACAATTTGACTATATATATGGCAACAAAAAATATTGTTAAATGCAAAAACATGGATGAATCTCATAGTGCTGCACAAAAGTAGCCAGGCATAAAAGAGTACTTATTATATAATTCTACTTATATGTTATTAAAATGTGCAAACCTAACAGATGATATCAGAGTCAAAAGACTGGTTACCCATATGAGGAAAGTCATCAGGAGGCACGTGAGAGGGGCTTCTGGTGTGCTGGTAATGTTCTATTTCTTGACACAGACAGCCTAAGTGACAAAACTTAATTCTGGATCCCATTTGATGGAAATAGTGGCAATAAGTTGGAACAAAAGATCTGAGTGAGAGTTCATAGATATATTCTCTTTGTAAATATTCAGTGATACATTAATACATATATATTCAGATACATACCTACATAAATATAAGTATTCTATATATGCTCATGTTTGGGCACTTTCCTGAATGTTTGTTACACTTCAATTAAAAAAAGTAGTTTGCTTTAAAAAGAAAAACAAAGTCACCAATTAGGAAAGAGAACATTGCCATTATTTTAGAAGTTCCATTTGCCCCACTCCACTTTACACCTCTCTCTCATCTAAGATAACCACAGTATTAATGCTTGTGATAATCACTCCCTTGATTTTACTTAATAGCATTACTACTTATATATGTATCCATAAAACAATAGATTATTTAGTATGCTTAGTTTGTGATTTCTATAGATGATACCATGTATTTGTTTTGGAATTTTTTTTGTTATTGAAATATTATGTTAACATCTCATTCTGTGTGATTTCTAGATTTTTCTTTATTGCATATAATTGTTTTTGTAAATTTTTATAGCTGTCATGAAAATGTGTTAAAACTGACACTATAATAAGCATACGATCTGTTTAAAAAAGAAAAGATTTCTGTTTCTTCCTTTCTTTCTTCCTTACACCTTTTTTTACTCTCCTTTTGTCTAGTAGGGAATAGAAGTGGCAGTTCCTGGTTTACTCCATGTGTTCCCAATTTCAAACAGAATGTTTTGAATTTTTTGCCCTTAAGTATTGTTTTCTGCAGACTATTTTTGTATTTTAAAAATCAGGTTAAAGAACTTTCCTTCTATTTCCAAATTGCTGTACCATTAGTGGACACTGAAATATATTAAATGCTTTTTTCTGTCTGTACGGAGGTGAACAAAACTTTTTCCCTTTAATTTCTTGATATGCTGGTTTTGATATTAGGATGAAAGTAGGCTTATAAAATGAGACGGAGAGGCTTCCCTCTGTTACTATATTTGGAAGTATTTGTGTCCAGTTGAAATTATTGTCTCTGGAATGTTTTATAGAACTTCCAGATTAAAATATCTGGGTTTGGAGTTTTCTCTGTGGAAAAAATTTTGACTATTTATTCAATACATTTAATGGTTTAGGACTATTCATATTTGCTATTTCTTCTTTAGCGAAATTTTTTATTTGTTTTTTGCAGAATTGCTGTTTCATTTAAAATTTCAAATTAATTGGGCAAAATTCTTTACACCATTGCACATTCTGATCCACCTTCTGGAATACTCTTCTAATGCGTTTTTTTTTTGGTTAACCTTTCGCATCTTGTAGATTTCAGTTCCTGGAAGGCTTACTGAAGGCTGGGTTAAGGATAGACCCCAGACAGTCTGTCACTTTGGCCTGATGTGGCCCAGAGAACCGGGGTGGTGCTTTCCTGGAAAGCAAGAGAAAGAGCGCAGCCTCCTCAGGGTGCAGTCGCTGCTCAGAAGCGCTTTTGAGAAAACACTGTTTCTCCAGCACCTCTAAACTGTGCAAAACCTATGTAACCGACTCTGGGGGGCTGGGAGCCAGAATGTGCTGAGAAGGCAGGTTGGATAAAGACCAAAATCCGACCCTCCCAGTTCCTAATAATGGGGGATGAAGTCCCCCAGATGCCTCGGATTCCAACCGGGTTGCTTTCACCACGCCCACAGCACCCCCAGGAAGAGGGTCCAAAGCAGGCGGTGTTGAGTAACCCGGCCAGCCTCGAGCGCGCCTTCCCACCACCCGTGTGCTCTCCTCGCCCGCGCCATCACTAATGGGGGATCGAGATCCACTGAGATGAGGGCGGCTGGGGAAAATGAGGTGCCGGAAAGAAAATATACGAGCACAAATTGACTCAAAACCACTCTTTTCTAACCTGAAGTCTGTCTCCTTACCTCTGAGCTACACAACACCGCAACCCAGTGGCTGCACAAGAGGAGGGCCATTTTCTAATTGCTCGCTAAGTGCAACTGTTGGGCTTTTTAACATAGGTCTCCCTGGAGGGTATTCAGCGGGTCTATTCCTCGTGGTTTCCAAAAGGGGCCAGGCCTAGGAAGACGCTTCTCGATTCAATCCTAATTGAAGCAGTCTTGGCAGGATTGGGCGCCCAGCTGAGAGGGTGGCAGGAGGCGTCTTTCTTGTGATTTTCATTTATTCCCGGAGGGTCTTAATTCTGACTCTGTATTCATTCTGAAGGTAAACCGAGCGTTTGTAGCCGTGATTACAGAGGGACATTCAGTCCTTTTCTCCTTGTATTTCTTTACAGGTTAATGCAACCGGCTGAGAGAGGCATCACAATGCAAGTGTAAAATTTTGTTCAGAGAAGAAATTTGGTGTCAAACTAAGGGCAGGAGTTTGGAGAAAAGCGAAATTTCCATTTTGTCTTAGCCTCTTACCATAATTGCTTGGAGAAGTTACTTGGCTTTTGTATCAATGACACCATCTTTTAAATAAGATTAATAAGGAAGGCCTCTCTTCGTAAGAATTATATGAATACTAAATAATACAGAAATAGTCCAGAGTCTCAACACTTGTAATATTTTTCACAGCTGGAATGTTGTAGGACCACGTGGCCTAATGGATAAGGCGTCTGACTTCGGATCAGAAGATTGAGGGTTCGAATCCCTTCGTGGTTGTAAGTCCCTTTTTCACGCTCCGGTTCGCTTTTCCCAGGCATCACTATCCCAGCTCTCAGATTCCAAATTATAACATCCGAGCACTCCAGAGATCTCCCCTCTGGTATGATTGATTCAGTAAGTGGGGTCGGCGCCAGCCCCCTGCATCCAGCCGCTCGTACTTTAGAAGTCCTTGGCCAGACAGGCACACAGGTGTGGGAATAGGGAAAAGCGCCAGCCCTGGTCTTCCTGACCCTCTTCTCGTGGGTTGGGTGAGCACAGTGAGCGAGGTGGGTGAGACAGGGCACAAATGTCAAGGAATTTTGCTCGCTGGTCAGGCAGTACCGGGAGGTCTCTGTTATTTTAGCGTGAGACGACCCTCACTCTTTCATTGGTTTTCAGTTGGTTCTCGGCAATTTGACGCTGAAAACGCGTCTTTATGTTGAGAGATTTGTTTTTTTTGAAGTCAGTTTAAATGTCGCCCCCTTGCGAAAGGAAAACTTGCCACATTTTAGAGGCGCTAGAGAAACGATGTTCTAAAACCCGC
Organism: Orcinus orca; assembly: GCF_937001465.1. Lineage (NCBI taxonomy): Eukaryota > Metazoa > Chordata > Mammalia > Artiodactyla > Delphinidae > Orcinus > Orcinus orca. Next base: position 83,948,830 of record NC_064568.1, read on the forward strand.
CCCTGATTCAGGTGGCTGCCTCCCGAGAGGCGCGCGGTCCTTCTCTGGCCTCTGCAGAGACCTCGTGTGGGTTCTCCCGCACGGTGCGGGATGAATTAGTTGGACTTTCAGCAATATCTGAGGAACCAGGGTTAAAACAGAGACCTGAAACTATGAGAAGAGGCCAGTCACGCAAATTAGGATGAAGAGGGAGCAGCCTCTACACAAGTGGAAAGAATGTGGCCAAATACATTTAAATATTTAGATGTAATGGACAAATTAATAGAACAATATGACGTATCAAAGTAGATTCAAGAAGGAATCGCAATTTTAAATAGTCTTAAACTATGAAATATTTTGAATTAGTTGTCAACTCTTCCTTCTGAGAAAATTCCACATCCTTTCGTTTACCAGGGGCTTCTTTAAAATATTCAAAGAAGAAATAAATCTAATTAGACACAACTCTTCCACAGTATAGGACAAGAAAAGAGAGAAAGAAAAAAAAAATCCACAACTACTCTTGCCGAATGCCGTAATGAGCTTTTTCCCATGAATGTACCTCTTAAACAGCTTTATTGAGGCATTATTTTCTTAAAATAAACTGCATATATTTAAACTTATAGTTTGACATATTTATAACTCATGAAACCATCACTACAATAAAGATAATGAACATAGACATCACCCCCAAACGTTTCCTCGTGCCCTTTTGTAATCCCTGTTTATATGTTGCTGGACTTTGTTTGCTAATATTTTGTTGAGTACTTTTGTGTCCATGTTTATAAGAGATATTGATCTATAGTTTTCTTATCTCATTATATCTTTGTCTGGTTTTAGCATCAGGGTAATTTGACCTTCTTTTCCAAATTTTAAAGAGTTTGTGAAGAATTAATATCAATTAAAAAATGTTTGGGAGAATTCAGCAGTGAAGATGTCTGGGCTTTTCTTTGTGGGTAATTTTTACTTAATCAATCTGTTTGCTTGTTATAGACTCTTATTCCACGCTAAATGCCTTTATCAGTCATCTACATCTTTGTAACAAACCTCACCTAAATTTAGTGGCTTAAAACAATAATTATTTATTTTGTTTGCAATTTTGAAGTTCAACCACTTGGGCTGTGCTTAACCAGGCAATTCTTTTGCTGGTTTTGCTTGTGGTCACTCATTGATTGCAGTCATCTGGCAGCTTGACTGGGACCAGATGGTCCAAAATGTTCCCACTCACAGTCCGGGGAGTGTGGCTGGGATGGCTGGGATGGCAGGGACTCACTCTCCACATGATTTTCCATCCTCTAGGAAGTTAGGTGGGATTTCTTCACATGGTGTCTCAGGGTCCCAAGACAACAAGAGGAGAAGTTGTAAGACTCTTGAGGCCATCTTGGAACTCTCACAACTTCACTTCCACAACACCATTACCACAGCATTCTATTGGCCAAAGCACAAGTTCAGCTCACATACAAGAGGGAGGGAAATAGACTCCGCCTCTTAATGGTAGCTGCTGCACAACCACATTGCAAAGGGACATGTATAATGGGATGAATTTGTGGCCATTAATCAATCAATAATTTATTATCTCATTTAACACTAAAAACAACACTCTGAATAGCCCCTATAGATATGTCTATTGTATATCTTGGTAAGTAAGTTATCCACGATCACTTCTTTACCAGCGTTAATCTAAATTGGTCTGTGAGTCTTATTTCGAACCCACATGTACCTGGTGGGCAGCTCAGGGTAGGGCCGGGGAGAACATAAGCACTCCAAAACGTAGCAGCAGATGAAAAAGAACTGATAGTGCTGAGCACTTGCGCACGGGCAATTATAAATCTTTTGTAAAGCCGGAGAGCTCCATGTCCGTGTCTCAGGATGACTCTGATAATGTTTAAGATCCAGGTGAGATTAAGTGACCCACACGTAGGCTCCTGACTCAACTCATTTTCTGAGACTGAATACCTGTGTCTGCGATATATCTACAGGCAGCATGGACTTATAAAGAGTAATAAGCATCCTAGAGGAAGCCCAGAGGACTGGAGAAACGGAGGAAAGCAGGTTCAAGGACAGGACATTTTCCGCTGAAAGACTTGTAAGAAAAACCAAGATCGTCCGCATTTCGCATAATTGACAAATCAGATGTAGTTGAATACTGTGAACAATCGTCTTGGCAAGTGTCAAATGATAAATTGCCAAAGTGTTGGAAGAAGGCAGGCACCACACTCAGCAGGATGGTACTTGTTATGCATGACTTTAAGAGAGAATTTTAAGACAAATCACAAGCAAGATGTAGGACAGAAATCACAACAGTTGATCTCTTTGGGGGTGGCCTCATATTTGGCCTGTCTCGTTGTATGGGCTGGAGAGTAGTAAAAGTTGCTCCAGGTGAGGCTCGAACTCACAACCTCGGCATCGCTCACAAGTGTACTGTCTTATAAGTACCGCGCGCTAACCGATTGCGCCACTGGAGCTACGTTAGGGAGATATAAGTGAATATACTTTCACAGATGAAGACGGTATTTTTGTTAAAGATATTAAATGTTATGAACAAAATGGCACCTTCTGATATGGGGCTTCCACAAATGGGATTAAAAGCAGCAATCAAGGCATCCCTGGTATTTGCCAATCTGCAGCCGTTTCCTCCCCAGTACAGAGATGCTGCCGGGGCTGAGCGTCGCAGTTCTCTCTATCTTGATTTTCCGCTCAGATTCCCACGGCTTCTCTAAATTCAGACTGTTATTTGAAAGCATTTGAATGAAAAAAAAATTACATTGATTCCACAAAGGCAGGAAGCTTTCCACTTAGGAGTGTGTATTTCACCTGTAAGAAACCAGTGCATTTTCATTGCTTCCGGATTCCCGCGGACTTTCCATCTCAGCGGTTCTACTTGCTTGAGTTTCCCGTCTCCACTCTGAGCTCTGCTCGACTGACCTTTCATCTGCTTCAGATGCCACCTATCCCACCCCGACCCGATCACTCGCTGTTTTTTAACCTAAGAATGTTAAAATACGTTGTTATCCTGAAACATTCAGAGCTAATATTTCCTTTCGAAAAACCACTGTTATAAATGTGCAGATGCAATACATACAAAGGGAATGCAGAAAAACAAAAAGATAACTTGAACATTTTCTGAAGTCTCATACTCAGAGAAATCTATTGTTTATATTTGTTGTAGTTCATTTCAAGCTTTTAGTGGGCACGCTGTGAACCAGACCTGAGCCACAGCTCCATTTGTTACCTGGTCCCTATTACCTCCATTTTAACGGGGGGGCCATGATGACACTTTGGGTCTTTCCGTATCAATATCAACTTGGACCTTGTTTCCAACAGTCCTTGAAATGTGAGGGTATTTCTCTTTCTTAAGTTTTTGGTTATTGAGTAAATGCTCATAAGTCCCTTTAGGAAAGGAATGGGGGAATTATATTCTACATATTTGCAGTGGCACTGCAGGGTCCTCAGGACTTGGCTTCTCCTTTAGTCAAAAATTTCAGGTCTGAAAACTGGTTTAAGATCAGAAATTGAGCAAGGTATTGTGATTTTATTTTTAACTGGTGTAGCTGCCCTCAGTCTCCTGATTCTCTATCCTCAATTTCTTCTAATTGTGTAGACAGTGATATGCTTGTTGACTGCCCGTCTGTATTGCTTCTAGGGATGCTGTATTTTATTAATTATCTCAAACACTCTGCAAAGTTGGCTACCACTCTGAAATTGTCTCTCATTACAGTAATTTTGCCCACCCACTCCTGGGGCATGCACACACGCACACACACACACACACACACACACACACTCACGGATTCTGATGGTTGAGTGCTGCTATCTCTGGCCTGAATTATTTCAGGACCCTATAGTCCCCATTGCTGTCAGTGAAGTTACTTCTGTAGCAGAATCTCATACCATCAGCCCAGCGCCAACAGAGGACACTCATTATAGAACTTCTCAGTGAGGCTGGTGCCCCTCTCCTCAGCATATTACTTTTTTTTTTTCAAACAGAATGTCCTTTGGCCCTCTTGTGACACATTCACCTAGTGGGTTTTCCAGCGTTACATGGTAAATCCAATAAATCCACTCTAGCATGCCCACTTTTCTGAGATTTTGATCCCTCCTTTCTGCCATAATCACGAGAGTCCTGGCATTCTTACCACATTTAGTGAGAGCCATTTCTTTTTCAAGCAGGAGAATCCTAATAGTATGTTGAGTTCTTGCCAACATACTTTTGGAGAATACTCCAGTATCAGTAAACTCTACTTCAGCTAACTTTGAGTTCTCTTCTTGATCCAGAACCCTTAGAATTTAGTTCTATGTGGGAAAGACGCTGAGTGAGTGGCAGAGGCACATGTTTGGCAGAGGAGAGGTCTCTGCATTGTCTTCAGGGAAGAAGAGGACTGGGCTACTTTTAAAAGGCTCAAAGGATCTTGGGAAATCTGGAGATTTAGATGTTCTAATGCATCCCACCAGACGTCTCCATTCAATGTCTCAAGGTTCTATTCTCTTCCAATCAAGGCCATGACCTAGGCATAGAAGATAATCTAGTTTGAGAATTTAACCCACTTTGGAGTTCTACTATTCTTATGATTAAATCTTGGATCTGAACCTTAGCTTTTTATGCTCTTGAGTTGCAGGATATGAGAGGTTCTTTATATCCTATTATGGAGACACTCTGGCTTTCACAGTTAGCCTTTATTTGATGAGATATCATCCTTAGCCTTTAATCATCTTTTTCCAAGGCATCAGTTTCTTCTAATAACAACGATACAATTCTGTTATTATTACCAGCTCTCCCATATTTATCAAGCACCTGATACATCACATCTTCTTGTGCATATCCACCAGTATAGCATCTCAGTTCAGGTCTGGTGAAAGTTTTAAAAACTGCTACTTTGTGCCAGTGGCTGTTTGTGCTCCACCAATCCCCTCACTACCAACCAGATGGTGGGTAATTCAGCTTCAAAAATCTCATCTTATCATCCTCTTTCTCAGATCACTTTTGGTACTAACTATTGTAGGTTGAGTTCCCTGGAAAGACTCCAAGATGGGGATTTGCATTCAGAAAGTTTACTGGGGCACTACCTCAGGGTCAACACCTGAGAAGCAATGAAGAGAATCAGAATTTGTCAGAGGGAAAAATTGGGCTGCAGTACAAGTGCAAAAGGGCAATTGCCTACCCCTTGGGGGTCTCCACCACTGGAATGGATCCTTCAGAGTTGTCCTAAATTGAGAAGCCAGATCGTGGCTGTTATACCTCTCGTTGACCAATAATTGCATACAGGCTGCCCCTGGAAATGAAATGTGACCCTTGACCTGAGACAATTCCTAAAGAGGGATGAGAGTTGAGAGCCATCAGGTAACAACCTTTCAAGGACCTGGGATGGTAAATCCTTCTGTACAGGGGGTTCAGGTAATTTGGTCAATCCATCATCTGTGACAGTCACAGTGAGGAAGAAAAGAAAGGTATGACGAGTTTGAGCACAGGATAGGATTTAAAAACCACCACACTGATCCCAGTTGCTGCAGAAAAGATTTTATTGGAGATAGGGTCAGGGCTGGTTCTGAAGCTGAGGAATCTAAGGTTGAGAGAGGAAAGCCTGTCCTTCAAAGGGTGCTCTGCCCAAGTGTCACAATCTGAATACAGTAAAGATCAGACATAGGAAAGTTTCTGTAGGGTCCAAATTAGAAAGAGGCTCCAGGTCCCACTATCGTGAAGATGCCCTTCCCTTCATGTGAGGCAATTTCCTGCTCCCACTAGACCTAGGGCTCCTACAGAAGAGTGACAGATCAGTGGGAGCAGGGGTGGGCTGGGTGTCACAGATAAAGACTGATCCGAAAATGTTTGGAAATTGACATTACATGTTTCTCCTGGAGAAGGAAATATGTTATGAAGTGGAACCTAGATTGTATGGCTATACACCCCATTGCTATTTCTACACCTTTAGGGTAGAGAGAGAAGGAGAAATCAGAATGTGTAGCAACGTTCTTTTTCAGGATATTGTGACAAACTGAACCTTCCTCATGGAAGGATGATTTCCCTTTGATGGATATGCATTATTAAATTTGAAACAGATGTCTGAGGATTTAGGGTTTCCATTCTGTTTTTTCTTCACCCACTTACTCTTGCAAGGGGAAATAGCAGTAGCCTTCTGAATATAAATCTACTTGGTAGAGAGTGGGAATTTTGGCACTATAGAGGTGATTTAGTCAAGTGGAGACCATTTAGGAAGACAGTATAGTGAAAAGATGGATTTTTTTTTTTTGAACAGGTCTTCAGGTAAGAAGCAGAATGGCTCCTGCCCCCAACTTGGTCTTCCTATTTGATTTTGAGCTGTTTCAGGTCTGCCAGAATATCTCACTTGACTGTACTGACGAGCCTGATGGAACCAGCGCATGACAGGGACTCCATCAGGTCCCACCAGGAATTTTTCAAAATTCCAGCGGATGTCATGGGCCATGATGGGTTCCCAGGATATATGTTTGATTGAGCCCATAAGTTCAGAAGGGTGAGGACAGGATTGCTGCAGCAGAGAGATGGAAAAGAGAAATGACTGTATCATTTCTGCTCTTGGATGATTCAGGCTATTTTCACCCACAGGTAATCTACTCCCTCTTATATCAAGATATTTTCATTTCCTCTGATTACTAATATATTCTCTGAATCACTAAGATACCAACTACCAAGAATGTTGTAGATATTATAGCAAAAGTCTATTCCCTCTTTCTGTTTCTCCCTGTGACCACATCACAAAATCCTGCTGCTATGAATAAGATATATCACCTCTCTAGCTTTCAGTTTCCTTTTCTGCAAAGTGAATGGTTTAGATTAGAATGTGGTTTCCCAGGTCTTGATGCTCCATGGGCCAGTAACATTTCAAAAATATCTTTTGGGACCAGTAGGAGTTCCAACATTTTGTTTTGTCAAATAAGAGAAAATTTTAAAAACATCATTGCTTCACCATTTAGTTTTAAAAAGATAATTATAAGAATAAATTACATATAGGTACTAATCTTAGAATAAAGGGTAGCCCTATAAATCAGTTGAGTTTATGAAATCCTCCTTATATTGTCCTATTTTCTCAATTTACTGAGAATATATAAAAATCTCAACATAGGCCAGCTTTGGCCCACAGTTCAGCATCTAAGAACACTGAACTCTGATGATCTCTAGAGGCCCGTTCAGCTCTCACATTCTCTATATCTAAGAGTCAGTGTTTCATATAAAGCACTTACTACATTGTATTATATCTGATTTCTATGTCATCCTCTCCAGTATGAAATCATCAAGGAATAGGGACTGTTTCTATTCAACTTTATACCCTTATTATTTAGAAAACTGCCTTATAGATAGCAGGCACTCAACAAGTATACCTTGAATGTATGAATGAATGAATGTCAATGAACAAAAGAGAGTGGTCCCAGTGAAAGGTGACACTCTACACAACTCTCTCCACCACACAAAGCCAGAGCATCATAGATACTAACAAATTAAACCCCAATCCCTATGCTAATCTGGAGATCTCTTCCAAAGAGTCCAATCCCACCTCCAGGCAGGTGCCCTTGGATCCATTTCTACCACACCAAGTTTATGCTAGGAATATTTGGGAAGAAGAGGCTTAGGTCAGTGATTAACTCACCTTCAAGAAGATGAAGACTTTCTGCTCTTTTTTGCCATTCACATCCCCTTTCTCAAAAAGCTGGAAATTAGGTACATATCCTCCTCCTGGACGGACATACCTGCAATGAACCATAATGTTCCCAGGAAGCTCCAGAATATATGAAAGAAAGTTATAATGGGGTACCAGAATTTGAGGTCATGAGAAAGGGGAGAGAGAGGTGGAGATGTGGAAAACAGGGCTGGGAAGGGGAAATAAGGCCATTTTTAAACTTTGGGCTCCCTGATTCACTTTATTTTTCTCTATTCCACATCCTATCACTGTCTCCCCCTGCACTGTTTCTGTAGCAGCAATACCAGGAGCTATTTCTGTGCTCCTGGTCCTCCGTGGTCTGTCCAGTTCTCACTTCCCAGAGAGGGGGAGAGAGTGTCTGACACTGCCAGACTCATATCAGTAGAGGCCAAAGTTAAAATCAGTTTGCAGATGCCCCTAAGCCTATTAACCCACTACCCATCCCAGAAGTCCCTAATATGGAAGTGCCTCTGGAAACAGAGGAAAGGTAGACAGAGACCCCTATAGGGTTTCAAGCAGGCACTTACTTCAGTCCCGGAAGGATCTCTGAGTTCTCTCCTGGTTCTTGCTTTCCAAATTGGTTGCAGGGAAAGCCCAACACAACTAGGTCAAAGGGCTTCAGCTCCTCCTTAAGTGTGCTCAGTTCTATGGGTAGAGAAGGGACAATATGGCGGCCTGGCTAGAGAGCCTCCTTGTGTAGAGAAAGATCCTTAGAGATACCCATTTTACAGAGGAAAAAACCAGAGGCCCAGGGAAGGAAAAAAAAAATATCTAGGTCAGAAAGACTGTTTGTGGCAGGGCTGAAATTAGATACTGGATCTCTAAACATGTATTCAAAATGTTATAGTGCAGTATTTCCCAAATCTGCAGCACATCAGAATCAGGTGGGGGCCTTCCTTTAAAAATAGGGATACCCAGGTTCCATTCCAGAAAAATTTCTGATTACATTCTTTTGAGATGGCTCCCCAGTCACCTTTATTATTCTAAAGCTCACCAGATCACTGCTGGTGGGATTGTAAAATGGTTTAAGTGCTATGGAAAATAGTATGGAGGTTTCCCAAAAAATTAAAAATAGAACTACCATAGATCAGCATTCCCATTTCTGGGTATATATGCAAAGAATTGAAAATAGGGCCTCAAAGAGATATTTGCACATCCATGTTCATAGGAGCACTATTCATAAAAATCAAGAAGTGGAAGCAACCCAAATGTCCATCAATGGATGAATGGATAAACAAATGATTGAAGAACTGGCCTTCAAACAAATTCAGCCTTAAAATGGAAGGAAATTCTGTCACATGCTACAACATGGATGAACCTTGACGACATTATGCTAAGTGAAATAGACTAGTCATGAAAAAGACAAATACTGCAGGTAAGACAAATACATCTGGTATCTAAAGTAGTCAAATTTATAGAAACAGAAGGTAGAATGGTGGTTACTAGGGGCTGGGGGGAAGGGGAAAAGGAGAGCTATTATTTAATGGGTACAGAATTTCAGTTTTGCAAGATGGAAAAGTTCTGGAGATTTGTTTCACAAGAATGAATATTTTTAACACTACTGAACAGTATTCTTAAAAATGGTTAAAATGGTAAATTTTATATTATGTCTTTTTGTACCACAATTAAAAAATGAAAAGCTCATCAGGTGATTTTTAAACAAAACTGCGTTTAAATATCACTGCTCATCAGTTTGCCTTCCCTGGTTGGTTAATTGGTAGATTGAATCTTTCTTTTAAAAAGGAAAAGACACACACAATGAGAATGTGCTTCTCTCCTCTTTACAAGCTGGTTCACCCTGGGTGGAGTGTGGGTAAATCTGACAGGGGAAAAGAGAACCAGAGAAATTCCAGGTTGAGCTTCCTGGTGTTCTTCAATAGTCTTCAGAATGTTAAAGATGCATTCTACCTAAAAACCCTCATTGATATGCCAAAACACAAGCTTCCAACTGCCTTCTTCCCCAAGTTTTCCAATTTGTCTCCTCAGACTTTTATAATTGTCTTCCTTGTTCACCCTTTCTGAGCTAGATATTTTCAGTCCCCTAGCAAACACTAACCAGTCCCACTCAGATTCTGCTCAGCCAATGGGGTCAACTGATATCTCCTCTTAGTCCTTTATTTATTTTTATTTATTTACTTTTGCAATATGAGATTGCTTTCCTGTTTCCAAATGGTTCCTTAGTACCTTTCCCCACATCCTCCACTCTTGTCTTTAGTCACTGTAGGTAATCACTTCCTCTAGGAAAGAGACAATAAATTAGGAAACATGTCTACCAGTCCTTGAGTAGCTATTTCTCAGTTTCCTCATCTGTTATGTACAGAGTGGGAACTGAATAAATTGATTTTTAAAGTCCCTATAAACTGGTAAAATGAAGTATGGTCCAGTAGAATATTCTTCAGTCTTAAAAAAGAGGGAGGAAATGGTCTGAACTCCAAGGTACCTTATTAATTTTAAAAAGCAAATTGGCAAATAGTATTTACAATATGTTATCAACTGGGGGAAAAGAAAAAAAAGAATACCCATATATTTTGTAAACATGATAATATTGGTCATCTGAAGGGAGGGGAAAGAGTTGAAAAAACTTTTCACTCTAAACGTCTTTATTCCTTTAATTTTGAGCCTTGTGAATATATTACCTTGTCGAAATATAACATAATCAAAAATTTTAAATCAAAGTTCTTATTAGTTCAAATATAAGAAGTACATCTGTTTCTGAAAGAAAATAACCCTGTTTATTATTTATTGGCTTTCAAACAACAAGGCCTAAGATATGAGAAAGATAAAAATCTGCTCTGAGTCATGTACAGAGAGGGAAAAACTACACTTAAAGGAGGCATTGAGGTTGGAGAGGGAGTGTTTGCCTCTATTATGGCCTCCTCTACCAGCCCTTGCTCCAGTCAAATGTGCTCCAGGTATAAAGCCCCTTTCCCCTTTTCCCTGTCTTTGTAAGTTACATGTAAAACCCTGGAAAAGTCTCAAAAACATCAATCCTACCTCCTGTATTTACCAAGGAGACTTGAATCTTCAGAGAGGCTCCTAGCTGTCAGATACATTATTGATTCTCCTGGAAATCTCAGGAGAAAAGCAGAGGCAGGACATAGGAAGGGGTCAACAAACATTTTCTGTGAAGGTCCAGGTAGTAATTTCAGATGGTCTCTGACACCATCACTCATACAACCACTCAACTCTGCCTTGTAGCTTAACATCCATCACAGACAATCTGTAAATGAATGAGCATAGCTATGTTCAATAAAACTTTGTTTACAAAAGTAGGCTGGCCAGATTTGCCCTGTGGACCATAGTTTACTGACTCCTGACATCAGGGAATAAAGTCACTTGATCATGAGTATTTATTTTGATACATAGAATTAGAATTAGAATATAATTCCAACATGACTTAGAATATAATGAGCTGGAAAGTTTAGTCCCAAGGAGATTTGGTTATGAACTCTTACCAGAGTATTGAGCTGTCAGACCACAATAGGTGGCCACATTGACAAAAAGGACATGCTTGCCCGCATACTGCAAAGAGGGAGAAAGCAGAGGTCAGAGTCTTACAAGAAGGACTGAGGGCAAGATTTGGGAGCAGGACAGAAGGCTCCACCTTTGAGCCCTGTCCCACCCTCTCTGGTGGTCACTCACCTTCTCCAGCTTAGAATTTGACTGCACGAAGCCAGCTAGGAAAAGGGGGGAAAGATAGGAGGCCCTTAACTGTACAGTCATGACTAGTATCTGTAGATCACTAGTCTGAGAGTCTGAGGTTGTCGGGTACCTGGCAGCCTTTTGATACCCTGGCAGGGACTAGCCCCAGCCTATGCAGGCCAGTTGCAGGGTGGCAAGGATTTCTGGGGCGTGAGTAGGGCAAGAGGACGTAGAATTCAAACCACGTCCTCACCTACACACACCTCCGTGAGCACTCAGCACTCACTAGTGCGATGAGGACCCGGGACTCACATAAATTCTGGCAGAATTATGAAAAGGTGAGGGCAAGCGCTCCACAGTCCTTGAAGACTATTGTCTATTTTTTCTGAGTGGATAGCCGTATCTAGGTGCAGACATCTCAGTAAAGTCACTGCAAAAAGGCATGACAGGGCTTCCCTGGTGGTGCAGTGGTTGAGAGTCCGCTTGCTGATGCAGGGGACGCGGGTTCATGCCCCAGTCCAGGAGGATCCCACATGCCACGGAGTGGCTGGGCCCATGAGCCATGGCTGCTGGGCCTGTGCGTCCAGAGCCTGTGCTCCGCAACGGGAGAGGCCACAACAGTGAGAGGCCTGCGTACCGCAAAAAAAAGGCATGACATAGACATTCCAAATACTAATCCTAATATTATTATGTAAGTTAAAAAAAAATCAAATAATGGACCACATGTGATCCATTAGAAGGAAACTGGGCCTGAGGAAGGGAAAAATATTTTCACGTTAATATGTTCACTGTACAAATGTTTACAAATGCTTTCATGTGCTTACTAGTCAGTAAGAAAAACCAAGCAGCCCAAGAGAAACACGGGCACCAGACAGTAAACCAAGTGGCATCTGTAGTAGGATACAATGTTCTCCCTTACCAAGAATTAAAGAGGTATAAAGAAGAATAGTTGCATTTTGCATTTATCAGATTGGCCAAAGTTCAAAAGAACAGAGGTGCCCAGTCTCGGTGTCAGTCTGGTATAGGAGGCTCTTACACACTAGGTGGGGGCAGGGAGGACTACTAATAGCCAACAACTTTCTGGAGGATAATCTGCCATTTTGAATGCGATGCTTTTTTTTTAAGTAAATAACTTAAATTTTTTTTTGAAATAATTATAAATGTATAGGAAGTTGCAAACACTCCTCTTAATCTCCTGGAAGCCCGAAGGCCCAAGAAGGATAATGGAAATGAGACTCAAGTTCCTCTTAGGATAAAAATGCTTTGCCTCTCAACCGTCATAAGAACCCCCATCCATTCAGCAACAGTTTCCAGCCACTGCTCAATAGTCTCAGCCAAAAGTTTAGAATAGATGAGTTGATTATGCAGACCTGGAGCCCTAGGAATTGCTGAGTTTCTCACATAAATAACATATTTAAATCCCACCAACTTCATGGGGGATGGGGGGGCTGACCAGTAACTTTCTCTTGTCTACAATACAGTTTTACTTTCTGGACCTCAAGTGCTAAGGTTTGAGTTAATCATACTCCTAAATTCATGATTATTTGTCCTTGTAAGATTCCTCTCTTGTTTTATTTATTATTCATACCCAAACTTCAATGATTTTTGATTCCTCTCTGCCTATAGGTAAAATATGTTTAATGTGCATAGTGTTCTTATTCTTGAAACAGTTGTATATTCCTCATCAGATTATTAGCCCCTTGAAGTTTAAAAAATTATTTGGGTTTTTTTTTCTATTTAAATCTCAGATTTAAAGGGTAGAATTAATCAAACTTTTAAATTTATGGCACTTTATCATCATTAGGCTATGCAATGATTCTCTTCTTATATTAATTAAAAAAAATTTTTGTCCACTATCCACTCCCATTTTCCTACCTCTCAGAGAGGAGGAGTGGCAAGGAAACAGTTACTACAGAATGGAAAGTTGGCAACATTTGTTCTGTTGCAACAAAACATTTGGTAAAACTGTTGCCTGATGACTTAGAAGGCAAAATGACTAAAACAAGGATGAATGCCGTTTGCGGTTCCTATGGCTTTGGAATTACAAGGGGTGAATTCAGCAACTAACTGTGCTGTAACGAGATAACTAACAAAGAGATGTTGAAAAATATTTGGATTAGTTGAAGAGTATCAGGTTTGTTTGCCTTTACCACTCTTCCCACACTCTTCTTCCTCCTCCCACAGGATTTGGGCTGACAGCTCAGCTTTACTCCCACGTTTATTGAAAAGATAAATTCTTCCCCTCCAATTCTCAGTTCCTTTCCAACCAACCCCCTCCTTCTTCCAGGTTCACGTAAAAAGCTGCCTCCCCTTCCTTAAAACTGAAGTCTGAGTAGGGTTTAATTCTTGTTTCTGGTGGAATCTGGGTATTCATTAATTCTCTTGGAAAACAGAAGATTTTTGTTATCCCAGATTTCTGATCTCTTCTCAGAGGCCTCTAATCTAGAGGGAGGAGCCCAAAACAATGACTGCTGGTCCAGTCACAAAGCTCCCAAAGCCCTTTAGGGCAGCTATACAGGTTTTCTGCTTTGTGGCCCCTTCCCACCCACAGATACTTTGCCCAGCCACAGTTCAAGAACTATGGAGATTAAAATATCAAGCCTCAAAAATAGTGTACTTCAATTCCTTCATCCTTCCCAGGATGTGTGACTTTGGGCAAGTTACCCTCTGTGCCTCTGGTCCCATTTGTGAAATTGGGAGAATAATATGAACTTCATCGGACTAATTTAAAAAATAAAGGAGATAATTCATTTAAACTCTTAGCACTGGACTTAGCCCAAGGTAAACACCCATCGTTAATTTAACAGATGAGGAAACTGATGCTCAAATAGAAAAACTGACTTATCCAAAGTTACGTGGAATTACACACTGCTTCTCCCTTGCTGTTATAAATTCCTTACTTTCTTAGTCACTTTATCTTTGCTCATCAAACAATAACTAACTCCTAAAGTAGAAGAGAAAATTTCATCAGGTCAAGTGGCCTAAAATCTCTGCCTTCCCAAGTCTCTGTGTCCCATTGTCTTAGTTTCCCTGGAAACAAAAGCTCTGACCTGGAGAAGAAAAGGTTTAGGAGCTCATGCTCAGCAAGGGGCTACATGGGGCCACTTCCTGTCATGGTCTACCTGACTGTATCATATAACTGCTGCCTTCTCTTCATACCTTCTACCAGAGCCACATGTCAAATTCCTGTTATTTCCCTTCTGGAATGCTGAAATAATTTCCTACTTGTCATGTGTTCTCTCTTCCAAGTTCTTCCCCTTCAATGCTTTTTTTCCTTCACCTGCTGCCACTGGAGCTGCTGAACACTTGTCTGATGATATCCCTCCACCGATAGTGAGCCAATAAGGCTAACTAATTTATTATAGCATCAAATCCAGAATCTCCAGCATGGTATCCAAATTGCTCCTGATGCGACCTCAGCCTCCTTCTCAATCTTCAGTCTCAGTAGCTCCTCCTGTGAACTCATTCTTCAGACAAGCTAAATACTCTCCATTCCTTGAAACACTTTGGATTTAGGTTCTTGGTCTTGGAGGTCAATTACACTGATTACTCGGGGATTCCACCTTCCCTGCCCCAAATTATCTATATATTTATTTCCATTGAAAGGACAGGGAATGCAATTTTATCAGTTTTTACGAAACAAGATTTTAGGTTTGAAATGTTTGTCACCTGAGCCATAGATTAAGTCTGAAAACCAGTCCAGATTTAAATTAAACAATAAGAACTGTCACTTCCTGACTTTAAAAAGCCTGTAATTGCTAATCGTCCGTAATCTTAAATAGAATGGCAAAAATCAACATGTCTCAAGCACTGCCTATTTTCCCCAGTTGGACTCCAGTTTTTCCTCGAGGTAGGTTTCTCATGAGGATAACTTTCTTGCTCATAGCTAGTGGGTGGCAGTTTAAAGTCAAATAAAGCCTTTCAGATTCTCTGTCTTAGCCTCTGTTAATGACTTAATCCTACCTAAAAATCAGCACCAAGTTTCTTGTGTTAGTTTCTTTGATCATAGAGGAAACAGGTTCAGTTTTTTTCTGAGATGTAGTCCACCTCTTCATCCCAGATTCAATCACAGCCTCTGCAACCACCCAAATATGATTTAGAGATTTTTGTCCACCATTTAGTTTTACTTGGATATTTTCCCTGAATTTGATAATCTCCATTGGCATCTGTGATCCCCATTCATGTCTCCAGGATTTTCCTGTGTTGCAAGTGTGGGTTACAAGTGTGAAATTTAGGATCTACTCCTAAGTCTGCCATTTTAAAGTTATATTGCTTATGTTTACATAGAATTTGTAGTTGACAAATCTCCTTCACATCAAGGATTTCATTTAGCCTTCACAATCAGCCAGTTAAAAAGGTAGAACAGGCATTATTTGCTCAGATTTTCAATGGAAAAGTGAGGTTCAGAGAGGGGAAGTGACAAGCAAAGTCTCATTAATAGTGTAGACCTAGACCATAAACCAGAGTTTTTATTTCAAATCCATTTGCCTCTCTACTCTAGGTTCAACTCCCAATCAAATATACGTTTGGAAATGAAGGGAAGTTCTAGAGAGACCACTGTCCTTTTGCATTTAATTTTCATCCTCATGTGTTCTTAACCTTCTGACCTCCTTCCCCAAACATGATAAGGAAGCTCACTTCTGGTCCAGGCTGATTCTGGCCCTGAGCCTTCACTGAAACAGCTGGTCCTGACTCACAGATTTTCCGAAGTGTCTGTCACTCATGCCAAGCTTTCCTCCTCCAACCTGCTACAGGAAGAATTCTGCTTCTTGGAGGTTGGGGGAGGGGGAGGGGGACAGGGGGAGGCCGTGAGAGGAAGGATGTGTACTCCCTTAGGCAGTGTTCTTGTCTGTTCAGTCTTAATGGGCTGGGGGAGGGCGTGGGAGAGAGAGCTCTGTGTCCATGCACAACCACAGGAATTTGAGTAACCCACACCATTCAAACCCAGATGCCCTCCCACCTGGAAATTCTCCAGTCTGTGTCTCAGGCCCTTGCTGCTCCCAGAGAAAGAATAAATATGCCCATTTCACCAATACACACTGCAAGCCATCACCAACTCAATACAACTGTGGGACATTGAGAAAAATATCAAAATCACCAAAGTCCCTTCTAAGGCTGACATTCTTAGTTTATTTTATCAGTTTTGAACGATTCTGGTCACCTTTAAAACTGATTTGATCAGTTATTACCCCTAGAAGATTGGGAAACAAGAGTAGGAAGCCAGAAATTTTACAAATTTTAAGCTCTAATGTGTCTTATGGTTCGTATTTCCCAGGCGACGACTGTATACATGAGAAGAAGATGCTCAGTAAAGTGGAGAGACTGCCTCATCCAAGTCACAAGGCCAGGGCTAGACACATCCACAACTCTGCCCCTACAACAGCCTCTATCCCTGTTACAGTCAGATCAGATTTAGAACAACTAATTTATCCAATAGTTCCTAAACTGACTTTATAACTTCTCTTTCAAACCTGGGTTCATTCAAGGTTCATGTTTTGATATTGATTATGTCTTTTTTGTATCTTTTATTTTAAATCTAGAACAATCCCACTGTTTCTCTTTTATGGCATTTTTGAAGTTATAAGTCCAGTTGTCCTGATAAATATCCCACATTTTAGTTGTCTCATTTTTTCCTCACAGTGTCATTCTTCCACTACACAGACAGACCTTGTTTTATTGCACTTCACTTTACTGCACTTTTATAAATTGAAGGTTTGTGGCAAACCTGAGTTGAGCAAGTCTACTGGCACCATTTTTCCAACAGCATTATTTTTTTAAATTAATTAATTATTTTTTAAAATTTTTGGCTGCATTAGGTCTTTGTTGCTGCATGCGGGACTTCTCTACTTGCAGTGAGCGGGGGCTACTCTTCCTTGCGGTGCGCTGGCTTCTCATTGCGGTGGCTTCTCTTGTTGCGCAGCATGGGCTCCAGGCGCGCGGCCTTCAGTAGTTGTGGCACATGGGCTCAGTAGTTGTGACTTGTGGGCTCTAGAGCGCAGGCTCAGTAGTTGTGGTGCACGGGCTTAGTTGCTCTGAGGCATGTGGGATCTTTCCGGACCAGAGCTTGAACCCATGTTCCCTGCATTGGCAGGCGGATTCTTAACCACTGCACCACCAGGGAAGTCCCGGAATTATTTTTTAATTAAGGCATGTACATTGGTTTTTTAGACATAATGCTATATTAAACACTTAATAGCATAGTATAAACATAACTTTTATACCCACTGGGAAACCAAAAAAAAGAAAGTGTGTGACTCACTTTATTGCAGGGGTCTGGAAGGAACCAAACCCACAGTATCTCCAAGGTGTGCCTATATTTCTTGTTTTGGAAGTGAGGTCAAAGACTTGGATGGACTAGAATTTTGTGAATGTTATAGTCATCCCTGAGTATCTGCCAGGGATTGGTTCCAGGAGCCCCTATGGATACCCAAATCTGCGGATGCTCAATCCCTTATATAAAATAGCACAATACAACGGATACGGTCAGCCCTTTGTATCCACGTGTTTCGTATCCATCGATTTAACCAACTGCAGATGGCTGACTGTATAAGGTAGGAGTAAAGTTTTAATTTCTTTTCCCATGGATATCCAATTGAATCATCACTATATATTTAAAAGACCATCCTTTATTTTTCTATTACTTTGCATTGTACTTTGTCATAAATCAAGAGTCCTTATATATACAAGTCTATTTCTGAGCTCTCTATTTCTTTCCATTGTTCTATTTGTTTATTCTTAAAAGAGACAACGTTTAATGTACTTTTTTTTCATTGAACAACTTTTTATTGAGCTTCTGCTATGTGCCACACATGGTTAAAAAACAAAGACTTTATAAACATGAAAGCTTAGTTTGTTCTTTTTCAATAAACTGAATCAATTGAAAGCAAGCTCTTTGTTCCCAAGAATGAGTTATAATTTAGCTGCTTCATTTTTGTCAGTAGAATGCCCACTGAAGTAAAAAATCCCGAAATAAAAGGAACCAATGATGAAATTATTTCTGTCACTGATGATAGTGAAAAAGAATTTGTAGATATTGATGAGGATCTTTTAGAAGTAGAAACATTTACACAGGAGGAAATGGATATATACCTATCAGACTATGAAGGTCAGTTCATTTAGCTAATCTTTTTGTTTGACCTTACTAATTTGATATTGGTGACTGATTATCTGAGATAAAGTAGTCTTAAATCTGAATTGGCATGTTTATAATAGCCTAAAGCCAAATATTTAAAGAGAACTTAATATTTACGAAATGCTAAGCATGTTTAATGTAGATTTTAACATATAGTTTTAAAAATGAATTTTGATATTTTATGAAGCAAGTTCTCCCATCTTCTTCAAAAGTGTCTTAACTATTTTTGTCCATTTGCATTTACACTTAAGTTTCTTAAACACCTTTTCCAAATTCCTCAGGAATGTCTGTTAGGATTTTGGTTGAGATTGCATTGAATCTATAGAATAGTTTAGGTAGAATTGACATTTTTACAGTGTTTACTCTTCTAATCCATTAAGATAATATACCTCAGAATTAATTTAGAGCTCTTCAAAACTGTGCCAGTTAAAACATATTTCTCATCATAAAGATCTAGTACATCTTTTGCTGAGTTTACTGCTAGGTATTTGATTATTTTATGTAATTTTAAAATTAAGTTTAATTTTTTAATGGTTTCTGAAAATATATAGATATAATAAAATTTGTATTGATTCTTTTATCTAGCAACTTTGCTAAATCCACATAATTATAGTAATTTATTGCTAGTTTCTTTCTAAATTATATGTTCATAAGGTATGCTAATGGTAGTTTCATTTGTTTCTAATCTTTGTACATTTAATTTCCTTTTTTTGCCTTCAGTTCACTGGCCAGGTTTGCCAATACAATACTGAATTGAATTGAAGTAGTAGCAGAGACATTCTTTCCTTGAATATTATTTCAAGGGGTAATGATTAAATATTTCACCATTAAGTATGATATTTGCTGTAGACTTGTGTTAGATACTCTTTATCAGGTTGAAAAGGTCTCTTGTATTCTTAGTTTGCTGTGAGTTTAAAATATGAGTTGTTGATCTGAAACAAATAGGCTGCCAGATATTTCTCCAGCAAAGATGAGTTTATTCAGGATGAGCAGAGAATTGCTTTTCAGGGTCTGCAACCGTGGTGAGCCACGTGTAAGTCCCCACAGGCAAGGAAAGAGACCACTTTTACAGAGAGGAAAAGGAAGTTGGGAGGGCTACAGTAAACAAAGAATCCATGGCTTTTCATTGGTTGAGTTCAATTGCCAAAAAAGAAGTTTTTCTTCTTCCTGTTGGGCTCTGCTATGGTCACAAACTGTGAGAGCTCCCCCTTCTGGTCGCCTAACTCTATTGAGGTTTCTGTTTATTAATTTTTTATAGATTATATAATTATATGTTATATCACTGGTATATTTAAACATAAATAGATATTACCTATATAAATATATAAAGAGAAAGATGTTTACATGGTCAATCTTAGTAATACATTTACTGTGATGGTTAATTTTATGTGTCAATTTGATTGGACCATGCATTGCCCAGCAAGCAAGAAATCTCTCTCTTTCTGCCTGTCTTTGAATTGGTCTTCTGTCTTTGGATTCAGACTCAGAGTGGAACTTATACCATCAGCTCTCCTGGTTCTCTCAAGCCTTCAGACTCAGACTAGAACTATACAATTGACTATCCTGGGTCTCCAGCTTGTTGACTGCAGCTTCCTGACTTGGGACTTCTCAGTCTATAACATGTGAGCCAGTTCCCTATAATAAATCCTTTTAGATAGAGAGCTAGATAGATAGAGAGCTAGATAGATAGATCTAGTATCTATTTATCTCTAGAAAAAAGAACCAGTAGAGATAGCTCTACCTCCTTATCTATCTCTCTCCTATGGGTTCTGTTTTTCTGGAGAACCCTGACTAATTTCCTTGCATACGCTTGTCGTTGGGTGGATTGGTGTTTTCTAGTTTGTCCTTACCAAGAGGTAAGGACAAGCTGTTTACGCTGTTCAGACCATAGCTTAAGGTAGGCAGACTCTTACTGAATGGACCCTAGGACTTGGTGTCTGACCCTTGTGGTAGAATAAAAATTAAATATTTTCTCTTTGTCCCCACTTCCTGGCCCAGAGCTTCTTAAAGCTGTTGAAATCTCCTGAGTGGGATGCGTGCTAATGAGAAGACTGGTGGCTGGGGGCTCCTGCATAACTTCAGGATGCAAGCTGCTAGTCAGGAAGACCAAGTCATAATTAGAGAATTGGAGCTTCCAGCCCCGCCCTCTCTCCAGGGAATGGAGAAGGCCTGGAGATTGAATTCAATCACCAGTGGTCATTGATTTCATCAATCATGCCTTTGTAAGGAAACCTCCATAAAAAACTCTAAATGACAGGGTTTGAGAGCTTCCTGGTTGATAAACACTGGAAGCATTGGGAGGGTGACATACCTGGAGAGGGCATGGAAATTCCATATCTGCACATCCCCCCATACCTTGCCTTGCATTTCTTCCATTTGGCTGTCTCTGAGTTACATCCTTTATAATGTACCAGTAAATGTACGTAAAGTGATTTCCCGAATTCTGTGAGTCATTCTAGTAAATTATCAAAAGTGAAGAGAGGGTCGTGGGAACCCTCAATTTATAGTTAATCAATTAGTAGATGGGTGCCCCCATGCTGGGATTTACAGCTGGTCCCTGAAGTGGGGGCAATCTTGTGAAACTGAGCCCTTAAACTGAGAAGAGTTGGGAGTTGGTGTCAGAATTGAATTGAACTGTTGAACACCAAGTTGGTGTCTGGAGAATCACATACCCCCTACACGCAAGAGGCCTTCAAATCAGAAATTCAACTCTACCTGGAGAAATATTAGCCCTTCATGAGAAAAAAATGTTAGTGTTCAGTTTCTTTTTCTGCACAATTGGCTTGGTAGTGTGTTACCGTCTTGTCAGTTCTTAAGTGCTCTATGAGAAAGATTAGACTACAGACAGAAAGAGAGAAGGCAATATGACCATGAAGGCAAAGATTACGGTGATGCAGCCACAAACAAAGGAGAGCCAGAAGCACAAGAAACTGGTTGAGGTAAGAAACAGATTCTCCCCTAGAGCCGCCACTTGATTTGGTCCAGTGAAACTGACTTTGGACTTCTGATCTCTAGAGCTATGAGAGAATAAAGGTTTGTTCTTTTAAATCACCAGGTTTGTTTGTGGTAACTTGTTACAGCAGCCAAAGGAAACTAATATGGATTTCGGTACCTAAAAGCAGGTGCTACTGTAACAAATACCTAAAAATATTGATGTGGCTTTGGAATTGGATAATGGGTTGAGGCTGGAATAATCTTGAAGGACATGATAGGAAAAGCCTAGAATGCCTTGAACTAACTGTTGGTAGAAATACGATATTAAAGGATGCTTCTGGTAAGGGATCAGAAGGAAATAAGGAACACATTATGGAAAATATAAAAAGAGGTTTGTGACTCCTTCCTGGTATCACTCCAACCTCTAGCTTCAATTGTTATATCTCCCCTGTCTTCTATAGTAAAATCTCCATCTGCTTTCCTCTTATAAGAATACACGTGATTGTATTTAGGGCCCACCCAGATAATCCAGGATAATCCATTCATCTCAAAATCCTTTACTTAGTCACATAAGCAAAATCTTTGACATATAAGATAACATTTACAGGTTCCAGGGATTAAAATATGATATCTTTGGATGTTATCATTTAGGCTACTATAGACTTTGGATTTTGGATCAGAACACACTTGAATGTGAGTCCCAGTTTGACACAGATCTGTAACTTAGGGGAATTATTTCTACTTTGTATTCATAACATTATTTATAAAATGGAGAAAATATTAACCTTATGGCTATTTTGGTAATGATTAAGAAAATCTGTAGAAATATGCCTGATACAGAGTAAGAAGGGAGTCAATACGTGTTAGTTCTCCTTCTTCATACTTTGTTCTTTATCTCCCATCTCCCTTTATCACTACCTTATTTCTTCTCTATTTCCTCCCCCATTCTATCTCTGGGAGCAAATTCCTCCTAGCATCACTTGTTTCTACTGACTTATCCTCCTGAGGTCGTTGTCCAGAGAATACACAGAGTTGGCCCTGAGATCTGTTGAGAAGTGCAGGAACCTACCAGCTGGTGTTGAACCATTCGAAGTAAGGATCATCTAAACTGCTTCAGAGCTTCTGCTGCAGAGAACACTGGTTCTAAGATCCCGCTTGACACGTGGCGTGGCCAAAAATAAATAAATAAATAAATCAAGTGGGAGAAGTCAAACTTGACCCACTTCTGTCAGTTGCCCCTAACTTGATTTTCTTGGTCCAGTGAGAGAGGCTTTCCAAGGTCAGAAGTGTCGATTACTCCACTTTCTGGGCCTCTGCCTTTCCATACATGAATTAAGGAAGCTGCAATACTTGAGCACTACAGTTTTAGAGTTTGCTGAGTCAATACTCTCACTTCTCAGTCTTCTCAAGGTGAAAATTGGTCAAATTAGATAACCAAGAGATCTGAACATATTAAAAGATGAGGAAATATTAAAAGATTATTAAATGTGAAAGGACTTAAAGCAGTCATCTTTTAGTCCAAACTCCTACCCTCCAGGTTAATTGTTGGATTGTGGTTTGCAGTATTTGATGAGATGGCATAGTCTTTCCTTCTGAGGGAGGAGCAAGGCCTGAGTCACAGAAACTTTGGGACTATGCCTTATTGGGGGATGTCTGGTTCTGTGGCCAAATAAATTGCTTAGCTCTTGCAGGTGCTGTGGGTGTCTCAGATGCCTGTGGCTGTGCATGGACACAGTGGCACTTCCCTGGTACATTAAGGTGGAAATAATAGATACGGGCCCTACCTGGGAAAGTATACATTCTTCTTCACACATTTTCCCTTTTGTCTCACCAAACCCTAGAATTATTTCTTGGAGCAGATGAGGATGGAAACTTTGGCAATAGTGGCAGAGCCTACAGGAATACTTTACTTCAGGGCAAGTTGCCTTAAGGAAGACATTAAGGGCCACAGCCAGCCTGGATCTGAGGTGTCCTCAAGGATGAGGCAATAGTAGACACAAACATGGATAAAAATGTTACAAAAAAGGAAACTACACCATACATCATTCACCTTGTTACCAAGTCCAAGCTCATACTGCTTGTCACACGACAGGCCAATAAGTGGAGAAACAAGGTGTTGGGGCAAGGAATAGAGACTTTATTCAGAAAACCTGCAAACCAAGAAGATGGCAGACTAATGTCCTAAAGAACCATCTTGTTTGGGTTTGAATACAAGCTTCTGTTATGCTACAAAGAGAGGGAAATGGGAGGAAGTGAGGTCAAGAGGTGATGAGTTGTTGCAGACTTCTTGGTGCCAGCCAGATCTTGGAGGGGACGTGGTCATCGTTTGTTCTTGAGTTGTTCACTGTAGGGTTGGCCATGATGCTCCTGTAAATCTTCAACAAGACAGATGTTATTTCCTGTTCTGCAACTCCTTATCTCTATGTGGATGAGTGGTCACCAAGCAAGGGAAAATTATCTTTCTAATGATTAGTATACCTACAAGCTAAGCAAAAGTAGTTTAGCTTTAAAGGTTAAGCATGGGAGGTGGAGCTTCTGGAAGGGGACTATTCTGTATACTTCAAGCTACAGGCCACATTCCATTTATGATTAACATGCCTATGTACAGAGTTAGCAAGGCTGGGCAGGAGGCAATTAGCTATAGACCACAAAGGCTAGACCTTAAAGAAATAGATTCAATATGGAGTCAGGTTAGTTCTTCCCTGTTACAGACTCAAATTCCCACTATGTGTAGTTAATGGATTTAAGGAAGTCAAAGGCGATTTTAAAACAAACAAAAAAAGTTAGATTTGAAGTCAAGTGACTCTCTGGCAGTCCAGTGGTTAAGACTCTGCATTCCCAGTGCAGGGGGCACGGGTCGGGGAACTAAGATCTCACATGCTGCATGGTGCAGGGGGGAAAAATCTTACTCTCCTGAGTTATTTCTACTCTGGTAGTGAGGGCAAAATGAAAAATATCATTTACAGTATGGAATGGCATTACAAAATTGTGGCAGATCTGCAATTAAAGTCTATGTCTTTCCTTTGCAAAACAGAGAAGAAAATCCCTGGAGTCCAGAGAAGAAAATCCTGGAGTCCTGAGAGGAGGGTCCATGTACCTAGGGAGATAGATTAAATCCGAAAAATATTTCAGTTAGAATCAAGCAGAGGCTTGAATCTCTAAGTTGAGGTTCAGGTAAATAAAGAAATAGTTTCATTCTGGAACTAAGATGAAGGCCTGTATGGACGCAATAAAGAATTTTGTTTCCTTTACAATCAAAGAAACTGAGAATGAAAGAACTTTATGGTGAATGTGGGGTAGACATAAGGCAATGGAAGAAACTTGTCGGAAATCAGAGAGGACTCAGTTCTTATCTCTGAACTGAGACTTATTTACAGGGATTAGTTTCCTAGGGCTGCCATGACAAAGTGCCACAAACTAAGTGGCTTAGAACTATGGAACTGTATTGTTTCACAGTTTGGGGGGCTAAAGTCTGAACTCAAAGTGTCACCATGGCCATGCTCCCTCTGAAACCTGTAGGGAAGGATCCTTCCTTGCCTCTTCCAGCTTCTGGTAAGCCCAAACATCCCCTGGCTTGTGGCAGCACAACTCCAATCTCTTTACGTCCTTTACAAGGCCATCTTTTTATGAGGATATCAGTCATATTGGATTAGGTGTCCATCCTACTCCAGTTATGATGTCATCTTAACTACTTACATTGGCAAAGATCCTACTTTCAAATAAAGTCACATTCTGAGGTCCTGCAGGTTAGGATTTCAATATACCTTTTGGGGGGGAATATAACTCAGCCCATAACATCCTGTGACCTTCTACAAACCATTTCTCTTCTTAGGAGTCCTGTCTATGGCATCTAAACTGCTTGGGTCAAAGAATTGGGTCAAAGAAATAGTGATTGAGACAAATTGATATGAGTCTCCCATCCTCTTCTGCCCTAGCCCTAGGCTATTTGAGAAAGGCAGCGAGACTGACTCTATGGCTTAAGTTCAAGCCCTCATCAAGCTCACTAGACCCCTGATTTGTGACTTAGGCCTCAGAGAGTTACCTCTGAGGTCTTGTTTGATAATTGTATCCCATCATTTTGAACAAAAACATGCAATTAATGTGTCAAAAAATCTTTCAGGAATGATCCCAAAGTACTGGCCAGATTTTACCTAAAATGTCAAGAATCAATACCTAGATAGGTGGATTTTGAGTGATGAAGACAGTCCAATCTGCCAGAAACATAACATTTATGGAGGGAAGGGTACACCTGAAAATTTAACTAATGTCAAATCAGGAAAGATGAGTGCCCCATGGGAGAATTTCAGATTGAAAGTGTAAGAATTAGGGAGGAATCAAAGTATTTTAAATATGAGCGATGTCAACGAAACTGACCTTTAGAAAAGTCATAGAATAGAAGCAAAGTGTGGAGGAAGAGAGACTGGAGAAGATCTGGGAAGTATGGGAAGTAGGAAATTTCCCCCTATCCCTCTTGAGTTATTGTGGCTGGACTCATAATAAAATCAACACAAGACAGATTAACAGGAGAAAAAGAAACAAATTTTAATTTGTGTGCATGGAGGTCTTATAGAAATGGGTCCCCAGAAGTGGTCAAAGCAGGCAGCTTTTATACTTTCTAGACAAAGACCAATAAATATGTGAGGACTTGACAAGACAAAGAAACTTAGGCTTTGGGTGCTTAATTAGTGAAAAATGTAAACAGAGTTTGGGCTTGGGGTAGTAAATTGAAGAAGTAACAGGGTTTGTTTATACAGGCTTCTCTGCCCAAATTCCCTTTCTCTGGTGATAAGCATGTCCTGATGCCTCGAGATGCAGGGAATGTACCTTTCACATGGGAGATTTATTTCCTGCTTTCAGGGAGACAGAGAGGAGGGTCAAAGTGTCTCTCTTGCGTCAATCATTTCTTAAGTAACTAATTCAAAATAATCAACATGCCATTAAGGCATATAAATATATATATATTTTAAACAACAGCAATTTATTTTTGGCTGCGTTGGGTCTTTGTTGCTGCGTGCGGGCTTTCTCTGGTTGCAGCGAGCAGGGGCTACTCTTCATTGTGGAGCGCAGCCTTCTCATTGCGGTGGCTTCTCTCATTGCGGAGCGCGGGCTCTAGGCGCCCGGGCTGCAGTAGTTGTGGCATGTGGGCTCAGTAGTTGTAGCTCGCGGGCCCTAGAGCGCAGGCTCAGCAGTTGTGGCGCAGGGGTTTTGTTGCTCTGCGGCGTGTGGGATCTTCCCTGACCAGGGCTCGAACCCGTCTGCCCTGCATTGGCAGGCGGATTCTTAACCACTGCACCACCAGGAAAGTCTGCCATTAAGGCGTATTTTGGGGTGGCCCGCCCTGGCCTCAACGGAAGTGAAGAGACAAACTAAGGGGTGAAAGCAAAGCTCCTGGAAGGAGCTAATAGGGATGTGAACTATGGCTCCGGAGGAGGAGTGAAGGGGAATTGTAGCCCTGAAATACCTTCAGGGGGATCAGGGACATGAGATGTCTGCCCCTTTCCTCCTGCTCAGTGTGTGCTCTGTACCTTCAATTCTCATCACTGGAGGCCAGGACCCAGGGTGCTCAAAAACTTAGGAATATTGGAATAGGAACGTGGGAAGTTGGGCTTTTAGACTATTTAACTTACTGATAAGGTCTATTCAGAAGTGTCTCCTCACCACTCAAGGGCTAGTTATTGCAAGATGAGCAAAAGTAAATCGCCTCAGACATTGAAGATTTAGTCACAACTGATGATCCATGTGGAACCAGAGCAAGGGTTCTATGGTAAGAATCAGGAATTTGCTTTCACCTCACCATTACTAACCTGTGACCTTTGAGATGTCCCTTCTGTCTGTGGGCTTCAGTTTTCTGATGCATAAAGATGAACATGTGGATAATAAATAGACTTCCAGTTGCTTACATGTTTCAGGCCCTGGGCTGAGTTCTTTTCCATCCTCAAAGCAGCCCTAGGAGGTAGACACTATTATTACCCTGATTTTACAGATAAGAAAACTAAGGTACAGAGACATTAGCTTTTTCTGAGATAAGGAGCTAGTCAATACCCTTATCATGGGTATTGAACTCAATGGTTGCTATAGCTTCACAGTCTAAGGTTCAGCCATTTTTAAAAATGAGAATGGCAAGAGGCCAAGGAGCTTGGGAATGTGTGTAGGTCTGTGCCAAAAGAGGGACGCCTTCTGCATGACTGCTCTAAATGCCTAGAGGACCTGCTTGGCGGGATCAGATATCAGCCGTCAGGCCATAGATTATAGGCCTTTGAGAAGAAATCTGAGATAACAGAAAGCTTATCTTCCAACAGAGTTCATGAGAATTCAACCCCATCCAGACTTAAGTTTCAGGAGCAGAGAAAGGCTTTTGTGCAAACCTGGAAGAGACAGGCGGATGGAGGGGACTGGATGTCAAGGGGCTTAGAAATGAAAAGGAAGAAGTTATCACTTCAATAAACAAGGGAGTTTAGTAAAGCTGAGCTGGCAGTGAAAAGCCGGAAGGGAGCAGATGGGAGGGAGGAGAGGTGGGAGAAACAACTCTGACTCTTCACCCATTCAAATACTTTGCAACAACTTTCAGATTGTTACCTTATTAGGACCTCACAGTAAATAGTTTTATGGAGTAAGTGGGGTAGAGATGATTACAATAATTTACAGAGAATGAAGCTCAGTCGAGCCCAAGGCAGTTCCCTAATGCACAGTTTAGATCTTTCTCCTGGATAACTTCCCCCTGTGAATGTGTATCCATCATCTGTGTTACTCCTGCATTAACAAGCCCTTCTCCAGGGGACAGATCTCAGGGCAAAGGGTCTGAGACATGCAGGTCCCCACATCTGGACTTCATAATTAGAAAATACAGTGTGCTGTTGACTAAGTGATGAAAGTCTGAGGGGACAGTACAAAGGATTAATAGTCATCTGGACGATGCTTCTCAAACTTTAGCTTGTGTGTAAATTACATGAGGATCTTAATTTTTAAAAGCAGATTCTGATTCAGTGGTGGTGGCTTTACTTCCTGGATGCAGAGCCAGCACCTAGGAACTGCCTGGAGAAGGTAAAGACAGTACTTCAAGTTCCAAAGAGGGAAGCCTCCGCCTTCACCTGCCAGAGCACGGGGTGCCAGAACACCAGCGGGTGGCCTGACCCGGAGGCACTGGGTGCTCTGAGCCTTCAGGGCTTGCAGGAGTGGGCGGAGGAGTGAGGGGGAGGGGAGGGGGAGGGGAAAGTTGGAGAGAGGGAAGAAGAAAGGGGAGGGAGAGCGGGGTGGCAGGGAAGGGGCGGTTGCCCATGTGCTAATGCTGCTCTGCGATTGGAGGGCGCATCTTCAAACTGGTCCCTGCCAGGGGCTCAAAAGGAGCCGAGATCCCTGGGGACCTGAGGCTCGCCTACAACTCCTAGTTCCAGCCATGATCCCGCAGTTCTGGGCCTACTGTCTTTTCTCACTGTTCCTGGTCGGCTTCGCTCAGCCGACCCCGAAGCAGCAACAGATGAAGGTGAGTGTCCCGCAGGGAATTTAGTCAATTTAGTGATGACTAAATTGGCCGCCAAGGATGCAAGGAGTTCTCCCTTCTCCCCCTCTACGAAGGACGAGATCCATCTTGCCAGCCCTTCCAAACTGACATCTGCCACTGCCACTGCCGTCCTGTGAGGCAGAGGCTCTCCTAAACTCTCTTTACGTGGATCGTCTCCCCTGAGCCTGCTGGGTCACCGGGCCGAAAGTGGGCCAAGGACGCAGGCTGCTCTCGCTGCGTTCCTCTTTGCCACTCCCCCTGGTGGCCGCTTGATACCCCAGAGCCCGTCCCCTCCACTCTGGTCTGGAACCTCAGGCACTATTGCGGGTCCGGGAAAGGGGACATGACGTAGCAACTGGATTAGAGGGAAGCTGAACTGGTTGCTCTTGGGGAGGGTGAAACCTCGGGGCAGGTGGAAAAGAAGTTGGTGCTGAAATGTGCCCTAAGGAGTTTTAGGGTTGGGAGAGGGGTTTTTTCTTTTTCAGGGAATAATAAAACACAAAAGGCCCAGAGAGTTGCTGGCCAATTTTAATTTCAGGGGAGGTGATGTGGCATCCTGGAAACAAAGCTTGGATCACAGGGTGATATCCATGTGTGAAACAAACTGCTGGAAGCTGTTGAGCCCAGAGCTAAGGCAGCATGAAGACAAGGAAAATGGAGGCACACAAATGACAGCTCACAGGATGATTTCCACTTTTTTAAAAAAAATTGTACTAGAAAGAAAGGCAAATGCTAGAAACTCTTCAGCAGAGAGCTGAGGTAGCATGAACGCAAAAGAGAATGCAGGCACATAGATGACAACCCTTTCTTGGTGGCTTTCTTAGGCTAATACTCTCAAATATTTGGATTAATGTCTGTGCACAGATGTGTATGGATGTATGGAACACAGGGAACGTGCCTGCCCTACGTCAGCCTCCTTCTCTCCAAGGATAGTGAAGGGGAAGCTATGCCTGGTATCCTAGTGACAGAACTAACAGGCTTAGAAAATGATAAAAGAGTTTTCTGCCCCACTCTCCCCACAGGAGCTGACCCACAAGCAATTTCTTCACTGCATGGGGCAGACATTTATGTACATAGAATTTTAGAGTAATTGAAACTCACTTAAATTACTCTAAAATTCTATGCCTTTTCTCCACATCTCCAGGAGTCCCTCTCCTCAGATAACAGCATTTTAGTTTTTTGCTCCAGGTCCTGTTCGCTCTTTCCCTTGGCATGCTTGTGCGTAGGAAGTCTCTTTCCTTTGCTTCCTGTTTCACATAGAGATAAGAAGAAAGGGGTGTCGAGGATGAATTCTGTAGGTACCAGTGAGCTCCCACCAACAAAACTCTGGAAAGTGCCTTCAGTGGGATCCAGAGGAGGAAAAAGTTATTTGCTGGGCTCTGGGGGAAGGAAATTACAATGTAAGAATATATAGATGAGAAATTTATGTAAAACATATTTCTGTTATGAGAAACTCTACCAAAATCTGTTAAGAATATTTGCGAAGGGGTGGCATGACTGGAATGTGGTGTTAGGCTGTGGAGGAGAGTGCAGGTAAATTGTAGATCGGAGAATGGAGGCAAATTGTGTTCCTATTCCAGGAATGGGAAGAGGATTATAAAGTGCTTGTCCCACCGTTAAAAAAAAAAGATTGTAAGTTAGAAGATATAAGTTCTACCTGTGGCATTAGCCATAACTAAAAATATCACTTTGAAAATTCTCTTCAGTTCTTAGAGTTTAAAAAAAGTCCACAGATATTGGGGATTATCGTTTGTCTTATCATTGCATCATTATGGTTATTTGTGTCACATTCCAGATGGATTGCTATAAGGGGGTGACAGGCACCATCTGTGAGTATGGAGCCCTCACCCTCAATGGCGAGGAGTATATCCAGTTCAAGCAGTATGCGGGCAAGCACGTCCTCTTTGTCAATGTGGCCACCTATTGAGGCTTGGCAGCTCAGTATCCTGGTAAGAATTCACGTTTCACCTCTCTTGGAACTAGCTTTGTCAGATGACCATATTCTAAGTCCAGAAGGTTTTGCTACTTTGTTATTAGGAGGAAGCAGGGGGATGCGGGGGGGATAGCTGATCATCATGTGACTCTATTCCCCTAAATCCTGCCACTGCTCTCTGCTCCTTAGAGTGCCAGGAGAATGACCTCCAGATGTGAGAATGAAGATTCTCCCAAAGATTTAGTCAAAGACCACCAGGAACATATCTGTAGTTGAGTTTGTTGCTCGATGTTCTGAGGGAAGACATATACTGTAGACAACCATGGGGCTCTCAGTAAGAAGATGTTAGAACGGACTTGAGGACTTGAGGATCTCGGCTTGTGTTAGGTGATTTGGGGGAAGCCAATGACTGGGTATCTTAATAAATCATATCTACAGAGTAGGAGGAATAAAGCAAGGGTAAAGAAACAGCAATCACTTAGATTGGTAAGAATAGGATGATGCTTGGTCATTTTTGTGATCTGGATAATGTTCATGTATTGTGTGGTTAAAATATGATTAAGGGGCTTCCCTGGTTGCGCAGTGGCTAAGAATCTGCCTGCTAATGCAGGGGACACGGGTTGGAGCCCTGGTCTGGGAAGATCCCACATGCTGTGGAGCATCTAAGCCCGTGTGCCACAACTACTGAGCCTGCACTCTAGAGCCCATGAGCCACGACTATGGAGCCCACGTGCCTAGAGCCCGTGCTCTGCAACAAGAGAAACCACTACAATGAGAAGCCCGCACACCGCAACGAAGAGTAGCCTCCGCTCGCCACAACTAGAGAAAGCCTGTGCGTAGCAACAAAAACCCAACGCAGCCAAAAAAGAAAAACAAAAACCCAAACATGATTATGGAGTGGTCCTTGTTTTTGCCTTGATTCATCATGGTCACTTGTACGATATTGATCTTCTGTGAAACTGTTTATGTTCAACAGGAGAACACCAAACCCTAGCTGTGACTCCCAGGCCAGAATCTAGCTTTCAGGGGCTGATTTTATCTTTCTCACTGGTGACTTCTGGTAACAGGAAAGACGATTGATCTTTGATATTTTGGAAAACACCGTTGGGTTCCGCAGGCACCTCCAGATGGCAGAGAAGAGGAAATGTAGTTTACTATCTACATAGTATTTAACTGGAGTGAGAGCTATTTGGGAAAATGCTTCATCTCTCCAAACTTGGCTCAACCTTTGGTGGCTGAGGTGGATTTTCCATTTTATTTGTGCACTCATGGGAAAGAGTTTGGAATTCCTGCTGATCCAGAAAAGGTTAAAGTTTTAGATGGATTATACTAGAGATAGATGCAGTTTTTGACATGCCAAGAACTTTATTTTCAGCTTTTTTTAAAAGTTCAAGATAAATTCGAAAGATTAATTATACCAGTGCCACCAAAAAATGGATCAAAATAATACATGACAGAATTTTAAGAAATTTTTTCACATATTGACATCAGTATCTAGTCAACTGATCAAAAATATAAAGTCCTATCAATTTGTCTTGATGGCGCTCCAATAATAAGAAATCCAACAATTTTCTCCTTTTTAAACACCACTTAAATTTAGGCATATTGCAATCTCACTTCTAAGATATATGGTTCACCAAATTTTTAAAAATTAATTAATTTATTTTGGCTGCGCCAGGTCTTAGTTGCGGCACGCGGAATCTTCATTGCAGCATTCGGACCCTTAGTTGCAGCAGGTGGGCTCCTTAGTTGTGGCATGCTTGCGGGATCTATTTCCCCGACCAGGGATCGAACGTGGGGCCCCCTGCAATGGAAGCACAGCATCTTATCCACTGGACTACCAGGGAAGTCCCAGTTCACCAAATTTTGATATTTGAAAATTAACATTCAGCGGTGCTACAGTTTGAATATTCGTGTCCCCCCACAATTCATATATTGAAACTAATGCCCAGTGTGATGGCAATAGGAAGTGGGGCTTTTGGGAGGTACTTAGGTCATGAGGGTAAAACCATCACGAATGGGCTTAATGCTCTTACAAAAGATACCCTACAGGGCTCCCCAGTTCCTTCCACCATGTGAGGACACAGGAAGAAGTTGGCAGTCTGCACCCTGGAGGAGGGTCTTGTTCAGAACCCTACCGTACTGGCACCGTGATCTTGGACTTCCAAGTTCCAGAACTGTGAGAAATAAATTTCTCATTTATTTATTTACAAGCCACCCAGTCTGATATTTTGTTTTAGCAGCCTGAATGGACTAAGACAGTGGGGACTGCTTGATTCAGGCAAAAATTATATTAAAATACCCCCTCCACCAAAGCACAACAAAAACCAAATGATTCACATTTACCAAAAGAAGCTAAAGACCTTTTCAATTTAATGTTGAAATTGTGCATAAAAAGATACTCTCAAATTACAGATTTTGAAAAGATCAAGACACTTAAAAGAATTTGGGAGTCACATTATATTTATTATTTTATGTACAATCAACTCTAGGGAAAACCTGAAAAGCTAAATACTACTTTTTTAATTTTTATAAAAATCTCAGGATCTAATTATAAGAGGCTAAACAACAGTTTAGTATCATTTAGCAAGTGGGGATTTTCCTCCCTTCAAAAAGTTAAGCTTGAAAAATATGGTAAGCTTAAAAAGTTGTGAGGTGTAAACAGAAGTTCCATGGAATGTAAATCTGCTTTTATATCTGTTTTAGTTTAAACTTGTTGAATAGGTAATACAGTCACAAGATTCAAAATTTAAAAGGTACAAAAGGGCTTTACAGTGAAATCTTCCACAGTCCCTTCCCTTTGGGCAACGAGTGTTATCAGTTTGTGGTGTACATTTCCATAAATCTTTTTTTTAATATTTATTTCATTATTTATTTATTTATTTGGTTGTGCCAGGCCTTAGTTGCAGCAGGCAGCCTCCTTAGTTGAGACACATGGGCTCCTTAGTTGCAGCATGTGAACTCTTAGTTGCAGCAGGCATGTGGGATCTAGTTCCCTGACCAGGGATCAAACCTGAGCCCCCCTACATTGGGAGCTCTGAGTCTTAACCACTGCACCACCAGGGAAGTCCCTGCATAAATCTTTAGTGCATATGCAAGAACTCAGTTTCTCTGTCTCTTCTCTCTCTTTCTCTCTCTCTTTCTCACACACACACACACACAAATGATTCTGCGCAGTGCATTTTAACATAATAAAATATCTTTGACATTATTCCGTGTCACCACATGATGAGTTTCCTCATTCATTTTAAGATATAGTTTTCCAGGGAATTACCTGGTAGTCCAGTGGTTAGGACTTTGTGCTTCCATTGCAGGGGGCACAGGTTCCATCCCTGGATGGGGAATTAAGATCCCACATTCCATGTGATGCAGCCAAAAAATGAGCAAGACCAAAAAAAGAAAAAAAAAGGATATAGTTTTCCATTGTATTGCTGTGCTATAATTTATTAAACTAGTTCATGAGAATTATAAAGAGCATCTCATTCAAATTTTACTCCAGATGAACCAAAGTTTGCTAAGTATTTCCGCAACAGGAAGGAAATATTCTTTTTTTTTTTTTTTTTTTGCGGCACGCGGGCATCTCACTGTTGTGGCCTCCCCCGTTGCGGAGCACAGGCTCCGGACGTGCAGGCTCAGCAGCCATGGCTCGCAGGTCCACCCGCTCCGCGGCATGTGGGATCTTCCCGGACCAGGGCACGAACCCGTGTCCCCTGCATCGACAGGCAGACTCTCAACCACTGCGCCACCAGGGAAGCTCAAGAAGGAAATATTCTTGATGGTTAAAGATAAAAGGGATAGTAACTGAATAAATATATAAAGAGAAGAAAGCACTTCCTTTTAAGAAGAGGTCCTTGGGGGAGATGACAGCAGATAGAGCTGAGTCTGAATAGGACTGGCTGGTGCTGGTCATGGAATCAGTAAATCTGAACTGAAAATGGCTAAAGTTGGAAATAATGGTACAAGTCCAGACAGAGAGTTGGAAAGCTTCCTGGCAGTGGTAAAGAGCAGTTTGGAGTTTGTAGCCTAGAATCCCAGTGAGTGTTCCAGGGAAATGACATCAGTTATGTCACTGGAACTGACAAAAAGGTAGAGAATGCTTTGGAGCTAAGCTTAGCATCTCACTGATTCCCTCAACAACTCCCAGGTTAGAGCACCAAAGAGTGCTCCTGGGAAGGTGACTGGAGTGTCAGGTTGTGTCATCATGGGGCATAGTGAGAGGAAGGGGGTAGCATGTCCATTTTGTTTGCCTTTCCTTAAAACATTTTTGATCAATCAATCAATCCATCAACTAAGGAAGGCAATGGCATTTAAATCTGACTTCTCTTCAGAATCAAGCAGAACCCTGCCTCCCCCCAACATGCACACACAGAGTACTAACCAATCTGTGCTTTTAAAGGAGGGCTCCTATTGGATGATGAAGAGCCATTTATGGGAGCTATTGCACAAGAAAAATGGCAGCTATCGGGATGCGCTTCTGGATACCTATGTTCTAGCTTTTTGCTCTGTTTCCTCAATGTCTGTAATCTTGAACCTTCCCCTTCATAGTCCTCAGCTTACTCATGTGATAAGTGGATAAATCAGTGGTCTTTTACTGCTCAAGGTAGGGCTGCTGGCCGGGCTATCCATGCAGTTCACTCTCTACTTACAGAACTGAATGCACTACAGGAGGAGCTGAAGCCTTTTGGTGTAGTTGTGTTGGGCTTTCCCTGCAACCAATTTGGAAAACAAGAACCAGCAAAAAACTCAGAGATCCTTTTGGGGCTCAAGTAAGTGCCTGCTTGGGACCCTGCAAGACCCTGTCAGGATTTTCCTTCCACATTCTACCTAGAGGCTTCTTATTCTGGAGACTTCTGGGGTGACTGACAGATTAATGGGTTCAAGAACATCATTATGATGCTTTGAATTCAGTCTTGCCCTACTGGCAGTGCTCAATAATTCTCTCTACCTTTCAGTACTTTAATGGTAAGACTACAGGAAATCTATTGGAAAAGCAGCACAGGAAAAAGGAGAAGATACAGGAAATAGAAATGAATCAAGAATCCTAACCTTCCAATTTTCTTTTTTAAAAATTTTTATTGGAGCATAGTTGATTTAAAATGTTGTGTTAGTTGCTGCTGTACAGCAAAGTGAATCAATTATACATATACATATATCCACTCTTTTTAGATTCTTTTCCTATATAGGTCATTACAGAGTACTGAGTAGAGTTCCCTGTGCTATACAGTAGCTCCTTATTACTTATCTATTTTATATATAGTAGTGTGTATATGTCAATCCCAATCCCCCTATTTATCCCCTCCCAGTTACCATGAGATTGCTTTCTACATCTACATTTTAGTGTCCCCTGAATTGGCAGGCGGATTCTTAACCACTGCGCCACCAGGGAAACCCCGCAGTTTTTTTTTGTTTTTTTTTAAATCTTTACAGTGGCTATCATGGTGATCATCATCATCATTACTGGCACTACTATTGCTGCAAATTTTTTCCTCGAACCAGAGGTTGCCACAATTTATCATTTAAATTAGATAGACTTGAGCTAATTGAATCTAAGACTAGTGTTGTTGCATAAATCTACTACCCCAACAAACCACCTAGTAGGCATCTAAAATCACTAAGGCTCCGCTAATCACAAAACCTTTGAGGAGAGCCCCTGGACAGGACAGGGATGTTCTAAAGTTCAGAGAACCAGTACTCAGACCTTCTCTAATCATCCTACTCCCAGTTTGTTAAGCAGCCCATCCCTGGAAGTAAGGCCCCAATACTGTCTCCCCCATGACAGTTATTGCATAGATGTAGTATCTTCCCTGTAGACTGCATGGACACTGGTGGTTGTTGGACTTTGAGAGTGCCCGTGTTAGTTCTGGAAGCTGGATTCCCCAAATCTGATAAAGAGTAGCCAAAGCCCCTCCCATAGCCAGCACATTGAATCTTGCTCTGTGGTCTTGTGAATACTCTTTGACTTGGCTTCGGGTCTCAGAAAACAGAAGCTGTGACTAGCAGTCAGGTACACATAATTTACTGAGAGAGTGGTCTCAGAAGAGGAAATCAGTGAAGCAGAATAGGGCAGGGTAAAGACAGAAGTAAGGATGCAATTTCTGATGGAATTTAGCTTCAGGTAAATTGCACTATAATTATTTCCATCTTGAAGGAAGAGAGATGGCCTTTTGTAACTCATGTCTGTCAATCTCTAGCTATGGGCTCACCCTCGAGCCCCAGGGGCATAACCGATGTGAGACAGCTCCCTTTGGCTGAAGGAAATTCTCTGAAGAATATAGCAGCTGAAGGTAATACTCTGAAAAAGGGGCAGCTATGGGCCATTAGGAGCCAACACTCAGAGCAGGTAGGGATGGATGGACAATCCTTCAAGCACATCTGAATCAGGCCATGGAGACCATCTACTACCCTGCATGAACAACTCATTATTCGGAGCAATCCCCAGTAGAGGCCCTCACTCAGTCAACATTTTCTCTTTCTTGCCTTCTATCTCTAGGGAATTGATTCTCAAAGCATGGTCCCCTGACCAGCAGCCAACAGCATCCCTTGAGAACTTGTTAGAAATGCAGTTTTTTAGATCACTTTCAGACTTACTGAATCATAAATGAGGGTTGGGGAGGGTGGGGATGCCAGGGTGTGGGTGGGAACAGCAATCTGTGGTTTAAAAAGCCTTCCAGGTGATACTAGTACAGGCTAAAATTTGAAGACCACTGCTCTAGGGAATGGAGAAGCAACAGAAGGTATTGAAATTTTGACAAAGGATGAATGAGGAAAATCTCTCTAGTATTCCATGTGGCTACCATGTCTTCTGCATGACCACGGCTACAGTGCCTCCCCCGCTCAGCCATTAGGTGTTCCT
This sequence comes from Orcinus orca, assembly GCF_937001465.1. NCBI lineage: Eukaryota > Metazoa > Chordata > Mammalia > Artiodactyla > Delphinidae > Orcinus > Orcinus orca. Next base: position 83,986,468 of record NC_064568.1, read on the forward strand.
AGGACCCCAGGGCTGACATGGACAATTCAGCCCCTTGGTTTTCTGCTTCCTCAGTCTCTGACCCTTGTGGTTTCCACCTGGGTCCAAACTCAAGGTGTATTATCTGACAGACTTCCTTTTTGACCAAACTTTAGTCAGGCTTCTCTGAGCCCTCTTCCCTACTAGTCCTCTACCTTGGCCTGTCTTTAGCAAAAATCCTGTTCTTTATGTTTCCCTGTGGAATCACTCCAAGATATTAGAAGTGATTAAGGTGCACAAGAGTGTGTTTGATACTCTCATTGAGTAAAAAGTGGGTTAATGCTATATGCATGCACTTGTCCTTGGAAGGAAACACAAAAATGAGTATGTGCGTCTGTAAGGCTGTAAGGCTCCCTCTCTGGGAGGTGGAGATGAGGTGGGAGACTGGGAAGCAGGGAGCGGGGGCATGGTGGTGAGGGGTAAGGAGGGTCTGTTTGATACTTTTTCAGGTTTGGGACTTGCCAAAATGTTACATATACAACATAAAATCTTTTTACAGAAAGAAAAGTCTATCCTTTTGGACTACAAGTCTTGACCAAAGATCTGAAAAATGAGGGGAATATGGGGAAAGTTTTTTTTTTTAACTGAACCTTAATTTATTATGGTAAAGACAAAGTTCTTCCCTGAACACGTCTCTGCCAAATTATCAACTCCCAAAAAAGCGACTGGAAGGGCTCTCTCCCCTTTATGGAAAGGTCTGTAGAAAAATGATTGGCAGGGGTGAGATTTGAATCTCTGTATCCCAAGAGACTAGCGCCCTCCCCCAACGCTTTGGATCGCTTAGGCAATTTACCTCTATGTACATGGGGAAAAAAAGCAAATTACTTTACAGCTATTTCTAATGCTCAGAAGACATATAAGGAAAGTAAATTCAGTGTGAACTTTGTGTATATTACCTTCTCCACTCCCTTTCAACAGACACTCGTCGGGAACTTCACGTCCTTCAAGCAGGCAAAATTAGAGTTAAAATTGTATGCTCAGACTATTCCTAGATTCCCACGCACCAGATATCAGGTGCTCCATCCTCCCTGATTCTCTGCGCTGTAATGAATCTTCCCAGCTACCGAGAAAGAGCAAAATTCGGTTTCGGGTGGTCGCCCCTCTGTCCGTCCAACCCGGACCCAGCACCCCCGAGTTTCGCCTCTGGTGCGGTCTCTCATGAGAACGAGGAGGTAGACAGACTAAATCCATTAGAGTCTAGAAAAATCAACCATTGAGAAAACGTTTGAAAATCACCATGGCCGACCTGGCTTTGGAACTGTGACGACCCTGAGATGAGTCTCAGATTTGCCGGCTGAGTTTAGGCGTCAGCGGAGAGAAGTTATATTTCTTGTCCGCAACTGGAAAGCAGACGAACTCCCCTCCCCACTCCCTGCCCCCGCATCCCTAACCACCTGGACTTCGAGCCCCGACCTTTTAATAAAGACCCTGTTGTAAAAGACTATGGAAAGAAACATCTGTGCGATAGACTCACATTTTTGCTGAATATGTTTTTATGGCCTGAATTCCCAAAGTTCAGGGCTGGGATGCGTGATGCGCGTCTTCGTACTCACCCGGGTCCTGCGGGTTCTGACCCTGCGAACGCAGTCTGGACTGGTCCTCGGGTCTCCCCTCTCCCGTCCCGGCCTCCCTGCCCGCATCACCTCAGTGATCCCAGTTCCCGCCTGTCCTGGGGCGGGGCGGGAACTGGGACTCATCCCGACTCCCACGGCCCTTCCCCCACCCACGCGGGGCCTTCTGGGGGCGCGCAGCCGCGAAGTGGTCCAGAGCCCTCCAGCTTTGCTCTCTGCTCGTCCCCGAGGGGATGCGACTGGGAGGTGCGGGGAAGGTGGGTCACCGTGGGGTGCAGGGACCGAGTTAGAGGGGAGAAGGCGTTACCTCTTCTACGAACTGATTTTCAGAAGTACCTGAATGTGAAAACCTAGTCCTAGAGGAACAGAGGAGGACAAAAATTGGGGGGAACTGAAGTAAACAGCCTTTTTCCTGGTTGGATTTTTTCAGATGCTCACCAAATTTCCTGAGGCGGAAGCTGCAGAGGTTCCTGGCTCCCTGTCCGCACTCCCACCTCCACACCCCTCCTGAGAGGCTCCAGGTGGAAGGTTGTTACAACAGATCTTGACCGTGCTCTTGAGAATGACAGCACGGGATTTGGAGGGAAACTAAACGGGCTGACACCTGTAGTTGAAGGAAGATGGCCTTAACGCCCAGCCTCCTCGGCTCCACCCGAGAGATGCACGTTCCTCCTCTCACCAATCCGGCACCTTCAGGTACCTCAAATGAGTTACTTTGTCACATATGGCCAGTTATTTCATGCAAATCCTTGAAGGTTTTTTAAAAATTACATATAGTTTTTAAAAGGCATATTTCCTTGTAAAAATCTTTACCACTTATTTCCTAGCCTCGACTTTCTGTAACGCTTTTCCTTGGGATAACAGAAAAATCCTTTGTCTAACGCTACACCTGCCTATTACTTTTCCTTTCGTATTTTTCTGTCTCTAGCGCGTTCTGAGGAAGTGAAGCATCTCTCTGGAGTTGGCATATTTTCTAAAGGCAACAGATTAACACTAGACAGTGTAAAGTCATTTTTTTCACCCAATCGAAGTAAAATGGGGTAGATTCGGCTGTCCCCTCACCTTTCAGGTGGCTCTATGGCTTAGTTGGTTAAAGCGCCTGTCTCGTAAACAGGAGATCCTGGGTTCGACTCCCAGTAGGGCCTTGCGTTTTACCCGGAAGTCAACTCTTCCTGAAAATTTATTTTATATTGGCGAGTTAATTGTGTCTTCCTACTAATCCCCCACAAATTCTCACCAAACTTACAGCGCTAGAACTCAATCAGATACATTACAAGTTATTCGACTGCAATTTGCTCAGATTCCTTACTTCTGAAGAGAAGTAGATCCTTAGGGAGATGACAATTCAAATGCAAACCACCTCCAAAGAATACTGCATGTGACTTTACCTCAATCACTTTTCAAATAGGTTTTGCATTGAACTGTGGTAAAGTGTTTCTGAGCGCCTACAATGTGTTACAGTTTAAAGTACCCAAACAGGAAGATACGTATAATCTCTCTAGAGTCTAACAATCTCCAGCTCTAAAATTGATTTCATTAAGTAAGATAAATTAATGAACAATGAATCCACTACTAGCTATAAAGGAAAATTAGGATGTTTGCAGGGGCATGCTTGCCATTTTGAACAGTATATTCCCATGTTACTTCTCTTAAGGAAAACACTAGAATACTTCAGGAATGATGATCAACTGGAAGGAAAAATGTCCTAAACACAAACATTCTATAGCTAGGACAAAGTTGCTGTGAGAAAAGAGCAAGTTGGACAATTCTGCCAGATATCTAAAGCAATTGAGTTTCAGCCCTAAAGATTTATGGAACTTCTGTGTCTTTTTGTCTCCCATTCATTCATCAATTAATTCAACAGCGTAAACTGCTGGTCTTTTATGTACCAGGCGTATTTCTGTCTTTCTTCTTCTTTCTTTCTTTCCTTTTATTTTCAGTTACATTTTTTTCCCCATGTTATGGGAACTTTTAAGATCTACTCTCTTATCAACTTTTAAATATGCAATTCAGTATCATTAACTATAGTCACCAACCTGTGCATTACAACTTCAGGACTTATTTATCTCATAAGTGGAAGTTTGTACCTTTAACCACCTTCACTCATTTTGCCCGCCACCCCCAATCCCTGCCTCTGGTAACCACCCCAGGCATATTTCTAAGGGCAGGAAATACAGCAGCGAACAAAGCTAACAAAAAGCACTACTCTTACGTATCTTACATTCTGGTGGGGGGGTGACACGGAAAATAAAGAAATGAGTGTGTAAAATAAGTAAGCATATAAGATACTGATGAAGTCTGCAGAGAAAAATAAATCAATGAAAGAATATGGGGAGAGTATAGGGTGGAGGTATAGTAACCAAAGAGTGTCATCTGTCCTTTGGTAAAATCACTGGCAAATGTTAAAAAATTATTTTTTAACTTTTTAATGAGAAATAGTTACCAAGTGGCTACTATTATTACTCTAAGAACCATGAGTAGCAATATTGAATAATCAGAAAACTGACTCCCAACAATGCCTGGATCTCACCTCCATTCATTTTGATCAGGGCTTTATTGAACTAGTTCACACTGCCTGTATTCAAACCTCAGCTGCTCCACTTACTAGCTAAGGGACCTCTGGCAACTTGCTTTATCTCAATGGTCATCACTGTGCTCCTGTGTGAAATGGAAATAGGACTACCTAATAGAGTTAATGGGAGGACTTGAGGAGTAAATACACATAAAATATTTTAGAAGGATATCTAGCACATAAATAAGCAATCAATAAAGTAAAAATTGTGCCCAGAATTGATTATACACGGAGCCTCACTCATTCCAAATTTAGGTGATGATATTTGCAACTTTTGAACTGACGAAATTTAGATGTGTTGATGCTGAAAATGAGTTAAGACTTGGGGGGAACTTGGAATGGGGTTAATATTTTTCCATGTGGGATGGGTGTGAATCTTTGGGGACCAGCAGGTAGACTAAGATGTCCTTTTCCTAATCTCTAAAACTTGTGAATATGCTATCTTGCAAGGCAAAAGGGATGTGATTAAGTTAAGAATCTCAAGATAGGGAGATTATCTTGGATATTTGGATTGGTTCAATGTAATCATAAGGTCCTTATAAGAGGGTGGTAGGAGGGTCAGAGTAAGAGAAGGAGATGAGACAACAGAAGCAGAGGTCAGAGTGATATGAACATGAGCCAGGGAATAGGGGCATCATCTACAAGCTGGAAAAAAGCCATGATTTCTCTCCAGGGCCTCTAGAAAGAAGGCAGCTCTGCCACACCTTGATTTTAGCCCCTTAAGGCCCATTTCAGACTTCTGACCTCCAGAACTGATAAATAATAAATTTTGCTATTTTAAGGTGGTAAGTTTTTGCTAATTTTCTAGGGCAGCAAATAGTTAATACAGATTTACGGTATGGGTGTGCACTGTAGTCAACGTATTGAAAAACTGTCTTGCTGCCAAAGGAAACTGGTACCAAAGAAACCTGCTGAATTTCTTGAAGGACTACAGCCCCATGTATAATCACATCAGATTGACTGACTGGGAGTTAGTCCTAGTACCTACATTTCACACCACAGAGCTCGATTAGTGGGATAATTTTGTTTACTACCCTGTTTCTTTCTCAAACGAGAGTCTGTAGGAGTGACAAAACTCTTTTGCCTTCTCTGAGGCTCGAACTCAGGACCTTCAGATTATGAGACTGACGCGCTGCCTACTGCGCTAAGAAGGCACTGGCTTGTCTTATTTTCATTAGAACTATCGATTCTCTTTCATGTTTATACGAACTTTCTAGGAAGTTATATTTTTTGAATAGAGTGAAAAATAAGAGTATGTGCTAGGGCATATGTTTACCATTGCTCCAAGTATGTCACAATGATTGACCAAAAGTATTTCAGGATTTTATCCTTGATTAAATATGCCACATGGTGAATTTTTTTTTCCATTATGCCTTAAACACCACTTACTGCTGGGGGACATTAGACTTCATTAGATTTCACACTGCCCCACTTCACAACATGTGTAGAAAGTGACATACAGAAACGAGAGGCCTGAGCTGGGTCCACAGGCGTGAAGATTTCCAGACTGCAACAATGAAGGACACACAAAAATGTTTAGCTCTGCTGAGGGCGAAGCTGCTGTCTCCTTATCTAGCTCTGGAACTTCCTTGCCTGCCAATGTTCCTCTTACAATCGATGTCTTTGATCACGACCATGACCATGACCTGAAGGCCCTTCTCTTCTGGCTAGAAGTCCAGAATAATGTAAACAGAGGCGAGATAAGGTGGAAGAGATGAGATGAGATGATTGAGAATGGAGAAAGAATATACTGGATTTCAATCCGGCAAAGTAGAAACGGTCCCAAAATGGAAACTGTAGGACTGAAGTGTAAATCTTGTATGTGCCATCTATTAAGTTAGGAAAAATAATTCACTTGGTTTTCTTGGGAGTATGTCAATTTTAAAAACTTCATTATCTGTAAAATGGGATAATATTTCACAGTATTATTTAAAAGACTGAACACTTGACACACACAAAAAAGTTGTTCAATGAATACTAGTAAGTGATACAAATGATGATAGCAAGCTGTATTAAGTGCTTATTATGGGCGAGGTACTCTTTTAAGCAATTTATATGTATCTTACATTTATTGACCATCTGTCTATCTATCTATCTATCTATCTACCTACCTACCTATCTATCTACCTATCTATCACTTTAGGCAAGTCTTATTATTGTCTCCAGTTTACGTATGAGAAAAGTAAGACCCAATAAGTTTAAGTGACTTGCCAGTGGGCTTGTGGCTATGCAGTCGATGTGAAACAGTGGCACTAGGGCTCACTTAAACGGTGCAGCATATAATGGATCAGGCCGGTCAGCGAGAGGGTGAGCCGGGAAAAAAGACCAAGGGACTCGCCCAGTTCGCGTTGGTGGGGTTGGAGCAGGTAAAACGCGTCCTCTCTGGGCCTGGAGAGGATAAGACGCCCCGCACCAAAAGCAAACTAATTCCCTCCCTGAACTTTGTAAATTAAGACCATGATCACATTCAGCAAAAAGTAGGTCTGCTTGCGCAGTTGTTTCCTTCAATAAGAAATCACACACAGACATACAAACCCTGACTCAAGTTCCGAGTGAGTGGGAAGGGAAGCTTCCTTTTTCTAGATGAGGACATTAAAAGTAACTGCCCGCTGCTGACCCCCAAACGCAGTTGACAAATTGGAGACTCCTGATCTCTGCGTCCTCAGAGTTCCGGTGCTGCATCAGCGGTGGTGATTTCTAATCATTTTTTGTAACTACCGATTTTCTTCGTTTGAAGGATATTATGCATTGACTGCTTCTCCCTTTACTTTCGAGTATCACAAACATAGCATAGGAGGCAAAAATGTGTCTCCCGAAGTAGGAATCTATTTGCAGATTTTATTGGTAGTGGGATGACAGTTGTCTGGGGCGGGGCGGGGTGTGTGTGTGCGGTGGTGGTGGTGGCAAATGCTCTAGAAAAAAAAATAACATGCAAGAGAACAGACTTGTGTCTTTTAAAGTGTTAAGGAGAGCTTTAAAGTGTTTGTTCGTGTGGTAGCGTGGCCGAGCGGTCTAAGGCGCTGGATTAAGGCTCCAGTCTCTTCGGGGGCGTGGGTTCGAATCCCACCGCTGCCAGCCTTGTTATCAAACCTGCTTCTTTGAAGAAATTGCTTGAGGTTAGGAAAACGTTTTCTTCCAACTTCAGGGGTAATTAAGGGAAAAACAAAAAAAGTCTGACTGCCAATTGTTTGTATCAAAGAACACGATTTAGTATCTAAGGAATTCTTTTGAATGTTTTTTAAATGTTCGTAAAGAAATAAGTAAAACTTCCACATGGTTCAAAATTACTAAAATAGATATACAGTGAAAGTCTACCCTCATCCCACTTCATTTCCCCCCAGCACTGGTTTCTGGTTCCTCACGCAAACATGTCAGAGCCTGGAGTTACCTTAAAGGTATACTTTTTGCATGCAAGCCAGGAGAAGTCTATTATTTTCCTCACATTTTGCACTTTTCAGACCTATTCTACTGCATCTTGCCTTTATTACTTCTCGTATTTTGCCGTGGTTTTCATATCAACATAGAAAGAGCTTCTTTTCTTTTGTCTCAAAAGTATTCCATGTTATGGATATATCTTAAATTTAACCAGCCACATTTAACAATATAAACAATGTTGAAATAAATAATATCTGCATTTCATAAGGGTGTGTACTAGAGAACTTTCTAAAAGTGCAATTGCTAAATCAAATCATATGTGTGATGGTAATTTCAGTGGTTCCTGTCTTAGTCTTCCCTAAATGTTACTAATTTATCCTCTTATAGAGCCAAGGAAGGGCCTGTTTCCTTGACACCCTGGCCAGCACAGAGCATTCCTGTGACAATGAGAATTAACGGCCATTTAGTTCTTACTAAGCCCCAGATATTGTTATAGTTCTTCACATTGTCATATTATATTCTCAGTAATATATAAGAAAGTTCATATTATTATTCCCATTTTACAGAGAAATAAACTGAAGTTATAACCAGTTAATCTCTTGCTTGTGGGTGGAGGAATCAATATGTTAATACTGTAGGGTAGACTAAAAAATGGTCTTCCAAAAGATATCTCCATCCTAATTCCTGGAAGCTGTAAATATTACCTTATACGGCCAAAAAAAAAAAAACCCACCAAAAAACAAAAGGTGGAGTCTTTGCAGAAGAGATTAAGTTAAGAATCTCAAAATGGGGACTTTATCCTTCATTATCCAGGTGGAGCTTAAATGCCATTGCAAGTGTCCTAGAGAGGCATAGGGTGAGTACAGAGACAGAACAGGAGAAGACAATGTGAATACAGAGGCAAAGATAGGAGTAATGCAACTACAAAGCAAGGAAGGCTGGCTGCCACCAGAAGCTGGAAGAGGCAAGGACAGATTCTCCCCTACGGCCTCAACAGGGAGTATGACCCTGTCAACACCTTGATTTCTGCCCAGTGATACTGACTTTTTGGACTTCTGGCCTCTAGAACTGTGGGAAAATAAATTTCTGTTGTTTTAAGCCACTGAGCTCTGGTAATTTGTTACAGAAGCCACAGGAAACTCATACAATGTCTTCAAGTGCTAATAGGCAACACTACCACAAACAATTTTTGTTTGTTTGTTTACCAGTCTGTTAGGTAGAAAATATTATTTCATTGTAGTTCTGTAGTTTGGATGTCTCTGAGAAACTCACGAATTGGAAAGAGGAAAGGACTGGATTAGGAGAGTTTCCCACACCCTTAGGTTCTTGCCCTCGGTGAAAGAACTCTTCTCACCTAAACTAATTCCCCGAAGTGTGAATTTTCCGTTAGCTTTTAAGGAAGAACTTGTTTACTGGGGTTCCACTTGCCGACCTGAGGGGGCTGGGATGTGGCGGTGGGATTTGAACCCATGTTTCTAAAGAAATTAGAGACTTAATGCTGCATCCTAGAAGGCTCCCACACTACCTCCAAACGTTTTAATCAAACGTTTTCCTCATTTCCAAAAAATATTAAGAAAGTTCTGTGCTTTCTTTGTACAAAATAGGAGCTTCGATTCCTACCCCTGGGAATATCAGAGGCGCATCTGCGAGCGTCCCCTGCTTTATCCTACCACGATCCCCCCAGTCAGCTCTCCGTAAAGGCTTCTGGGCGTTCAGGTGGCCCGCAGTCGCGATCAGGGGACCGCCCTCAGACCTAGCTCTCTGCTCGTCCCCGCGGGGGATGCGACAGGGGGGGAAAGAACGAGTCATCGCGGGGTGAAGGAACCGGATTAGAAGGAAGAAGGTGTCGCCCTCTTTGCGAGCTGACGACCTATTGCACTGGAAATCAGGCGCTTGGTGGGCAGGGAGTGGTCAACGGGTGGTTCTCTGGAACCGTAAGGCTCTTCACCTAAGGAGGATTGTACCTGGATCCAGGGAACACCTTGTGGCCAGCAGGGGACCATTCCGCCTATCCCCGTCCCCCACTCCAAGGGGCTCTACCCCTGTGGTTTTCTGATCGGAGTCTTTACAGCGACCTTGACATTGGTGTTTTGGGATTTTGAGAGCTATGTGACTGACTGTGTAGCTGAACTCTACACTCCCAGCCCCCTCTTCTCCGCTCCTGATTCTTCCCCTCCAAGTCACTGCTTGCTAAGTGCAAGTGACGTGTAGGGACACTAGGTGCCCTAGCCCGGCTGTCTAAGAGTCTTCTAGTGGAGTTCCATTTTTAGAGTTCCTCACTTAGTTTATTGGAATGAAGAATCTTAGTTACAGAAGACGAGGTGCAGTAACAGCAAATTTTGCTTTTAGAAGACTTTATCCTAATTGGAAAAAGTGAGTAGCCTCGACTTTTACTGATGGTTATATCCTTCGACTAATTGAAGTGCTATTGGTCCCAACATTCAAGCTGCACAAACTTTTCCCGCTTGTATTAGCTCTGCAGCGCATCTAAGTAAGCAAAACGTCTTCTTGGAGTTTGTCTCTTTTCTCACAATAAGCAGCACTGAATCACAAAAACTATGTCAGGAATATTTAATCTCACAGTAAGGACAGATCTAGAACAAAGTCAGGCTCATGTGTGGGCTCCATGGCTTAGTTGGTTAAAGCACCTGTCTTGTAAACAGGCGATCCTGGGTTCGAGTCCCAGTGGGGCCTTGGCTTTTGCCCTCTCCCTAGGAAGACAAATTCTTCAGTAAACCCTCATTACTACTAATTCTCCACCGTACTCAGTATTACTGTGAATTCTGATCCACTCATTCAAAAGCAGCTGTGACTACAAAAATTCTCACTCCTAAGGAAAAGGTGGTGGGTCTCTTTATGGAAACAGAAAGAAAATGACCTTCTGTTTTTCATCTTTGCTGAAGTTCCCTGTCCTCTATTTTTTAATTGGGGGAGGGGGCAACAAAACTGTACCAACTCTTAATGCTTTTTTCTGAATTCCCATGTAATTTATTAGTGATTCTAGGAAACTCAGCATTATGTTATCTCTTTTATATATGATTTTCCAAATATTACTAAATTATAACAACAGTAATTTACATTTGCTTATACGCCCTCAGTCTTCAAGGAAGGGCTTTAGTCCCAAAGGGAATACATATATTGGGCCCACTAAAAACTGAACTTTAATTCTGCAATTTAAAAAATGGAATTATCCTATAATGCAATGATTCCCAAGCTTAGTAGACATTTAAATCACCTAGGGAACTAGTTAAAACACAGTTTCTTGGGACTCATCCCCAGAGGTTTTAATTCTATTTTGGTGAAAGGCCCAGAAATGTGTGTTTTTAACAAGCACTCCAAGTGATTTTGAAGCAAGTGAATCACATTTGCAAAACTCCTGCTTAAAATATTACACACAAAGCAGAACTGAAAGTGAGGTCCAGCTATGCTATTAGCACGTTTGTACTAATTCATGAACATCTACTTACCCTCTTTATCATCTAGTTAGCATTATTGGAAGTCTACTACATTCCAAGAGTTTCCAGACATGCTGTCATTTAATCAGCCCAACAATCCTGTCAAATATGTGTTATGATCAGCTCTTTGAAGATGAGGAAATAGGTTCAATAATATTCACAGTAACAGAGTAAGTGACAAAGTTCAATTTCAAACTCAGGTCTGTCTGATTCTGGAATCCATGCTTTTCTCATTATATCTGTCTTCTATTTGATTAGAGTCAAGAATGAAGTTTTTGGCCGCAGAGCTAAATAAAATTAAGCAACTTAGACTGATCTCAAACCTTAGTCCTAAGGGTTAGGGATCCTGAGATAACTGTCTGTTTTCTGCTAGAAGATAATCAGCCCAGTGAACAGCTGCTTAACTCGTTTAACTTAGGGAGGAGGAAAATATAAAATAAAACCTCAGAAATCTATGTAGGAGGTTCTCCACAAAAAAATGAGCAGGCCATATAACTAACAAGCTGAAATAATCTTCTTCATCTCCTAGGCTCTGTTTGGTTGGTTGGTTGTGGTTTTTTGTTTTGTTTTGTTTTTTTTGCCTTGGACATGCTGTCTTCATGCCCTGATTCTTTAGATTTAAACACAGTGTATTAGCTAGGGCTGCCATAAAATATCACAGACTGGGTGGCTGAAATAACAGAAGTTTATTTTCTCATAGTTCTGGAACTAGAAGTCCAAAATCAAGGTGCCATCAGACTTGGTTTCTGGTGAGACCTCTCTTCGTGCCTTGTAGAAGGCCCCCTCTGACTGTGTCCTCACATGGCTTTCCTCTGTACGTGCAAGGGAAGAATGGGAGTGAGAGCGAGGGCAGAAGGTAGCTCTGGTGTCTCTTCCTCTTCTTATAAGGACACCAGTCTTATTGGATTAGGGCCCCACCCTTATGACCTCATTTAACCATAAATTACCTCCTTAAAGGCCCTGTCTCAAAATGTAGTCACATTAGGGGTTAGGGCTTCCAAATATGAATTTTGGGAGAACACATCCAGTCTATAACAAGTAGGAAGAGGGAGGACTGTATGGCCTAGCTCTGAGTAACAACTCAGTCATGACAGCATCTAATAACTTTGGAAGTTCAGCCTGAAAAGGGAGTTTTTGGATGTGAAGTAAGTGTTGAGATAAAAGTTTTGTCAGACATTTTGTATCAGGTAATAAGATTTAAATGTAAAAATATGTAATATTTATGTAAAAACAGAAAATACTGTTATAAAATATTTAAAGTAAAACCATAAAATATTACACAAAATGTAGGTAATATTTATAACATCTTGAGGTGGAGAAGGCCATTCTCAACATGGCACCAAATGTACAAACTATTTTTTTTAAAAGAGTGAACGATTTCATGAATAAAAATAATTTTTATTGTAAAATTAACATCCCCCCCAAATTAAAATACAAAGTATTAAAAAGGAGGAAAAAAAGCATTGTCAGACAATTAGGCGAGGATTTGTCCTTTAAAGTACTTATTCAGTTGCTTCTTTAGTTCTACCTTGTTCTGAGGAGTGACCTGCTCTGAGATGGTCTTCATGTGATGGAGATGTGGATATTATACCTGCATTCATAAGAAATAAAAGGAGGATCTTAATTTGATCAGCACTGCGCTTTAGCCGGTTGAAAAAGAGGACATAAACCTTGCCCCCATGGAGCTTGCAATATGGTTGAAAAGACCAAATAAGCATGTACCCCGAACACTACAGATATTTTAAAAACCTATGTTTACTCATGACATTTGCAGAGCATCCACTTGGTGTGTGAATTCTGGAAGTGTGTGAGCCTTATGAACCCTGGACAAATTACTTACCTTTTTTAAGCTTTAAGTTCCTCAACTATAAAATGAGGACAATAATAGTACCCACCTCAAGGAGTTGTTAGGACACAATTCATATAAATTGCCTAGAATGTGTTAAGCCATTATTATCATCATTATTGTTAATAGCACAATATTTGTTTTCTTTCTGAAAATTATTGGGGTAAATCCTGCTCTCCCTTGCTATTAAGATGGGATTAATGAGTGGAAGAACTGATGCAATCTATAATCACAACCAAAAGTATAAATAAAAGATAGATAGTGTCTCCAGGGAGATTAATTCACCAGTGACAGCCCCTATGGGATCACTGGCACACTGGGTGTGAACTTGTTTTATCTGCCTTTGAATCAGATTTGGAACCAGGAGAGATTATCCAATGCCTCCAGAATCACATTCACCCTACCTGCCATATTAAGACCTTTGGTGGCTTTTACTGAAGTGCTGACCTGATCATACTTGCTTCCCTCTCTCAGGACTGTTGGAATCCAACCCTTCTGCAACCTTTCTCCTGACTAAGCTTCTATAGCTAAACACATCTGCTTAATACAGATTCAAATAAGAAGAGGTAAGTTCTAGTGATGTCTCTTTCTATTCACACCAGCCTAGATGGTATTGTGTTTTGTTTTGAGACAGAAAATGAAGGTTCTGAGTTTTGGCAATATCAGGCAGGGTAAGATGCCTCCATGAGCTAAATGAATTCTCGTTATGCCAAACAAATGGTTGTCACTTGTTCAAAATTATGTTGATCCCAGAATTATGTCCAAAAAATCCAATTATCTAGGAGATGGGGAGGAATGAGAAAGCAGGTCAAGTCACTAAAAATCAATTCTCTAAAACCAATACTCTGTCATTTTTGTCACATCCCTATGTGAAGACCAGCAAGAATTTCCCAGTAATAAAGTTTTTATCTTTTTGCTTTAAAGTGAATGAATGAATAAATGCCAATACTCTGAAGATAAATTTGAGGATCAAACAGTATAAAGAATAACCAATGATAAAATATTGAGGATTTGCGAGGTGGGGTGGGGGGCAATGGGATCTTGTTTTACTCTTTTCCTCAGCCATTTTATACACAAATGCATGAACTTCCTGGCAGATGCAGGCGATTTCTTTTCTGTTTTTGGAGACATACTCCCTTGCCTCTCCCTCTTTCTGTCCCCGTCCCTGTCCTTGGTGGTTAAATAGCTGCAACAAACCATCCTAGCCATGAATTCAAGTGGTTGTATGTAAATGTGTAGTTTGTCAAATTGACCTAGAGGTGTCTGGATGAAGCAGGAATCCATACTCTGGTGAATGGACCCTCAGAGCCAATTGTTATAAGTCAAGCTTTAAATTTATCTCTTTTGGGAGGTCTTTTTTGGTTAAATCATGTATTCCGATCAATCCTCATATACATGCTTCTTTCTCTTAATTGAATTTCCATTCTTTCAGCACCTCAGATTAAAACTTCAAATGTTCTTTCAGCTCCTTCCTCTCTTCTACATTCGTACCTTGCTCTTGATTCCCACTGCCACTCTCCGAGCTAATGTTCTCAGCCTCTCTCCCATAGACTCTTGCAGTAGCCTCCCCACTGAGTTCCCAACTTCCAGTCTCTTCTTAAATCCCTCGTTATTCAGCCATAATAAATGTTTTTAAATGCTGCTCCAATCATTTCACACCTCTTCTGAAAAAAAAATCTTCATTTGATCAGACTCCTTAACCTAGTATTCAAGATTTTCCATATCCTGGACCCAAGTTACTTTTGTAACCTGTTTTTCCACTACACCATGTTATGCACTCTATGCTGCAGTAAGTGATGATGTGTGCTTTCCACGCTTTCAAATAATGTGTACAACTCTAATGCCTTCACCATCATTGACAAATATTCAGATCCCTTCCATTCCTTCTTATTTAATTTTCATTTATATTAAAGACATATGCGTTCAAAGTTAAAAAAATAAATACTATGGGCTTATAATGAAAAATAGCAGTTCCCTTCATCATTCCTCACTCTCAATTCCTGGTCTCCCAAGGTAACACATCTTTAATAATTTCAGTGTTTTACCCATACTTCTTAATAACAAGTCTTTACTCTATTTGTGTTTTTTTAGTTTTAAATATGACTTATTTATCACTTACTATAAAAAGTGAGAACTTTTAACCCTTACATAACAAAGAGAAAGAGTGAGGACAAAAGACAGAGAGAGAGAGAGAGGGAGAGAGAGGGAGAGAATGTCTATGTCTTACTCTCCAGATACTCTTATATCATACTTTTTGGTTATATCAGCATGGAGAGTTTACACTTTCACGACTGCATAAACATTAGTCACAGTGGAATCATTTAGTGAACTATGGTTACCTAAAAAAAAAAAATCTCTTCTCAATTCTCACAGATGGTCAGATGGTACAATTCCTGTTGTTTTTGTTTGTTTGTTTTTGGAGACATGACAAGGGATCTTGTCCTCAACACCAGTCTGTTCTTATTACATAATCCGCACACATCTTCAGGGTCCTTCTACTATATGCTAAGGGATTCTCACAAATCAACATCATTTAGATGGGTCACTTTAAAGTGACCAGGTTTTAGTGTTGACTAAAACAACAGAAAAAAAAAAAAACCCAATGAAAACCATACTCATGGCTCCAGCCAGTAAATTGAAACAAGTCTCTCTGGTAGAGGTAACAATTATGACAAATTCATATCTAATTTCTTGGATCAAACACTCTCAGAATTCATTCCCATATACGGTCTCCAAATTTCTGCCCCAAATTAGCAAGGACCTGTAATGTTGCTTGCCCTGGCAGAGCCTGCAGCAATCAAACCCTGTTTACCTGATGGGTATGGAGAGGGCCTTCAGGAGAATTGTTCCTTTTACTCTGCATCCCACTCAGTAAGGAAGTATCACAATTTTCTTAAGATTTTATTTTTAGAACAGTTTCACATCACAGCAAAACTCAGCAAGAGTACAGGGATTTCCCATATAACCCCTGCCCCTACGCATGCATAGCCTCCCCCTTTACTTTCATCCCTCACCAAAGTGGTACAATTGTTAGAGCTGATGAGCTTACCCAGACATATCATAATCACCCAAAGTCCACAGTTACATTATGGTTCACTCTTCGTATTGTACATTCTATGGGTTTGGAAAAATGTATAATGACATGTATATACCGTTATAATATCATACAGAGGAGGCTCACTGCCTAAAAATCCTCTGTGCTCTACTTAGTCATCCCTCCCTCCTAAACATTGGCAACCACTGATCTTTTTACTGTCTTCATAGTTTTGCATTTTCCAAACATACTGTATGATAGTTGGAATCATACAGTATATTGCCTTTTCAGATTGGCTTCTTTCAGTTAGTAATTAGCATTCAAGGTTCTTCTACGTCTTTTCATAGCTTGACAGCTTGTTTCTCTTTAGCGCTGAATAGTACTCCATTGTCTGGATGTACCACAGTTTATTTATCCATTCACCTTCGGAAGGACATCTTGGTTGCTTCCAAATTTTGGCAATTATGAGTAAAACTGTTGCAAACATCTTTGTGCAGGCTTTTGTGTGGATGTAAGTTTTCAGCTCATGTGAGTAAATACCCAGGAGTGTGATTACTGGATCATATGGTAAGAGTATGTTTAGTTGTGTAAGAAACTGCCAGACTGTCTTCCAAAGTGGCCCTACCATTTTGTATTCCCACCAGCAAATGAGAGTTCCTATTGTGCCACAGCCTTGCTAGCATTTGGTGTCATTGTTCTCGATTTTGGCCACTCTAATAGGTGTGTAGTAGAATCTGATTGTTGTTCTAATTTGTATTTCCCTGATGACATATGTCTTAGTCCATTTGGGCTGCTATAACAAAATGCCGGAGACCAGGAGACCTATTGCAACATTTACCTCACTGATCTGGAGGCTGGGAAATCCAAGATCATGGCACTGGCAGTTTCAGTGTCTGGTAAAAGCCCACTTTTTGGTTAATGGATAGCACCTTGTAGCTGTAACTTCACATGGTGGAAAGGACAGAAATCACTGTGGGTTCTTTTATAAGAGCACTAAGCCCATACATGAAGGCTCTACCTTCATTACCTAAGCACCTACGCAAGACCCCACCTCTTAGGTCACACACTCCCTTAGCTGCAAGGTAGCTGGGAGAAGACCACCTCCCAATGACTTCTTTAATCATACAGAAGAGCCATAACAAATAATGAATGTCCATTAACCCATCACATAGGGCTTTGATTTAGGGGGAAAAAATGAAACCACTTTCTCTACTGAAAGGATTTTTCAAATGTGACTTATTAATTATTATATTCATTAATGTTGTTATGATTTCTACTGAGGGTGTACCCCTTTGCTCCCCCACAAAAGTATTTTTTTCTGTTATCGTCAAAACTTCTGACAACTCAGGGTTTTTAAAATCACCCTTCTCTTCCTTGATTTTAGCAGGTGTCTCCCATCAAAATTCAATGAAGCACATGAATGAAAGTTTTCCAGAGGATTTCATTCTCATAGGCTTTACCAAATATCCATGGTTGGATCTTCCTCTCTTCTTTGCCCTCCTAATCTCCTACATGTTCACACTGTTGGTAAACATTGCTATTATTCTGGTCTCTCAAATAGATTCCCAACTCCAAAGTTCTATGTATTTCTTCCTCACAAGCCTCTCTTTTTTTGGACCTCTGTTTCACCAGCACAACTCTACCCCAAAAGCTGTTCAACCTGGGGCGGGGGGGCCAACAAGAACATCACTTATACAGGCTGTGTGACCCAGGCCTATGTATTTCACTGGCTAGGCTGTACTGAATGTGTCCTGCTTGGCACCATGGCCTTACACCACTATGTGGCTGTGTGTAAGCCTCTGAGATACTCTGTAATCATGAACCACAAGCTCTGCTGGCAGCTCTCCAGCACTGCTTGGCTCATTGGTCTGGCCAATTCACTACTGCAGTCCACACTCACAGTACAGCTGCCCCTGTGTGGGAACCAGGAATTGGACCACTTCTTTTGTGAGCTGCCCAGTCTAATTAAGATGGCTTGCATGGACACCACAGTCAGCGAGCTTACAGTGGTGGCCACCTTCCTGATAATGGGTCCCCTCTCCATGATTCTTGTCTCTTACTGTTATATTGCCCAAGCTGTATTTCAAATCCCTTCTGCTGATGGGAGACTTACGGCCTTCAACACTTGTTCATCACACCTACTGGTGGTGTCTTTATTCTATGGCTCTGGCATCTACATCTATATACAGCCTTCAGGGGACAGTCCTCAAGATGTCATCAAAGTTCTGATGCTATTTTACTGCGTTATTACTCCCATGGCCAACCCATTCATCTACACCTTGAGGAACAAGGATGTTAAAGGAGCTTTGAGGAGACTTCTGAAGAGGGCCATTTTGTCCAAGAGAATGTGAGAAAATGATGCTTTATTCTGAATGGGAAAGCCCAACAATAACCTGAAATATATCTTCCTTTTAACAGACGTTCCATCAAAATCATGCTCAAAAGTCAATTCAAGAAAACCTTTGTGTGTTGTTTACCACTTCTGACACCGAGTGTGTTGGGTTTTTCCCCCACAACAACCAATTCTCTGAAACAAACTGGGTGTCCTACATTCAATTCAATTCTGACACTGACTACCCAGAGTTATCATAGGCCCCACAGGTTAAGGGCTCAATTCCACAAAACTGCCTCTGTTACTGGAAAGTAGGTTCTTGTCTCATCCCAGAGACATTTCAGAGACGAGACACAGAGGCTAAGGAAGCAAAGCGAGGATTTATTAATTGATAGTACACTCTCAGGAGGGAGAGCAGGCAGGCTCAGGTGAGAAGCTGCTCTGAGTTCCTTCGGCAAGCTGGTTATATAGGGTGTGAAAATGATTGGGCAGAAAATATTCATTGAGGAGGGCGGGGTTTGGGGTCAATTTTCCCGATTTTCATCCCAGCTCTACCTTCCCCGGGGGAGGAGGAATTTTTGCCCTTTCTTGGTCTTAATTGTAAGTGTCATGGTGTCGGTGCATCATGGGTACTTCTTCTCTGCAAGGCTAATTTTATTGTAAAGAGGGCGTAACAAGCAAAAGGTTACATTCGGAAGCCAGAGATTCCCACCTTTTGCCGCCTTTCTTTGCCTCTAGGACCCCTGTCGCCTCAAGCTGTAAGGTTTCCTGTCACCTGACCCGTGCCCCCCACCCCCTTTCTCTGCTCATATCTAGCTACCTGCCTGCTCTAATACCTCTGCTTCAGGTGCCAATCACAAGTTCAGGCCACCTGTACTTCTGACCAACCAGCTACAAAGTCAGGGTTCCTAGAACAGCTCACTAAACTCAAGAAAACATTTTTTTAAATATTTATTTATTTGCCTGTGCCGGATCTTAGCTGCGGCACTTGGGATCTTCGTTACAACGTACAGGATATTTTAGTTGCAGCATGCGGGATCTAGTTCCCTGACCAGGGATGGAACCTGGGCCCCCTGCGTTGGGAGCGCGGAGACTGAGCCTCTAGACCACCAGGGAAGCCCCTCAAGGGAACATTTCACATATTTTTACCAATGTATTATAATTATAATGCCGGCTGCCGTGAGCTGGTCTCCTGGAGTGACCCCTGACGTGGGAGACTGGGCTTTGTGCCTGGACCTGACCCCAGATTTCTTACCCTGACCGGGCCCCAGAGGTTTCAGAGAAGCAGAGGACTCCTGAGTGTCTGCTCAGGAGAGAGGGGTGGTTTTTTTGGAATCTGGGGTCTTTGACGCATAGAAAGCAGGCACTTTTCTTTAGTCCTTGGGGTCAGAAGTGTTTTCGAAATCAGATTGAGGAATTTTTTAAAAAACATGGTGCGTATATAGTATATTGAATGCATAACACCCCAGGAGCCTGGGGCAGTCCCATATTTTATTACAGAAAGTAGTATCAATATTTCTGTAACAAATGAATTTCACTCTAAAACTATAAATAACTTCATGTCATTTCAAGCCAAGCTGTTACAAAATGAATTTATGTCACTTTGAGTATTGCCATCAAATGACTTATGAAAATACTCTTGGTTTTCAGAACTCTGGGGGACGTCAAAATTGTGGAGGAGGCATTGTGGAGCCGTTCTAGTTAATGTTTTCACTGCCTTATTTCTCTAATCTTGTTTGTTTATGTATCACACAGTATTAAAGCAAACAATTCCTGAGCAAGCTGTTGAAAAAGTCTTAGAGTTAATACCTTTTGTTAGTCATTATTTTTTTCAACAGATAGTTAATTGATGATTTATATGTCCCAGACATTCTTTTGGCACTTAGAATGGTGCAGTGTACCAAACTGATAGATAAAACCCCTGTTCTTATGGCATTTATATTATTGTGGAGTAACAAACAAAAGGCAAATAAAGATATGTTGTCAGTTGGTGGTGAGTGTTACAAAGAAAGTAGAGTAAGAGGGTGGATAATGGTAGGAAAACTTTTATATACAATGAGCTAGAAATGTCTCTTTGAGAAGATGATTTTTGAGCATACTTTAAAGAAACAAGGGAGTGCCCTATGCTAATATCTGGGTAAGAGCATTCCACACAGGTGTGAAGGGCCTCAGGTAGACTGCACTTAACATGTCTAAAATAGAAAAGGGTTGGAGTAGAGTGAGTATAGGAAAAAGATTACTCTTTTCATTTCTAAAATA
The DNA here is from genome assembly GCF_937001465.1 of Orcinus orca. Classification (NCBI taxonomy): domain Eukaryota; kingdom Metazoa; phylum Chordata; class Mammalia; order Artiodactyla; family Delphinidae; genus Orcinus; species Orcinus orca. Next base: position 84,006,930 of record NC_064568.1, read on the forward strand.
ATCATATGAATTTCCATTACCAGGAATGTCAAATCCTCAAATCATCTACATCGCTGTTAGGCAGATTTCAAAAACCTTTTGTGTTGTGTTTTTCTTCAAGTGGTATAGGCAGTGTTTAATAATAATACATGTGGATTTTTAAAAACTGATGGTACTTTCTATATTTTGCAAAGAGGAGTCTCCCTGGAGTGTGAACCTATCTGCAGGGACCCCTCTCCTGAGAGAAAAATGACTACAGATCTTATTATTCAGAATGAAAAAAACCCAGGAGGAACCTGTAACAGTAAAGGGGGAGGAAGAGACTTTTTTGTACAAGAAATTGACTTGCAGCAGAATAGCCAGTCAGCCAGGAAGTCTTCTGCCAACACTTTAGACGGTTCTGCTACCAGGAGACACTTGGACCCAGGGAGGCTCTGAGCCAACTCCAGGAACTTTGCTGTCAGTGGTTGAGCCCAGAGAATCATAAGAAGGAGCAGATCCTGCAGTTACTGGTGTTGGAGCAGTTCGGGGCCATCCTGCCTGAGGAGCTCCAGGCTTGGGTGCGGGAGCATCATCCATTGAATGGAGATGAGGCTGTGTCTTTGCTGGGAGATTTGGAGAGAGAACTTGATGGTCCAGAATTTCGGGTGGGAAGAGGAAGCATGTTCTGCTGTGGCAATCAGACCATTAAATTAACCACATTTAATAGTTTGGTCAATAGGAAAGCAGTGAGGGTAACTGAGCTTTTGTCCCTGTCAGGAGTCATTGCTTCTGTCAGTTCATTTTTCTGTCTCATCTCTCCTGCTAAGCCCATTCAGTCCTTTTTCCTAATCCTGTTTCCATGGGAGTTGTTTCCTAAGGTTTTAGCTCTGGTTTTCACAGTAGTTTCCTCCTAAGCCCAATGGTCCCTGATTGTCTCCAGGGCACATCTCAAGCAGGTGGACAGGAAATGCTCTGGCAGGAGGTGATATCTCTGGTTGCTGCACAGCAGTCACCAAGTTGTCAGCTCTGGCACGTGGAGACCCTGCTCAAGCACGACTCTATATTCACAAAATATAGAAAGTATTAAGATGAAAACCCCATTTCCTACGAGAGAGGTGAGGAGGAGAGGGAGAAATGTATCTGGGAAGGTGGGTTAGGGTAGCAGGCACCTACTTGGCCAACCAAAGCCATCCTTTACAACTTAATCAATAGTGTTTCTAACCCTAACTCTCACCTGAAATCCTCCCTGGCTCATATACTCTCTCTTTACAAAGTACAACCTTTATTCTTGGTCTTTTAAGCAAAAGATTTTTATTTTATTTGTTTTCATGTACCATGTTGGTTTTCATTAAAGCATTAAACTATCACATCATTCTGTTGCTTTTTATACCACCTCTGTTTTACAGTCTCCTTTACAATGACCTTCTAAATGTCCTATCCTACCCTGTATCTGTAAGTTTTCTATACCCATCAGTGATAAAGTCATCTTTTAAGCCTTTCACTTTGACTACATTTCTCCTGTCCTCTTCCACATTAAATTCTCTTGTCTTTTCATGTCAGTAGCTTCCCCTACATGTCACTCCAGTCTAGGTTTGTTACACGTTTTCCTTTCCACATTCTCTACATGCTAAATGTGCTTTCCGTTTACTAAGCATCTCCCTTTTTACATCCTGATCCCCTTTAGGATCTGTCTCCAGAAAAATAGCAATAAAGTGACCAGAAGAGTCAAGAAATCAGTCGTTTTCCAGTATTTCCTTTGAGTTCAAGTGGAATCTCCATTTTAATGAGCTCGATGGGACATTTAATTTATTTCCTTCAGGCCAAATTTCACTAAAAATGTGTATTTTAGTGTGTTCATAAAGCAATACTGATGTTAGTTTGTTTGAAGGAATTATTGGTTTACACTGAATCTTCAAGCAATGTTCTATGTGGGGGAGGATTAAGATAAAGGGTTTTCTCTCCAAGCAATAGAGGAAATACACTTTTGCCTTTCTGCTATACAGTGGGCCCTTTGTATCTGTGGGTTGCACATCCTCCTATTCAACCAAGCGTGGATCGAAAATATTCAGAAAAAAAATTCCAGAACATTCCAAAAAGTAAAGCTTGAATTTGCAGCACACTGGCAACTATTTCCATAGCATTTACATTGTATTAGGTATTATAAGTAATCTGGAGATGATTTAAAGTATATGGGAGGATGTACATAGGTTATATGCAAATACTATGCTATTTTATATAAGGGATTTAAGCATCTTCAGATTTTGGTGTGGAGGCATGGGTCGTGGAACCAATCCCCTGCAGATACCAATGGACAACTGTACTTGTATTTGAATGCAATTTAAAGTACTCTTTACACACTTAGACTTTAACAAATTAGTGCCCCTTTTTGGTGTTAAAGATTATTCTCAATCCTACCTTAGTAATTATTACATAGGTTATTTATGCCTAGGATATGTCTATTTCAACTTTCCTTTCTAGCATTTTCCTTAATTGAACATAAGAGCTATTTATTAATTGTTGGAGGAGCATGACTAGAAAAGAGATAAATGATCCCTTGGGAGTTTAATATTTCATCAGTTCAAAAAGGTGACATTTCTATTGTTTACTTTTACATATGTTTAAAATCTTCCATAATAAAAAGCTTAAAAAGAAAGTGACATTTAAATGATCCATTTCCTATTTCTGAAAGTGAGACCAAACCTTAGACTGGGAAGTTGACTGCAAAGCAGGAAGTGTCCAAAGGAATGGAATCACAGAAGATGATACTCAGCAGAATCTTCAGAGGCAGGAACATTTTCTTGGGGGCTTATTTTGGAGACCTTTGAGAATGCAAGGACAGGTTTGGAGGGCATCAAGGAAACGCAGAGGAAGGGAAAGAACACAAATGTGATCAGTGTGGGAAAAGCTTCATGCACATCATGAATCTTATTGGACATCAGAGAATCACAGGAAAAACCCTTTCAGTGTAAAGAATGTGGAAGAGCCTTCAGTCAAAATACAACCCTTTTAAATCACCTCATAATTCACTCTGGCAAAAAACCTTATCAGTGTAATCATTGTGGCAAAAGTTTTAGTTAAGGCTCAGTCCTTATTAAACATCAAAGAAGTCACACTGGGGAGGGGCCTTACGAGTGCAATGAAGGTGGCAAAACCTTCAGTAACAGCACAAGACTTAGCATCAGAGGTACCGTACCTTAATGAAATGTTACCAGTGCAATGACTGTGGGAAGGCTTTCAGAGAAAGTTCAAACCTTACTAAACATCAGCGAATTCATACAGGAGAAAAGCCCTACGAATGTGATGAATGTGGAAAAGCCTTCAGTGGAAGTTCTGACCTTACTAGACATCACAGAATTCACACCGGGGAGAAACCCTAAGAATGTGACAAGTGTGGGAAGGCCTTCCGACTGAGCTTACGTCTTACTGAACACCAGAGAATCCACAACAAAGAAAAACCCTATGTGTAGTAAGTATGGAAGAGCCTTTAAACAGAGATCAGGTCTTTTTCAACATAAAAAAAAAAGCACAACTAATCAAAATCACTTTGGGAATTCCCTGGTGATCTGGTGGTTAGGACTCTGAGCTCTCATTGCTGAGGGCTCAGGTTCGATTCCTGGTCAGGGAACTAAAATCCCGCAAGTGGCGCGGCAAAAAAAATCACATTGCTTTAATTACTGTAGTAAGAATGTTAAGCAGCATTTGTTTCTCGTAGAATTCAGAGAAGCTACATGAGCACTCTCCATACCTGTCACCGTCTCAATTTCTCTGACATCAAAGTATCTACAGACCAGATTCTCTCTCAGAGTGAGCTAAGCCAGATTTTCTATTTCTAGGCCTCAAGGCTGACTAATTTAAAATGTAAAGCTTCAGAATAGCCTGTTTCATCCTATCCACAATGAAATTTAGAGAAAAATGCACACCCATAACCCAGAGTTGAAAGTACCACAACATTTCTCAAGTGAGTAGTTAAAGGTTTAGACATTGCTTTTCTTCCTCACTTTTTCTTCCTTTGCTTTATGTGTGGTGATCAAGACCTTAGTAACTTGTTAGATGTTGCTTTAAAAGGGGGTTGACATGGGGTGAGGAAAGATACTAGGTTCTAGTATCCACTACGCCACTGTGATGTTAGGCGAGTCGCCCACACATTCTAGGCCTTAGATTCCTCATCTGTGAATTATGGGACTAGAATATATATTCTCTCAAAGATCCCTTGAACCTCTACAATTGATTTTTGTGAATGCCTTCAAACTTCTGTATTTAATTCCTCAACCTGACATTCAAGAGGCTCCTCTACAAATTAGTCCCAGTAAGAAATGTTATTTTCTTCACTATCCTACAAGAGCTCTCTGCTCTTATTGTTTTGGTCTCACTTTCCCCAGCTTCCCCCAGTACACTCCAGCTTCCATGTCTTTGTCTTCCATTCTAACCCCCTTCATGCCCTCTTTATCTTTGTTGTTTCTCCAATTAAATTTGATGTATGTCTTACTGTAACTCCACTTAGAATAAACAAGTTTTCTGAGCACTGAACCTCCCAGAGGCTGTATGCAGTAATCCTAAGGTGTCACTTAAAAATGTGCTTGGGTTAAATAGTATTGACCCTCTTGAGAATCTCTCTTCCCTTTTTTTCAGACCACTTATAATACTATAGGCGTCATTTCTTTCTAATTCTCTGCCTTCCCTTCAAACTTGCGTTTCCTAAGTATCATTGTTTCAGAGGAGGAAGCAGAGATAGTGGGTTCAATTAGAGATGATGGCATCACATTTAAGGAAAAAAAAAGGAAAAGAAAACCCTAGATAGGGAGTCAAAGTACAGACACCTATATCAGAATTTATGATCACCTACTGGTAATAAAGATCTGAAAAATACACAAACTGTACTCTTCTCGAGTAAAAGAAGTCTAAAGGTAGATAGTTTAGGGTTGTTGCTTTTACTCCATGGAATCATCAGGGATCCAGGTCCCTTCCAGTTTTCACCATCCTCTGCATGGCTGCTGAAGCACCAGCCATCAATTCTACATTCCAGTCAGCAGGAAGGGCCAAAAAGGACTCCCAAATCAGTCAGCATCTTTCACGGAGCCTTCTCAGGACAGTATATTTCTTCTTATATTGAATTAGCCAGAATTTAGTCACATGACCACAACTCAGCTTCAAGGGTAGCCGAGAAATGTAATCTTTATTCCAGGTGCCAAAGGACACAAATAAAAAATTAGATTTCTGGGGCTTCCCTGGTGGCGCAGTGGATGAGAGTCCGCCTGCCGATGCAGGGGACCCGGGTTCGTGCCCTGGTCTGGGAAGATCCTACGTGCCACGGAGCGGCTGGGCCCGTGAGCCATGGCCGCTGAGCCTGCGCGTCCAGAGCCTGTGCTCCACAACGGGAGAGGCCACAACAGTGAGAGGCCCGCGTATCGCAAAAAAAAAAAAAAAAAAAAAAAAGATTTCTGTTATCTAATAAAAAGGAGCTACTTATTTAGTAGCCAATCAACAGCCTGCCACAGTCCCAAATAAAGTCATGGCATTTTGAGTTCTAAAGTGCAGATACTAACTCGTGTGTGTGTGTGTGTGTGTGTGTGTGTGTGTGTGTGTGTGTGTGTGTGTGCGCTGTCAGCGACCATCTACTTTTACTTACAGCAGTTCTGGTCATGGATTATTTGTGAAGGGTTTTTCTTCTTTTTTTTTTAACTTTATCTTTTTATTTTATTTTTGAAGTATCCTTTTTTTTGAATTTTATTTTATTTTATTTTCATACAGCAGGTTCTTATTTGTTATCTATTTTATACATACTAGTGTATATATGTCAATCCCAATCTCCCAATTCATCCCACCACCACCCCCGACCCCGCTTTTCCTCCTTGGTGTCCATACGTTTGCTCTCTACATCCGTGTCTCTAAACTGGTTCATCTGTACCATTTTTCTAGATTCCACATATATGCATTGATATAGAATATTTGTTTTTCTCTTTCTGACTTACTTGACTCTGTATGACAGTCTCTAGGTCCATCCACGTCTCTACAAGTGACCCAATTTTGTTCCTTTTTATGGCTGAGTAATATTCCATTGTATATATGTACCACATCTTCTTTATCCATTCCTCTGTTGGTGGGTATTTAGGTTGCTTCCATGACCTGGCTATTGTAAATAGTGCTGCAATGAATACTGGGGTGCATGTGTCTTTTTGAATTATGGTTTTCTCTGGGTATATGCCCAGTAGCAGGATTGCTGGGTCATAGGGTAGTTCTATTTTTAGTTTTTTAAGGAAACTCCATACTGTTCTCCATAACGGCTGTATCAATTTACATTGCCACCAACAGTTCAAGAGGGTTCCCTTTTCTCCACACCCTCTCCAGCATTTGTTGTTTGTAGATTTTCTGATGATGGCCATTCTAACTGGTGTGAGGTGATATCTCATTGTAGTTTTGATTTGCATTTCTCTAATAATTAGTGATTTGAGCAGCTTTTCATGTGCTTCTTGGCCACCTGTATGTCTTCTTTGGTGAAATGTCTATTTAGGTCTTCTGCCCATTTTTTGTATTGGGCTGTTTGTTTTTTTAATATTGAGCTGCATGAGCTGTTTATATATTTTGGAGATTAATCCTTGGTCCATTGTTTCATTTGCAAATATTTTCTCCCATTCTGAGGGTTGTATTTTTGTCTTGTTTATAGTTTCCTTTGCTGTGCAAAAGCTTTTAAGTTTCATTAGGTCTCATTTGTTTATTTTTGTTTTTATTTCCATTACTCTAGAAGGTGGGTCAAAAAAGGTCTTGTGATTTATGTCAAAGAGTGTTCTTCCTATGTTTTCCTCTAAGAATTTTATAGTGTCCAGTCTTACATTTAGGTCTTTAATCCATTTTGAGTTTATTTTTGTGTATGGTGTTAGGAAGTGTTCTAATTTCATTCTTTTACATGTAGCTGTCCAGTTTTCCCAGCACCACTGATTGAAGAGACTGTCTTTTCTCCATTGTATATCCTTGCCTCCTTTGTCATAGATTAGTTGACCATAGGTGCGTGGGTTTACGTTTGGGCTTTCTGTCCTGTTCCATTGATCTATATTTCTGTTTTTGTGCCAGTACCCTATTGTCTTGATTACTGTAGCTTTGTAGTATAGTCTGAAGTCAGGGAGTCTGATTCCTCCAGCTCCAGTTTTTTCCCCTCAAGACTGCTTTGGCTATTCAGGGTCTTCTGTGTCTCCATACAAATTTTAAGATTTTTTTTTCTAGTTCTGTAAAAAAATGCCATTGGTAATTTGATAGGGATTGCGTTGATTCTCTAGATTGCTTTGGGTAGTATAGTCATTTTCACAATATTGATTCTTCCAATCTGAGAACGTGGTGTATCTCTCCATCTGTTTGTGTCATCTTTGATTTCTTTCATCAGTGTCTTATAGTTTTCTGAGTACACGTCTTTTATCTCTTTAGGTAGGTATATTCCTAGGTATTTTATTCTTTTTGTTGCAATGGTGAATGGGATTGTTTCCTTAATTTCTCTTTCTGGTATTTCATTGTTAGTGTATAGGAATGCAAGAGATTTCTGTGCATTAATTTTGTATCCTGCAACTTTACCAAATTCATTGATTAGCTCTAGTAGTTTTCTGGTGGCATCTTTAGGATTCTCTATGTATAGTATCATGTCATCTGCAAACGGTGACAGTTTTACTTCTTCTTTTCCGATTTGGATTCCTTTTATTTCTTTTCCTTCTCTGATTGCCATGGCTAGGACTTCCAAAACTATGCTGAATCATAGTGGTGAGAGTGGACATCCTTCTCTTGTTCCTGATCTTAGAGGAAATGCTTTCAGTTTTTCACCATTGAGAATGATGTTTGCTGTGGGTTTGTCGTTTATGGCCTTTATTATGTTGAGGTAGGTTCCCTCTATGCCCACTTTCTGGAGGGTATTTATCATAGATGGGTGTTGAATTTTGTCAAAAGCTTTTTCTGCATCTATTGAGATGATCATATGGTTTTTATTCTTCAGTTTGTTAATATGGTATATCACATTGATTGATTTGCATATATTGAAGAATCCTTGCATCCCTGGGATAAATCCCACTTGATCATGGTGTATGATCCTTTTAATGTGCTGTTGGATTCTGTTTGCTAGTAGTTTTTGAGGATTTTTGCATCTTTATTCATCAGTGATATTGGTCTCTAATTTTCTTTTTTTGTAGTATCTCTGTCTGGTTTTGGTATCAGGGTGATGGTGGCCTCATAGAATGAGCTTGGGAGTGTTTCTTCCTCTGCAATTTTTGGAAGAGTTTGAGAAGGATGGGTGTTAGTTCTTATCTAAATGTTTGATAGAATTCACCTGTGAAGCCATCTGGTCCTGGACTTTTGTTTGTTGGAAGATTTTTAATCACAGTTTCAATTTCAGTGCTTGTGATTGGTCTGTTTATATTTTCTATTTCTTTCTGGTTCAGTCTTGGACGTTTGTATCTTTCTAAGAATTTGGCCATTTCTTCCAGGTTGTCCATTTTATTGCCGTAGAGTTGCTTGTAGTAGTCTCTTATGATGCTTTGTATTTCTGCGGTGTCTGTTGTAACTTCTCCTTTTTCATTTCTAATTTTATTGGTTTGAGTCCTCTCCCTCTTTTTCTTGATGGGTCTGGCTTAAGGTTTGTCAATTTTGTTTATCTTCTCAAAGAACCAGCTTTTAGTTTTATTGATCTTTGCTATTGTTTTCTTTGTTTCTATTTCATTTATTTCTGCTCTGATCTTATCTTATCTTATTCTTAATAGAATTTTGGGTTGTTTCCAGTTTAGAGCTATAAAAAATGCTGCTAAAGTGTGTCTTTAGATGTAAATATATATGCATTTCTGGCAGCAATATAACTAGAAGTGAAACTCTTGGGTCATAGAATATGCATATGTTCAACTTCAGCAGATATATCAAAGAATTTCCCAAAAATGTTGTTGCCAATTTACACTCTCATCAACAGTGTATGAAAATTTCCATTGCTCCATAATCCTTGCCAACACTTCACACTGTGAATTCATTTTTAACAGGGATTTCAGCTTTCAGTTTGAGGTTTCTTAACAAATACCTAATGACCTATCATATTGGCAACATTCAAAAGCCTGAAAACATACAGTTGGGGAGGCAGTGTGAAAACAGGCACTATCTCGCATTGCTGTTGAAAGTGCAAAATGATACAACCCTTACAAAGACACTTCTCTCCTCTCCTCTCTTCATTGTTCATTGCAGCATTATTTGTTAAAGCAAAATATTGGAAACAATCCAAATACCCATCCCTAAGAGACTGGTTGAAAAAATAATGGTACATCTACGCAATGGAGTACTATACCACTGTAAAGAGAAAAAGAGGAATATTTCTATGAACATAAGATTTAGAACACAAGATTTAGAATAATTTCCAGGTTATTCTACTAAGTTATAAAGCAAGATGCAAAAGAGTGTGTATAATATAATTTACAGTGGTAAAAGGGTAAACGCATATTTTTGTAAAAGAAAGGAAGGAAGGGAAGGATAAATTTAAAACTAATGAAAATGGAACAAGAGTATATATAAGATAAAGGAATTAGGGATGGAAGCAAAACTCTGAATATATCTTTTTATATAATTTTGATTTTGAACTGTTTTGCATATTCAGAAAGGAAATGAAAAAGATGAAAGGAAAGCAAATCTTGAAATTAAAACAGAAGCAAATGACTAACTGTATATCAAGTTTATAACATAACTACACAGAGAAAAGAATTCAAATAAGGTATGTATATGTACTCTGAACTATACTCCCTTAATGGGATACAATTCAAGAACAAATAAAGCAAGCAAAGAAATTTTGAACTGTACATAGTAGGTGTGTTGTTGCTAGTGATGTTGATATTTTAATTTTGAAAATTAAAAAAAAAAGATTGTAAGAGAAAATTGAGTGAATATATTGATGCTGCTGGGAGCCAGGGTGTTCACTGTGGAAGAAAGGAAAATCAAATGTGCAATGGTGAAAATGAAAAAAAAAAATCTGTGAAGTTGTATTTGAATTGGAAATATCTTATAAAATCCCTATCATATGTATATTTTATTCCAGCTCTAAGGTCCACTGATAGGGCCTAGAAGCAATGACCTATCCCAGTAGCAATGAGCTTATCTATTTTTCAAAATCTAGATCCTGGTCTCTGTATATTATTCTCCATTAAAAGGAACCATGGCTTCATGGAGCAATGGTGGATTCCAGGTCTAAGGCAGAAAAAGTGTAAAATGAGCCTGGAATATCTCGTGCGAGAAAGTAAAGTGCACAAAAACTTTCTTTGCAGGAAACTTTCTTTGCAACTGATAAATGTAGAAGGAATGTGCCTTAGGTTCCTCATCTGCTAAATGGGGATAATTATACCGAACTCACAGGACTGTTAATGTAGAGTGAGTTAGCATGTGTAAATGAGTTAGTATGCGTAAAACATTATATTAGCTGTTATTACTGTATATTAACCCCCTTGGAAGAGACTATGACACTTAGCGCCTCACTACGCCTGGAAGGGGATTCAGCCTGGCGACCACAGAGGTGTGAAAACCTCCGGGCTTACTAGAAGGAACGCGGCCTGAACCGCTGTTCCCCCGAAGAGAGGCGGTGTGACGCACTTCCGGCCTTTGTAGTCTATCATTATCCGGGCTGCGGTTGTCAAGGATTCAGAGGTGGTGCCACGGCTACCCGGTGAGCTTCGGAGTCTGGTTGCTGCAGGGCCTTCGGGAGGTCCGGGCTGTGCGCTGCGACTCTGGACTGGGCGTGGGGAGGAGGCAGCGGGTCTTCTTGGCCAGAGCTTGGCCGGACAGTTGAGGAGCAGAGGAGGCTGCCCCTGAAACTAGAAGGGCCCCGTTAACCGAGTCAGCGTCCTTGCCCCCACCCCCATCCCCTTCGTCTGTTCCTGAGCCCTACAACCACTCCGTCCTAGCCCCCGTGCCCCTCGGAACTCTCCTTCCCCGCATCTAAGGGTAAGGGTAGATTCGGATATCCAGGATGGTTTCTACCATTCTCGACTGGGGGCTTATTTTAAACAACGAGCAAGGATAGTTTTATAACATGCCACAGGCACTCTTAGTCTGATTCACTCAAGAGTGTACAGGCTCTTGCCACCTGTTGATTTAAAAAAAACACGAATATTTAAATAGCACTTATGTGTCAGCCAGCACTGTTCAAAGCACTTTCCAAATATTAACTTATTTGCTTTTCATAACTCTATGAGGTAGGCACTGGTAGTATGGAACTTCTCCCTCCTCCCGCCTTTATTTAAGGTCCAGGAAGAAAATGAGATTAAGTAACTCACCCCAGTTGATACAGCTGGTAAGGGGTGTAGTCAGGATTCAAATCCAGGGAGTCTGGCTTCAGAGTCTATTTTCTTAAACCCTTTGCTATGCTGACTCTCTCTTTTTCTCTGTATTAGCTTTACAGTCACAACCCAGGAAGTGAGTTCCCTTATTTGAATCTGGTCCTACCCCTTTTCTACCTTAGTAATCCTGAACTTCTAGTTAGGATTTAAGATTAGAGAGAGGTATATACCTGAAGACATGTAAGTCTGTCAGAGTGTGTCTGCAAACCTGATGAAACAGCCATTTCTTTTGTGTGTGTACATGTGTTTCCCCACCCACTCACTGGTGTGGTGCTTTGAGCAATAGAAAAGATGAGTCTTGGCCCTAAAGGTAGGTGGCAGCTGTTGATCAAGCCACCCTTGTACCAAAAATTGTACATTAAATTGTACATTATCTCATTAAAAGGTGGTTAATTGGCATGTTTCATATGTGCTGTGCCCTTTGTGCAAAACCACCTTATAAGCATTACCTCATTTAATTCTCTCAAAGACTTTGCAAGGTAGTTGTCCTCATTGCATACATGAGGAGATTGAGGCTCAGAAAAATCAATCAGGTAACTTGCCCAAGATCACACTGTTAGTAAGTCAGAATTCACAACCAGATCTGCCTATCTATGTTCTCTGCTGCCTCATACTATCTTCTACTTAGCTTAGTTAATAGGAAAAATATGAGCTACGTCGTGTGTGTGTGTGTGTGTGTGTGTGTGTGTGAGTGAGTGATTGCAGATACATAGAAAGGATACATTCCAATTTTTAACAGTGTCTGTTTCTCAGGAGTAGAACTTGGTGAAGGAATTCTAAATTCTGTACTTTTGGGTTTTTTTTGTTTGTTTTAATAAGAGTAGACTGGGATGGATGAGGAAGACATCAGGGAGGATGTGAGATTTTAATCAAACTGCAGAGATCGGGTAGGGTTTGAATAATGCAGAAGGCAAGACCAGTGACATGGAACAGGGACGAGAAAAGCCTGGTTAAAGAAACGCCTAAGTAGAGCTGGCAGTTTCTGCATGTGGAATATAGGAAAACAAGAGTGGGGCCAGACAGTGGAAGCTAGAAGTGTAATTGGTCTTTAGCCAGGCTTGAGAGTTTGGGATAGGTAGTGAGGAGCCACAGATGGTGACATCAGAAGTGAGGGTAGGGGGATGTATTACGATGAAGGCACCTTTGCATTGCGTGCTGCTTTGTCTTCACTACATGCATATCCTTGGTAAAGAGCATTGCTCCACAGGAATGATGTAGATTTAAGGGTGTTGAGCTTGCCAAGGCTCTAGGAGACACCAGCTTTAAAATGCAGATGTATTTTTTAAGGTAGGGGAGATTATTATGTTAATTATATACCTGGCATATACAATGGGGTGGTGATCCTGGATGGGAGATTAGTAGCTGTATGCTTGTGACCAGGAGGGCAGGGTTATTAAAAAAAAAACTTGGGAAGCCTTTCAGAGACAGTGGCTTCAAAGAACTAAGATATGCTGCTGTGAAGACCTGGGTATTCAGGCCACCAGATAAAAGCAAATTCAGGGGAGGGAAAGCAAAAGGGAACCTAGGATATACAGAGAATGGAGGGAAATTGATCTTAGTGAAACTGAGTAAAGATTTGAAACACCATATACCAGAAATGATTTTCTATTGGCAGAGCTCAAAGCTTTAGCTGCATTGTCTGTGAATAGAAAAACTTTGACTTGAAACCAAGGTTGTTAGGCAGCAGATAGGAAGAAGACATTTTTCAGGGGCCTGGAAGGTTGAGAAAACAAGTGGTTGTTTAATTCTTTGAACCCATGCTGGGTTAACCGAGTAATGTGAGAGCACATATTCTTAATTTACCGATTTGATATTTGTACCCCCCAAATTTCTCACCCTAGAGCAAGCTCAGCAGACCATGGTTCATGCTACCATCATATCTCCCCTAGATTATTACCGTAGCTTCTCTTCCTGCATCTGCTTTTCCCAATAGTCTATTGTCACAACAACCAGTTATGTTTTTATATTAAAATTGAATAAAATTTTATCACCCCTCTGCTCAAAACCTCCTCCTCATCTCTTAGAGTATGAGGCAGAGCCCTTACGATGGCTTTTCATGGTCTGTTCCTAACTTGACTTCATCTGTTCCTGTCCTGTTTGCTTCCTCTATTCTAGCCACATTGGTCAACTTACTGTCCCTTGAAAAATGCAGGCATGCTTCTACCTCCAAGAACTCAGTGTTCCCTTTGCATGGAACAGTCTTTCTCCAGATAGTCATGTGACTTGCTTCTCACTTCCTTCAGGTCTCTGCTCAAATAACGGTTTGTCAACAAGATTTTCCTTGACTACCCCACATAAAATAGAGACCTTTCTTCTCCCTTACTGCCTATCTCCTTTACCTTTATTTTTCTATAAAGCATTTATCACTACTTGACATATAATTATTGTCTGTTTCCTATGGCCCCCTTTCCTCATCCTGTCCCCTTCTTACCCCCACGTAGAGGAGAGAGAGTGGTGTAGTGATTGAGACTATAAATTCTAGAGTTAGCTTTGCTGGGTTTGAATTGCAGCCTCACCACTTACTACCTGTGAAGCACTGCATGAATGACTTAAACTCTTTGTGCCTCAGTTTTCCCATCTGCAATATGGGGGTAATAATAGTACCTTACTCATAGTTGCTTTGAGGATTAATTGAGTTAATATATGTAAAGCGTCCAAAACAGTGTCTGGTAAATTAAAAGCACTATAAATGTCAGCTATTATTATATTGCTGTAAAAATGTAAATTCTTTGAGATGAGAAAATTTTTTTGTTTGTAGCCTAGAACAGTACCTGGAATGTGGTAGGCTCTGAGTAAATATTTGCTCAATGAATGAGTGGAATATGAAAAGTTCTGACAGAAAAAGATAATGTGGTGGTCAGAGTGGTGGTGAGTTGGGGGAAAACATGAACTCAGGGATCCTATCTTTTGAGTAAAAACCCTCTCCATTCTTCCTAGGGTGGTCTATAGAAGTCAAGCAAGCCAAAGATGTTAGAAATTTGTGAGAGGATAATGTTCACAGGTTATCCAGAAGGATGCTGTCCCACACCAATGTGGGTTTTTTTGTCTTTGATAATTATAACCAATAATGTCAATATGAATTTAACTTTTCTTCTAGTTGTAGTATGATCAGTGTTCACTTATAATTTAAATAATCTACCCTTGGTTTTTTAAATTTTGCGATGTATGCCAATACTTAAGAATAGTGTAGGGTTATTTTTACAGTGAATTACAATAATTTTACTTAAAACAAAAACATTTTAAAACTATAGGTCATGATCCCTTTGTGGGTCGTGAAATCTATGTAGTGGGCTATGACCAGGGTTTTTTGTTTTTTCATTTTATGAAATAGGATTTAAAAAATAAGAGTATGTATCACATAATGTAAGGGTACATAGTATTTTGTAAAAAAAATTATTTGTATATGTGTATCTCACACATGCACAAACGTATTCATAAGCACATGTATGTGTGTTCTGGTCACAATATACAATGTTTCTTACTGAGGGTCCTGGTCAAATAAGTTTGAAAGCCTCTGCCCAGAAATGGTGCTTGGCAGCTCATGCAGCTCAATATCAAAAAAACAAACGACCCAATCCAAAAATGGGCAGAAGACCTAAACAGACATTTCTCCAAAGAAGACATACAGATTGCCAACAAACACATGAAAGGATGCTCAATATCATTAATCATTAGAGAAATGCAAATCAAAACTACAGTGAGGGGGCTTCCCTGGTGGCGCAGTGGTTGGGAGTCCGCCTGCCGAAGCAGGGGACACGGGTTCGTGCCCCGGTCTGGGAAGATCCCACATGCCGCGGAGCGGCTGGGCCCGTGAGCCATGGCCACTGAGCCTGCGCGTCCGGAGCCTGTGCTTCGCAACGGGAGAGGCCACAACGGTGAGAGGCCCGCATACCGCAAAAAAAAAAACAACAAAAAAAAACTATAATGAGGTATCACCTCACACCGGTCAGAATGGCCATCATCAAAAAATCTACAAACAAGAAATGCTGGAGAGGGTGTGGAGAAAAGGGAACCCTCATACACTGTTGGTGGCAATGTAAATTGATACAGCCACTATGGAGAACAGTATGGAGGTTCCTTAAAAAACTAAAAATAGAACTACCATATGACTCAGCAATCCCACTACTGGGCATATACCCTGAGAAAACCATAATTCAAAAAGAGTCATGTACCGCAATGTTCACGGCAGTGCTATTTACAATAGCCAGGATGTGGAAGCAACCTAAGTGTCCATCAACAGATGAATTGATAAAGAAGATGTGGCACATATATACAATGGAATATTACTCAGCCATAAAAAGAAACAAAGTTGAATTATTTGTAGTAGGGTGGATGGACCTAGAGTATGTCATACAGAGTGAAGTAAGTCAGAAAGAGAAAATCATATGCTAACACATGTATATGGAATCTAAAAAAAAATGGTTCTGATGGACCTAGGGTCAGAACAGGAATAACAGACGCAGATGTAGAGAATGGACTTGAGGACAAGGGGCTAAGCTGGGACGAAGTGAGAGAGTAGCATTGACATATATACACTACCAAAAGTAAAATAGATAGCTAGTGGGAAGCAGCCACATAGCACAGGGAGATCAGCTTGGTGCTTTATGACCACCTAGAGGGGTGGGATAGGGAGGGTGGGAGGGAGACGCAAGAGGGAGGGGATATGGGGATATACGTATGCATATAGCTGATTCACTTTGTTATACAGCAGAAACTAACACAACATTGTAAAGCAATTATACTCCAATAAAGATGTTTAAAAATAAATAAAGTATGTACTAGAAAAAAAATGGTGCTTGGAAATCATTAGGTCACATAATTATTTTTCTTTCAGAAAATTGCCTTCATTAATTACTATCCTGATTAAGATTTAAGTGGTCATAGACGTTTGTCTCTTTATTAGCGCTTATTTTATTTTACATACGATTGCCCACTCTCCATCCTCAAGGAACTTCAAAGAGAAACAATTTCCAAGAAATTGAAGAGCAGGAAAGAGCTAAAGTTCTGTGTTTTAAAAATATTAGAACTAATATTTCCTTCATTTTCATATCTATGGACCAAGACCACTCCAGTTGACTACTTCCTGATTCTTTCACCTTAGTGTTTAGATCACTAGGATATTCATTTAATCTGTCAGTAAAATTTATAAGAAAAATAACAATAGTGGTAATTTATAATACTTTCGAGTTTACCAGACTGCCAGCTTCTTTGTGCTCTTTATCTGTGATCTTATTTTATTTCTATATCAACCTAGAAAGGTAGACAAGGTTGGCTTTAGGATCCCTATTTTACAGATCGAGTAGACTAAGGCTCAAAAGATGAAGCCCAAGACTGTGCAGGGAGTCCCTGGAAGATCAGTCTCAATCCCAGATCTTCCCCACTCCAAGCATACATCTCTTTCCTCCACACCTCACCTGATGTGAAGGACTCTGCTTCTCTTCCCCAAGCACATTTTTTTGCTCCTCATTGTGTCTTTTTATCTTCTTTACTTTCCCTTCCACCTCCTTTTTCTTTCCTTTCTCTCTTTGATTCTTAGTGTCTTCTGTGACCACTTGGGCCCAAAGTGTTTGTTTACCCCCATTCATCTAAAAACTGACTATGAGTGCAGTATCTTGGCATTCAAATGGAAACCCAGTACATCCAAGCTGATTTATTTGAGCTGATTCATTCAGGATGATCAAAATGGTCCCTTCCTTCAATAAAACTCAGGGCGGGGGCGGTGTTGTTTTGGTTTTGTTTTCCTTCCTATATTCATCAGTATTTGAATAGTCCTTATTAATTATGCATTTATATTCTTCATTAGATGAAGTTACTGATTTTAGTATAAGTACTCCCAGTGCCTACCAGCAGACAAGATTTTCTACATTTTAATACTTTTTTTTCCTGCAAATTATTTTTTAGATTTTGGGATTTCCAGAAGAAAAGATCAAGGGGGAATTATCAAGAATAGATTCATTTTCTGAATAGTTAAACCTCAAATGACCACAGCCTTGGCCCTTCAGACTCCAGAGATGCAGGAGGGACTTATAGCAGTGAAGGTAAAAGAGGAAGAGGGAGACCATGCCTATGGGCAAGAATCTGGCCTGTCAAGAGATAACCCTCACACCAGAGAGATCTTTCGTAGACGCTTCAGGCAATTCTGCTACCAGGAGACACCTGGGCCCCGAGAGGCTCTTCGAAGACTCCGGGAACTTTGCCATCAGTGGCTGAGACCAGAGATGCACACCAAGGAGCAGATCCTGGAGCTGCTGGTGCTGGAGCAGTTCCTGACCATCCTGCCCGAGGAGCTCCAGGCCTGGCTGAGAGAGCACCGCCCAGTGAGTGGAGAGGAGGCAGTAACTGTGCTGGAGGATTTGGAGAGAGAGCTGGATGAACCAGGAGAGCAGGTGGGAAGATGGGCGAACAGGGGTTTGTACTTGTATGATCAAGCATGGGGTTTCAGTGCAGTAAGAGGAGGAGGAGGAAAAGATGGATTTCTTTATGCCTAACTTGATCTGTAATAGGCTCTTAATCTCTCTGCCTTTTTTTCTTTGCCAGTTTGTTGAGCCTTCTTTTCCTATCCACTGGTCTTGAGAAGGCCTTGCAATGTCTTCTCTGATATTTCGTTCCTAACTGTCCTTGATTTTTACCAGGTCCCAGTCCATGATCATGAACAGGAAGAGCTTGTGAAGGAGAAAGGAACTCTAGGAGCAGCCCAGGAGTCGTCTGGTGGCCAGCTCCAAACCTTGGAAGAGCAGCCTCAGTGGAACTTGCGAGGCATGTGCCCGGTTCAGGAGATTGGTGAGGATTAGAATTTCCTCAGGAAGCCTAACTCATTCCCTGAATGGTCATTGATTCAGCACATTTACTTAGTATCTGCTGTGTGCCAGGCACTGAGCTGGGTACGGGGGAAGCAGTGATGAGGAAGGTAGATGTGGTTCCTGCCCTCAGGAAGTTTACAGTCTGGTGGGAGACGCAGACAGTAAGCAAGCGGTTACGATACACGGCATCTTCTCCTGAAGTCCTGGTATAATTGTTGAGAGTGGGAAAGTAAACAGAAAATGTGTTGCTTGTCCCTTTCCACCCACTCTCCTGACCAGTTTTTTTCTTTCTTCTTTGGAGACATAACATTCATGCCATCCATTTACTATTTCAGATGATGAGGCTGGGACTTGGAATGTGGAGTTAGCCCCAGAGAGGGATCTGTCTAAAGAAACGAAATCTCGTGTGGAAGTACCTGAAAAATTGAATGGTAATATTATTCCAGTGCCTGAGTGTGGAGAGACCTGTGACCATGAAGGCAGATGGGAAAGGCAACGGGTAAGCTCTTCAGTGGAGAGACCCTATATCTGTGGTGAATGTGGGAAAAGCTTCACCCAGAATTCCATCCTCATCGAGCACCAGAGAACGCACACGGGCGAGAAGCCCTATGAGTGTGATGAATGTGGGCGGGCCTTCAGCCAGCGGTCAGGCCTCTTCCAGCACCAGAGACTCCACACTGGGGAGAAGCGCTACCAGTGCAGCGTTTGTGGTAAAGCCTTCAGCCAGAACGCTGGGCTTTTCCATCACCTCAGGATCCACACGGGGGAGAAACCTTACCAGTGCAGTCAGTGCAGTAAGAGCTTTAGTCGACGTTCTGTCCTCATTAAGCATCAGAGAATTCACACTGGAGAAAGACCTTATGAATGTGAGGAATGTGGCAAGAACTTCAGTTACCACTGCAACCTTGTCCAGCATCGGAAAGTCCACCCTGTGGCTGAATCCAGCTAGCTCCTTGGAACAGGTAGGGCAAAATTTCATGATGTCAGACCACTAGGCATGGTAGCAAGGGTCCTGGTTCTTACTTTGTCTCTGAGAGAACAATAAGAGATTAATCCTCTAGTATAGGAAGCTCCAAGGAAGACCAGTGAAAACGTTCTTATTTTTATGCTGAGAGATGCATAATATCTTAAATATATCTGTCGGAATCTCTTTGGTCAGTGACATCCATACTTTGCAATACTGAATATTGTGTTGACTTCATCAACATAGTCTCACACACATCTGTCCCAAAAGTCTTCTACATGTACTTCAGGAAAACTCCTTCATCCTAGTTTTTAAAAACTTTAAAAAAAAAGTCTTAAAAATTATATGCAGCCTGAATACAAAATGTCAAAGGTAGCACTGAGTATTTAAAAATTAATTTAAAAATAATTGCAGTAAAATCTGTAATGTAAACTATTAGATTAGTTTCCATTCACATAAGATAGGATAATTTGCTTTTAACCTACAAAAGGGGGCAGATGAATCCTCCCATAAATATACAGAAGGCTTCTCCCTGTAGAGGTTTAGTAATTCAGCCTTCAGTTTAGGAACCAAGGTATTGAAGCAACCATATATTATTAGTAGCTCAATGGCTAGTCATAACAAATATTGCTCATGATTTTAAATTTTGCAAAGACCAAGACACTTAGCTAAAAATCTGATATCTCACTTCAGATATTTATTGTGAAAATATAGGCCTCATTGTATTTTTCCTGTGACTTATGAGCATTTTGGGGTTTTTCTTTATTTAAACTTTTGTTATAGAAAATTTCAAACATATACAAAAGTAGACAGAAAAGTATGATCAGTCTTGCATGTTGATTGCTTTTTATAACCTCCATGCCTCTCAGCACTACCTATTGATTATTATCAAGGTCATACATAAAAAGATTTCTTTCCCTTAACACTGACTGAGTGTTAAAAAACTTTATACTAAGGCCAGGAGACCAAAAAAATGAAAAATCTATGGTGATAACAGTCTGGATTGGAATACCAAATACACACACAGGTAACTTAAGAGTAATAGAAACGCTCTAAGGGACCTCAGAGATCACTTCTGCATGCCCTTATTTGACAGATATGGAAACAGAAGCTCTAGGAAGTGACTGTGTAAGATCATACAGCTAGTTAATGGAGCTGGAACTAAAACCCTCTCTCCTAATTCCTAGTGCAATGCTCTTTCTACTAAGCCACTGGAAGCACTGTGTTGCCATATAGAATTTAGAGCACTTATAAGGCACTGAGGTTTTGCTTTTTAGCTCAACAAACCCTCCCATCTATATGTTTCAATAAATGTACAGCCTATTTAATTTACAGTGGAGTTCCAGGAAAGATTCCTTCCACTTATCTCTCATTTGAGGCATTTTATTTTTTTTTGTAGTGAGTGATTATTTTTAACTTTAAATTTTAATTTACTTAGAAGGAGTTTTTTAAAAAAATTCTTTCTTGACCTGGTTCTAATATCGAAACAACACTGAAAAAAGGTCGCTATCTTTCCCTTATAGGTAGTCATTTACTAGTTTCTTATGTATCTTTCAGTGTTTCTTTATATAAGTACAAGAAAATATGAATATATAATCTTATTCCCTTGTTACACAGAACGATGGCATACTATTTATATTCTTCTACACCTTATTTTCATGAAACAATATAATCTTTAGAGATTTCTGCATTATAACAGAGGGCTTCCTTATTCTATTTACAAGTTGACAATATCTCATTTGTTGGTGCTCCATAGTTCAACATACTCCTACAGATGAAAAATCACTACTTCAAAATGTTATATATTGTTTCATTCTTCTCCCCAGTTTAGTCCAAGTCAAACACTTTCTATTTAAAAGCTAACAACATCCACATGAGCTAGGAAACAAGGTTTGGATGACTAGAATTACACATAATGCTTCTGTGGAGAATGGAGAAGTGATAGGTGGTATTTTTCAGTTTCATGTATTTTGTTCTGTTTTATATTCTTAGACCTAACATTTGAAACTATTTGTGTCACTACTTGTGACTAATTTTAGGTATTATCAACAATCATAGAAGAAAAAAAGTCTTAAATGTCCTCAAGAGTATATTTTATTGTCTTGAGGTTTAAATTATATCCAAGAGAAATACATAGGGATTTTAGGATGAAGTTAAGGAAAATATAGTAGATATAAGTTTGAAATAAAATCAACTTCTCAAAAAAACTCAACTTCTCAAGTTAAATATATATTCCATATAGTGATATAGTACATATACTATTACAATCTGAGTTCATAAGTATTTTAAATGTTTCTCCAATATGCTGAAGCAGTATGTTTGGATAATTCAATTATATCAGCTCTTAAAAGGTTTAAAATATGAGCAGATTAGTATTTTAGAGGATGAATTTCTAATGGACTGAGTTTTTACACTTGCAGTTGAAGGTTGGATATTTGGTTTGTTCTGTGCCTGTTTTTTGTTTTGTTTACAGCTTCTCAAACATTCTCAATTTTCTCAACAACTGGTAAAATGCCAAGAAACAAAATACATTATATATGCTGTAGAGACAGATGTACTGCTTAGAATGCAATGATGGTTAACACAATTAAAATGACTGACAGTTCACCAAACTAACTTTCCTTGTTTTCTGATACTAATCGTACTAATTCTCTCATGCTAATTCTTTTATCTAGGATGCACATTCCTCATTATGTGAGAAATAATATTTGTCTCAACCTATAGACAGTGGCATGTAGACTTTGACTTCTTCTGTGATTATTCCAGTCTTCCTGGCCAGAAGTCCTTAGTTGTCTCCCTTTTGCATTTCTAAATTTCCCTCACTTCTCCTCTCTTTTCCGCCCTGGCTCCTTTTATTCAGCCTATGAAGTCTCTAGTATTGATCTCATTTCAGGTGTTCCCTGGACCAGTATCCATCCCTCCCTATCCCTTTGAAAAGTTCAGTCTGAGAGAGCAGATTTTGGTTTTATGGTTGAGCAAGGTGTAAGAAATATTGATTCAAATCCAATTAAATAGCCTTACTGGTTCTTGAAGGATAGTCCAGCACCCCTTTGAGCACTGTTAGGACAGTGGACACTGCATCAAAAAATGGCTAAGTATCTTGCAACCAAAACCTGCCTAGAGCTGTAGATAGAGCCCTGAAGATTCTCTTTCACTATAATTTTGAGTTGAAGGTCAGGATAACAGGAGAATCAAGTCTCTGTCCATATTTTGTATTTGGAAATGACTCCTATTTTCTATATCTGACAATACTTTTCTTTTAAAAAACATAGTTATAATTTATAGTAGAAGATTGTTTTATATTTTTCTAGTAAGACAAAAATTATCTCTGAGGAAATTTTAAAATAAAAATAGGTCAAAATTATTGTAAAATATAAGTATTTTCTGTGGAAGAATTTTGAAATATAAAATATATATGAATATACATGTGTCATTGGTTAAATGTTGAATTAGTAATTGAGAGAAACGTAGATTCTTTGCAGAGGGAGGTGGAGGACAGAGGAAAGTGTTTTTGGCACAGGGAATAGGGTGAGGCAAGACCCCCATTTTAAGATATGCTCAAGAGCCAGGGGTTTTCCAGTTTGGGTCACGGAGTTCCTGCAAAGAAGTGCGGGAGTGGGAGATTGTAGGTGAGGGCCAGATTGAGAGAGCCTTGAACACTTTCCTAATGCATTGAGTCTTTGTTTGATAAGCAGTATAGAATCATCAAAAGTATTTTGTGTGTGTGACGGGAGCTTTTTACTATAGAATCAGAGAATATTGAGCTTTAAAAAGAAAATTTGGAGTTTCGCTCACTTCATACCTACATGAGAAAAGTGAAACCCAAGTGGTTAAGTACTTATAGTGATCTTTCTAGTTTTTAATCACATTGTTTTTTTAAAACAAAACTATGAACAAAGATCATCGTGAATTATATGTAGTTTCATGGACACTTAGACTTGGAGCCCTGAGACACATTTTAGGCATCTGCAAAAAACAAATGGGATGGAAAGAGAAAAAGGATGGACAAAATGTGAGAACATGAAAAGGAATTAGACAGAAAGCAAAATGAGACACCAAAACTCTGGCCAACAATGGTGACCAAAGAGAAGGAAAAATAAGATAGATGCAGAGACAGCATTACCAAGATAAGTGCTTCATCTTCACAGTACTTATTAGAAATTCCTCCATCTCAGTTGTTCCAAGTGTCTTAGGTACAGGAGTCTCAAGCAGTGAAAATAGTCTCACTGCCTTCGCTCCTCACTCATTTTAGTACTTTCCATAAAAAGGAGAACAGGGAGAAGAGCACAGTCTATAAATTACTCTGTGATGTTTTTAGGTCTCTCTGGACCCACATCCAGATTTCCATGCCAGCTACCTTAGCTTTATGATGAAGCCACTGTTTCTTGGTGTATACCTGCATTAGAATCACCTGGGCTGTTTGAAGTGCAGTTGCCTGGGCCCCACCCCAGACTGACTAAATCAGTGGTTAGGTTACTCAGAGGGACCCGATTATGCAAAGATTTAAAACAGTGGGGAGCAAGCCGACTTCTGCCCCTCTTGTTGGCGCTTCCCTTAGGTGGATGTTCATTATTGCTTCTGACGCTGGAAGTTAACTGACAGTTGGTACCTTAAGAGACTGCAGGAGAGGGACCCTGAAGGCTGGGACGTCAGAGGACCGGGTCCTAAGGGAACCTAGGGTTGCGAGAATCCGGTGAGAGTGGCCAGGTGTCCTCAGTGGAGTAGAAAGATATTAGCCCAGACTGAGTGGCTGCTGGACCCTAGAGGTTACAAGCCCTCGTCGATTTTCCTGCCTGAGCCATTAGGAGGAAGCCAAGCACGCGAAGGCGTGCCAGGTTGCCAGATCAACCACTGAGATAACAGGTCCTCCAAGTTTCCTAGAGAGGCGGCTGAGGAGCCAGCGGAGATGCGGTCAAGCGTTGTGACTTACTTCCAGTTCCTGGTGTGAGCTGTAGCCCAAATATCCCGTTTCCGTTGATGCTTCCCGACTCTGGTCAGGTATAGGTGGGTATCTGGCTCCTCCCCACGCAGGATGCTCTGTACCTCTGCAAAGACCTTGGGGTTGGAGTTTGGGGTGTTGCCCCCTTTCTCCAGGACTGGCTTGGGTTCTTCTCCCTTGCCTTACATAGATCCCTCAGGATCCGACTCCCTTTTCCATGTCGGTGCTTCCGGACGTTTCAGAGATGCAGAGAACTGAACACAAATGCTGTACAGAGCCTGGTCTGTGCAGACTACTTGCTTCTCGAAGGAGACATAGGTTCACCAGCGGGGAGCACCCTCCGGTGTCCATCGGCTGACGGATCCTTAAGGCTAAAAGATGGTTTCTTATACCTTACCTGAATTTATCTGAGTTTTTCAATTTTCATTAAAATCCGTTATAGTAATGGTCATGATTACATATTTGTACCGTAGAAGCTTAGCTCTTTTAAAAAGTATTTTACTATAATGTGATCCTCGCAATTTTGCAAAACAAAGCTAAGTGCCACGTGAATTTCTGTGGCTAAGAAAACATTAAAGAGTGTGGTAGGGGAAGGTAGCACCTCATTACTGCCAGATAGAGGTAGAAGTCCAGGTTCCCCACCTGATTTACATTGAGCTCCTCCTTACTGTTGGGTAGGGGTAGGAGTTCTGGATTCCACATGGTCACCACAGACACTGTGTGAGCGCAGACTTGTTATTGCTGGGTGATGGTGAAAGTCCTGACTCTCTACTGGCCCTTTTCTGGCATTGCCTCAGTGTCACCCTCCCCTACTTCCCCCGCCACAGTAGTTTCAGAGAAAACCAGCTGAAACCTAAGGTTTAATTAAGATCCAGTCTCATAACAATACAAAATGTCCACATTTCAATAAAAAATCACTCAAATACCAAAAACCAGGAAGATCTCAAACTGAATGAAAAAAGAAAATTAAAAGATGCCAACACCAAGCTGAGATGTTAGAATTAATCTGACAAAGCAACCACGATTAAAAAAAAAAGTTTCAATGAGAAATTGTGAACACATGTAAAAAAAATGAAAATATAGACAATGAAAGTATGGAAAGCCTCGGTCAGGAAATAGAAAGTCCTAGCAAATAAATAGAAGATATAAAGAAAAACCAAATGGAAATTTGAGAACTGAAAAATATGTTCTCAACAACAGAATGGAGAAAAAGCATCTGTGAGGTAGAAGATAGAACAACAGAAATAACTCCATCAGAACAACAGAGAGAAAATAGACTGGAGAAAAAAATATATAAGGGAACAGAATGTAGTAGGCTGAAAAAATAGCCCCTCAAAGGTATGTTCACTTCCTTATCACCAGAACCTATAAATATTACCTTATTTTGCAGAACAGTGAATATTATTTTATATGGCAAAATAAGTGATTGAGTTAAGGATCTTGAGACAAGGAGATTATCCTGGATTATCCAGGGTGGTCCAGAATGCTATAATAAATATCATTATAAGAGAGAGGCAAAGGGAGATTAGACACAGAGAAAAAGGTGATGGAAAGATGGAGGCAGAGATTGGAGTGATGTGGCCTCGAGCCCAAGGAACACCGAGGCATGACCAGCAAGCAGCTCCAGGAGATGGAAGAGACAAGAAACAGGGTCTGTACCCCAGAGTCTCTGGAGGGAACACAGCCCTGACAACACCTTGAGTTCAGACTTCTGGCCTCTAAAATTGTGAGAGAATAAATTTCTGTTGTGTTTAAGACACAAATTTGTGGTAATTTGTTATAGAAGCCAAAAGAAACTAATACAAAGAACTTCAGGGACCTGTGCAACTATAGAAAAGATGTAATGTTCATGTCATTGAAGTCCCAAAGAGGATGGGGCTGAAAAAGTACTTGAAAAGGTAGTGGCTGAGAACTTCCCAGTTTTGGCAAGAGATGTAAACCTACAGATTCAAGAAGCTGATCAAAATGAAAACAGGATAAACCCAAAGAAATCCATTCAAAACCATGTCACGTCAAACTTCCCAAAAAAAGGCAAAAGATTTGAAAGCAGAGAAAAATGACATCTTACCTATAGGAGAAAATTCAAATGACAGTGGATTTCTTATGAGTAATAATGGAGACCAGAAGGAATTGACATAGTATTTTTAAAGAACTGAAAGAAAGGAACTGTCAAGCCAGAATCCTATACTTGGTGAAAATATCCTTCTGGAGTAAAGGAGAAAATCAAGACATCCTCGGATGAGTAAAACATAGAATTTGTCACTAGGAAACCTACCTTTAAAAAATGGCAAAAGGAATTTCTCTAAATAGAAGAATCAGGAAAGAAGAAGGAATATGGGTAAATCCAATAAGCTTCCTTCTCTTGATTTTTCTAAATTATGTTTAACTGTTGAAGCAAAAATTATAACATTGTCTAATGTGTTGCTAAATACATTTAGAGGAAATATTTAAAAGAATTATAAATGGGGAGGGTAAGGGATGTAAAGGGAAGTAAGGTTTCTATATTTCACTCAAGCTGGTAAAATGATGACACCAATAGAATGTGCTAAGTTGTGTCTATATGATATGAAACCTAGAGCAACTACTAAAAAAGCTATACAAAGAGATACACCAAAAATGTTATAGATAAATTAAAATACAATTTAAAAAACATTCAAGTAACCTACAAGAAGGCAAGAGAAGAAAACAGAGATGAAAAAACCAAATATGAAATGGCAAAATTATAGAAGCAGAGAACAGAGTCCTGGTTGCCAGTAGTTAATGAGAAGATGGGAGTGAGCAGGAAGTGGATGTGTTCATAAAAGGGATTGTAGTGGTGGAAATGTTGTGTATCTTGACTGTAACAATGTAAATATTCCAGTTGTGACATTGTACTATAGTTCTGCAACATATTACTATTTGTGGAAACTTGGTAAAGAGTAAATGAGATCTCTGCATTATTTCTTACACTGCATATGAATCTACAATTATATTAAAATAAAATTTAATTTAAAAAACCAAAAGAAGTGTAGTGTTTTGTGATATGAGAAGGTTATATTGAATTCAAACTTCAGTGTCCAGAAATCAAGCTTTATTAGAACAAAACAAGTTGGTTCTCAACTAAGAAAACCTACCTTAAGATCAGTTGAATAGAATTAGATTAATTTGATCTGCAACCTGAATTCCCCCTTGTCATGTAACATAATAAATTCACACGTTCTGGAGATTAGGTGAGGAGTAAACATCTTGGGGGAGGGGTGTCATTATTCTGTCTACCACAGGTAGTGTGCTATCAGCACCTGTCAGTCATTCCATAGCAGTACATCATGATTTCTCATTTCTTTTTATAGCTGTCTAGGTAGTTATGCCACAGTTTATTCAATCAGTCACCTATTGATGGACATTAGGTTTGTTTCCAGTCTTTTAGCTTGAATACTTGAACGAATAACCTTGTATGCATGTCATTTCATATATTTGTTAATATGTCTTTGGGATGGATTTCTATAAGTGGTATTGCAGGGGCAAAGGGTAAACTTACATAAGTGCTTTTGCTACATTTTCTTATTTTTCCAAATAGGGGTTGTATTATTTTGTGTTCCCACTGAGAATGTATAAGAGTTCCTCTTTCCTCATAAATAGAGTATATTGTCAAACTTCTGGATTTGAGCCAATCAGATAAAATGACTAATGGCACCTCGGTATTTAGTTTGTATGTTTATATTTTGAATGAAGCTGAGCATCTTTACAGACATTTGAGGGCTGCTACAATTTCTTATTCTGTCAACTGTTCATTTCTTTTGCCCATGTTATCTATTGGGTTATTGGCTATTTTCTTTTTAGGAACTATTTTAGGAATCTTTTATATATTAGGGATATTAGTCCTTTGTGATATGTTGCAAACATTTTTCCAGCGTGTCATTTGTCTTCTGACTTTTCTTTATGGTGTTTTTTGATAACCAATTCATTTGATTTTTATTTAGTCAGATTTATCTGATTAAATTTAATTTTTTATTGCTTTTGGAGATTGAGGCACTATTAGGCAAGGTTTCCCTGTTCTCAGGGAATTAGAATTATTATTCATGTTTCTTCTAATACAAGTATAGGTACATTTTTTTACATTTGGTTTTTGGATCCATTTGGAATTTATCCTGACTGTGCCGTGTGATGGGAGATATTAATTCAATTTTATTTTTGACCAAATGGCTATCAGTTGTCCCAACACAACTTATTTACAAGTCTGTCATTTCCCCTGTTAATTTGAGATGCCACCATCATTTACTAAATATCCATAGGTACCTAGGTCTATTTCTGTTTGTACACAATATCACACTCCTAATTGTAGAGGCTTTATAACATGTGCTAATTTAGGCTGTCCCTCACCGTTCTTTTTTCAGAGGGTATTGTGGCTATTCTTATTTTCCCATATCAACTTTATAACCAACTTGTCTAATTCTAGAACAATATGTGTCGATACTTTTATTTTAGAAGACTGACTTCTTCATTGAGTCTTTCGAGCCAAAACTCTTATTAGTCTTGTTGGCATATGGCTTTCTATTTGTCTAAGTATACACTTGGCCTTTCAGGAGGTTTTCCCCATACAGGTTTTGCATATTTTTTCCTAAGCTTATTCCCAATTATTCTTTCTTTCTTTCTTCTTGTTTTTTGTTTTGTTTGCTTGCTTTTTGGTTGTTGCTATTGTAAATTCGGTATTCTCTTCCATTATATCTTGTAACTTTATCACTGGTTATTTGCATATAGGAAGGCTCTTGATTTTAGTGTGTTAATTTTATATCTTGCTACTTTACTAAATGATCTTTTAGTTTTCCCATTGAACCCTATGGGTTTTCAGATGTATAATTATCGTCAGCGCATAAGAGAGAACCGAAGAAGGTGAAAAAGCAGGCAGAAAGCACCAGGTTGACCCTTGAGAAGTGTGTGTGGAAGAGGTCCCTTCCTGAGTCGGGAAGGACCTCGGGAAAACATCCTTTTGAGGCATCTTGAACATCAAAGGTGCAGAAACCCAAATAAAAGTGAGAGTGGAAAAAGCATGGGATTTCCCTAGCACAGGTAGGCTCGCCAAGCCTCGACCGCCCATCGGGTCGGGGGAAGTGGAGATACTAGCCAGCGGAAGAGGAGCAGGAGAAAACAATATCGCGACACCGCGGGCCTGTGAGTTGTCCTCTCACATGGGCGCGCGGGAGATCTACCAATTTGCGAGCCCCTCCCGCCCCCTTCCTAGAGCGGCGGCGGAAGTGAACCGGTCTTCCGCACTTCGCGGCCGCTTCCGGCCTCTATGGGTCGCTGCTGGTGGGTTCCGGTTTCGAAGCGGTTCGAGGCGTCAACCCCTTGTCCCCGGAGAGAAACCGCTGCTGGCGTCCTGGGGCTGTGGGTGAGCGGTCCTGTGCTGCGGACGCGGCAGGCGGGGGTGCTACAGCCTTCTCGGCCCCGGCTGGAGTGGGGCGGCCTCCGGGCCTCACTTGCCTAGGTGGATCCGCGAGAAGCTCCTTGACGCAGAAGCTAGCCCCGACCCCCAATCCCTCGGAGAGTGGGTCGGAGCCCGGGGATGAAGGAGAGACCCGGCTGTGCGCTCCATTCCTCCCGGGCTTGTCTCGCGCGGTGTACCCTTCTTGAATTATGCGCCTTCTGACATTTCTGAACAGTCTTGGGTCACAGACGCTGACTGGCGTCCTAGGGCCTCTTTCCTGGGCCTGCCTTTAGATTTAAAATCACAGAACGCGAGGGTAGAAGAAAGTCTTAAAGACCAATGTCTTCAGCCTTTTCGCTTGATAAATGAAGAATGAGGAGCAGAGAGATTAGGCTCCTGAGGGAATAAATTCATGTGACTTTGCTGCTTTTATGACTAAATGATTTCCACCAGACATCTGGGTATTTAAAAAATTTAAAAAGCAGCCAATCAAGGATGTCTCAACTTTTTATTATTGTTTGCCGTAAATGTTTGTTTATTCCGTTTAATTGTTCTTTTTTCTATCATCAAGTGGAAATGTTTCCTACCAAGTCTTACTTTTCTTTCTTAGAGTCCTGAAACAACTTAGCACCTTTTACTTAATATTTCTCTTTAAATTAGTCTATTCTTGAGTCTTTTTTATCAGAGTATTTTCCTGCGTATAGAAAATTAACCTGGAGGCGGCTTTCAAAGTGCATTTTTAAATTCTTAGAATTTGCAGTTTTTGTTTTTGGTGTAGTTTGTGTTAATGATGATGGCTTCTTCTTCAGTTCCAGCCAGAAAGAGACGGCACAGGAGATCTTGCTTGAAGCATTCATAAGCATTTGCACAGCTATGATGGCATCTACTTGGTCCATCCAGGCCAACAAGGAGCAAGATGAACTTTTGGAAATAAAGATAGAGGAAGAGGAGGTGAAGGAGGAAAATAAGTGTACCGCCAGACAGGATCAGAACGTGCAAAAGAACACTACCCA
Organism: Orcinus orca; assembly: GCF_937001465.1. Taxonomy (NCBI): domain Eukaryota; kingdom Metazoa; phylum Chordata; class Mammalia; order Artiodactyla; family Delphinidae; genus Orcinus; species Orcinus orca. The sequence continues at coordinate 84,037,341 of NC_064568.1, forward strand.
CAGCAGGGAGGTCTTCCGACAGTACTTCAGGCAGTTCTGCTACCAGGAAACATCTGGACCCCGTGAAGCTTTGAGCCAACTCCGGGAACTTTGCCATCAGTGGCTGAGGCCAGAGACACACACAAAAGAGCAGATTCTGGAACTGCTGGTGTTGGAGCAATTCCTAACCATCCTGCCCGAGGAGCTCCAAGCTTGGGTCCAGGAACAGCATCCACAGAGTGGGGAAGAGGTGGTGACTGTGCTGGAGGATTTAGAGAGAGAGTTGGATGAGCCAGGATATCAGGTGAGAACAAAGATGTGGTTTCTGTTTGAGAAAAGATGAATTAGGGATTTCTAGGCCAGAATGAAGTCTAACATTATTTCACAAAACGTATTCTCAACACTTTGGTGCATCAGAAAGGGGCCTGAGTGTCATAGAACATTGGTTAACATAATCCTAACTTATTTATATCTTTTCTGTAGAAGGATCATGTATTTCTGCATTAAGCTACAAAATTCTGTTTGATGAAATGCTGCCCAGAAACATTAGAAACCGAAGACTTGTAGGACAGAGAGAAAATGTTAGAGAGATTATGGTAACAAAGTGGGCAGCAGCCTCTTGGAAGGGGCATCACTTCTGCTGAACAATACAAATAATTAAGAAATCAGGTTTTGCAGATATATCCACTGCCTTGTCTCCATTAAAGGATTAAAAGATAGGGGCTTCCCTGGTGGCACAGTGGTTGAGAGTCCGCCTGCTGATGCAGGGGACACGGGTTCGTGCCCTGGTCCGGGAAGATCCCACATGCCGCGGAGCGGCTGGGCCCGTGAGCGATGGCCGCTGAGCCTGCGTGTCCAGAGCCTGTGCTCCGCAATGGGAGAGGCCACAACAGTGAGAGGCCTGCGTACCGCAAAAAAAAAAAAAAAAAAAGGATTAAAAGATGGAGAAATCAAAGTCACCATCTCAGAGGAATGAGATGTAGGAGCAGAGTGGAAAGTTAGGAGGGAGGGGCAGGTCATGGGACCCATGTTTCTTTGAGTAGTTGAAAGCCCAGTTAAGTTGGAAAGGTGAGTAGAAGAGTTGAGCACAGAGAGTCCAGGACCTTGAATACCAACCTCTTGAGTTTAGATTTTATTCTGTAGGACAGAAGCTCCTAATCTGTTCTCTCTGAGTCTAAATGAATTTTACTAACACCAAGATATAAAAAAGAACCAAATTACATAGGACTATTTTGTTTTGTTTTAGCGTTGATAAAAGACAGTGGTTTTCACCCGGTGACAATTTTGTACCGCAGAGGGCATTTGGCAATGTCGTGGAACATTTTTGGTTGTCTTAACGGCGGGAGGTACTCCTGGCATCTAGTGGCTAAAGGACAGGGATGCTGCTAGATATCTCACAGTGGAAAGAACAGCCTTATACAACAAAAAATTATTTGACCCAGCATGTCAGTAGAATCAAGGCTAAGAAAGCTTGGTATAGAGAGTAAACGGTGAAATAATAAAAAGGAAATATAATCTAGCATTGAAGTACAAAGATTGAAGAGGAAAGGAGCATGTGGCAAAAAGATCTAAGTTTAAAATAGGGTCATGAAAGTGTGACTGGGAAGGAAGAGGCATGTCTTAGGTAAGAATTAATTGAAAATGATGACAGAGTAGAGGTGTAAAGAAGGAAGAAAGAATTGAGAACTCTTTACTGAGCAGTCTATTCTAGGCTAAGCAGTAGGGATTTCAAGCTTGAAAGACGGAGCATAACGGAGACACTTCTAACAGAGTGCAAGATTGTAGGCGAAGGTGGATTGGGAAAAGTTCATTCATTCAGCAGATATTTATTGACTATTGTTTACTAGGCACTGGGAATGCACCAGTGAACAAAGTGTAGAGGGTTGCTGCTCTTACGTTGATAGATTTTAGTCTACTGAGAGGAGACAGACAGTAAACAAAAAAATCAACAAATGTGTAATACATCAGGTGGTCATAAATTCTATATTTAAAGAAGCAACAGTAAAGCAGAGAAAAGGAATAGTGAATGAAATGAAGATTGTGTAGTTTTCAATAGACTGGTCAGGGAAGGATTTTCAGATAGGGTGACATTTAGAGCAGAGATCTGAATTAAAAGAGCAAGCCATGCAGCCATCTAGGATAAGAGTGTTCAGGCAGGGGAAATATCAGTAGTAAATGGATAGGTCCTAAGGTGAGAATGTGCTTGTCATGGTAGAGATGTATTTGTCAAGGAGGAGATGAAATCAGATAGTTACAAGAAGATCAAACCATACAAGGGACTTGTAGGCCATTATAAGGAATTCAGATTTTATTCTGAGATGGAAAGTCGTTGGAGAGTTTTGAGCAGAAGAGAGATTTAATCTGACTTAAATTTTAACATAATTACTACCAGCTATGTTGGAAAAGTTCTGCATTGGGGCTCATGGTGGGACTAGGGGAGGCATAGGGGACAAAGTTAGAAGCAGGGAAACCAGTTTAGGAGGCTGTGGCTATAAGCAGTAATCCAGGCAAGAGATGCTGGTGGCCTGGACTAGGATAGTAGCAGTGGAAGTGGTGAGATGTGATTGGATTCTGGATACCTTTTGAAGGTAGAGCTTGAGAGGATTTGTTTCTGTATAGGTGGCGGGATGTGAGAGAACGTGAGTTAAAGATTATGCCAAGGGTTTTAGTCTGAACATCAGGTAGAATGGGTTTGTCATTCACTGAGATGGTAAAAGGAATCAAGAGTTAGGTTTTGGATGTGTAAATTTTGAGATTCTTACTAGAATCCAAGTGGAAATTGAGCAAGCAACTGGATATAAAAAGTTGGAATTCAGTGGGGGGAAATCTGTGCTAGAAATATAAAATTGGGACTTGCCAGAATATGGGTGGTATTTAAAGCCATGAGACACAAAGGGATCATCAGGGGAGTAACCAGCAGTGGAAACTGGGGAGTGGCCAGGAAGGTAGGAAGAGAACCAAAAGAAAGAATGGGATTTTCAGGTGCAGGCAAAAGTAATTTGGTTTTAGTCATGTTGAGTTTGTATTGCCAACCAGTCCTTTCCCTTGAGGGCTGCTGAGAGTAGCTAGTGGAGTTTACAGCTTGATTTATGAGGCCTAACTGAAGATCCAGGGACAGAAGACACAGTTCACTATACTGGCCTTTTTTTGCTTTCCCCTCCCCAAAATTTGAAGTATCAAAACAACTTTTTCTGTACATTTGAGATAGTACCTGCTGATTTTGGCTCTCATTCTGAGGGAGAGATTACAAAATGAAACTATGTCAGGGAAATAGAGCCAGTGTATGGTGATTTCTTATTTACAAAATTTAGCCATTGAAGGGGATGGGGAAGTAACTTGAGGGCCTGTCATATGCCAAGTCCTTGTGCGAAGTGCTTTACATGGCATGGTGTCATAATCTCAGAGTAATTTCTAGCCCATGGTGACAGAGCTACTAAACTAAGGATCAGAGTAAGTAACTAGAGTGATTCCAGATCCCTGCTTTTTATAATACCATGCTGGGGGAGCCTATTACTTTTAAATGCAAGAGGAAATGGGCCCGTGGAGTAGTGGAAGCTACAGAGTGGCTGAAATTGCTGAGTAAATGAGTTAATTGAAGGAGCAGGGGTCAAAGGGAAGCGGAAAAGGATGAGGTTGAAGGCAAAAGTAGATACAAGCCTTGAAAAAGAAAAGACATCTTCCTTTAAGATACAAGGGAAGGAGAAGAGTATGAGAGTGGAGATAAAGTGAAGGGGAGATGATTTTTTGAGATGATTGTGATCTTAGATAAATAGAAAATAAGATCATCTGCCAGAAAGAAGTGGGGTGGGGACCTCAGAAGAGCAGAGTCTATTAGGAACAGCTTTTGGGGTAAATATGGAAGAGATTTCTCTCCTTTTCCTTTTTTCCCTTCCTTTCTTTACTTTCACTTTTACTTTCTCCCTTTACTTTTCCCCTTTCCTTTCCTTCTTTCTCACTTCTGTTTTATTTCCCCCTAAGTTTTTTTCCCCCCTTTTCTGCCTCTTTTTACCTTCTTTTCCTTCTCTCTTTTTTTTCTCTTTCATTTCTCCATTTCTTTGAGCATAGACAAAGAAGTAAAAGGGGGCACAGTCAACATTCTTTAACTGTTAAGAATAGGGGAAATTACTTCCAGCTGGGGAAGGGAAGGTTTCTCAGAGGAGGTGACATTTATGTTGGCCTTGAAGAATGAGTAGGATTATGGTAAGCTGATATCTGGAAAGAAGTTTATTTCAAGTTTCAGAGAGCTGGGTCCACTGCCATGAATAGTATACTGTTCTGTTTAATGTTATCAGAGTGAGTATCTCAGTTATATCTCATCTACCTCAGGTCTCAGTCCACACTGAGGAACAGGAAATGTTCTTGCAGGAGATGGTAGCTCTAAGAACAGAACAAGAACCCAGAATGTCCCTCCCGTCTGTGAAAGCCCAGCTAAAGTGTGAATCTCCAGAACTTGAAGCCCAGAAGAAGCAAGGTAAAGAAGAAAGACCCACCTTGGGAGGAAGGGGAAGATGGGGCTAACACAGGGCACTGGGGCTCTTTTGTACTTTGTGCTGTTTCTGATCATTAAAGTCAGGAAAGTCTCTCTAGAAATCTGACGGCTCATGTGTAGACCTCAGGCAGCCTGGTTTGTCACTCTACAGCTCTTTTTTTCTCTTTATATTAATATTTTTTAAATTCTGGCTGTATTTTATTTGAAATCACTTAGTTTAGTTCTTCTGACAGTTATTTTCCTCTGTACTGACCTCCCTGCTATTTTTAGCCTTTATCCTAGCAGACAGTACCATTATCTTCCAATTCGACTATCTCCTGCCTCCTTCACTTAAATAAACCTTTGCTCCATGATGTCTGCAGCTAACTGTCAGATGGTGCAGGGAAAGAAAAAATGTGTATGTGTGTGTGTGTGTGTGTGTGTGTGTGTGTGTGTGTGTGTATTTTGTAAAGAGAAGGAGTAATAAAGCAAATGGGGTAGAATGTTCAAAGTTAGTGAAGGGGTGAAAGACTCAGTACCTTCCTTATTTCTATTTCCTCTATTTTTTTTTCATTTAATTTTTTTAAATAGGTGAAAATTCACATGGTCCAAAAAACAATAATTTAAAGTTACCCAGTGAAAAGTTTTCATTCCACTCAATTTCCCTAGCCATTTGGTCTCCTTACCCCTATTCTGAAATAGGTTGTCACTGTTACTAGTTTCTTGTGTGTCCTTCTAGAGATTTTTTAATCATATATGTATGTTTTTCATATTCAAATATATTTTCCCCTCTTTATCACTAAGATTGTAGAAGCTTGCATTTTTTATTTCTTAACAGGTGTTTAATATTAAAATGTATGGATATATCATGCAATTAACTTCCCCTGCTGATGACACTTAAGTTGGCCCCGCTCTTTTACTGTAACAAATAGTACTGTGGTAAATAACTGTATGTGTGAGTATATCTGTAGCATAAATTGTTCTGTGTGGAATTACTAGGTCAAAGGTTTTATATATATAGTTGTAATGTTTATATATATTGTCAACTTGCCCTCTGTAAAGCTTGGGTCAGTTTACACTCTCACTGGCAATGTGTGATATCCATGTTGTGAACATAGTGTTATATCAAGCTATTGGCAAATCTGATGGGTGAAAATTATACTCAATATTGTTTAAATTTGCTTTTCTCTTATTGTGAGGTGGAGCATCTTTTCTTGTGTTTAAGAACTATTGTATTTCCTTTCCTGGAAACCATCAGTTTTTTTCTTTGCCAAGTTTTCTATTGGGTTATTGCTTTTTTCCTTAACAGTTTTTGGAATGCTTTGTTTATTAGTCTGTCGTATATTCTAGTGCCATTTTATAGTCATGCAGGAACTCTAGGTTCTTATGTAATTTTTCACTTGAATAAGTTTATGTTGCCTAGTGAAGTTGCTATTTGCTATCACAAGAAACTAGTTAACATTTATGATCCATTTTTAGTTTCAGATGTTGAGACTGGAAATGAGTATAGGAATTTAAAGCAAGAAGTTTCTGAAGAAATGAAACCATATGGGAATATATCTAGCAAATTTGAAAATGAAATGTCTCAGTCAGCTAGGTATGAAAAAACTTATGAACCTGAAGAAAAAATAGGAGAGCCTTCTGGATACTCCAGGGAAGATAAACAACATACATGTGATGAAAATGGAGTAAGTTTGACTGAGAACTCAGACCTTTCTGAACACCAGAGAGTCTGTCCAGGAGAAAAGCCTTATGAATGTGATGACTGTGGAAGAGCTTTTAGTCAACAGTCATGCTTCGTAGAACATCAGAGGATCCATACTGGAGACAGGCCCTACAAATGCGAAGAATGTGGAAAAACTTTCCGTGGGAGAACTGTGCTTATTCGACACAAAATAATACACACGGGAGAGAAACCATATAAATGTAATGAGTGTGGCAAAGCCTTTGGCCGGTGGTCAGCTCTTAATCAACATCAGAGACTTCACACAGGAGAGAAACACTACCACTGTAATGAATGTGGCAAAGCCTTTAGCCAGAAAGCAGGTCTCTTTCACCATCTCAAAATCCACACAAGAGACAAACCTTATCATTGTACTCAGTGTAATAAAAGTTTTAGTCGGCGTTCAATTCTTACCCAGCATCAAGGAGTCCATACTGGGGCAAAGCCCTATGAGTGCAGCGAGTGTGGAAAGGCCTTTGTTTATAACTCCTCCCTTGTTTCCCATCAGGAGATCCACCACAAAGAAAAATGCTATCAGTGTAAGGAATGTGGGAAGTCCTTCAGTCAGAGTGGCCTTATTCAGCATCAGAGAATCCACACTGGGGAGAAACCCTACAAATGTGATGTATGTGGAAAAGCCTTTATTCAGAGGACAAGTCTTACAGAACATCAACGAATTCACACTGGAGAGAGACCCTATAAATGTGATAAGTGTGGAAAGGCTTTCACTCAAAGATCAGTCCTCACGGAGCATCAGAGAATCCACACCGGAGAGAGGCCCTACAAATGCGATGAGTGTGGGAATGCCTTCCGAGGAATCACCAGTCTCATTCAGCATCAGAGAATCCACACTGGGGAGAAACCCTACCAATGTGACGAATGTGGCAAAGCCTTCAGACAGAGGTCAGATCTTAGTAAACACCAGAGAATCCATAATAGAGGTGGTCCCTATAAATGTAAAGAGTGTGGGGAGTCGTTTAGGCAGAACTCAGCTCTTACTCAACATCAGACTACCCACAAAGCAGAAAACTCTGGTTCTGTGTGAAGACTGCAGGGAAGCTGTCTCACAGAGTGCAGGCTGGAGAGAAATACTAGCTTTGAGATGATTTAGGACAAAATGTTAGTCACTATTGCTATAAGGTAACTTTGGATATTTCATAAAAAATACACTCTGCTGCCCATTTCATTAGGTGCTGTGGAGAACAAGGAGCATAACACCAGATTCCTTTTCTCAAAGAGTTTACAACCTAGTTTGGGATATATAAGGTCCACTGTTTAGTCAAGACTATAGGACAATAGAATTGATGCTCAAAGTAGTGTAGAATTAAGTGGCACTTGGCAAGCTATAAATTCTGAAGGACAGATTACTGTTACCTGAAGTGGTCAGGAAAGACTTTATTTAAGATAAAGTTTTGATGGGGATATTTGGAAGGCAAAAGGGAGAAAACATTTAGGGTAGAACAAATGTAAGCAGAGTGCATGTAGTTTGGAAGCATCAATGACAAGACTAGCCAGCCTAAAGTAGAGTTCATTCAGACTGGGCAGTTGATGGCACTATGTTGGAAACAGCTTGAGGACAGACTCTGGGAGGGTTAGAATGCCAATAATTTCACCTAATACTTTGACACTTACAAAGCACTTTTCTCATTGAATTCCTAAAATGTTCCTGTAAATTAAAATTATTCTCCATTTTAAAAATGAGGATACTCTTGCTTATGGAGATGGTGACATAGCTACAATATCACACAAAGGAAAAGACCAGCAGCGTAAGTGCAGTTTTGTGACTTCAAGTCCTGTTCGTTACACTAGTGATTCCTCAACATCAGTGAACATCAGAATCGCCTGTGGAGCTTGTTTAACATACCTGAGTCCCAGTCACAGATACTGTGTGCTTCATTAGGTCTGAGATGGGGATTGAGAATCTTCATTTTTATAGCTCCACAGTCACCTGATGTACTCTAAATTTTGAGAAACGTTGCGCTGAATCACTGCTACCTTCGTGGTTGCCAGTGAAGTGAGGAAGCATGAACACAGGCCGCTGCAGATTTTTAGCATGAGGAAAGCCCTTTAGGGGACAAGAGCCACCAGGTCTTTACAATGAACAGGGAATTAGACCACCATCATGCCTAAAAACTAGGTCTTCAAGATGGCCTTTCTGTCCCTTCAAATTTAAATGTTTCAAAAAAGACTGACCTGTATTCCAAGGCTCCCAAGGTTCTTCTGAGTGCAAGGCTTGTGTGTATGTGTGTTTTAGGGGCGGGGTGCTGGTGTTCTTCCCTGTTTTACGCTTCCCTTTTTTCCCACCTCTGTAGTGACCATTGTGTTCTGAATCCCCTAATAATTTCTTGAGAGAACTGGCTTATAATTTTTTGGTTTGTATACTTGAGCACATAAAAGAGCCAAAGATTAGTGATTCTTTGCCTTGGGGCTTCAGAAAACAACAAATCAACCAAAAACTGGTTGACATTACCCGTATATTACTGAGTAAACAATTCTGTTTTTGATGAGAACCTGTGATGATCATTGTAGTGGATAGCAGGCAAGCCACAAAGAAGTACACACAGCTCCTGGTCTGTTTATCTTTTTATTTACAGAAGTCATATTTGATCTCTACTGAGATATCCTTTTATTTCCCTTTCTACATTGCTGCAGCAAACTCCACAATTTCTAGGACTGCCTTCCCACCTCACCCCACACAACTTCAGTCCCCTCATCTCCCTTCACCTCTAGCTGGTCAGTGGGTTTGAAGTGGTAGGATAGTGACAAAAGAGGAAGAAGAGGAAAAAGGAGGGTAATCACCATTCTTTAACTATTCCTAACTACCTTTCTGCCCAGCCCTGTCTTTATCCCGTCTCTCTACTCCTATAATATACTCTACCCCCATTTCCCTAGTGCCCTAGTCTCTTGCCCCTCCGTCCATAATCCCTATATAGGACATAGGAATATCACTGGCTTGGAACTAGTAGAGTCCCTAGTCCTATAGAAATATATATGTTCCTAGCTTTCTAAATTGTAATTGTGAGCACATTTTCCCATGAAAATGATAATGGTGTTAGTGCTATAACTTAGGCATATTATGTGTCACATTGGCTTTTGGGATTAGATTTACGTTGACTGTGGGAAAACTTTCTGAGTTCACAACATAGGAAAGCAAATGAACATTTAAAAAACAACTCATTCACAAGTTGAGGACTGCTTAGGCTTTTTCATAAGACCAACACTGGAGTTGTGCACCAGGCATTGAGGCAGCTAGGATTGGAAACCTAATTTTTTTTATGTCCGGGAAACGAACAAGGATCCTAGAACTGAGCCCTGAGAGCTCTGTAGCTGTAAGTATATGAGGCTTATTCCCTAAGGTTTCCCTGTCTCAAATTTCTCTCATGTAAATTCGTCTCTTTGGAGGGGACTTGACTTAGTAACAAGAGCCTTCATGAGAACATCTCTTTACCAAACTGATGCTGTCCATACTTGTCATCTAATCTTATTTCACAAACATGTTTTCCAAACTGAAATTGCTCCTCATAATGTCAGAGCCTCTCTCTTTAATCTGACTGCTCGATGGAATGCAATCCTTATTTTAAACTTGCTGTCTACTCTGCATGCTGTTACTTGCAGTCTCTCCAGTTCAGCCTCTGCTTAACATGTTCTCTCAGTGCACACAGGTTCCTCCATTTGCCTATAACTCTCTTAAGTAATATTATAAAGGAACCATAAAAAAAGACCCAGAACAATAGAATATGCCTATTACATAGAAGAATACAGTTCATAACTTATTTAAAAATAAATGGGGTTTTGTTCTGGTGGTTTCTTGTGCTTAAATACAGTTGTAGAACCAAAAAGGCAGAGTGGCATGGGGTTTCCAGGTGGGCATCAAAGGGGGTCAAACTAGTCCTAGAAAAGGAGAAGATATAAGGTTACTATCTGGAACTAAATTGGCCATGCAGCGAAGTTGAAGGCCCTGAGGGGCAAGTGGAGGAGGACATGACGTGTTAGATATGGAATTGGGGAGTGCGGTGAACAGAAAATGCCTTGAGATGAAGTCAGGAGTACATCTTTATAAAAGATGTGGTGTGACAATGACAGTACCTAGGAAATCAGGGTCCCTTGAAGCAGTTCATCTATGTGGATTTTTAAGTCATCAATAACAGGAGGCAGGATGGAAAGAAAAGAGTATGAAAGTGAAGCAAGTCCACAAGAGAAGTAATGGCAGCCAGTAATACAATAGCCAGGTAGAACAAGTGGTATAAAACTCAAATGAATCATGAAGCAGCAGCTTAGAAATAACATTAAGGATGAGAATAAGATTGACTAGCCTCTGTTTTCTGATTGATTGAAGGTAAACAAAATATTGAGCGTTTAAGGCAAAAAGCACCTGGAGAGGTTGGGGGAGAATCAAATTTCTAAAGCAGTGAAAAGTAAAATGAGCTTAAACATGGGCTTTGGATGAAAAAGTAACCTGACAATCACAAAAGGGTTCCAGAGAGTGTAATAGAAAGGGACTGTGAAGGGAAGGAAGATGGGCCCCTTTTGAAAAAAAACAAAAGCAAACAAAAAAACAAGGGTGCTGAGCAGGGCTCTGGGATTGAGAAATCTCATGGGCATGGTGAGGATGGAGGAATCCTCACCATGGGGCATGGTGAGGATGGAGCAATCAGATAGAAGCACTTAGAAAAGCTCTGCACTCCTATACTCAGAACAGAAGTAGCTTCTTTTGTTAATATCCAGTGATTATAAAATTGTTAACAGTCAAAGTCTTATTATTGGCAATCTTTAGGAGTAGAGGAAAGGATTTATTAACAGTATTATGTAATTGTTAACTGCTTACTAAGGGCCAGACATTAGTAAATGCTTTACTCACATTGTTTCATTTTTAGCTGGGGAAACAAATCAATAAAGCTGCTTGAGGTCACAAAGTTAGTATGTGGTGGGACCAAGATACGAACTAAGCAGTTTCAGAGCCCACTCTTCCTCTGTTTATTTCAGATGAACGAACTGCATGTTGCAGTGGTATTCAGTGCTTTGAGTTATTACCTGTAGAAAAATTTCAATTCCTATCAGTATTCTGGAAAATACTTAAGAAACTCTACAGAGTCCTGGGTCCAAACACCAAAGGTAATAATATCCCCATCCTCTTGCATACTAAATCTTGGATGAAGTTTGGGCCAGCATAAATATCAGCCCTAATTCTTGTTGCCTGCACAATGAGGGTGTCTGCGGGAGACATTTCGCTTTAAAGATGAGCTCTTTATAGGAAAGGATCACATACCTAGCTTAGAACCATTATTCTCTGCATTATTCTGACAGAATAAGGGATATCTGACTAATACAAAGATTAGAGAGATGTCCCCATTGTGGATCTATCCAGTAACTCACTATGGATATACCTTTGATGAGGGTTTTTGAAAGTTTTAATATTTGTAGCTAGTACCATAGATAAGTATATATTATATAAAATAGTTCTTTCAGATGCCCCTCCTAACTCCACAAGCACAGAATTTATTTGAGCAACAAGTGTTTGTTTAATATAGGGATAATCATTTTGATAACTTTAATTGAACTTTCTCAACTTTCAACCTTTCACACTGAAAATTTTACATTTTAAAGCCCCTCCAGCAGTTCATCATTTTATTAGAATTTCTTTGGGTCCTCTCTCCTTCCGATGTTTCTGGGTATAACTGGTAAGGAGTTCTTGCACCTTATTTCTTATACATAGTATTTTTATACCATATTTGAATATAAAAAGTAGGTATGGATATATTTTGTATAAAATATGTTTTTAATTTTTACTTTATACATATACTTTTATATACATATAATTTGATTTTGACAAAGCCAACCACGATAAGTGTCTGAAACTTCTCAGTTGCTTAGCTCCCTAGCCCACATTGTGAGATCATTATTGAGAGCCAGCGTTTATCCCTTGATTTCTTGTAAACAGTTGATTCTTTCCCCACACTTATGAAAGACCTTTTCCAGGTCTGAAAACCCATCAGTCAAGGCGCCCAGAGTTTTCACCCATCACAGTTCAAGGTGATCTTTGGGGAATATATGTTTGCTTTACCAATCATCTTCTTAAGCCCAAATGGCCTGGTCCTGGGTGTCCCGAGGATTCCTAAGAGGAGGCCATTTGTCACCTCTGATTTATGCAGATCGTCATTATTCCTGTCTAAGCTTGATATGCGTATCTTACTTTTTGATCTAGCGCCTCAGCTCAGCCTACTTAAGTGAAATATTTAAGAGTAGGTATATCACTATTTCATCCCTGATAAAGGAGGAGGAAATTTAGGAACTCTTCAGCTTGCTGTAGCCAAACTCTAGCTCAATGACTTTGAGCAAGCGGCTTAATCTCATTTCCTCATAATGTAAAATATCGATAATAGTACCTACTTCTGCCTGGGGAGCTGCAGACCTAGGGAGGATAATTGTTATACGGATAAATGGGGGGTTTATATAAAGTGCTTAGAACAGTGGTTAGCACGTAAGTGCATTATAGCCGTTTGCTATTGTTCTATTGCCGTGGGCTCTCTCAATGAGCTTTCTCAAATGCGTTGCCTCTAGATGCTCCAGCCCCAGGCAAGAAATTACCTGTAACTACGCTGCATTTTTCCCAGGACTGCTGCGTTGTTGCCGCTGGGATTAAAGCTCCCGCTCAGGTCTACTTTTACTTTCTTACCTTGGGAACTAATGAACAGTGGCTGGCAGGAGATAAACATCGCCTAAACTGGCAAGGAAAGACTTTCCTCTCTTTTGTCTCCACCCCTGTTAAAGATAATTAGCAGCTAAGGAGTTTCCCTTTTTGTCTGAGTTGCTCTTCTGAAGTTCTGCGCACGGTGGCGGGGAGGGGGGAGGCGGACCCTGAGCGGAGTCTGCCTTGCACCAGCCTCAGAGCGCAGGCCCTTGGAGTTACCTGACCTAGCTGCCCGAGCCTGCGCTACTCAGCAGGGGCGGGGATGCTGCCAGGCAACCACAGAGAGGAGAGAACCTCCAGATTCCTAGAGGAGACCTGAGGGTGAGGCATTGTTGACAGCCGCAGGCCTAGAACTGCGAGTTCTTTTGGCTTTTGGGTCGTAAGTGGTGGTGCTAGAGGGTTCGTGGACTCCGGCTTCGACTCAGTGTGTGATTCGGCCCTTTAGGGACTCCGGTGAAGTTCAGTCGGACGAATTGAGTTGCAGGCGAAAGTTAAAGATGGCTTCCAAGTCCCGAGTTGTCTTAGGTTATTGGGGCTGTTGAGAGAAAGAGGAAGGTCTGGAATCCCAATTTGGTAAAAGGGAAGTTGGGTTCCTTTGAGATGATCCCACTCATGACTCCCTAGAATAAGTCGGAACACAAGGAACGACATAGAATCCACTTGTTTGACTTTTAGCAAATTACTTAATCCCTCTGTGCTTCAGTATCATTGATCTGTCAGTGGAATGATAAAATCTGCTTAGATGAGTAAATTCACAGTCAATTTTCAATAAATATTAGCCATTATTTTCTGATCTCTAATGTTCTTTACCATTTGGGATTCTTAGAAGGGGAGAACCAAAGGGAGGAGGGTCATGGTCTTTCTCTCAAGCTTTATTAACTTAAACTAGGAAGTAAGAGATTATAGCAGATAGTGTTTACTAATAATTTGCAGTCACTCCCACTCTGTCTTCTAATTTTTTTAGCTTTCTGACAGAGTTCCTTTTTTATTTTAGTGCGTTGTCAGGTAAGTGAGTTCTTGGGTAAGAGCTAAATAAAATTTAGAGTTTCTGTTAACAGTGTTGTTCTATGCCTCAGGAAGAAGACTAGCTACAAGGATATACTTCTGAAAAATCAGTGTGAACCCCAAGCTGGAGTGAATCTTCTCCTGAGCTCGCTTATTCCAGAATGGCAGTCTTCTTGCAGGAAAGATCTCTAATAGTGACTGATGGTAGAGGGAGAGGGCTGTGCCTGAGACCAAGAATCAGACTGGCAAAACAAAATCTTTCTTCCAACTTTAAGTTGTTGCTACCAGGAAAGAGATATTTGGACCTCACAGGGCTGTCAGAAGACTCGGGGAGCTCTCCCCACAGATGCTGAGACCAGAAATACAGACCAAGGAGCAGGCGCTGAAGCAGGTCCTGACCTCTGCCTGTAGAGCTGCAGACCTAAGGAGGATAATATCATTCAGAACGTAGAGAAGAGGCATCAGTTATGCTAGAGAGGTTGAAGAGACAGCTTGAAGGACAAGCCATCAGGTGGGAAGGGTTGGGAGGATCATTTATGGCTTGACTAGTGAAAGGCTTCAGGAATAGAACAGAAAGCAGCAAAACAACTTTAGGATCCACCAGATGTCTCTGGAGCCATAACCCAGTATCTCCCTCATGGGCTTTAATTCCGCCGGGTATTCATGTACACCTCTGAAACCTTCTCTGCCTATATTGGTTTTTTTTTGTTATTTGGGTGTTTTTACTGAAGGACAGCTTCAAATTCAATTTTCCAAGACCATCTTCATCCCATTGCTTTTAGGGCCCAGATAGAACAAGGTATGCTTATGGCAAGATAGTACCCTGGAATCAAGAGGTGTCAGGTCCAGTCTATTAAGACCCTATCTTAGTTTAACTCTCACGTTATTACCTTATGAAACGGAAAGCAGATGAGAAAGAATGTCTGCAGAGAAAGAAGACATCCTTGAAAAGAAGGTTTTTAGAACTCTTGTTAGTGTCCTTTCCCTGGAAACCTTGCCCCTACCGGTCTCTTTGCCCAATTCTTTAGGTGGAAACTCTGGGTAATATTTGGGAGGTGTCTGTGTTTTGTTTTGTTATTGTTTTGACTTATTCAACTCCTTTAGCTTCAAAATGTTTTTCTTATCTTTTAATCCTGCATATTAACTGAAAAAATTATTTTCCCTACTGTTATTTTTCTAGTTTACTGATTTCCCCACATCAAAATAGTATGCATTTTGAAATTGATCTGCCTGTTGTTTCAAGTTAACTTTTATTATGTGCCATTGTTTATTGATCCATTTAACAAACATTTATGGAGCATTTTGTCTATACTAGTGGCCTAGGTACATTCATTTGGTGTAAATGGTACTTTTAACTACCCTTTAGCAAATTAAAATTTCTCTTGGTTTCATGATATTCCCTTTTTTTCACCTCCAGATTCAAACTGATCTCTTCTTAACTTTTTTGATTATACCTTTCTGATTCTTTGTCACATTTTGTGAGAAAATTCTGTATGCTCTTCCAGTCTCTTTCTGACGGTCCAGCTGTCTCTTCTCAAACTGGAACTTCACATGCCTTCTTGCATGCTTTTCAAAATTGAATTGGTAGTTTAGGGATACTGAAAAGGCATGCACTTTAGATAAATCTGGGTTTTATTTTTATCGCTGTTTCTCATCATAAGTCTCATGATCTCAGCGGAAGTGACAACTGACATTTGAATTGTCTGCATTTTTTTTAGATGGTGTTACTGAGAATGAAAATAAGGACTTGTCTCCAACACAAAAAAATTTCTGAAGATGCTAAATCATGTGGGGGGAATCTGTAGAATTACAGCATCAATGCAGTAAGTTAGTAAAAGCTTTAGTTACTGATGAGTCATTATTCAGCATTAGGAAGTACATACCAAAGAGAATGTCTCTGAGAGCAACACTTTTGGAAAAGCTTTTGTTTACAGTGGGCCCCTCCTTTCCCACTAGGAAATCCATCACAGGGGAAAATGCTATCAGTATAAGGAATGTGGGAAAGTTGTATTTGACATCAGCCAAAGCAGCCTTATTTGATATCAGAAAATCCACACGAGCAAGAGACTGCATAAAATGTGATGACTGTAAGGATGCCTTTATTCAGCGTGGAAACCTTATAGAACCATATGTGAAGGGAGTAGGAAGGAAGGCCTTCACCCAGAAGTCAGGACTGACTGCACTAGAGAATCCACATAGGAGATAGATCTTACAAACGTGATGAACGTGGAAATGTTTTCCACGGGATCACCAGCATTATTCAGCATTGGAGAAATCACACTAAAGAAAAACTGACAGTGTGATGAGTATGGAAAAGTCTTCAGATAGAGGTTTGGCCTTAGTAAACAGCAGTGAGTCCATATTAGGGAGGCTCTTTTAAATGAGAATATTGTGGGAAGTTGTATGGACAGACATCAAGCCTCAACAATAGTCTCCATGATATTGGAAAATTAATATAATTAATGTAAATGGGCAAGATGTATGGGGAATGGATATCTTAAATTTCCCATTGTAGCCACTAAAAACATTCAATGAACGTCTCAAGTCAAGAAATGGAAAAGTCAGAAGTTCTTTTCGCTTCTCAAAGGAGTCTGTAAACATAAGCAACCAGGACTTTTGAAATTAAGTTGTTTACCTGCATCCCTGGACTTGTGACACTATCTCTGAGATGATTATCTCTTTACTGGGGACATGTTATTTTCCCATGCCCACTCTAATCTCATATCTTAAATTCATTCAAGTGTAAACAATATTGTTTACTGTTTATTGTAACTATATATATATACACATATATATTATTTTTATGGGCTAAATAGGCTTGTATGAGTACATCAGGGCACAAAAATGACATTATTGAAGTTTCAGTAAACATAATGAAAGGAACCACATCACTGAATTGTTGGACGTTGGCTGCTTTCCTAAATTTGGCACTGCCTCTATGTTCTCGCAACAGAAGGCCATATAGGTGTCATTCACAGAGTATATATTTCCCAGATTTGGTGTTTTTGTTTTTGTTTTTTTAAAGATAGAAAAAGAGGGCTTCCCTGGTGGCGCAGTGGTTAAGAATCCGCCTGCCAATGCAGGGGACATGGGTTCGAGCCCTGGTCCGGGATGATCCCACATACTGCGGAGCAGCTAAGCCCGGGCACCACAACTACTGAGCCTGTGCTCTAGAGCCCGTGTGCCGCAACTACTGAAGCCCGTGTGCCTAGAGCCCGTGCTCCGCAACAAGAGAAGCCATCGCAATGAGAAGCCCGTGCACTGCAACGAAGAGTAGCCTCCGCTCACCACAACTAGAGAAAGCCCGTGCACAGCAACAAAAGACCCAATGCAGCCAAGATAAATAAATAATAAAATAAATAAATTTATTTTATAAAAGATATTTCACATATAGCTTATTGACAGATAATAATAGAGGTATTTTCCCTTATAGATAACACATAATATCCTGAAGGCTAATACTTTAAGTAATTTGTTTATTATTCTTTTCAGTTCTAAAACCTACAGGCTAAAAGAGGAAAGAATCCTTTAGAAGAATCCTTTAGAAGCTGCAATTCAGCAAATTGGCAGTGTAGCCCAATCTCTATGAAAATGAGGCTTATGGATTTTATAGTAGGTCACTAAATATAGGAACCACAGATTTCAAAACTTTGAAATGATTATTTCACAATTAGGAGTTTATATCTGCTGTATATGCCTAAATTTTCTGAATAGGCATTACGGTCACTATTTTAAAAGATGGATTCTGTTCTGTAAAAGGGTTTTTCAGCATCCATAGAAACGACATTATTTTTTTCCCTTAATTTTATTATTTTCTTGTATTACATGACAGGCTTTCCTGACATTGAGCCAATCTTGCATTCCTGGAATAAATTTCACTTAGGCATGGTGTTTTCTTAATGTGTTTATGGGTTCTACTTGCTAATATTTTATTTAGTACATTTTTATTCAATATTTATGTAAAACTGGTCTGTAATTTTCTGTATTTTTCAGGTTCAGGTTTTGATTTTACTTGCATCATAAAAAGGACTAAGTTTTTATTTTTTAATGTTCTAGAACAATTTGTAAAGCATTGAAATTATCTGGTTTTTGAAACTTGAATTCTGACGTGAAACCATCTGGGCTGGGTACTTTTTTGTGGGATAGTTCCATGGTAACTTTTTTCTATTTCTTCTACAAAAATGGTCTATTTAGGCTATTTATAATGGGGGTCAATTTTGATAATCTATTATTTGTTTATAAAACTCTCCATTTTGTCTAGACTTTCAAGTTATTTGCCTAAAATCTGCAGTATAATCTGTTATGACTTTTTAAACAGTTTTATTGAGGGAAATTGATACACAGTAAACTGCACAAGTATATGATTGAACATGACAGGTTTTGGTTTTTTTTTGGTTAAGGTAACATTGGTTTATAACATTGTATGTTTCATGATTACAACATTATATTTCTACTTCTGTATACCCTACAGCATGCTCACCACCAAAAATTTAGTTTCCATCCATCACCATATTGTTGATCCCCTTCACCCATTTCACCCTCTTGTCAGCCCCTTCCCCTCTGGTAACCACTATTCTGTTCTCCATATTTACATGTTTGATTTTGTTTGGTTTGGTTTGTTCATTTATTTTGTGTTTTGGGGGTTTCTTCGTTTTTTATATTTCACAGATGAGTGAAATCATATGATATTTGTCTTTTTCCATCTGGCTTATTTCACTTAGCATATTACAAATGACAAGATTTCATCTTTTTCAATAGCTGAGTTGTAGTCTATCATGTAGATATATACCCCATCTTCCTTATCCATTCATCTGTTGAGCTCTTAGGTTGTTTCCATATCTTGACTAAATAAATGCTACAATGAACGTAGGGGTGCATATATCTTTTCAAATTAGTGTTTTCATATTCTGTGGGTAAATAACCAGAAGTGGGATAGCTGGATCATATGGTGGTTCTGTTAATATTTTGAGGAGTCTTCATACTCTGTTCCATAGGGGCTGCACCAATTTACATTCCCACCGACAGAGCACAAGGGCTCCCTTTTCTCCACATCCTTGCCAACACTTGTTATTTCTTGTCTCTTTAATAATAGCCATCCTGGGGCTTCCCTAGTGGTGCAGTGGTTAAGAATCCGCCTGCCAATGCACGGGACATGGGTTCGAGCCCTGGTCTGGGAAGATCCCACGTGCCGCAGGGCAGCTAAGCCCTTGCGCCACAACTACTGAGCCTGCACTCTAGAGCCCGCATGCCACAACTACTGGAGCCCGTGCTCCGCAACAAGAGAAGCACCGCAATGAGCAGCCTGCACGCCACAGCGAAGAGTAGCCCCTGCTCGACGCAACTAAAGAAAGCCCGCGTGCAGCAATGAAGACCTAATGCAGCCAAAAATAGATAAATAAATTTATTTAAAAGATAATAATGATAGCCATCCTAACAGGCATGACGTGATAGCTCATTGTGGTTTTGATTTGCATTTCCCTAATAATTAGTGATGTTGAGCATCTTTTCATGTACCTATTGGCCATTTATATTATGTTTTCTTTGGAAAAATGGCTACACAGCTCCTCTGCCCATTTTTTAATCAGTCAAAGGTACGACAGTTGAATGTCAGGCCAATATGGGTAAAGCAGTACCTTATTTAACAAATACAAATTACCTGTCCCTAGATGCTATAGATGTAAAAGTCCAGTAATGTCAGCAACCAACCATATATGAAGTGTCAGAATTTTACAGATAAAGGGAATTGAGTAGTCCATGGCCATAACAATCAATACTGGACATTGCCAGATAGGGGGTACAGAGTGTCTCCTTCAGCAAGGAAAGGGAAGTCCAGCTTAGAGAAGAGGTCCATTCAGTCTGTGTGGCCTAGGGTCCTTCAAACTTCTCAAGAGCAACGGAGTTTGGAGGCCTTCCTACAATCCTACAATGGACCCAGAAGTGCATCCAGAAGGAGGGAAGTGCCAGTTTGCTGGCAAAGAGAGTCTTCTAGGGCTACAGGAAAGAGAGGACCGCTAAATTAAAAAAAAAAAAAGTATAGGAAATAACCATATGGCTAGCAGTGGCAGAAAATGCTGTTTATGTAATTGAAATCATACAGAGTATATTCTCTGATCACAGTGAAACCAAACTAAAGAGAAAAATCTCCAAATATTCGGAAACTAAGGAAAGCATTTCTAAATAATGCCCAGGTTAAGGAGGAAGTCTCAAAGGAATTTTTTTTTAATACATAGATCGAAGGAAAATAAATACAACTATCACAGTATGTGAGACACAGCTAAAGAAATGCTGACGGGGAAAATTATAGCACTAAATGCTTATATTAGAAAAGTGGAATAGTCTGAAATCAATAATTGAAGTTCCTGCCTCAAGAAACTAAAGATCAAGAGCAAGATAAACCCAAGACATCAGAAAGAAGAAAATAATAAAGATAATAGCAGAAATCAATGAGATTGAAAATACGAAAACAATAGAAAAAAGTTAATGAAACAAAGCTGTTGCTTCAAAAAATTTTCCAATAAAACATAAACCTTTAGTAAAACCGACAAGATAAAAAGAGAAAAGATACAAATCACTAGTAACAGGAATGAATTGGGGATATTACTACAGATCCTGCATTTATTAAAAGCTTTGTAAGTGCAGACAATGAACAATTTTGCACTTATAATCATAACTTTGACTACTTAGAAGAAATGGACCAATTCTTCAAAAAGTGCAAGCAACCAAAATCCAACCAAGATGAAATAGATAATCTGAATAGTCCTTTAGCCATTAAAGAAATTGAATTCATAATTTAAAAGTTCCCAGATCTTCAGGTCTAGAGGG
Source organism: Orcinus orca (assembly GCF_937001465.1). Taxonomy (NCBI): domain Eukaryota; kingdom Metazoa; phylum Chordata; class Mammalia; order Artiodactyla; family Delphinidae; genus Orcinus; species Orcinus orca. Next base: position 84,058,026 of record NC_064568.1, read on the forward strand.
CTTCACTGGAGAATTCTACCAAACATTAGAGGCAGGATTATCAACAATTTTACACAATTTCTTCCAGAAAATAGATGGGTTATATTTTCCAACTCTTTTTTTTTTAACATCTTTATTGGAGTATAATTGCTTTACAATGGTGTGTTAGTTTCTGCTTTATAACAAAGTGAATGAGCTATACATATACATATATCCCCATATCTCCTCCCTCTTGCATCTCTCTCCCACCCTCCCTATCCAACCCCCCCTAGGTCCCACCCCTCTAGGTGGTCACAAAGCACCTATCTGATCTCCCTGTGCTATGCGGCTGTTTCCCACTAGCTATCTATTTTACATTTGGTAGTATATATAAGTCCATGCCACTCTTCCAACTCTTTTCATGTTGCTAAGATTACTCTGATAGGCAAAAAACAAAAAGAAAAACAACTCAGCCTAAACCACACACCTTATACAAAAATCAGCTGAAAACAGATCATGGGGCTAAAACATAAGACATAACTTAAAACTTCAAAGAAAACATAAGAGGAAATCATCAGGACCTAGAGTTAGGCAAAGATTCTGAGAACTGACATCAAAAGCATGATTCATTAAAGGAAAAATTAATAATTTTGTCTTCATCAAAATTTAAAACTTTTGATCTGTGACAGACTCTATTAAGAGGATTAAAAGACAAGCTACAGACGGGGGAAATGTTTTTATACCATATATCTGACAGAGGACTTGTATCTAGAATATAAAAAGAACTCACCTAATCGCAACAGTTAAACAACAAACAATTCAATTAGCTATGGGCAAAACTCATGAACAGACATTTTACTGAAGAGTACCTAAAAATGGAGGCACTGTGTCATTCATCATTTCATGCCCCCATATCACATCCCAGTCACCCTCACTCCCAAGGTTACTTTAACTTTTTTCTCTTCATTGTAGATTTTCTTAAATTCCATCAGTTGAATTTAGACACTTTTTTTTTTAAAACAAAAATGTGGAGAAAGAAGTGTAATACAGACACTTCAAGGGTTACAACACCAACTACCAGGAGAGTATTGTCTGTCTGCTTGACTGGGAGCTCAGGGAGTAATGTGGAGTCCATCCTACAGAGATGGCTAGAGCATTGGGAACCCTTTTTTCCTTAAAGTAACTGAGGTTGGGAAGAGATCAGGAGGCACAGAGGATCAGCTCCACACCAGTAAGCGTAGATTTGCACTGACTTCCGTTTTTCAGTGGCCGTCTACTCAGCCTCAAGAAACAAACTTTTAATAACTAAGGCATTAGAAAGCTGGATTCAATCCTGCCTTCAGGGACTTAACTCCTAAACATTCATCAGCAGGTAGCATATGCTATTGAGTCTCAGAGACTCTTTTCTGTTACAACAGAAAAACTGTTATTTCTGGAAATAGGTATGTGAACACTTTGGCCTCAAGCAGTAGGTGCCGGGGGGATTTTATGTTGCAGTGAAAGAGCAAGTAGAATCAACCAATCTTCAGAATCATTCATTCATCAGGAACTCTGCTAGGTGCTGAGGATACAGTAGTAAGCCAGTCATTATCTCTTGTCACTCAGCCTCATACCAGCCCTTCTTTATCCCGATCTGTAAGCAGGGTAAGGAGGCTACAAACATTATTTCCTAGGCTCCTACTGTCACTTGTAAGAACTAGAGATCAACAGTGGGGGAGCATGGTTAAGAGTTGTAATACTTAGCTAGTACCTGAAACTACAGTATTGTGATGGTTAATTTTGTGTCAACTTGACTGAGCCACTGGATACCCAGATATTTTTTTTTCATTGAAAAATATCACAACTTTTACTGTAATGTTTTTTAATGTTTTTATTGGAGTATAATTGCTTTACAATAGTGTGTTAGTTTCTGCTTTATAACAAAGTGAATCAGCTATGCATATACATATGTTCCCATATCTCTTCCCTCTTGCATCTCCCCCCCTCCCACCCTCACTATCCCACCCCTCTAGGTGGCCACAAAGCACCAAGCTGATCTCCCTGTGCTATGTGGCTGCTTCCCACTAGCTATATATTTTACGTTTGGTAGCGTATATATGTCCATGCCACTCTCTCACTTCATCCCAGCTTACCCTTCCCCCTCCTCCTATCCTCAAGTCCATTCTCTAGTAGGTCTGCATCTTTATTCCCATCTTGCCCCTAGGTTCTTCATGACCATTTTTTAAAAATTCCATATATATGTGTTAGCTTACAGTATTTGTTTTTCTCTTTCTGATTTACTTCACTCTGTATGACAGTCTCTAGGTCCATCCACCTCACTACAAATAACTCAGTTTCGTTTCTTTTTATGGCTGAGTAATATTCCATTGTATATATGTGCCACATCTTCTTTATCCATTCATCTGTTGATGGACATTTCAGTTGCTTCCATGTCCTGGCTATTGTAAATAGAGCTGCAATGAACATTGTGGTACATGAGTCCTTTTGAATTATGGTTTTCTCAGGGTATATGGCCGGTAGTGGGATTGCTGGATCATATGGTAGTTCTATTTTTAGTTTTTTAAGGAACCTCCATACTGTTCTCCATAGCGGCTGTATCAATTTACATTCCCACCAACAGTGTATGAGGGTTCCTTTTTCTCCACGCCCTCTCCAGCGTTTATTGTTTGTAGAAATTTTGATGATGGCCATTCTGACCTGTGTGAGATGATATCTCATTGTAGTTTTGATTTGTATTTCCTCTAATGACTAATGATGTTGAGCATTCTTTCATGTGTTTGCTGGCAATCTGTATATCTTCTTTGGAGAAATGTCTATTTAGGTCTTCTGCCCATTTTTGGATTGGGTTTTTGTTTTTTGATTTTGAGCTGCATGAGCTGCTTGTAAATTTTGGAGATTAATCCTTTGTCAGTTGCTTCATTTGCAAACATTTTCTCCCATTCTGAGGCTTGTCTTTTGGTCTTGTTTATGGTTTCCTTTACTGTGCAAAAGCTTTTAAGTTTCATTAGGTCCCATTTGTTTATTTTTGTTTTTATTTCCATTTCTCTAGGAGGTGGATACCCAGATATTTGGTCAAACATTTTTCTGGGTGTGTCTGTGAAGGTGTTTGGGGATGAGATTAACATTTGAATTGGTCGACTTCGTAAAGCAGATCACTCTCCCTAATGTGGATGGTCCTCATCCAGTCAGGTGAAGACCTGAATAGAACAAGAAAGGCTGATCCTCTCTGGAGTAATAGGGAACTCCTCCTGCCTAACTTCATTGAACTGCCTTCAGACTTGTCTTTTCCTGCCTTCAGACTTGACCTGAAACATCATTGGCTCTTCTTGGTTCTCAAGCCTACTGGCTTTTGGACTGGAGCTACGCCATCAGCTTCCCTGGGTCTCCAGCTTGCCAACTGCAGATCTTGAGACTTCTCAACCTCCATAATCATGTGAGTCAATTTCTTATAATAAATCTCTTTACATGTACATCCTATAGGTTCTGTTTGTCTGAAGGACCCAGACTAATACGAGTATGTTCAGGAAGTTCAGAAATCATACAGTAGATTTTTATTGGTTTAAGAATTCACTTAGACAAAATAAATAACTATATTGTTTACTACTGTAATACAAATAATTTACATAATGATTTGTTAGATTTGTGTCCCCTGAAAACTATGAAGTACCAAGGCTTGGAAACTGGCATAAAAACAGGGACTCAGATCTGCAAAGGATTTTGGATAAGCAAGAGAGAATATATCACAATGGTGAAACTATTAATTGTGAAAAGTGGCCAGAAAACCTTGCTATATGAATTCCTGAGTCTTAGAATGATATTGTAAATTTTGTAAATGATATTGTAAATAGTCTTAGAATGATATTGTAAATAGGGAAGAGATTGCTGGTGCCAGAAGCCAAGTGAGAAGTGTGAGTAGATGCAAAAGCAAAAGCATATTTCTGTAATAAAGAGAAGTGATACAAAATAAAGTTTGCAGGAAAGTAGTCATCCTGAAATACTTTTTAAAAAGCAATTCCATTTGAAATATACATAATAAATACTTCTTGCATAATGCTGACTAAAAAAACTTTTGTCACTTGAATTCATAAGACTGCAATTTTGACTATCAGGAAGAAAAAAAAGATGGTTTACAAAGTGTGTTTAAAGAAAAGTAGATAGCCTGAGGAGTTAACTTAATGCTTAAAGTTCTCATCATGAATAATGGAGGAAGAGGTACCACACAGCTTGTTTGGGATTCAATATATAAGAAGACCAAGATGGTCAACACTAAAAATGGAGTTTTGAAACCATAAGTGATACTTGTTGTAAATATCTGGTGTGAATCCACTGACCCAGAGAAAGTTTGAACTTAGTAAGTATAAGTCTTGATGTAGTCTATGATACAGTTGCGGGGAGGGAGAAAGTTTGTGGGCAGGATAGTGCCAGGAGCTTTAGAGAGCACTTGGTCAGGCCCAAGAGAACTAAAAGGTGAGAACCATGATGCTGAGCTTTAGAGAATCTATTATTTTATCCTGATGTGATAGCTGATTTTCACACTGCCTGCATAGGAACAATTTTCTCCTTCAAAAGTAGCAAAATTAGCGTCAGGGAAACATTAATAAAAGAATGTAATTCGATGGTTGACATATATTCACATTGATTTAATGATAAAGAAGCTGTTTCAGGCATTCATATTAGAATTCCTAGGCTGGTAAAGAAATTTGGATTCCTTCTGTTGCAGTAACCCTACCGTAACCCTACTCTGCCCTTCCTGTGTGCTTGACAAGACATGCACTACCACTAACTCAGAACCTAGTACCTCAAAATTAGGCACAAGCACAAATGGTTTTGGTGACAAATTTTTCAGAAATCTAGACATCAGATTTTCAGAGCTATGAAGGTAATCTCACTGGTACAGTGTATGTGTGTGGGGGGGGATGGGTGTATAAGAGTTCATGAATCTGACAAACCATGGAGGTTTCATTATAAGCAAGATGAATAGTCAGCACAGCAGCCCCCAAATCACAGCCTTCTACTCATCATAAAGTGCTGGCTGAGGGTAATTAATTAGCCAGTTTGGGAGCCCTTTTAAGTTCAGTAGGTCAGAACAAACCATTTCAGGGCCGACCTCTTCCAGACAACTCTCCCATAGCCTCCTAGCAAACAAAAAAAAATTTTCAATCACCTAGAATGTAGAAGATAATTCAGCCAGTCTCTATTTTCTAACAAACACCTGATGATGTGTGGGAGTAAATAAAGCCCAGCTCACAATTTTCTAGCCAGCAAGGGCTCCAGGGTGGCTTCAGTTCAACGAGGAGTGAGCACCAACTCTGGCATATAAGACATGGGTCATGGAGACAGAATTTTTTTCCCAGCGTGGCTTCTCTGATGTTGAATAAGGTATGAAGTTCGGGTGAAGCCTTTTCCGCATGTATCACACTGATAGGGTTTCTCACCAGTGTGGATTTTTTGGTGCTCAATAAGGCTTCTATTCCTAGTGAAACTTCTCTCACACTCATTACATTTATAAGACACGGGAGCCTCAACATTTTCCCACTGGCTTCCCATCCTCCCCTGACTCTCCCAGGTCTCTCCACGGTCAGGATTCTGAACGTTTTTATCGCCGTGGATCCTCTGATGTCTCAGGAGATGCGAATTGCGCCTAAAGGCTTTGCCGCACACATTGCACTGGTATGGCTTCTCCCCAGTGTGGATCTTGCGATGTTCAAGGAGGCTGCAGCTCTGGCTAAAGGTTTTCCCGCAGTCATCACACTCGTAGGGCTTCTCCCCGGTGTGAGTTCTCTGGTGTTTGATAAGGTTTGAACTGTGACTGAAGACTTTGCCACATTCCTCACACTCATATGGTTTCTCCCCAGTGTGGACTCTCTGATGAATGACGAGGGCAGAGCTCCCGATGAAGGTCTTGCCACACTCCTCACATTCATAGGGTTTCTCCCCAGTGTGGATTCTCCTGTGCTTAGTCAGGCCTGAACTCTGAGCAAAGGTCTTCCCACATTCATGGCAATAGTGCCGCCTCCTCCCAGAGGCATTTTCCTGCTTTCTTTGTAACCTGCCCTCCTGTGCACCAGCTTCTGCACATGTAGAAATCTGGGCAGTGTCTTCACTCAGGTGGCATGGCATCTGCCCAGCCTCCTGTTCTGGATGGTCCTCATCTGGAGGCAGGTCCCTGATCTTAGTCCATATCTCACCACCTGAAATAACAAATGACTAGCAACTGTCAATTATGTCCTGCCACGGGGGAAAGCTTTGTGATGAGTTCCAGGGAGGCAAGAATTATAGAGGTCTATACATGGCAAGGATGAGGAGTTAAGTACAAAAATAAGGATGAAAATAAGAGGGAGAACAGAGTACTGGGGAGGAAGGAGACAAGGATGGGAATGGGTCCATCGGATGAACGATACAAACTGGCAAGGTTGTGAGGACTGTGCTAGGGATACATGCAGTGGCTCTAAGTTCTAAGGACAGTAAGGCAGGCTCGTGCACCTAGGATTAAATACTAAAAGGGTTGCACAGAAGGCAACAGTAAGCAAGGCAAGTGAAAGAACTTCTGAAGCATTTAGTAAGAAAACAGGGGAAGTGGGGACTCAAAAATTGATCACCAAACAATAACAAGGGCAGCCATCTCTCCTATTATTCCAGGTAGTGGCAGGATCCCCAAACAAAACTGGCTTCAACCTTCAACACTAGGAGATCTGAGTTGGAGTGCCACCCCTGCAATCTTGTGCACCTCTGCACCACATGCTTATCTCTAAGGCCAGGCTCTGCAGTCAATCTCTGGGTCCCTTCTAGCTCTCACTCTATGGTCCTATGGCCCACTTCCTGAAGATACCCCCTCAGCTCTCCTCTACCATCAGGGCTAGCAACAGGAAGGGAAGGGGAAGAAATAAGCATTTACTGAGCATCTACTATGAGCTGGACCTGTACTAGAGGTTGTAAGTGCTTCATCCCACTTAACCTTACTACAGGGCAGAGGAGAAGGCAAGATCAGAAGGGTTAAGGAACTGGTCAGTAGCAGAGTTTAGAAATGATGATTCTGATCCAAACATAAGTGGGTTCGATGGCTTCTAACAGCCTGGTAGGTTCTAATTCACAAAGGCAGTCAAGAAACCTTATGAGAAATCAGTGCCCATCAGTCTTACCCAAGGAGGTCAGGCTGCCACAGTTCTCTTGCTTTTCAGCTCTGTAGAAGTTCACCTGAGCTGAATCCAGCTGTGTCCATTCAGGGGAAAGAGTCAGGGCCACATCTTCCATTTTCAGCGGCCCCTAAAACAATAGGGGCCAAAGATTCATGCTTGAGTAGAGCCTTCATCAGCTGGAACTGGCTGCTTTGTGAACCCCAGGATGGTGTCGACAGTGCCATCTTGCAGCAGAGCAATTCTTGCCCCTGGCTACCACCTGGGACCTAGAAGTTATTCATTTATTTTCATTTATTTATCAAACACTTCTATAGCACTTTCTATGTGCCTGGCACTGTTTCAAGAGCACTAAAACAATTAACTCATTTAATATAGACAACAACCACCTTAAGGTTGGGACTATTATTAACCCATTTCACTGATGGGGAAACTGAGGGACAGAGAGTTTAGGAAGTTTGCCTGAGGTCACCCAGCTAATAAGTGGCAATGCTTAGGATGGGAGCTCAGGGAGAGTGAGTCCAGAGCCCATGCTCTTAACCATTACTCTGTGCTCCCTTATTACATATGTGTGCTTTTATGAAAACTCTTTGAGAATTGGTGCTAAGTTCTTAGAATACTAATATCTTTTCTTACTGAAAACAATGAGGATAATATTTTCTAGCTTACAGGATTTGGGGGACCAGCAAATAAGATCACATTATGTGAAATTACCTAACACAGGACCCTGCACATGTGTCCCTGTTAAATGCAGGCTTCTGTCCAGACATTTATAGTTAAATTACAGTTTTGAAGTTTTACTTTCTCATGTGCAACTCAGAATTCCCCACATCCTCTGTAAGGAATGAAGAGCCTGAAGCTAAGAGACCTGAAATCACTTTTCAGTGTTACAGGGTGCAATAGATCCCAGTGAAGAACCTTGGCCTTTTGGTCACTGGTTAGAAGGCTCTGGCTACACATCCTCTGAAGGAACATTCACAAGGACACAAAATAATGCAAAGAGGAAACAATCTCATAATACAGGCAAGAAGATGCCAGTAAAATCAACCCATTTTCTGTGATCCATGGGCTCCTTTCCAAGTGGTCCATGAACCTGGATGGAGAAAACTATTTTAATTTTTACTAGCCTCCAGGAGAAGTTTAGCATTTCCTTCCACTATAAATGGGAGCAAAAATCACAATATGGAATAAGCATATCCCGGACTTTGTCAGCAATAGAAGCTGCAGATGTTTTCACATCACATTACATTACCACCAGGCAAATATTGTCAGAGTCATTCGTGCTTAGAGCAACTTTGAAATTGCCAGTTATTAGGCCTGTCCCTAGGTCTTATTATTTAGTGCACCAATAAAAAAGCATATATAACTTTATCACAAATTTGTTTAATGTGATTCCTGGTGATATCATTAGCCCCATTCTACAAAGCAGTAAAATGAGGCACAGAGAGGTTAAGATGTTGGCCAAAAGTCACACAGCAAATGGCAGGAATAAGGCAGGAGTTGAACGAGGCAGTCTGACTCCAAAATCCAGGCTCTTATCCAGTACCACAGAGTAATTTAAAGACCCTTGTACTGACCTGGTCTCCAGGCGGAGCAAAAATGTAACGACTCCCATTTTCAAGGCTCGTCTGTGAAAGCAACCCAAGAATCCTGTCTTCAGATGCCCTGAGGCACGGACCCAGGCTCCCAGAAACAGCCCTAGACAAGAGATACGGGAGTGGGACCTAGGTGGGGAGCCCTACACCACAGCAGAGCACCCTTCGGTCGATTCCACACAGCCTCTCCCAGGGTCTCTTCCAGGGACTGCAGGGGACTGGCGAGGGAGGGGCTTCTCTACACACACAGGTAACACAGAAGAACGGTGGGTGTGCCAGAGGAGAGCCTGGAAAGGAGACCTAAACCTGCACTGGGGTGTGGGTGCCCAGCGGGCATACCCCGCTCACCCCACACTCACCACGTGTCCAAACTAGCAAACCACCGCTACCAGGCCTCTGTAGCTACCTCCACCTCCCAGACAGACACTCAGTCTTTTACTAGCTCCCTGCCCCGTCAGCTCCCCTCCCCTCTGGCTACTGAAGAGGCTTTTAGTAAATGACTTTTTCAGTTGTAACAAAGGGAGGAAAGAAAGGTGCAGGTCTCTGTCTATAGTTTGCTACATTTGTGAATTGAAGTGTGAAATAAAATTCATACTTTATGGCAAGACAAGAAAAATTTTAACATAAAAAATTTTCTCTGCCCTTTGGCCTCCTCTCTCCCCTCCACTGTGCATTGTGTACCCGCATGATGCATCGACCAAAGCTGCTCAACCATACAGAGCAACGTTCTCCCAGCACCAAGACAACTCCTTAAAAGATAGCATTCCTTCTTAATCTTGTAAGGACTGCAATGACTCATGACCCACTACTGGCTAGATTGTATAAACTGTCAATATGTCATTTAATGTACAGCCCTCTGTCTCAAACACTTACACGACTGCTTTGACCTATAACGGGAGAACAGTTCTTGGAGCTTTCTGAGAGGCTATTCCCAGGTTATAATTCTCAGTTTGGCTCGAATAAGATTTCCCATTTCTTTTTTAGATCATCTGATTAATTTTTCATCGATTGTATAGTCAGAAAGAAACTCTGGAAAAACACATAAGAAAATTAATAATAGTGGTTGCCTGTAAGAGGTGAATGGTGTCAACTACAAACTGGCACTAGCCATCTACCTCTACAAGGATTAAATTATGACCTTCAACACCCCCTGAAAGGAGTTCAGGGTAGAGATCAGGAATGAGGCACTCTGTACTCTGGGGAAAACTGGCGGAACAAGTCTTCAGACAGTGAAATATTTTCAGGAGAAGATTTTACGAGCCCAATTCTTGCATCTCCTCATATCTAGAAAAGCACTAAAATCCTTCATGGTGACGTCTGCTCCTCATGACTAGTAGCAACCTTCTGCAAAAAGTATGTGCTTGATTGCATGTACTCCCTCTTCACCAAAATCACATATATATTGACCTTCCCCCCCTACCTCTTTGGAGCAGTTTCTTAGAGCTATCTGAAATGCTGTCTCCCGGCCATTTTGCCCCAAATAAAACTTAACTCATGACTCTCATGTTGTGCATTTTATTTTCCAGTCAACGATGGTTAGAAACTCAGTGAAAAGGAGGACAAGTGTGAGAAGAAGAGTGTTACTCTAAGTATTTTAAATATATTGTAAATTTTAGAGCTGATCGTATTACCTAATTAAAACATTAATTATAAATATTGTTGACTGAGAGAAAAACACATAATGTAAAAGGTGTGAGTTAAGTTTTATTTAGGGACCTGAGGACTAGGGCCTAGGGAACCAGCCTCTCAGTAGTAGGGAAGGTAGAAGAGGAGCCAGTATATATGATTTTTCCCCCCCTGGGAAATACAAGTAGTCAACATACATTTTGGTAAAAGATCACTGCTAATCACGAAGAATAAGTGTCTCAAGTTAATGATTTTAGTGCTTTTCTATGCACAGGAAGATGCAAGAATCTGGGGGATCATTGAAATTCTTCCTTAGATTTGCATCTTAACTATCTAGGGGCTCCTTTATCCAAAGCCCAGAATCTTCATTCCGTGGGCAACTGCAGTGGGTTGTGACTTAACCCTTTGTATAACTGGATGATGAGCAACACTCCTTGTTCTTTTTTACAGTGCATGACTTTTATAAGGAACATGCTGAATTGTTTAAGGAGCAAGTCCAAGATAATTGAACACTCAAATTATGATGATTAATAAAAGAGTTTAGCAAGCTTGTAGAATTTTTAAAAATTCATATTCATAATTGCATTTCCCATCACCAGCACAAGTTAAAAAATGTAATTTTTAAGACAGAAATTACAGGAGCAAAGAAATACAGTACTTGAATGGAAACATACATGTTTCCATGGAGATATATACCATGGAGATACCGTGTCTGTGTATGGGAGAACTCAAACTCATAAAGTTGTTTGCTGCCTCTTCCATGACGTATGTTCTATGAAGGGCTTTAACTTGTAGTACAATGATCTTCAGACTTTCTGCTCACTCTCAAAAGTCCATCCAGACGCCTCTTCCTCAGACCTCGTTTTTGATTTTTCAAACTTTTTCTTTCCAGGCCCCCACAAACTAGCCATGACATCCATCATTGCCCTGAATGTATGTGACCTTATTTGGAGATAGAGTCACTGTAGATGTAATTAGTTAAGATGAAGTCATACTGGGGTACGTTTGGCCCCTAATCCAGTATGAGTAAAAGAGGGAAATTTGGACACAGAGACAAGCACACAGGAAGAACACCAGGAGAAGATGAAGGCAGAGATCAAAAAGCCAAGGAATGCCAAAGATTGCCAGCAAACCACCACAAGCTAGGAGATATACTTGGAAGATTCTTCCCTCACCAGAAGAATCCAGAAGAAACCAACCCTGCTAGCACCTTGATCTGGGACCTCCACAACTGTAAGACAATATGTTTCTGTAGGTTAAGCTACCTAGTTTGTGGTACCATGCCTAGAAAACTAATATTCCTACTGTCAGCCCTGGTCTCCAGCAGACACTCACCACAGACCTCAGTGATGCTGGTACATCTTTCATCAGCATATTCTTATCAGTTTGGTTAATAGAGGATTCTTCATCAACCCCACAGAATGTAGTCAGCTTATGGGTTTTCTAGCTTTACGTGCTGTGTCCAGTCTGGCGTGCACACTTCTCTGAACTGTTTGATCCCTGCCTCCACCGTTTGCAGTAGCAGTTCTGCATTTCTACTTCACTTGCTGTGAACCTTTGCTCCTTTCCCCTAACATTCTATTGTGAACACCTTCAAACATTCAGAAAGTTTGAAAAATTTTACAGTGCATATGATATTTGTCCACAACTGAGATTCTACAATTATCATCTTACTATATTTGCTTTTCCACATCTCTATTCCCGTATCTATTCATTTTTCTTAATATGTTTATATTTTCTTAATATATCAAAGTAAATTGCAAACATCAAGCAGTATACTTCCCCCTAAATATAATACTTCAGTGTGCATGTCATTAGCTAGATTTCAATATTTGTTTATAGCTCTTTTCTTCTGAGGTAAAATTATGTATAATAAAATATATTACTTTAATTGTACATTCTTTGAGTTTTCATAAATGCATGTCCCTGTGTAATCCAAACCTCTTTCGAGGTTAGAAATAAGTCATTTTATCTGCAGTTTGGAAAGACATTTTGATATGATTTAAGGAACAAATGATAAATTTTGAAATAAAGATTATTTATTAAAGAACAGAGAAAATTCAAATTAAAAGGATGTAATGTGAGAAACAAAAGGAATAAAGATATTAAATGAAATAAACAGATTTTTGTTCTGATATAAAGAAGCAAGTTATAACAAAACAAATTTCAGATTACATGAAAACAGTAATTCAATAAGAGGAAAGCTAAATATTAAATAAAATAATAAATCAGCTCTTGAATTGTTCAACAATCTAGTTAATGAAGAACAGTGTATCGCTGAACACAGTGAAAAGAGATTTACATTTCTTGCACATTTGACATAAAATACTGACACTGACGATGTCTGCTACTGACAATGAGGACATCAAAACAATCTGGTTAATGTGTCATCGATATGAGATTCTCAGATTAGTCCTCAAAAAACTTAAAACATCCTAAAATCTTGTAGCTCAAAATTGGAAGAAATTTGGGCTTCCCTGGTGGTGCAGTGGTTGAGAATCTGCCTGCCAATGCAGGGCACACGGGTTCGAGCCCTGGTCGGGGAAGATCCCAGAATGCCACGGAGCAACTAGGTCCGTAAGCCACAACTACTGAGCCTGCGCGTCTGGAGCTTGTGCTCTGAAACACGAGAGGCCGCGACAGTGAGAGGCCCGCGTACCCCGATGAAGAGAGGCCCCTGCTTGCCACAACTAGAGAAAGCCCTCGCACAGAAACGAAGACCCAACACAGCCATAAATAAATAAATAAGCTTTCATTTAAAAAAAAAAAAAAGAAAGAAACTTGATAGAGGTTTACCCAAATAACAACTTAAAATGTTTTTTTTAATTAATTAAGTTTCGGCTGCGTTGGTTCTTCATTGCTGCATGCGGGCTTTTCTCTAGTTGTGGCGAGCGGGGGCTACTCTTCGTTGTGGTGTGCGGGCTTCTCATTGCGGTGGCTTCTCTTGTTGTGGAGCACAGGCTCTAGGCGCGTGGGCTTCAGTAGTTGTGGCTCGCGGGCTTAGTTGCTCTGCGGCATGTGGGATCTTCCCGGACCAGGGCTCGAACCCATGTTCCCTGTATTGGCAGGCGGATTCTCAACCACTGCGCCACCAGGGAAGCCCTAAAACGTTTTTGATGAGTTATGCTAGAGGATAGATTTTGCTACATTATCTTTTCATTCTTTTTAGAAAAATTTAAATTACAAAATTAACATTAAAAGACAGTCTAAGAATATAAAGACACCAATTTAGGAGAAAATTATTATAGAAGTGCATCAGGCAGTTAATTAATAAAAATATTTTATTATTTTTCTGACTTTCATGTTTGTGATGCTTTTAAGACTTTAAAATTTGTAATATGTGATTTTCCATTCCAAATCTCCATTTTCATACCTATGTTTCACCCAAATTATATATATTAGATCTCACACTGTCTATATTTCTCTTTTAAGCTTCTTGAGGGTCAAGATCTGTGTTCATTATTATTATATCCAGTCCTTAGAGGAAACCCTTGGCACAAAGAATACATTCAAAGAGAATTTGTTAAATGAATGGATAAAAAAATAAATTCAACTTCTTAACATATATTATCTATCCCCTTCTCTCCACTACTGTGGCTACTGCCTTGATTCAGGCCCTCACTATATCTACCCTGGATTCTTGCAGTTGTCTCCTAACTGGTCTACCTGCCTGTAATCTCAAATCCTTCCAGTCTACTCTCCACACTGCTGCCATGGTAACATTTCTAGGGACAAATCTGATCATATCAGCCCAAACTCTCTGGTTAGGGATCCAGGAACAGTAACTGCAGGTGCCCCCTGCTGTATATTCTCTTCTCCAGCCATCGTGATTTGCCCAGTTTTCTGGATGACCAAAGTATCTCACCCCATTTCTGATTTTATTCTTTTATTCCATCTCCGGAAATTCCTTTCTCTTGTTCTATTTCCCTGGTATTAAATACAAGGGCAAACTCCTACAATTTCCTGATCTGCTCCATTAGTTTTCCTCTTTGGCCTAATACATACATTTATCTTCTAAATACTTACACGGCATTTACTATGGTACAGGGACTATCCTAATCTATTTACAAACATTTACTTCATTTTTATTTCATTTCACATACAAATCAGCTGTATATAGTTACTTGTTTCTGTGCCCGTGTCTCCTTCTAGACTGCGATTCTAGAAAACAGAGGTTGAGAGTTAAAAATGAACAAACAAAAACCCCCAACCACAACTACCATCTCTCCTTTGTGGTGTCAAAGGGACCAGAGTTAGGAGAGCGCCTCAGGAAGCAATGGGCGGTAAGTACTAGACTAGAGGAACTATGAAGTCCCTTTCGGCCCTAACATTTTGCATTGCTATGACCATCTGATTCCCAGATGCCGGGAGCCACTCCGTACAGAAATCTCGCTGGGTTTCCCCGCCTCGGGCTGGATTTCTGGTTCCGAGCCTTGTAATGAGGCAGTCATAAAGTGCGCCAACCTCCGGAGCTCCTAGAGAGAACAAGATCGCGGAAAGGGCTGCTCGGCTTCAGCAACGGGGCTCAGAACGATGACGCACTTCCGGTCTTTGTGGTTTGTGGGTTCTACGGGCGCTGCTGCCCTCGCCACGGATCCGAAGCTCCCGGGACCCCGAAGGTGAGTCCCAGGCCCCTCGTCCCGATCCTCCCGCCCCGGGAAGATTAAAGTCGGTGACTTGGGGTAGACCGGGAGGGGACGTCTGCGCGGGCGTGGCCTTGTCATCCTCTCGCCGTCGCCTCGACACAAGGCTGAAGCCCCAGTGGAGTAGAAGGAGGTCCCGCCCCTGCCCAGGCGGGGCTTTGTGGTCTTGAGCGGATGTGGGGAGGTGGAGGAGGAGCGTCCGACTGGGAGTCTCGCTCTCTGTCAAAAGCCCGACTCCGTATATACCCATCACTTTTATTTAACAAGTGTTAACATTATACAGTATTTATCGGATCTATTTTTTCTTTAAATGTTTCGAAATAAATTACAAGCATCATGACTTGTCACCCCTAAATAGTTTCGTATGTGCATCTCTGAAAATTAAGGACATTTTACATACATAAATCATAACCCCAATATCAACACACCCAACTAAACCTAAGCGCATTCCCTAGTATTACCTGACACCTACTTCATATTCAGATTTCCCCTCGTTGTCCTACAAATGTTTTTTGCAGTTAGTTTGTACCAACTAGGATCCAATTAAAGACCATTCGAAGCATGTAGTTAAGTCTCTTAATTTAAAACAGTCCTATCCTTCCCCTACCTTCTTCCCATCCTATTGCCTGGTTGAAGGAC
The DNA here is from genome assembly GCF_937001465.1 of Orcinus orca. Lineage (NCBI taxonomy): Eukaryota > Metazoa > Chordata > Mammalia > Artiodactyla > Delphinidae > Orcinus > Orcinus orca. The sequence goes on from NC_064568.1 coordinate 84,073,620, forward strand.
TTGCCAGTCGTCCCGTAGAGTATCTTAATTTCCGGATTTGCCTATTTCCTTGTGGTATTTAAGTTGTTCCTCTTTTCCTTGCCTTTGTGATCAGTTTTCCTTTGGAATTTATTTTGCGACACAGGTGGTTTATGATTTTCATTATCTCTTCGTTGTGCTGATATGCTAATATGCTGAAGTTAATAAGAAAAACGCTCGGGAATTCCCTAGCAGCCCAGTGTTTAGGACTCCGCGCTTCCATCGCAGGGGTCGCGGGTTCGATCCCTGGTCAGGGAACTAAGATTCCGCAAACCGCGGGGCCCTGCCGGGGAAAGAAAGGAAAACGCTCTTTACGCCACGTCATGTTTTAATTTTTTTAGTTCAATTAGGGAGATGAGAACACATCAAATTCTGCAATTGTATCACTCTTTTATCATGTATTTGCTGCCTGACACGTAATAGGCACTTAGTAAATATTTTTGAAGTGAATTCCTTTGCGGGTTACAGGTAATGCACTGAATTTAGGATGAGTTGTCCTACTTCCTCCAGGAGTGTACCTTATGCACATCTTCGAGATTATGGCTTTTATTTCATTCTATTATAATTTTATCTCCATGAGTTATAAACTCCTGTGTATACCCAGCCCTTAGCACAGCTCCATAAATATCTGTCCAAAGACTGAAGCACTTTTTTCAAACAAAAGTTAAGCTGTTTTGCCTTTCAGTTGTATTTTTCGAAGTTAAATTAATTTGATGAATACATTAACATTATACCTAAGTGGCAGTCTTTTGGATCCAGTTCAATAGCCTCCACCACCACGCTTTCAACTTTTGCCTTTTCTGCTTCCACTCTCTTGCCTCCACCTTCATTCCCTCAGCTCGCCTACCATACAGTAGCAGAGCTTCTTAAAACGTAAACCCAGTCTTGTCACTTACCTTCCTAAAAGCCTTCAGTGGCTTTTCAGTGTAATTAGAATTAAAAAATAAACTCCTGTGCCCTGCATGATCTGCCTTATCTTACCAGCCTAATTTTTTACTTTCTTTCTTTTTTTGCGGTATGCGGGCCTCTCACTGCTGTGGCCTCTCCTGTTGCGGAACACAGGCTCCGGACGCACAGGCTCAGCGGCCATGGCTCACGGGGCCCAGCCGCTCCGCGGCATGTGGGATCTTCCCGGACTGGGGCACGAACCCGTGTCCCCTACATCGGCAGGCGGACTCTCAACCACTGCGCCACCAGGGAAGCCCCCAGCCTAATTTTTGCCACTCTCCTCTCACATGACTGTAGGCACTCTGCCTCCTTTCATTGTTTTGACCACACCATGCCCTGCCTCAGGGCTTTTGAACAGGGCTCACTCCTTTTTGTTCTTAAGGGCTCACCTCTCACCATCCTATCTTAATAGGTCCTCCATTTATTTGATAACTCAGTGTCTTCCCCATTAGAATGAAAGCTCTAGCAACACAGAGACTGGTTCTCTTTGGAACACAGCCAGGAGGCAGGACAGCAGAGGAAATCAAATAGGAAATCTTTGGTTAATATAAATGGCACTGAATTTACTGACTGTGTTTTAAAAATACAAGAGTCTTAAACCATTTATAGAATTTAATTTCTTTCAGTTGTAGAACTGAAGTCCCTGGTAGAACCAAGGTCTCCCTTTCCTTGCTGGCTGCCACTGTGGGACTGGTCTCAGCTTCTTGAGGCTGCCTGCATTCCTTTACTGGTGGCTCCCTCCATCAGCAAGTCAGCAATTGTGTATCTAATCCTTCTTATGCTTCAAATCTCTGACTTCGTCTTCTGCTACCAGCCAGAGAAAACTCTGCTGTTAAAGGAGTTATGTAGTAGGTTAGGCCCACCTAGAGATCTCCTAAGGTCAACTGATTGGTACCTTAATTACATCTTAATTACACCTTTTATCATGTAAACTAACAATCTTAAGTGACATGATGACAATCATAGAGGACGGAGATCATGTGGCGATCTTAGAATTCTGCCTACCACAGTTCCACTGTTTGTTTATCCTGCAGTTGATGGACATTTGGGTTGTTTCTAATTTGGAGCTATTTTGAATAAAGCTGCTCTGAACATTCCTGTAGTTTTAGCTTTTAGTGGACGAAAGCACTTGTTTCTTTCGGGTACATATCCGGGAGTGGAATTACTAGGTCATGGCGTACACATATGTTCAGCTTGTCAAAGAATGATGAGACCATCACTCAATATCTGAAATGAAAAGAGAGCTGGAGAGATCCTGACTAGGAACACCTCACTAGGTACAGAAGAGATTGCTGCTCTTACACAGGCATTTTGAGAAGCATGGAGTTCGGTGGGCTGACATCATCTCTGGGGGCTTGGTTTCACGGGACAAACTGTTGTTGATTAGTTGGCTCTCAGAGCTGTGTTTATTGGAACGAGTCATTACAGATTGGCTGATTTTCAGAAGCTATGGGTTGCCACTAATTGATGGACTTACAAAAACATGTTTTCTGAAGTGAATTGTTGATTGATTGAACAGACCAGTTCAGGGCTATTTTTTTAAATTAATTTTTATTGGAGTATAGTTGCTTTACAACGTTGTGTTAGTTTCTCCTGTGCAGCAAAATGAATCAGCTGTACGTATACATATATCCCCTCTTTTTTGGATTTCCTTCCCATTTAGGTCAGTTCTGGGCTACTTGATACCACAGCTGCAGAACTTCTTTTATTCTCAAGCTTTAAGAGATAGTTCTAAAGAATTTTCCAAAGTGGTTGTACCCATTAAACTATCATATTAATGTATGAGAGTTCCATTTGCTCCAATTCCTTGCTGATTTACCCTTAAATTATAAGATGTGTATTTACTTTTAGAATTTTTTAAAATGAGGTCTGTTCAGTATTTCTATTCTCCTGACAACAAGGGCCTTAATACACTCTTTCTACTGAACTGACCATCTACCACATCTTGTTATTATAAAGAATTTTAGTTTTATATTCTTCCCCTTTTGCGTAGTAAAACATTCTCATGTAAAAAAATGTAATAGGGGTTATCCATTGAAAAATTCCACATCATGCCTGCTCCCTCTGGGATGTTTCCCATCCCCAGAGACAGGTAATGTTGCTTGGGTATCCAATATATATATATTTTTTTCCCTTTTTTAAATACAACTGATAATATTTTTCACAGTGATTCTTCACCATGCTTTTTTCACTAAATGTATCTTGCCAGTGCTTTCATATCTGTACATAAAGAGCTTCCTCATTTATAAAAACTGCATAGTAGTAGTCCAATATATGGATTACTCTAATTTATTTAACCAGTCCCATATTGGTGGACATTTAGGTTGTTTCCAACCTTTTGCCTCACAAACAGTGCTACAGTAAATAACCTTTTATGTACATCATTTTACATGTAAATGAATATATTACTTTACAGGAGGTTTTTTTTCCCATAATCATTTAAATTTATTGCCATATTTTGTCAGTTTTTGGACTTATGTTGTTTCCTCTGTTTCATACCTTCTCTCTGAGTTCACTTTTGTTTGCTGAACTACATCCTTCAGTTACTCTCTTAGGAAGGGTTCGTGGGTTGTAAATGGCTTCAGTTTGCTCTATTTATTTATATTTGGCTGGGAGTAAATTCTGTGTTCACAGTCATTTCCCCACTCTGATTGCCTTCTGGACTCCATTAATGAGCACTTTGCTGTGTTTCCTTTGTAGGTAATCTGTCTCTTTTCCTCTGGCAGGTTTTAAGATTGTCTCTTTATCCTCAATAGGCTGCAGTTTCACTATATTATGTCTAGGTGTGCACTCTTGATCTGAGAAGTCAGGCCTTCATTTCTGGAAAATTCTTAATTTATTTTCTCAACTATTATTTCTCAGTCATTCACTACATTCTCATCTTCTGAAGCTCCTGTATATTAATGTTGTATTTTCTTAACATTTTATATATATAGTATATATATATATTTATTATATATGTGTATATATATGAAAGAGCAGTTAAGAAGATATATATATATATATGAAATATTCTCTCTTTCTTCTTAACTGCTCTTTCATATTTTTCATCTCTGCTGCATTCAGAGTAAAGCCTTCAGTATTGTCTTAAAAATCACTATTGTTCTTCAGCTGTGTCCGTTCTGTTGTTTATCCTCTAATGCATTTTAAATGTCAAAGTTTTTTCTTAAATCCTAAGATTTCTCATTAGTCCTTTTTTATATCTACCCAATGTTGCATTGTTTGCCTGTTTTGGTTTCATTATCTCATGTATTTCTCAAAATCACTTATTTAAAAAACTCCTTGGACTATAAAATGAATTTTATAGTCCAAGTGAATTTCTATTCTGATTTGTTGATTATTTTTCTTAGGGTTAGAGTTATTCATGCATTTTGGAATTTAATTTGTAGGTTTATTTTGTGTGGGCAGCTTTCTGTTTTAGATTTCTCTCTCTTCTTCATTCAGCATTATATTTATTATATTTAAGACCCTTTCTGGGACTTACACCCAGTGTTTGAGTGTTGCTGCCCCAAGAAGTTCTTAGGGCGGGCAGACCTAGTATGGGGCCAGCAGCTTCAGGGCTTAGTTACTGCAGATGAGACTGGTCCTGTCCCTTGGCCCCTGGGTCCATAGTTTCTGATAAAGCCGTAGCCTGAGTCAGTAGCCTACAGTCTTTTTTTTTTTCCTATCCCCTTTCATGAGTGTGGAAGTCCACTGAAGCCTCTAGCATCAGAAAATATTTCTTCCAAGATTTTCAACTGTCTACTGAATTTGGCCTGTGAATTCAATGGTTTATTTTGTAGGGTCTATTTCCTCTATAAAAAGAGGATATTCAACTTATTAGTACTGCTTTGCTAATAATACCTGGTAGTTTTTTAATGTTTAGCAATTGCTATGGGCCAGGTACCGTGCTAAGCTTTTTATATGCATTACCTTATATAATTATCACAGTTCTGTGAGAGGGGTGCTTTGGTCAGTCCCATTTTAGAGAGGCCACATGATTTGAACATTAGTCTCTACCTTGCAGTGCTTCTCTAAAGATGATTTTAAAAAACTCAGTCCATTCAGTTTATCAGAGGTGTATCAAGTACAAGAGGCGTCTGGGATCTGTAGCAGGTTGGGACATGGGTGGGAGAGGAGACAGGAAACAAGGGAGGACTAGCTGGTAACATAGGGTAACACATACAGATCCTGGGAGCAGTGGTGGCATAGGGGAGAATACGAAGAGTGCATTTTCTCTGCCTTCTCCCTTCCCTGCCCTTGCCATGGCTTGATGAAAGGAAAAGGGACGTAGATAGGGAGAATTCACTTATTTATCCAGAAAACAGGGATAAAGACAGAGTTCATGGTGGCACAAGATCAGGAGGTAAATCCTAAGTCCACCAACTGTGGGGAGAGCAGCACAGCGAATGCAGAGGCTGCCCCACCTGGGGCTTTGGGTCTGTGAGGGGTTGCCTGTGGTACTCAAGAGAAAAACCTGATAACCATGGTTTCTCAGTAGCATTCAGGTTCAGAGCCTATAGTCACAGAACAATTTTTGCCACATTTTTAATAATAGTGGAATCCAATGTAAATTCATAAGAATTCTCAGGCTTACAAATCTTCCTGGACTGAAGATTCAACAAACCTGATACCCAGATGTTGCAGTAAGGAGTAAAAAATTAGGGTTGATGCTGGACGTGGACAAAGAATAAGACCCACAATCTTTGTAACGCTCTCTATTCTTAACACTACAACGTAAGTTGATGTGAATATTGTACTAAAGTCTGTCTCTCCCACTGCAAATCCCATAAAGGCAAGGACCAGGTCTGTTCCCTTTCACTGCTTTGACCTAAGTGCCCACACTATGCCAGGCATTTAGTAGGCACATGATATTTGAATGAATGGGATAAATACATTTTCCCCCAATAAAGTATAACTGAGAAACTTTTCTCAGTTCTGTCAGACCTTAATGATTCTATTAAAACAGGACTAAAGGGCTTCCCTGGTGGCGCGGTGGTTGAGAGTCCGCCTGCCGATGCAGGAGACGTGGGTTCGTGCCCCGGTCCGGGAAGATCCCACATGCCGCGGAGCGGCTGGGCTCGTGAGCCATGGCCGCTGAGCCTGCGCGTCCGGAGCCTGTGCTCCGCAACAGGAGAGGCCACAACGGTGAGAGGCCCGTGTACTGCAAAAAAAAACCAAACAAAAAACAGGACTAAAGTCATATATAAAACTTAAATTCCACCGCTAAAGTAAACATTGTATCAGTGTAACCACCATTAAACCTGCCAACTTAAACTGCCACAACCCTACAGCATATTCTTACCATTTCCCTCCTGAATCTTACTCAATATTCCTTTAAAATACAGCTCTAACTCTATGACAGTGGAATAAAAACCTTGATGACCCTCGGTTTTCCATATCGTAAAGTCTAAACATCTTAGCCTAGAGTTCAGGGTTGTTCTCTATTCCGATGAAATGCATCTTTCCAACCTTATCTCTTGTCATGCATTTTCTCTCCACACGCTATACTCTGTAGTTCAGCCACCAGGACCCCCTGCCTGTCCTTAGAGTCACTGTGGCGTGTAACCTTAAATACCTTTGATTCTGTTGTTTGCTTGGCCTGTCATGTTGAATCTCCTCCCATCACCCTTTCTCTGCCTGACAACTTTCTGTTCATTATTTTAGGCCTAATTCAAATGTACTTGCCCCTAAGCCACATTCTTTCACTGCTCCATACCCTGTCAGAATTATGTTTTTCCTGCTCATCACTCCCTAGATATTCTGTTGAAGCCTCTATATAGCACTCATCATTTGATATTATGGCTAGTTTTCTATGTCCTGTTCTTCCCCTAAAGCTACCATATATTGACTATGAGGCTTTTAAATCACTACAATTTATTTATTTGTTTATTTTCTTGGAATAAGTACTTTATTTGAAATAACTCAACAATCAGAAAAAATACAGACAGTATTATTTTCCTTCCTGTCTTATTCTGAGTTACCTAGTTCCCTCCCCAGAGGCCACCCCTCTGTATTAGTTTTTCATTGGTGTAATAATGTGGTGTAACAATTACAAATCTTTGGCGGCATATAGCAATAAACATTTATTTAGCACATGAGTCTGGGGTTCAGCTGATAGGGGTAGGGCTTACTTGTATATCTGCAGTCAGCTGTGAGTCCTCCAGGCAGCTCTGCAAATCTCAGCTAGGCTCACTTACATGTCTGGGGATTAGCTGGCAGTTAGCTGACCTAGGATGGTCTCATCTGCCCCTCTGGGGGTGATTTGGCTCTGTTCTGCACGTTTCTTATCATCTGAAAGCCAGCATATCCTCCTAGTAATTATAGCAGGCAAGGGCAAGCAAGCCCAATCACACAAGTACTTTTCAAGTCTAGCTTGTATCACACTTGCTAGTAACACACTGGCCAAGTCAAGTCACATGGCTGAGCCCAGAATCACAGTGGGAGGGCACAACAAAGTACATGTCTACAGGGAAGGGTGAAGAATTGGGGTCAGTAATGTATTCTGCCATATGCCTTTTCTTCTAATTTCTAAACGTACAGAAGTAAAATACTATATATACCTTTTATTAACATAAATGATAGCATAATATTTATTGTTCTTATACTTTGTTTTTTTTCCCCATTACTTTTTAATTTCCATTAAGACATATTTTTCTCATCAGGTACATCCTCCTAAAGAAGGTTAAATCAGGGGATCTTAAATCAGTGACCCCTCTGCCTCAGGCTGGAGTGAGCCCTTCTAAGTTAATCCCAGAATGGCTTCAACAGGGGAACAGGATGGACTTAAGATTGTGAAGGTGGAGGAAGACCCTATCTGGGACCAAGGAACCTACCTTAAGAAGAACAGCTTTTCTGGCCAGGAGGCCTCCCGCCAACTTTTTAGGCACTTTTGTTACCAAGAGACTCCTGGTCCCCGAGAAGCACTGAGCCGGCTCCGGGAACTCTGTCATCAGTGGCTGAGGCCAGACACACATACGAAGGAGCAAATCCTGGAGCTCCTGGTGCTGGAGCAGTTCCTGACCATCCTGCCCGAGGAGCTCCAGGCCTGGGTGCAGAAGCACCATCCCGAGAGTGGGGAGGAGGCGGTGGCTGCAGTTGAAGATCTGGAGCGAGAGCTAAGTGAGCCAGAGAACCAGGTGAGAGGAGGAAGATAGGCTCCTGGACACAGAATATTAAACGAAGGGTGAAGTTTGGTGACCCAGGTTGGTTGGCCATAGCCTCATGTATTAGTTCTCTGTTGCTGGGTAACAAGTTACCCGCCTCCCTAAGCTTTAATGGCTTCAAAAAACAAATATTATCTCCCAGTTTCTGAGTCAGGGTTTTGGGAGCCACTTAGGAGGACCTCTCATGAGGTTGCTGTGAAGGTGTCAACCAAGACTATAGTCCTCTGAAGACCTGACTATGGCTGGTGGACCCACTTCCAAGATGGCTCACTCCCATGGTTGTTGGTAGGGGGCCTCGGTTCTTCACTGGCTGTTGGCGGGAGGTCTTTACCATATGGGTTTCTCCTTAGGGCTCATTGAGTGTCCTCACAACATATCAGTTGGCTTCCCCAACAGACAGACAGAGAAATAGAGAAAGAGAGAATAAGGATGAAACCACATCCTTTTTACTACTTAGTCTCAGAAGTTATATACCGTCACTTCTGCCTTACATTCTATTCAGTAGAAATGAGTCATTTTAAGTACAGCTCTCACTCAAGGAGAGAGGAGTTAATGGAAGGAGCATCAAAGAACTTATAAACATATTTTAAACCACCATATCACATTGGGCCACTCTTGTTCTCCCCCTTCTGCTTTTGGGTGTGGATTTAAACTCTGGGTCTTCCACTGTGCCATTGCTCTACAAAATGTCTCATATGGTTCCATATGATCTCTTTCATTGAGTATTAGCCTGGATTCCTCTAATCCTCCTCTTATGAACCCAAATATACCTACCTGCCTTCAGGCCCCAGACTGTGAATATGGACATTCTGAAGTGCTCTCAGGGGATGCAGTGCATTTGAAGGCCAAGCAGGAATCAACAGCTCTCCAGGTTCAGTCCATGGTGACACAGCTCAAATGTGAATCTTTTGGGTCCCACAAATTTGGAGAACAAGGTAAGGACTTTCACAGGTCCATTCAGGGGATCTCTGGTGGTTCAGTATAGGGTAGTAAAGACTGTGGACTCTGGCACCAAATTGCCTGGGTTGGAATTTAAGCACTGCCACTTAGAAGCTGTGTGACATTGGGCAGGTCAAGTAACCTTCCTGTGCCTTCAGTTTATGCATTTGTAAAAACGGAGATAATCATAGTATGGAGTCAAAGAGTCATTTGAAGATTTAATAAATTAGTATACATAAAACACTTAGAACAGTTCCTGCTTCCTAGTAAGCATTCCACAGTGCCTGCCTGAGTACATCCTCTCTGGAAGCCTCGCCTTCTCTGGGTGACCCCCTCCAGCCATTTCAGCAGGTGCTGATGACCCCTTACTCTGTTGGTCTCAATATCTCCATTTAGGTCTTCTTTGGATTCCTAGAATATGTGTGCTTGATATGGATCTTCCTGTTCCCCATCCTGTGGTTATACTCTTTCATAAAAGAAAGAGATGACATTGTTTGATCTATTTATTATTCTAGATGGTGAAACTGTACTTGAAAACCAGGATTTGGCATCGAAACAAGAAGTCTTAAAAGAAATGGGACATTTTGAGAATAGCAGACTCCAAAGAGATGTTCCTTTAGATTCTAAGTACAGAGAAACTTGTAAACATGAGAGCAAGGTAGAAAAGCAGAGGGGACATCCCACTGGAGAGAGACGTCACAGGTGCAATGAATGTGGGAAAAGCTTTACTCAGAGTTCAGTTCTCATTCAGCACCAGAGAATCCACACTGGGGAGAAGCCATATGAATGTGAAGAATGTGGAAAGACCTTCAGCCAGAGGTCAGGCCTGGTTGAACATCAGCGGAGCCACTCTGGAGAGAAACCCTATCAATGTAAGGATTGTGGGAAAGCCTTCAGTGCCAGCAATGGCCTCATTAGACACAGAAGGATCCACACAGGGGAAAAACCATATGAATGTGAAGAGTGTGGGAGAGCCTTCCGCCTGAGCTCATACCTTGTTCAGCATCAGAGGATACACACTGGAGAGAAGCGCTATCGCTGTAACGAGTGTGGTAAAGCCTTCAGCCAGAATGCGGGGCTTTTCCAGCACCTCCGAATCCACACTGGTGAGAAACCCTATCAATGCAGTCAGTGTAGTAAAAGCTTTAGTAGGCGAACACTCCTTATAAAGCATCAGAGAAGCCACACTGGAGAGAGACCGTATGAGTGTGATGAGTGTGGAAAAGCCTTCAGTCATCATTGCAACCTCATTAGGCATTTTAGAATCCATACTGTTGCCAAACTGGACTAATCCCATGGACCACCAGGGCCCCTAAATGAGGTGATCTTGGAAAGTAAGATTTTCAAGTGGCTAATTTTGCTCTTGTGAAATTTATTTTGCTTTGGAGTGTGTGGCTTTTCTGCAGACCAAGTGCTGCTGTCTCCTGGGTGGATGACTGTTGGCAGTTGCTTGGTAACCTCCTTCTTCCCTATCCGTTGGTTCATTTCTAACAATTTCTCTTAAAAGGACCAAATCTTACCTGGAGATAAATTGGTATGGATGGGCCGTTATTGAGTAATATTTAATATTGAATAACTCTAAATGACTAGCAATTGTGTATACTTTTTTTTTAAGATTGGGTACATTCAAAAGATATTCAGAGATGAGCCTTTTTTTTTTGTAAAAGTGACATTTTAAACACAATTAAGATTTGGGGGAATAAGAGTCATTCCCATTCCCATAGGAAATCATTGCCACAGTCTCCCCAGGAATTTAATGGATGATTTCTTTGTTGCTTTCATCGGAATGGGTGGCAAACTCATTTATTAAGCAGCATTACCCATGGTGTGAAACCTATAGATTTGATGGTTTAGAAATCCATGTCCCATTTTGATATCTAACTCCAAATTCCCAGTGCAGGTCATTACCATATTAAGGTTTCCATTTTTGTTATAAACAATGAATAAGATGATACTTTAAAACCTTTGCAGTGTGCCGGTTTTATTCATAGCCTTTTCTGCCACTGCCTTTTGAAGGCTAGTCAGTAACTTGGAGGGCCATTGCGAGCAGAATCATTGAGACTCTATCAAGAAAAGGAGCCTCTGACCTCGGGCAGCTTGCTGCTTAACTGGGGAGTCCAGCTTTCTCAGGCCATTTACTGTCAGGGTTAAACACACAAATCTGGCACCACACTGTGTAGGTTCATTACCTGCCTTTCCATCTGTGAGCTGTGTGACTTTGGGCAGTTTAATTAAATGCCCCTATGCTACAGTCTCCCTGTCTGTAAGATAGGGGATAAGAGTACCTTTCTCATAGGGAACATAAGAATAAATTAATACAAACTTGTAAAGCACTGAAAACATAACTCTCAATAAACGTGCACTATGATTTACATAAAGAAATAATACCATCTAATGAATGTAGGTGGAATTGTAAGTATCATGCTTGAACGAAATAGAATGTTAAACGCCTCTGCTGACAGGCTCATTATACTTTTCTCCACAGTCAAAATCTGAATCAGAATTTCAAAAGAAAGGAAATAAAAGTTCAACCTAAAAGTATACTGTACTAAATATGTCTTCAAAGTCTATTTTTAAAAAGTTAAAGAAGTCTATATATGTGTGTATATATGTATATGCATATGTATATATATTTGGTTTTCCTTATAGCTTAGGGACCATAACAACAACCAAAAAACTCTAAAATTCCTTGACCCTTTCATTTGTAAATAGAACAGTGGCTAAATGCTGACTACCTAGAATAGTGCTTATTGAATTTGTTCTGTTTTGTTTTGTTTTTTGGCTGCACTGCGTGACATGTGCGATCTTAGTTCCCCAGCCAGGAATCAAACCCATGCACCCTTCAGTGGAAGTATGGAGTCTTAACCACTGGACCACCAGGGAAGGCCCTAGAATAGTGCTTACTGAATTTTAGAGTATCTACAAATCACCCGAGATCTTGTTAAAATACAGATTCTAATTCAGAAGGTAGCCCAGGAATCTGCATTTTCAGTACGCTCCCAGTGATGCTGATGCTGTTGGTTCATGGAACACACTTTGAGTATCAAGGCCCCAGACAGTCCTGATGGTCCTTGTAATCAGTTAGAGGTGCCAGCAAATCCATTTCCTTCCCATCCTTCTTCCACCTGCAACTTCTGCCTCAGCATGTTGCCCCTATACCTGTGCTCCCCACTGCCTACCCCACCCTCAGAGGAGTGAGATGCCCCAGAAGTGCAATGGGCAGGTGGGCTGAGGTGGGTTTGGGAAACCAGGCAGTGTTCTCTGCTCTAGCATAGGCAGATTCAGCCAAATCTTTATCTGGGAAGTCTAAGCAGTTCCTGTAAACGTTTGCTTTCGGAAAAAGCCGCTGCTACAGACCTTCCGCTCTGCCTCCTCCCTCCCCCTTCACGTGAGCTCCCAGGGTGAGGGGAAAGCAGCTGTTGCATGTTTAGAGCACAGTGCAGACCTGCAGTCCTCCCTGTGCTCCCTGAGCATCTCAGGACACAGGGACAAAGTCTCCGCCGCCGTGTCCTTATCTAGGCTGCTACTACAGACCACACTCACCTTCAACACTGAATTTCAGTTTGGTCTCTCTGAGACTCCAACCCCAGTGCTCAGACAGCCCCTTCCTCTCTCACCTACCCAGAGAGGCAAAGAAAAGCTCACAGAGGAGAAAGCAGTCACAAAAGAGGCCCAAGGAGTAAAGGAGAAAAGCAAAGGGGAGGAGAGGCCTCGAGATGGGAAGGGAGAGACGGGGGAGAAGAGAGGGCCTGATAGGGTAAGCCTGCAGCAAAGAGAAAGTTGAAGGGAGAATTTGGGAATGTTGCAGGTTTTTTTCAGTTTCTCTTTCATCAATCTAGACCAAAGTGTTATAGGCGCTGATACCACTCCCCTCCATTCAGCCTCATTGACAGTGTCATGAAGGATTTTCAGTGCCTGTCATCAGCAGAGCACCTAGAGAAGAAGGGAAGTTCAGGCAGTGAACAGGGCACTCGGCCACTCGGCAGGGGTTTGGGACACAGCAGAGAACCCTGCCTGAGAAAAACAATAAGTATAATACATAAACGGTATAGTGTAATATATAGGTGATACAGTGCTTTGGAAACAGAAGAAAGTGGAGCAGGTTAAAGGAGTGAGGTTTCATTATCTAGGGTGGTCAGGGGCGGCTTCGTTAAGAGGCATTTGAGCTAAGATACAGAGCAGATGAGGGAGTCAGCTCAGTGCTACCTGGGAGGGTAATCCAGGAAGTGGGACCAGCTGGTGAAAAGGCCTCAGGGTATAGACTAAAAAGCTTTCCCATGGGGTTTCTCAGATGCTCCTCACAATCACCCAGAGAAGAGCAAGGCGTGGGCATTTAACATTCACACTTACAGTTGAGTAAACTGAGCTTGGTGACATGAAGTGATTGCCCAACGTCGCATGCCTGGGAGGTGACAGTTGTCTGTATGTGAGACTGACTCTCTGTCTAGTGCTCTTTCCTATTAAGCATCCAGAAACTTTGTTTCCCTACCTGGAAAGTTATTATTCTTCCTTATCTAGAAAACATAGGTGTTGCCACATAACTAGTTGTCAAGTAATTATTTTGTGTGACTAGCTGTGTCCTGAAAGGATTGGGAGAGGGGGTGGTGCACATACCCTGTTGGTGCACAAGAGGAAGAAATGGAGAGACTCCTGGAGGTCAGGTGATGTTAATGTGGGGTGGGAGGCACGGGGAGTGAGGGTGGCCAGGTGCAGGCACTCCGCAGGCAGCTAGAGCCTGATGGGAAGGAAGGGCGGGGAAAGCCGCGGGGTGGGAGATTGAGTGTCTTGGTAGCAGGGCGCTGCTGTGGTTTGTCCCTGTCCACTAGTGTTGCTGTGGACGAGTTACTTCACCTCTCTGTGCCCAAGTGGAAAGACAAGAAGGCCAGGCGGGTGTGTGGAGCTCTCAGGGGTAAGGCAATGCAGGCGACCCTTTCTCTGGGTCTCTCGGTGCTGCTCCTCAGATCGCCAAATGAAATTCACTTGTGGGGCAAGTCGGGGTCAGGATGGGGTGGGGCTAGGAAATGGAAGGGAAGAGCCAGGCTTGTATGGAACAGGAACAGGAGGTCCCAGGATTTGGGGGCAGCGGGGGAAGGGGGACAGTTTCCTATTGGCCTCTTTGCACTGGATGGGCCCAAAGCGTGGAGGCCGACAACATGAAACAGCTTCCGAGCGGCCTAAAGAGACAGCGGAAGTGTCAGCCTAGCGGAGCGGAGAGAGGGTCCGCGGTGCTCCTTCGGCCCAAGACCCAAGGCCCCACCGGCGTTTCAAGAGTCTCGGTCGCGGGTCGGCCGGGTTCAGGTGAGTCCCTGGGCGAGCGGGACGGGCGGGGGCGGTGCATCGGGCTCCAGGTTAAAATCCAGGAAAGAGGGCGCGCAGTGCGGGTTGTGCCAAGAACGAAGGCCGGCCTTCCAGGAATAGATATACCACGACTACTAATAGATACTTCTGTAGCGCTCACCACGAGCCTGGCACTGTTCTAATCGCTTAACAGGTAGTAACTCATTTAAGCGTCAAAAAATGGTCTGTATACGGGAATTCCCTGGCGGTCCAGTGGTTAGGACTCCGCACTTTCACTGCCGAGGGCCTGGGTTCAATCCCTGGTCGGGAAACTAAAATCCCGCAAACCGAGGGGCGTGGCCAAAAAAAAAAATCTATATGATTATTATCAACTCCATGTTAAAGAGGGTGAAACTGAGGCACGGAGAGGTTAAGTCACTCGCTCAAGGTCACACAGCTTGAAGGCCCCCTTTGTGCTCTTGACCCCATTTCAGTAAGAAGCTATAAAGTATTACATCAGTGCTGTCAAGGCTGTACTGGATTCCGTTTTAACTGCTACCCTAGTTAGAATTGAGAGCCCCGTTTCTTTAGCAGTTCTACTGATAGACATTGAGGTTGTGTCCTGTTTTCACTATTAGGAACAACACTGCAGTGCCAGGTCGTGCACTTGCCTCCTTGAGCACAAGTGTTAAGTGCAGAACCATAGCATATGCACATGTTTTAAAAGCTTTTTTTTTAATTACAAAGAATTTAAAACGTTGACAAAGACTGAAAGAATAACATAATGAACCCTTACATGCTCACCCACCTTCAACATTTAGCAGCTCTTGACCAGTCTTGTATCATGTGTGTCCCCATCCACCCACTCCCTTCCCTTGTTATTTTGAAGCAAAAATATATACTGTTTTACCTGTAAATATTCCAGTATGTATCTCTAACAAATACTTTTTAAAACATAGGCATAATGCCTTTATCTCATAAAAGCTTAATAGTTATTCCTTATGTCATTACATATCCAGTAAGTGCTTACATTCCAATTTTTATTATCGTATATATATGTTTAGTTAAATATATATATCATATATATATAAATGTTTAGTTGAATCAGGTTCCCCATTATGTCTACAAAATGTGTTTGGTAGGTCTTGTCTGTTTTTTTGTTTGTTTTTGGCTGCGTTGGGTCTTGGTTGCTACCAGCGGGCTTTCTCTAGCTGCGGCGGGCGGGGCTACTCTTTGTTGCGGTGGGTGGGCTTATTGCGGTGGCTTCTCTTGTTGTGGAGCACGGGCTCTAGACGCGCAGGCTTCACTAGTTGCAGCGCGTGGGCTCGGTAGTTGTGGCTCGCGGGCTTAGTTGCTTCACGGCATGTGGGATCTTCCCGGATCAGGGCTCGAACCTGTGTCCCCTGCATTGGCAGGTGGATTCTTAACCACCGCGCCACCAGGGAAGTCCCTCTTGTCTCTTTTAATTGGATTTCTGCTCCATTTCTTTCTTCCCATTGCATTGTATTTCCTGGGCGTGGGGGTTGTTTATCCTGTAGTTGCCCCCCAGTATGCATTTTGATAAATGCTTCCCTGTAGTGTACTTTCACACCTTTCTCTGTTTCTACTTCCTGGGAGTTGGTAGTTCAGTCTGGAGGCTTGAACGTATTCAGGTTCAGCCTTTCTGGCAAGACCACTTAATCCTGGTGTCACTTTCTTCCATCAAGAAAGAATGTCTGGTTTCTCTTTGTGATGTTAGCAGCCACTGATGAATAGTGTCTCTATCCACTAATTCATAATTGGTGGCAAAATCACAATATTCTAATTATATCATTCCTTCTTTATTCACTCGAAGAATACTTTTATTTTGGCTGCGCGGCCTGGCTTGCGGGAGTTTTCAGTTCCCTGACCAGTGATCGGACCCGGGACCTTGGCAGGGAAAGCACGGAGTCCTAACCACTGGACCGTCAGGGAATTCCCTAGAAGAATACATTTATTAAAAGAAACTTTTTCTAATCATCTATTTGGTTACCAAGTGTTATAATTCACATGGAAAAGGCAGGATAAATCCTTGATTGTTTCCTTTTATTTACCAGTTTTCAGAATAGTTAGTTGGTGACCAATCCAGTTTTTTAAAATAAGAGTAATTATGAATTCATGGATGTAAACATCCTTAAAGTGTTTCAATCCACTGCTGTCATTATCTTTACTGATGCTCAAATTTTCCCGTCTTCAAGTGGGAAGTTCTTCAAGTTGGCTTCTGACATTAGACCCTCATAGTCAGGAACTTCCTTGCTTTATGGTGACAAGATGTTTCAGGCTTATGTCATATAATTCCTGCCTCAGATCTGTATTCAGCCATTTCTCCAAGGAGCCTTGGTTTCTTCCTGGGGAAACAGAATTTCAAGACCACAAATTGGATGCCAGGGGATGTTCACTGTTTCTAAGCCTTTTTAGTAGAAAGACCTAGGGCATCTATATTTTATTGATACTTCCAATTAAAATTCAGGACTATAGGGTGTTTACTTCTCTTACATTTGTATCTCCTTTTGTGTTAGTTATTTCTATTTCAAAACTTAGTAGTTTAAAACAACACACATTATCTCATAGTTTTCATGTGTCAGGAATCCAGGTATGGCTCAACTGGGTCCTCTGCTTCAGAGTCTCTCAAGACTGAAATCAAGGTGTTAAACAGGGCTAGTGTCTCATCAGAAGGCTTGACTGGGGAAGGATCTGCTTCCAAGTTCACGTGGTTGTTGACAGGATTCTGTTCCTTGAGGGTTCTTGGACTGAGGGCCTTATTTACTCAGTTACTTGCTGGCTGTTGACAAGAGGGCCATGTAGGCCTCTTTAACATGGCTGCCTTTATATACTTTAAAATTTTTATTGAAGTATAGTTGATTTATAATGTGTTAATTTTTGCTGTACAGCAAAGTGATTCGGTTATATATATATATATATATATATATATATATATATATATTCTTTTTCATATTCTTTTCCATTATGGTTTATCAGAGGATATTGAATATAGTTCCCTGTGCTATAAATAGGACTTTGTTTCTGGGTTGTTGTTGTTTATTGTTTTATTTTTATTTATTTATTTTTAGATTTCAGTTCCTATGGATTTTTTTTTTAATTTTTATTTTATATTGGAGTATAGTTGATTAACAATGTTGTGTTGGTTTTAGGTGTACAGCAAAGTGATTCAGTTATACATATACATGTATCTATTCTTTTTCAAATTCTTTTCCCATTTAGTTTATTACAGAGTATTGAGCAGAGTTCCTTTTGCTGTATGGTAGGTCCTTGTTGGTTATCTATTTTAAATATAACAGTGTGTACATGTATATCTCCAAACTCCCAGTCTGTCCTTCCCCCCCACCCATCCCCCCGGTAACCATAAGTTCATTCTCTAAGTCTGTGACTCTATTTCCGTTTTATAAATAAGTTCATTTGTATCAATTTTTTTTTAGATTCTGCATATCAGTGATATCATATGATGTTTGTTTTTCTCTGACTTACTTCACTTAGTATGATAATCTACAAGTCTATCCATGTTGCTGCAAATGGCATTATTTCATTCTCTTTAATGGCTGAGTAATATTCCATTGTATATATGTACCACATCTTGTTTATCCATTCATCTGTTGATGGACATTTAGGTTGTTTCCATGACCTGACTATTGTAAATAGTGCTGCAATGAACACTGGGGTGCATGTATCCTTTTGAACCATGTTTTTCTCCAGATATATGCCCAGGATTGGGATTGCAGGATCATATGATAGTTCTATTTTTAGTTGCTTAAGGAACCTCCATACTGTTCTCCACAGTAGCTGTACCAATTTACATTCCCACCAACAGCACAGGAGGGTTCCCTTTTGTCCACACCCTCTCCAGCATTTATTGTTTGTAGACTTTTTGATGATGGCCATTCTGACTGGTGTGAGGTGATGTCTCATAGTTTTTTGGGTTTTTTTTCTGGCCATGCTGTGCAGCTTGCAGGATCTTAGTTCCCCAACCAGGGATGGAACCCGGGCCCCCAGCATTGGAAGCACAGAGTCCTAACCACTGGACCACCAGGGAATTCCCTCATTGTAGTTTCTTTTTTTTTTTTTTAATATTTATTTATTTATTTGGCTATGCTGGGTCTTAGTTGCGGTACATGGGATCTTTTTTAGTTGTGGCATGTGGGATCTTTAGCTGCAGCATGCAGCATGTGGGATCTAGTTCCCTGACCAGCGATCGAACCCTGGCCCCCTGCATTGGGAGCATGGAGTCCCAGACACTGGATCAAAGGGAAGTCCCTCTCATTGTAGTTTTCTGTTTATTTTGTTTTGTTTTGCCGTGCAGCCTGCAGGATCTTAGTTCCCCAACCAGGGATTGAACCTGGGCCCTCAGCAGTGACAGCGTGGAGTCCTAAACACTGGACCACCAGGGAATTCCCTCATTGTAGTTTTGATTTGCATTTCTCTAATAATTAGCGATGTTGAGCATCTTTTCACGTACCCCTTGGCCATCTGTATGTCTTCTTTGGAGAAATGTCTATTTAGGTCTTTTGCCATTTTTTGATTGGGTTGTTGTTTATTTTTTCATATTGAGGCACATGAGCTGTTTGTAAATTTTAGAGATTAATCCCTTGTCTGTCACACTGTTTGCAAATATTTTCTCCCATTCTGTGGGTTGTCATTTCATTTTGTTTATGATTTCCTTTGCTATACACAAGCTTTTGAGTTTAATTAGGTCCCATTTGTTTATTTTTGGTTTTATTTCCATTACTCTAGGAGATGGATCAAAAAAGATATTGCTTTGATTTATATGAAAGAGTGCTCTGCTTATGTTTTCCTCTAAGAGTTTTACAGTATCCAGTCTTACATTTAGGTCTTTAACCCATTTTGAGTTTATTTTTGTCTATGGTGTTTAAGAATGTTCTAATTTTATTTTTTTACATATAGCTGTCCAGTTTTCCCAGAGCCATTTATTGAAGAGACTGACTTTTCTCCATTGTATAGTCTTGCCTCCTTTGTCATAGATTAATTGACCATAGGTGCATGGGTTTATTTCTGGGCTTTCTGTCCTGTTCCAGTGATCTATATTTCTGTTTTTGTGCCAGTACCATACTGTTTTGATGACTGTAGCTTTTTAATATAGTCTGAAGTCCAGGAGCTTGATTCCTCCAGCTCCATTTTTCTTTCTCAATATTGCTTTGGCTATTCGGGGTCTTTTGTGTCTCCATACAAATTTTAAGATTTTTTTGTTCTAGTTTTGTGGAAAATGCCATTGATAATTTGATAGGGATTGCACTGAATCTGTAGATTGCCTTGGATAGTAAAGTCATTTCGATAATACTGATTCTTCCAATCTAAGAACATGGTATATCTTTCCATCTATTTGTGTCATATTCCATTTCTTTCATCAGCGTCTTATAGTTTTCGGAGTACAGGTCTTTTGCCTCCTTAGGTAGGTTTATTCCTAGGTATTTTATTCTTTTTGATGCGATGGCAAATGGGATTGTTTCTTTAATTTGTTTCTGAACTTTCATTGTTATTGTATAGAAATGCGACAGATTTCTGTGTATTAATTTTGTATCCTGCAACTTTACTGAATTCATTGATGAGCTCTAGCAGTTTTCTGGTAGCATCCTTAGGGTTTTCCATGTATAGTATCATGTCATCTGCAAACAGTGACAGTTTTTGTTTTTTCTTTTTAATTTTATTATTATTTGGCTGCGTCGGGTCTAGTTGTGGCATGTGGGATCTTTATTGCAGCATACGGGATCTTTGTTGCAGTATGCGGGATCTATTGTTGTGGTGCGTGGGCTTCTCTAGTTGCAGTGCGCAGGCTTCTCTCTGGTTGTGGTGCACAGGCTCAGTAGTTGTGGTGCATGGGCTCTCTAGTTGCAGCATGTGGGCTTCTCTCTAGTGTGGCATGCGGGCTTCAGAGCGTGCGGGCTCAGTAGTTGCAGTGTATGGGCTCACTAATTGTGGCATGTGGGCTCTACAGCACGTGAGCTTAGTTGCCCCGCAGCATGTGGGCTCTTAGTTCCCTGATCAGGGATTGAACCTGCGTCTCCTGCATTGGAAGGCGGATTCTTAACCATGGGACCACCAGGGAAGTCCCAAATAGTGACAGTTTTACTTATTCTTTTCCAAATTGGAATTCCCTTTATTTCTTTTTCTTCTCTGCCATGGCTAGGACTGCCAAAACTATGTTGCATAATAGCATTGAGAGTGGACATCCTTGTCTTTTTCCTGATCTTAAAGGAAATGCTTTCACCTTTTCACTGTTGAGTATGATGTTAGCTGTAGGTTTATCATTTATGGCCTTAATTATGTTGAGGTATGTTCACTGTATGCCCACTTTCTGGAGAGTTTTTATCATAATTGGGTGTTGAATTTTGTCAAAAGCTTTTTCTGTATCTATTGAATGATCATATAGTTTTTATTCTTCAATTTGTTGATGTGGTGTATCACACTGATTGATTTGCAGATACTGAAAAATCCTTGCATCCCTAGGATATATCCCAGTTGATCATGGCGTATGATCCATTTGAAGTATTGTTGGATTCAGTTTTCTAGTATTTTGTTGAGCAGTTTTGCATCTATGTTCATCAGTGATATTAGCCTGTAATTTTCTTTTTTTCTTTCCTTCCTTCCTTCCTTCCTTCCTTCCTTCCTTCCTTCCTTCCTTCCTTCCTTCCTTCCTTCCTTTGGTATCCTTTTCTGGTTTTGATATCGGGGTGATGGTGGCCTCATAGAATGAGTTTGGGAGTGTTCCTTCCTCTGCAATTTTTGGGAATAGTTTCAGAAGGATAGGTGTTAACTCTTCTCTAAATGTTTGATAGGATTCACCTGTGAAGACATCTGGTCCTGGACTTTTGTTTGTTAGGAGTTTTTTTTTTAAATTTATTTTTGGCTGCATTGGGTCTTCGTTGTTGTGCATGGGCTTTCTCTAGTTGCAGTGAGCAGGGCTACTCTTCCTTGCAGTGCACAGGCTTCTAGTTGCAGTGGCTTCTCTTGTTGTGGAGCATGGGGTCTAGGTGCGCAGGCTTCAGTAGTTGTAACATGTGGGCTCAGCAGTTGTGGCTCGTGGGCTCTAGAGTGCAGGCTCAGTAGTTGTGGTGCATGGGTTTAGTTGCTCCACGGCCTGTGGGATCTTCCTGGACCAAGGCTCGAACCTGTGTCCCCTGCATTGGCAGGTGGAACCCCAACCACTGCACCACCAGGGAAACCCCTGTTAGGAGTTTTTAAATCATATTTTCAACTTCAGTACTTGTGATTGGTCTGTTCATATTTTCTATTTCTTCTCTTCATATTTTCTGTTTTTTCCTGGTTCAGTCTTGGGAGATTGTATCTTTCTAAAAAATTGTTCATTTCTTCTACGTTTTCCATTTTATCAGCATACAGTTGCTTGTAGTAGTCTCTCGTGATCCTTTGTATTCCTCTGGTGTCCGTTGTTGTAACTTCTCCTTTTTCATTTCTAATTTTATTGATTTGAGCCCTCTCTCTCTTTTTCTTGTTGAGTCTGGATAAAGGTTTATCCATTTTATTTATCTTTTCAAAGAACCAGCTTTTAGTTTCATTGATCTTTTGTGTTGTTTTCTTCATCTCTATTTCATTTATTTCTGCTCTAAGCTTTATGGTTTCTTTCCTTCTACTAACTTTGGGTTTTGTTTGTTGTTCTTTCTCTAGTTCCTTTAGGTGTAAGTTTAGGGTATTTATTTGAGATTTGTCTTGTTTCTTGAGGTAAGATTGTATTGCTATATATTTCCCTTTTAGAACTGCTTTTGCTGCATCCAGAAGGTTTTGGATCATCATGCTTTCATTTTCATTTGTCTCTAGGTATGTTTTTATTTCCTCTTTGATTTCTTCAGTGATCTATTGGTTGGTTAGTAACATATTGTTTAGCCCCCACATGTTTGTGTTTTTTAGTTATTTTCCTATAGTTGATTTCTAGTCTCATTACATTGTGGTCAGAAAAGTTGCTTGATATGATTTCAATTTTCTTAAATTTACTGAGGCTCTCTTTGTGGCCCAGCATGTGATCAATCCTGGAGAATGTTTAGGTGCACTTGAGAAGAACGTGTATTCTGCTGCTTTTGGATGGAATGCTCTATAAATATCAATTAAGTCCATCTGATCTAATGTGTTATTTAACGCCTGTGTTTCCTTATTGATTTTCTGTCTGGATGATCTGTCCATGATGAAAGTGGGGTGTTAAACTCCCCACTGTTATTGTGTTTCTGTCTATTTCTCCTTTTATGGCTGTTGGTATTTGCCTTATATATTGAGGTGCTCCTATGTTGGGTGCATATATATTTACAATTGTTACATCTTCTTCTTGGATTGCTCCCTTGATCATTATGTAGTGTCCTTCTTTGTCTCTTGTAACAGTCTTTATTTTAAAGCCTATTTTGGGGACTTCCCTGGAGGTCCAATGGTTAAAACTCCACACTTCCATTGCAGGGGTCATGGGTTTAATCCCTGGTTGGGCATCTAAGATCCCGCATGCTGCATGGTGCGGCCAAAAAAAAAAGTCTGTTTTGTCTGATATGAGTATTGTTACTCCAGCTTTCTTTTGATTTCCATTTGTATGGAATTCCTTTTTCCATCTGCCCACTTTCAGTCTGTATGTGTCGCTAGATCTGAAGTGGGTCTCTTATAGAGAACATATATATGGGTCTTGTTTTTTTAATCCATTCAGTGAGTCTGTTTCTTTTGGTTGGAGCATTTAATCCGCTTGCATTTAAGGTAATTATCAATATGTATGTTCGTATGCCCATTTTGGATTTGCTTTTATAGGTGTTTTTTTTTTCCCTTCCTCTTTTGTTCTCTTCTCTTGTGATTTGATGACTAACTTTAGTGTTGTGTTTGGATTCCTTTTTCTTTTTTGTGTGTGTATCTATAGTAGATTTTTGTTCATGGTTACAATGAGGTTTTGGTATAGCAGACTATATATAAACAAGATTGTTTTAAGTTGCTGGTCTTTTAATTTCAAATGCATTTCTAATATCCTGCATTTGTGCTCTCCTCTTCTCACAGATGCTGGTTTTGATGTCATATTTGTGTGCAGATGATTTCCACCTTTACTGTATGTTTGCCTTTACCAGTGAGCTTTTCTATTCATAATTTTCTTGTTTCTAGTGGTGGCCTTTTCTTTTCTGCCTAGAGAAGTTCCTTTAGCTTTTGCTGCAAACCTGGTCTGGTGGTGCTGAATTCTCTTAGCTTTTGCTTGTCTGTAAATCTTTTGATTTCTCTGTCAAATCTGAATTAGAGCCTTGCTGGGTACAGTATTCTTGGTTGTAGGTTCTTCTTCCCTTTCATCACTTTAAATATATTGTGCCATTCCCTTCTGGCCTGCAGAGATACTGCTGAGAAATCAGCTGATAACCTTATGGGAGTTCCCTTGTATGTTATTTGTTGCTTTTCCCTCATTGCTTTTAATTTTTTTTCTTTGTCTTTAATTTTTGTCAATTTGATTACTATGTGTCTCAGCATGTTCCTCCTTGGGTTTATCCTGCCTGGGACTCTCTGCACTTCCTGGACTTGGGTGACTGTTTCCTTTTCCATGTTGAGGAAGTTTTCAGCTATTATCTCTTCAAATATTTTCTCAGATCCTTTCTCTCTCTCTTCTCCCTCTGGGACCCCTGTAATGTGAATGTTGGCACATTTAATGTTGTCCCAGAGTTCTCTCATACTGTTCTTATTTCTTTTCATTCTTTTTTCTTTATTCTGTTCCATGGAAGTGATTTCCACCATTGTCTTCCAGTTCACTTATCTGTTCTTCTGCCTCAGTTGTCCTGCTATTGATTCCTTCTAGTGTATTTTTCATTTCAGTTATTGTATTGTTCACCTCTGTTTGTTCATTCTTTAGTTCTTATAGGTCTTTGTTAAACATTTCTTGTATCTTCTTGATCTGTGCCTCCATTCTGTTTTGAGATCTTGGATCATCTTTACTCTCATTATTCTGAATTCTTTTTCAGGTAGATTGCCTATCTCCAATTCACTTAGTTTTTCTTCTTGGGTTTTTATCTTGGTCCTTCATCTGGGACATATTCCTCTGCCATCTCTTTTTGTGTAACTTTCTGTGATTGTGATTTCCATTCTGCAGGATTGTAGTTCTTCTTGCTTCTGCTCTCTGCTCCCTGGTGGATGAGGCTGTCTAAGAGGCTTGTGCAGGCTTCCTGGTGGGAGGGACTGGTTCCTGCCCAGTGGTATGTGGAGCTGGGTCTTGTACCTCTGGTGGGCAGGGCCCTGCCAGGGAGTGTGTTTATCAGGAATCTGTGTGCTCAGGAAGACTTTAAGCAGCCCGTCTACTGATGGGTGGGGTTGTGTTCTCGCCCTGTTGGTTGTCTGGCCTGAGGCATCCCATCACTGGAGCCTACAGGCTGTTGGGTGGGGCCACATCTTGGTGAGAAGATGGTGCCCTCCAGGTGGGCTCATACCAATGAGTACTCCCTAGAACTGCTGCCACCAGTGTCCCTGTCCCTGCAGTGAGCCACAGCTACCCCCTGCCTCTTCAGGAGACCCTCCAATACTAGCAGGTTAAGTCTGGCCCAGTCTTTTATGAGGTCACCGCTTTTTCCCCTGGATCCTGGTGCACACAAGACCCTGTGTGTGCCCTCTAAGAGTGGACTTTCTGTTTCCCCCAGTCCTGTGGAATTCCTGTGATCAAACCCCACTGGCTTTCAAAGCCAGATTCTCTGGGGGTTCCTCCTCCCATTGCCAGACCCCCAGGCTGGGGAGCCTGATGTGAGGCTCAGAGGTTTCACTCCTGTGGGAGAACTTCTGTGGTATAATTAGTTTCCAGTTTGTGGGTCGCCTACCCGGCATGCATGGGACTTGATTTTATCATGATTGTACCCCTCCTACCGTCTTGTTGTGGCTTCTTCTTTATCTTTGGACGTAGGGTATCTTTTTTGTAGGTTCCAGCATTTTTTTGTTGATGGTTGTTCAGTAGTTGTAATTTTGGTGTTTATGTAAGAGGTAAGCTCACGTCCTTCTACTCTGCCGTCTTGTCTCCCAATCAAGATTAGGTTTTCCCCACAACTGAGTTGCAGGATTTTGAGGACATTGTTGTTTATCTGTTCTATACATAATAGTCTGCATCTGCTAATCCCAAACTCCCAATCCTTCCCTCCATCCCTCCTCCCGCAACCACAAGTCTGTTCTGTATATCTGTGTGTCTGTTTCTGTTTTGTAGATACGTTCATTTGTATTGTATTTTAGATTCCATATATAAGTGATATCATATGGTATTTGTCTTTCTCTTTCTGACTTACTACACTTAGTATGATAATTTCTAGGTCCACGTTGCTGCAAATGGCATTATTTCATTTTTATGGCTGAGTAATATTCCATTGTATATATATACCATATCGTCTTCATCCATTCATCTGTTGATGGACATTTAGGTTATTTCGATGTCTTGGCTATTGTAAATAGTGCTGCTGTGAACATTGGGGTACATGTATCTTTTTGAATTATAGTTTTGTCTGGATATATGCCCAGGAGTGGGATTGCTGGATCATATGGCAACCTCCATACTGTTTTCCATAGTGGCTGCTCCAATTTACATTCCCACTAACAGTGTAGGAGGGTTCCCTTTTCTCCACACCCTCTCCAACATTTGTTATTTGTAGACTTTTTAACGATGGCCATTCTGACTGGTGTGAGGTGGTACCTCATTGTAGTTTTGATTTGTATTTCTCTGGTAATTAGTGATGATGAGCATTTTTTCATGTGCCTTTTGACTATCTGTATTCTTTGGAGATATGTCTATTCAGATCTTTGGCCCATTTTTTCATTGGGTTGTTTGGGTTTTTGTTGTCGTTGTGTTATTCAGTTGTATGAGCTGTTTGTATATTTTGGAAATTAAGCCCTTATCGGTCACATCACTTGCAAATATTTTTCTCCCAGTCCATAAGTTGTCATTTCGTTTTGTTTAAAACATGATTGCTTGCTTCATGTAAATCCCCAGAGGAGAGCATCAGCTATCAAGCAAAAATCACAGTTTTAAAAAAAAATTTTTAGCCTATTCACAGAGGTTACATCCCCTCAACATTACTGTATTCTATTGGTTAGAAGCAAGCTATTGAAAGGGGGTGAGGGATTATATAAGGCTTTGAATACTGGGAACTGCGATCATTGGAGGACATCTTACAGCCTGCCTACCACACTTTTCTCCCATGTCAAGAATTCTAGTTACCAAGGACAGTGGGATGATAAAATTAAAATATCACATCAGGCTTCCCTGGTGGCGCAGTGGTTGAGAGTCCGCCTGCCGATGCAGGGGACACGGGCTCATGCCCTGGTCTGGGAAGATCCCACATGCCGTGGAGCGGCTGGGCCTGTGAGCCGTGGCCACTGAGCCTGCGCGTCCGGAGCCTGTGCTCCGCAACAGGAGAGGCCACAACAGTGAGAGGCCCGCATACCGCAAAAAAAAAAAAAAAAAAAAAGACATCATTTATGCATTTAAAATTTTAATAGATACTAAAGTAACTCCAGATTGGCTTTGCCAGTTTACATCCCATATCCCATATCCTTGCCAATATTAATCAAACTTTTAAATAGTTGCCAATCTCTTAGGTGTGTAATGGTGTGTTGTTTTTATTTTTAATCTCCAAATACTAATAGAATTATGATCTTTTTATATGCTTATTTGCCATTTGCATTTCTTCCTTTGTGAATTCCTTATTCATATCCTTTGTCCAGCTTCTTTTTGGGCTTTTTAACTTTTCCTTATTGATTGGCAGAAATTCTTTATAGTCTGTATATTAATCCCTTAATTAATATGGATTAGTTAATCCATATTAATATGTGTGTATACACACACACACACGTGTCATTAAAAAAATAGGACTACCTCTGAAGCCAAGATGCTAAATTGGAGTCCTGCTGAATCCCATGCTCCAGGCAGAGTGAACCTGCTACTGAATTATCTGGACTATCTGGAGAAGCAAGAGAAGTCCCAGTTGTGGCCATGCCAGTTCCCTCCAGAACAAAAAAGGGCTACAGGAACCAAGGTGGAGAAAAACAGCTTCACATAGAATCAGGAATCTAGCCTGCTAGGAAAGAGTCCTTTACACCAGGAAATCTGCAGATAGCACTTCTGCTACCAGGATTTCCTTGGGCCTTGGCTCTGAGCCATCTCTGCGAGATCTGGAAGTAACAAAGACCCAACCCCTCCCTCTTCCCAGTAGCAGTGACTTCACCAAGATATGTTTATGTCCTCACATGTAAATTTTGGAGGGAGGCAATTTCCAGGGCTCTATTCCAGCCTTTAGGGAACCAGGTTCCTTCTAGCTTATTACTCCATCACTTCCTGAGCAGGTACTGGTGTGTATAGAGCACCTGGGCCAGTTCTGCTCTAGTCTTCCCTGTGCTATACAGTAGGACCTTGTTGTTTACCTACTTTATATACAGTAGTGTGTATCTGCTAATCCCAAACTCCTAATTTACCCCTCCCCCACCCTCTCCCCTTTGGTAACCATAAGTTTTCTATGTCTATGTTTCTGTTCTGTAAATAAGTTTATTTGTAGCCTATTTTAGATTCCACTTATAAGTGATATCATATTTGTCTTTTTCTGTGTGACTTACTTCACTTAGTATGATAATCTCTAGGTCCATCCATGTTGCTGCAAATGGCATTATTTCATTCTTTTTTATGGCTGAGTAGTATTTCATTGTATATATGTACCACATCTTCTTCGCCATTCATCTGTCAATAGACATTTAGGTTGCTTCTGTGTCTTGGCTATTATAAATAGTGCTGCTATGAATACTGGGGTGCATGTATCTTTTCGAATTAGTTTTTTCTCCAGATATATCCCCAGGAGTGGGATTGCTAGATCATATGGTAGCTATATTTTTAGTTTTTCTAAGGAATCTCCATACTGTTCTCCACAGTGGCTGCACCAATTTACATTCCCACCAACAGTGCAGGAGGGTTCCCTTTTCCCCACATCCTCTCCAACATTTGTTATTTGTAGACTTTTTAATGATGGCCATTCTGACTGGTGTGAGGTGATACCTCATTGTAGTTTTGATTTGCATTTCTCTAATAATTAGCAATGTTGAGCATCTTTTCATTGTAGTTTTGATTTGCATTTCTCTAATAATTAGCAATGTTGAGCATCTTTTCATGTGCCTTTTGGCCATCTGTATGTCGTCTTTGGAGAAATGTCTATTTAGGTCTTCTCATTTTTTGATTGGGTTTTTTGTTGTTGTTATTGATTTGTATGAGCTGTTTGTCTATTTTGGAAATTAAGCCCTTGTCACATCGTTTGCAAATATTTTCTCCCTGTCCATAAGTTGTCTTTTTGCCTTATTTTTCCCTTTGCTGTGCAAAAGCTTGTAAGTTTGATTAGGTCCCATTTGTTTATTTTTGCTTTTATTTCTATTGCCTTGGGAAACTGACCTAAGAAAACATGGCTACGATTTACGTCAGAGAATGTTCTGCCTAGGTCCTCTTCTAGAAGTTTTATGGTGTCATGCCTTATATTTAAGTCTTTAAGCCATTTTATTTTTGTGTATGGTGTGAGGGTGTGTTCTAACTTCATTGATTTACATGCAGTTGTCCAACTCTTCCATCACCACTTGCTGGAGAGTGTCTTTTCTCCATTGTATATTCTTGCCTCCTTTGTCGAAGGTTAACTGACCGTAGGTGTAGGTTTATTTCTGGACTCTCTGTTCTGTTCCATTGATGCATGTGTCTGCTTTTGCGCCAGTATGACACTGTTTTGATTACTGTAGCTTTGTAGTATTGTCTGAAGTCTGGGAGGGTTATGCCTCCAACTTTGTTTTTTTTCCTCAGCATTGCTTTGGTAATTCTGGGTCTTTTATGATTCCATATAAATTTTAGGTTTATTTATTCTAGTTCTGTGAAAAGTGTTAATGGGTAATTTGATAGGGATGGCATTAAATTCTGCCTGCATTTTAAAATGGCATTCCCGGGGCTTCCCTCGTGGTGCAGTGGTTAAGAATCCACCTGCCAGTGCAGGTGACACAGGTTCAAGCCCTGGTCCGGGAAGATCCCACATGCTGTGGAGCAACTAAGCCCATGTGCCACAACTACTGAAGCCTGTGTGCCTAGAGCCCGTGCTCCACAACAAGAGAAGCCACCGCAATGAGAAGCCCACGCACCATAATGAAGAGTAGCTCCCACTCGCCGCAACTAGAGCAAGTCCCTGCGCAGCAACGAAGACCCAACGCAGCCAAAAAAAGAAAAAAAAAAAAGGCATTCCCCAGAGAAAACTACCAGGAAAAAAAGAAAAGGAGGTAGGATTTCATTCTTTAAATGCACAAATTAATCAATTCAATTCAACTAATAAAGGAGTTCCCACGTTTGATATCAAAATTAGACCTAGAAAAAGATACCAATAGATTTCAACATTTTTACAGATCATTAACATTGTTATAACAGTTTTTGAAACTCTACATAGATTTTTTAAAAGAAATATTAGTCATTTAATTAATAATTTCACTGTATACATACATCAGGTTTGTTTTGGGTACAATCTGATGTAGTTTTGATTTTTCTGTGTCTTACTAATGTCTGCATTGTATCTGTTTTACCTGCCTTAATCTGACATATTTGCATTATGTGCCAAGTAGAAATGGGCAACATCTCTCCGAAAATCCCCAAGTTCTAGAGAGGCACCTGGGTTACAGGCTCTGTGCAGGTGCCATGCATTGCTCATGGCTACATCAATCATGTAGCTCACCAAAACTGAGTACCATTTCTTGCCTCTTATTCTCACCCTATATTTGGAAATGATCTGTTCCATTTTAGCTACGCCTTCCCTGCATTCATCATACAGTTTCACTATGGAAGGCTGACTTATCTGAGGGATCTCCTTGTCATCGGCAAAACAACATATCTCATTGACTGGCTCTATGCCAACAGCGTTGGAGCACAGACTGATAATATCATCACCATGCCAATGACACAGAATTATCTCATCATTTTCTTCTACTCGGAAATCGAAATACCCCTTCTGCATTTTTTTCATATGTTCTGCACTCATCAGGGGACATTTTTCAGTCCTGTTCTCACGAATTGTTCCTGTTGCCCTCACCCCTTTCTTCTTCAAGGCTGACATCAATTTGACACTTGTAAAGAAGCTATCAAAACACAGGTGATAGGGATAGTGACCTCTCTCTAAAAGAATATCAGCAAAATTCATCACTAGATTTCCACCTAAACCAAGATCAAGATCCTTACCTGCCATCATAGTTGACTCTTCTTGATAGGGCTCAAACCAAACCAGATAACCCTGTGTGGTTGTACCACACCAGACTTTATAGCCAATTCTAATAGGTTTCCCATTCAGGAACTGGTCACTATCAAAGCACTCACACATTGTCTTATCAAGACAATAGTATTCTTCAAGGGGAGCATACAGGAGAAAATTTTTATTCATTTGCTTTATGAGAGGCCTCAATTTTGTAAACTTATCATTTTGATCTAGGTGGCTATTATCTGCAAAATGCAGGTATGAGAAAATCAATTCAAATCTGTCCCTTCTGATTGAATCTCTAACCAGGTTCTGATCGGCATCAGACATTTCCCAATACATTCCCCTTCTGGGACGCCTCACAAGGCCACTCAAAAGCAGGACACCAAGCACACACCTCATTTCCTGAACTGTGACTTCCAAGTTGACATTTTTCTGAGAAGCATAATTATTGGTTTCACTGACAATCAAGTTGAATGTTTCATCATCAAAAAATAACTCAAAGAGCTCCACTGGGTTCAACTTTTCACTCTTGAGATTCAAAAGTCCAGAATCCAGTGCTGACCAGCTTGGAAAGTTGGGTTTAATGTCTCTTTTAGTCCAGTTCTTCTCTGGGACACTTGACACCTTTGGTCTTTTTGGAGCAGGCTGAGTCTCAGGCTCGTCATCCTCTTCCACATCTGAATCACCAGAAAATGCGAGGCCTTGGAGTAGTTCACTCACTCGAGCTTTGTCTTTTTTTCTCCCTTTTCGGGTAATGTCTCCTGCAGCATATTCCAGGGATGAGATGTGCATCCGAGCCCACAAGTCAGCAGGGTGACGGTCCTTCAGAGTGTTCAAACGCGCAACTGTTCTTTCAGCAGGAACAGGGGTACTACAAGGGGCCTGGGGTACCCAATCTCTGGGAAAGAAAAAAGAACGTATGCTATAAAAATTCTGTCTCATTCACTGATACAGGATAAATCCACTGATGCCTAAGGATTCTTTTGTGGGGAATACTTCCTTCTCACTCCTCATGTTTCCATGGGGAGGGCTTTGGCCAGACTGAACATTTCTGGCCTCTTCTCACTTCCCACTCACTCCTCATGACTTAACTAATTGTTGAATCTGGGAGAAAGAACTGGGCTGTCCTCTTCAGAAGCCAGTTGCAGACATTCCATGTTCCTTTTTCCCCCAAGATGCATCAGGAAGGCCTATGCGCGGGGAGGGTCTGCTGTCACTATGCGGCCACTTAGCTCTGCCTCTGAGTGGCTTTATCAGTCTAGCTTGTGTCAGTCATAAAGCAGAGGTTTCCAGAATCATCTGTTTTACTCCTGTGTCTCTATCAATTGGTTCTGAATTTGGACAAGGAAATGGGTTGTTATTTACTGAGCCCCCTCACCTCTCACAGAATTTCTGAACATGGAACAACTTAGCCTCCCCTAGTTCTGCATTCATCTGGTGGATGCACTGTTTCTGGGGAGAAACAAAAGAGAAACTCAAACTTATTGCCCTTGGACTGATTTTTATGCAGTTTTCAAGGAAATAGCTGAAGTTACTAAGATAGAAAGTATTATTTTACACAAACTTCTTTAATTCTAGAAATATGCATGTCATTTACAAATGTCCTGTTGGTACATTAAATTAGACCAATTTAAGAAGACATAAGGGAGGAAAAAGCAGTGAAAAGAGTATGTTGTAATATAATTTACACTATATATACTTGTTTGCTTAGAGCATTTATCATCCTGGGTGTCTTTAATGTCTGCATGTATGATCCATTCAGTAGATCCATCTTAGAGTTCCCTGACAT
This sequence comes from Orcinus orca, assembly GCF_937001465.1. NCBI lineage: Eukaryota > Metazoa > Chordata > Mammalia > Artiodactyla > Delphinidae > Orcinus > Orcinus orca. The sequence continues at coordinate 84,105,956 of NC_064568.1, forward strand.
CTTCAACTTCAGGGGCCCTGCTTGAATCCTGTCACTACACTGAACTTTCCACTGGTGAAAACTGAACTCCAAGAGCTCACTCTGTAGCCAATTCCTTTTCACTCTAGCCTCCTTGCACTCTTGTCCCACAACACCTGTTCTTCCATCTCACTCTGACTCCTCTGTTTCCTCCTGCTTTTACCTCCCTTCCTATTCTGTCTAGATCTCGTGATCCATCACCACCTTAGTCCTTCTCTTGCCAGGATCATCAATCACCCTGCCCCAGTGTCCTTCTGTAGTGGTGGGCCAGCAAAACTCAGCACCAGATCAACCCCATACTTAGTCGTCTCTGTTCCTCACCCAGGAGTGAGTAGTGCCAGAGAAATCAAACAACGAGGTAGACTGACACTGCTAAATATGATGGTCTCCAAAACTCACCTAGTTACTCAACACTGCCCAGAAATCCTTCTCATGTCCTCTCGTCCCTTTCTTCCCTGTTCCCCACAACAGGTGTTTCATCACTCTTCTCAAATCTACCAGTCTATCTCCAAACATGACTTCCTTTCCTACTCCAAAGAGGACCCAGAGTTTTTCAAGCAGAAACTTGCTCTTTAAAATGATCCTCTGGGACGTCCCTAGTGGTCCAGCGGTTAAGACTCTGCAGTCCCAATGCAGGGGGGCCCGGGTTCGATCCCTGGTCAGGGAACTAGATCCCGCATGCCGTAACTAAAAGATCCTGCATGCGGCAATGAAGATCCTGCATGCCGCAGCTAAGACCCAGCGCGGCTAAATAAATAAAATAAAAAAATGATCTTCTGTGGCTCCTGTAACTCTTCTCTCCTAGTCTTCTCCTGTCCTCTCTAGGCATTTGCATTTTCTTTCTCTGCCTCTCTCTGATCCACCTCCTCTTTAGCTGGTAAATTCCTGCTTACTCATCAGGGCTTGTTTCAAATGTTACCTCTTCTGGGAGGTCTTCTCCAGTATCCAGATCTCTGTTGGGTCCTCTCCTGCAAGCTCTGTCATAGCTACAGGGCACGTCATCATACTGCATTGTGTTCTGTGTTTTCTCATCTGCTGTACCCTCATGTGACTTATTGAAGGTAGGGTCTCTGTCTTATACATGACTGAATATGAGTGATAAAATGCTTGCTGAATGAGTGGGGAGGTTGCTGGGGGTGCGGGGGGGGGGTACACTCAGTCTCTGACATCATGATGGAACACCAAACCTAGAACATCCTACCCCTTCAGACTTCTTGTCACGTGAAACAGTAAGGTATCTTGATTCTCGGAGGCACTGTGAGTGATGGTTTCAGTTACCTGATGTAAACGTACCTGACAGACACAACAGCAGGTTCCTATTCTCCAGTTATAACTCTGAGCTAAGTCACAGTGTTCTTTCTCTTACTTTAGTGCAGCTTGGCTCGGAGTTCACCAGCTTTATGAAAGATCTTACTTCTCTTCTTAGGCTTCAAGACATTTCTCTTTTAACTGAGATTTAGCTCCCTGTTTCCCTAAGATGAACAAATGTCAATAAGGAGAATCCTCATCCCCTGCCCTACTCTTCAGTGTAATTATCGCACACTGTTTCCTTTTTCTTCTTTCCTCACGTCTCCAAGGAGTTAATGGCCTCACCAGAACCCAACCTTTGCTCATGATCCGGTCCCTCTCTTTCTGCTTTAGGAGCACCTATGCTAGACATTCATTCCACAACCAACACTCATTAAGCACCCACTACTACCTTTAATTTGTCCTTTGTCATCAGCTACTCTCCTTTTAATCCTTGCTCAGGATTCTCCTAATGGAGGTCGAAGATACCCTACCTGTCTTCCCAAGTCCTCTTCCAGGTCTGATGATATTTCTTTCTTAACCATCATGGCAACAAACCTTACCTGCAGACCTCACTCTCTTGTCTAAATCCTCTGCTTCTCTATCTTCTTTTCTTTCTGGCTTCAGTATCTGTAGCCCCACGACATAAAGGAGCCAGGGGAAGAGTGATCAGGCAAGGTAAACTGAGTCAGAGAGGATTCTTGGAGGCAACCGTGTACCAAATGGAAGTTTTGTATAATTATGATATACTGACAGGTCACCTCCTTGGCGTGGGACCTCCTATGATCACAGAAGTGAGCGTTACTCTTTCTGTATTATTCCAGGGAAGCAGGCTTTTACCAACTGGTTTCTCTACTTTCATTTCAATTTCTTCTCACAGCTATAGGATTTGTTCTACTTAGGACCATGGACACTCACCTGTTGGGTATTCCTGAGACCTCAGCACCTCGTTCCATTTCTTCAGAAGTTTCTTGTTTTGTGTTAAACAATCCATCTTTAGTTACAACTTCTTCAGCTAAAATAATATGTTAATAATTTAAATGTCATTTGTTGCCTGAATCTAGAAAAACAATCTCTAGGGTAAGGAATAGGATGTTCCAAATTAAAACAAACAAAAAATCAACAGGTGTACCAGGAGTGCAGTCACAACAGTCCTAAACATGTGGCAGAGTATGGGAAGATAGTAAGAAAGGTCAATTTGCAGGGGAGAGTATCTAACAGGGCAAAGCATATTACATATAGACAGTAGTGCTCACAGAGAGTGAAGAAAACTTCCTCTGAGATAAAGAAGGGATCAGGCAGAGGTGTTTGTGGAACTTTCAGATATTAAGGGATGTCTGAAAATGACAAATTATATGGGACCCTTGAAAAGGGAAGAAAAAAGGGAGCAGAGGAGGAGATGTTGAGGGAATCATGATGAGAGAAGATAACAGCAAGAATCAGTAGTGAGTAGCAACAGAAGAAGATAAGGGGACTGGGCAGGATTCAAAATGGCAGGGGCTGAGAGAAGTATGGAAGCAGAGGCCAGAAGAAGGGGAAGGAAGGGTGAGGGCATGTAGGAAATGTGGGTTCACAAGGGCCGAGTCAGGGTTAATGATGGGAAAGGTGAGCACAGCTGGGGACCAGCCAGAGGCCTGTCCTTACGCATCAGACTGATGTTTGTAACCTTCTGCTGAGCCGAGTTTCCATAGAGGTTCCTCTGGGCCAGACTCAGATGTGGCCACTGCTCTGGGACAAGGGCCTGGGCTGCTGCTTCCTCAGTCTTCACTGATGTCTAAAAAGGCAAAAAATGGCCTCTCAGTCTTCACTGTGGTAAGGATAAGGGGTCTAGGTGTGAAGGGTGTTGAACACCACACTGCAGACCAGTCGAACCAAGCCAACCAGCAGGGCCCTGCTCTCTCCGAAGGTCTAAGGGACGACTGTCCTGCCTCTCTCAGCTTCTGGGGGTTGTCAGCAGTCCTGAGTGTTCCTTGGCTGGTAGATGCATCACTCCAGTCTCTGCCTCTGCCGTCACATGGCCTTCTCCCTGTGTGTCTCCCTGTCTTCACATGGCCTTCTTATAAGGACATCGACCGTCGGATGCTGGGCCCACCCTCCTCCAGTAGGACGTCATCTTAACTTGATTACATCTACAAAGAATCTATTTCCAAATCAGATCACAGTCATAGGTACCTGGGGTTAGGACTTCAATATATCTTTTCGGGACACAATACAAGCCATAACTTCATCTTAGGTCTACTTCAATTAATGTTATTTTTCTCTTTCTCTGGCTGGTCTTTCATTATTCGACTCAATGCTAGTTTCATTCTACTGTCCACCCACATCTCTGCCCTTTCATTTTCCTAGCCTTTTGATCTTCTTATTCCTCCTTAATTCAAACCTAATGATTACACATCAGTGCAAACGTTTAACTACTTTGTTATTTCTTGGTGTGATCATGTCCAAACATTTGCTTTTTTTTTTTTTTTTTTGCGGTACGCGGGCCTCTCACTGTTGTGGCTTCTCCCGTTGCGGAGCACAGGCTCTGGACGCGCAGGCTCAGCGGCCATGGCTCACAGGCCCAGCCGCTCCGCGGCATGTGGGACCTTCCCAGACCGGGGCATGAACCCACTTCCCCTGCATCGGCAGGCGGACTCTCAACCACTGCGCCACCAGGGAAGCCCTACATTTTTGAAATACTTTTTTTTTTAATAAATTGCTTTTTGTTTCTCCATTATATAGCATTTTAGATAATTATATTGATTTAAATATACATATAGCTAAGTTTTACTTGCTATACATTTCTTTTCAGGAAGGTGAAGTATTTGTTAAGAACAGGAGGCACTGGGTCTGATAGGATTAAGAACAAATTAAAAGTCACAGAGTGGGGCTTCCCTGGTGGCGCAGTGGTTGGGAGTCCGCCTGCCGATGCGGGGGCCGCGGGTTTGTGCCCCGGTCTGGGAAGATCCCACATGCTGCGGAGCGGCTGGGCCCGTGAGCCATGGCCGCTGAGCCTGCGTGTCCGGAGCCTGTGCTGCACAGCGGGAGAGGCCACAACAGTGAGAGACCCACATACCGCCAAAAAAAAAAAAAAAGTCACAGTGAGGAAATAGGAGACTTAAATATTTTTTAACTAAATGACTAGGAAAATGATTGGACCACTAAGAGAATAAGGGGGAAAAAAACCAAGAGTCTATTTTGTGAAGATGTGAAGTTTTGCCTTGGATACACAGAATTTCCATTATCATCACCAAATATTAATTGGGTATGTGCAGAACACTGGGACTATAAGGTAACATGAGGAAGAGTACTGCTTCTCAGACTGGGGAGAGAAACCAGAGACCCCCTCAAAAGATAAAACATCAGTCACTGAGCATCAGATGAGTAGAGGCACTTTCTGAAACCAAGGGCCTAACTCTGCCCCTTATTCTCATACCTTGAGATCTGGATGTGCCTCCTGCATACGGTATGGAATGAGGCCACTGCATAATCTATGTGATCTATGTGAGCTCCCCGGATGAGGCATAAGTGGTCTGTGATATTCTGTGACAAGGTGAAGGCAGAGGGACGGTGCCACCTGGAAGGCTCCAGGGTGAGCAGTGTGAGCCAAGAAAAGGGCAGGGACAGGTGACTGAGGGAAGCAGGGCTGCGACTGAGGTTCGCATAGCCCGGGCACCATGCTCACCTGGGACCTGGCTGAGTTAAACCCCTGGTCTCTGGGATTCTCTTCCTGGGGAGGGGCTGGTCCCTGGGGAGCAGGCCCTGTGGAAGGAGGAGACAAGAGTCCTGAATGAGACACAATGGCTTTTAGGAGAGAGCCCTTTGTGGGCGACCCAGACCCCAACTCTTCTTATGTTTGTTAAACATCCAGGAACTAAGATACAGATCTTACGCTAGAACATCATATCTGCTTTCATTCTTTCAGAATTCTAAAATTCTAAAACTTTAGGGTCCCTACCCACAAAATAAGTGGTGTTTATGAACTCATGAGGTGCTCTACAGTGATGCACTTTCACATTCATAAAGAAAAATTAGAAATCATTGATGAAAATAAGGAGAGGGAAGGCAGAACTTGGTGATAAAGGAAACATTAACCAGAGAACAAAGAAGAAAGAAAAGAAGCGGAGAACAGAGAGAGAAGGCAAAGGGGAAACAGGAAAGCAGATAAGAGGAAGATGAAAAGAGAAAATAAAGATACAAAAAATAGAGTTGATAATGGGGGAGGCAACGTATGGGGGGAGGCAGGGGGTAGATGAGAAATCTCTGTACCTTTCTTCCAATTTTGCTTAACATAAAACTGCTCTAAAAAAATAAAGTCATACATGTACACCTGAAACTAACACAACATTGTAAATCAACTTTACATCAGTAAAAAAAGTCACACACACACAAAAACAGTCATACATACATACATAGAAAAGATGCTAACCCTGAGCTAGGAGAACTTTTGAGAATCTGCCACACTGGAAACTGTAACAATAATTCAGACAGTCATAATGATTGCAAGGTGCCAGGCACTGCACTGTTACTTAAAAAGATTCTTTCCAATTCCTTATCTGTACAATGGGGAGAACACAGTCTACTTTACAAGGTTAATGAAGATTGAGGTAACATAAAAACTCTCTGTAAAAGCCCTCTGTAAGTTCTAAGACCCCACACAAGGTAATGTATCATTATTTTTCAAGATGGCAACAATATAAGGAGCCCAAAATTACTAAATGAAGAGCACAGGGGATAATTCTAACCCAAAATATAACACAGAACATAGTGCCACTTTTCCTTGCTCCAGACACAGTGGATCACTGTATAATCTTTCTGTTGCTGTTGTTTCGTATCTAGAGCAAATAAGGCTTGCTAGGACAATAAAATAGCCTTGCCCCTGATTCACTGTTACTACCTTACCTCCCCACAATGCATATATGCCAAACAACCAACAGCTTAAAAAGCGCAGTGTAAAGCAGGTCTGCTGTCAGAGAAAGGGCTAAGCTGAGGAGGGGCAGGATGGCAAGAGAGAATGGAAGGGGGCAACGGTATAATGCAGTGAGGAAAGAGAGCAACAGCAATGGGAAATTTGAGAGAGCAAAGGTCAGATCAGACTCTGTGTTTGCCTCTTATAATCCTCCTGAGGTGGAAAAGCATTAGGGTTAAGCCTGGGAAGAAGGCGGAGGAATGTTTTCAAACATATTAAAGTTCACTACAAATACCACACTGATCTGTTGCTCTATATCTCTGCCAAAGACAGAACAAGAGAAAATGGGCTTAAGTTGCAATGAATAAAATGATCTCAAGGTCTTTTCTACTTCTCCATCAACATATCGAAAATTTAACAATGTGTCTGACCCTAAGAATCAATCACATTTGAGCATTAAGAGACTGGCAACAATAAAGTACTCAATAGTTTTCATTTTAAATCTAGTGTTCCACGACAGGTGAGAATGAAATACTATATACACACAAATAACAGTCACTATAAATCATATTTTTGATTTTAAAAAAGGGCTTCAGTGGCACCCAACTTTTTAATGATAAAGTCCAAACCTCCTGGTTTGAATTTAAACACCCCATAAAATGGCCCCAACTGACCTTCCCATTCCCCCCACCCACTCTTTCCCCTAAACAGACCCCACCATCCTGTCATGCTGGTTGACTTAGTACCCCATTGAAAATACTAGCAGGAGAGGAGGGAATGCAGGTAGCCTGGGAAACTGATCTTCAGTTCATTTGGTCGCAGGTATCCTGGAGAAATGTGCTTGGGTTATGACTAGTAAGCAGGGAGGCCCTTAGCCAGTCTCCAGAATATTTGGGAGGGCCTTAGAGGGTATAAAAAGCCCTTGAGAATGACAGGGTGTGCTTCCTAAAGGACAACAGAGCAACCTGATTACACACACCACAGCAGTGGCGCATCGCACGGGGACCTAGAGAACCAAAGAAGCCCCCCCTCCGCCCAGTAGGTGCTGCTGGAGTCCAGTTCTGAGAGCCAGCTCATGCTCACACGAAAGAATCTTATATCCTATGACCGCTGTTATCTTTCTGTCAATTATCATCACCATTCTGACAAGTACCTCCATTCTTCATTACCCCCTCCCCCTCCACAGTCAAAATGAGATGAAACTGATTTCAGCAGATGCATGTTCATCATCTCACAGGTAGATGGGAATACTCACCCTATGCCTGCTCCACTGCAAATCCTCATGTATCAAGGCTCAATGCAAGCTCATGACTCCAGGAAAGCTTTCCCAACCCCAGGGCCGTAAGGCTCCCTACCACGTCTAAACTTCTTCACGTAAAACATTTGGGCTTCATGTCATGGTGGTTTTTAATAACCAAAGAAATAAGAACTATCAATCAAGTAAGTAGGGAAATATCAAGTTCTATTTATGCTCCAATGGGTAAATATCACAAGTAATCTGAGCCTCATACATTTTCTTTTATCTCCCTTGAATGTTTTTAAATCATTTATTATATGAACCATTTATTCTGCACTTAATATCAAAATATCAGTATTCACAGATCACCAATGTGGTGACTGTAAACCAATGTGGTAAATCATGAAGTTGTGTGTGTCATTTTGTATGCCTTTTCTAGGGAAGAGAGTTAATCCTTTTCAATAAATTCTGGGGGAAAATGATAGCATCCCTCACCACAAAGGTTAAAAAACATTGCACTACAGAGTTCTGAGGTCTCCTTTTTGAACGATCTGTATACTTCTGTGTGTTCTCAAACCATCTGCAAACTGCAGGCCGCAGACTTTGCCTTCTTTGCACGGCCTATCTTACTGCACACAGCTGAAATATAACCAGTAGCTGGGATGGATACGGAAAGTGAGAGAGCCGTGCACACAGGAGGGTACACTCCAAGTGCAGGAAGGAGAGAACCTGTTTAAACCTAAAGCTGTATGTAAATTACTGAAAGATTAGAGGCAGGGAGGCTACTGAAGAAAATGTTACCATGGGGAAAAGACAAATTTATGGAAAGCTACCAAGTAAATATTTAAAATATTCACAAGTGTAGAATTAGAAATGTGGAATAGAGATATATAGTAAAGAGAGAATCTTGGTCAGAAGGTCACGTGACTTAACTCTGCCTCTGTTGACCCTGGTCAAGTCACTTAAACTCTGAGTTTTGGTTTTCCTAACTATTAAGGGTGTTGGATCAGAATATCTTAGACTTCTAACATTTTACAATTCCAAATGTTTTTAAAAGTTTGCTTAGGTATAGGGCTAACAACAACAACAAAAAAACCCCACAGATAAACAAGCTTTACTTAGAAGGCCATGCACCTGCCAGCGGCCTGCTCCCAGTGTCCTTACTAAACTCACCCTCCGGCACTCACCACTCACTTCTTGGGCGACCTCTTGGTGGGGCTCTGGGGGTTCACACTTCAAGGTGGTTACCCCAGGCAGTAGCTGGGGCCTCTGACACTCCAAAGAGGTTCCTTGATATTCTGTCACCGGTAGGTGCATATCCTGTCCCTGAGTGTAGACAGAAGCCTGGGGACAAAAGGTTCACTTTGAAAAGGCATCCTGGGGTGGGAAGGAGACACAAGAGGGAGGAGATATGGGGGTATATGTATACATATAGCTGATTCACTTTGTTATACAGCAGCAACTAACACAACACTGAAAAGCAATTATACTCCAATAAAGATATCAAAAAAGAAAAGAAAAGAAAAGGCATCCTGGTGGGAACTGGACCCAACAGCAGTTAGGGATATCCTCAAGGGAACACCAGAGAAGCTCCATTTAATCCTTAAGCAGCAGCAAGACAGAGACTTCCTTCACTCATTTGATGAATATGGGCTGAATGCCTACTAAAAGCCAGGCTCTGTTCTATGTGCTGGGGATATAGTGCCAAAGAAGAGACACAAGACAGGCAAAAATCCGTGCCTAGAAAAACAAAACAAAAATCCAGATGGTTGCTTAACTAGTGGGTGGAAGTTCAATGAGAAATAGGATATGTACACTGTCTCAAAATGTCTCCCACAAATTTCTTATTAATTACAAAGGGGAAAATGGTAACTTTATAGTAGAGAAACCTGACAGATACCACCTTAACCTCATCAGTAATGGGACAATCCATCACCATGTGCCTCCTGATGTGATGCACTGAGGAGACCACAATGTCACTTCTGTGGTATTCTAGCCAAAATGCACAACCTGGGTCTTATCATGAGAAAATACAAGGCAAACCCAAATTGAGGGGCATTCCAAAAAATAACTAGTCTGTACTCTTCAAAAATGTTATTGTTGGGCTTCCCTGGCGGCGCAGTGGTTGAGAGTCCGCCTGCCGATGCAGGGGACATGGGTTCGTGCCCCGGTCCGGGAAGATCCCACATGCCGCGAAGCGGCTGGGCCTGTGAGCCATGGCCGCTGAGCCTGCGCGTCCAGAGCCTGTGCTCCGCAACCAGAGAGGCCACAGCAGTGAGAGGCCCGCATACCGCAGAAAAAAAAAAAAATGTCATTGTTATGACAAAGGAAGACTGAACAACCTTTCCAGATCTAAGAAGACTGAAGAGACGGCAACTAAATGTAATGTGTAATGCTGGACTGTATCCTGGATTGGGGCAAAACTGTCATAAAGAATCCTACTGGGCTATCATGGATGTATCTAAACAAGGACTACTGTTGAGGTGACAGTATCATAAAAATTTTAATTTCCCAAAACTTGATAGTATGTATTCTGGTTATACAAGAGAATATCTTTCTTCTTCAGAAATACACACCGAAGTGTTTAGAGATAAAGGGGTATGGTATCTCCAACTAACTCCAATCTCAAATGGTTCAAGAAAAAAAATGTGTGAGCCTGTGTGTGTGTGTGTGTGTGTGTGTACACATATATGTACATATACAGAGAGAGAGAGGGAGCACGTGCTCGCACACGAGAGGGGCACATCCTGTAACAAATGTTAACAACTGGTGAATCTGGGTGAAGAGTACACAGTAGTTCTCTGTACTACTCTCCCAAAACTTCTATAAGTTGTAAATTACTTCAAAGTAAAAAGTTAAAACTTAACAGACAAATGTTCGCCATTACATCTCCCAGGCCACCACACACATTCTCTTCCCACCTGCTGTCCTGAGTCTCCTGTGTCTTTCTCTAGATTCTCCAGCACTGTCACTGCATCTTCCCCGCTCTCCAGAGGATACACCTGCACCCAGGCCTGGAGCTCCTGGGGCAGGATGGTCAGGAACTGCTCCAGCACCAGCAGCTCCAGGATCTGCTCCTTGGTGTGGGTCTCCGGCCGCAGCCATTGATGGCAAAGTTCTTGGAGCTGGGCCAGAGCCTCCCGGGGCCCGGTTACCTCCTGGTAGCAGAACCGCCGGAAGCGCAGGCGGCAAAGCTCCAGAGTGTGGGAGCTGCTGTCCTGTGAGCTGCACATCTGCTCCCATGTGGGATCTTCCTCCTTCACTTTCACAAGGCTGTCTCCATTCTCAGGAGCGGGGCCTGGCGAAGCTTCATCCATGTTGACCTTAAAGGCTAGAAAAAGGTTCACTTAGCTGAGGTCTATGCTCCAGAAATGTTTTTCCAAATGTACATCTGAAGCATAAGAATTGATCAGTAACATAAAAATTATAAGAGCTTCAAAACTCTATGTAACATATTATATTTTTGTCCCCACTCTAAGTGATGCTCAAAAACTGAGCCTGCTTGTCAATATTATCAGTGAAATTAATCAGAAGTCTACCTTGAATCCTAAGGGAGTTGAGCCCAGAGGCAAGGGATGTAAGGTAAGGGACACCAGGGAAGAAGGGTTAACAATAAGAATGCTTGAGCAGCTTATACTTTAGATGGAGGGAAGGGATAATTTGATCCATGGAGGAGCCAGATGGCTGCCTTTATGGACAGATTAATATACCCTTAAAGTTCATCTATCTCTGCATATTTCTCACAGAATACTCCACCTTAAATGTAGGTGAGGTAGACTGTTTCCAAAGCCTCCATCCCCTAAAACCTGTTATGATGAGATTTTGTCACTTTTCTCATCATGAGGTGGAGTCTACTTTTCCTTCCCTTGAGTCTGTGCTGACCTGTGACTTGTTTTAACCAACAGAATATGGCAGAAATGACAATGTAAGAGGAAGTGCTCTTGTAGTGCCAGACACACAGCCATGAGACTTCCATGCTGTGAGAAAGCCCAAGCTAGCCATGCAGAGGTCACGTGGAAGAGAACCACGGAGCCCCAGCTGGGCCTAGTCCCCAGCTGATTGACCAGCAGCCACATGAGTAACTCCAGTAATACTGCCCAGTCAACCCATAGAATCATAAGAATAAGCTGAGGTTGTTTTAAGCCACTAAGTTTGGGGCTTTATTTTTTTATGTAACAATAGATAACAAACAGTAGAAACACTTCAACTTCTGTTTCTCTTCTCACCTGTTCCTTTTGTGATCTCAATCAAAATTCAATATGTCTCTATTCTAAGAACACTTAAATCTCTGTCTGGCTCTGACTTGCCTTTCGTATTCCAAACTCACATCTTGGGCCTCTCCTGCACTGTAATTTCAACACATCCCAAACTGAAATCAGAATCCCCTCAAAGCTGCACTCACTCTGTATTTTTCAGTTTCTACTGGCATCACCACCACCTTCCATGCATTCAGGCTCAAAACCAGCTTACATATATTATATATAATCACCCTGAGTCCAGTCAATTCTTCCTCCACAACGCCTCTTGCAGCCACTCCTTCCTTTTTACTCCTGCTTTACGATTTACATTCACTATTACAATAATTTTCTGTGTGGTATTCCTGCCGCACCACACACTCCATCATCACTGGATCGATATTTCCTAAAGCACAATTCGAAACATATTCGACACACCTGTCCCACCAAAAAGCGGGTTGAACTAAATTCAAACTCCCCAGGATCTGATCTTAACTGAGTTTGACTTGTGTGTTTGTCACTCGATAAACATTTATCAAGCACGTCATTTTCCAAGCATAACGCTAACCCCATAAGAAAAGACATAGACCCTACCTCCAAGAAAACCATCGTCTTCCCAAATGCCTCGTAACACTGCCAGCTGATACTCAGATTTGTTCCACCAACCTTGTAGTTTATGGCCACGACCAGTCTTCTAACGGTATATTCCCAAGGCTCCGTGCAAATGCCACCCCCAAACCTAATGTACAGACAGTCTTCTGTCCTCTGAGCCGCTCAGGTGGAGGGTGTTCCCATGGAAGTGAGCCCAAACCTGCCTCACCAACCCATTTCCCTCTCCAACCCGCATTACGGATCACACCCCGCACCACCGCCACCACCCCTGCCCCTTGAGGACAGGGGTTTATCTTTGCATGACCTCAGCGAGCCCAGGCTTACCTGGTATTCAACAAATACTGGCGAACGTCTTGCCGGAGACACGTAGATGTACTGGGATGTCGGTAGCCGGGACCTGCGACGGGCCCAGAATGCATCTTACTGCGATTGCCCCCCAGCTCCTAGCGCTTGGCATATAGCGGGCACTCGGTGAGTGAGTGTCTAATTGCTGGTTAACGGACCAAAAGTTCAAGGAACATGCACAACGAAGACATGGCCGACCCAGTGAAAAGCCCCACCGGAGGGCGGAGGCCCGGCTCTCCACAGTCGGGATGAGCCAGTCGCCTGCCCCCGCAGGGCCCAGGCGTCTGCCGCTTCCGGCCGTCGGGACCCGGGGTCAGAGTTCCCCTCCTGCCGCGCGAGCAGCCGAACCTCAGCCCGGCCGGCTCCATGCCTCTCTAGGAATGCGGCCGCACGTCTCACTGGTGCGCCTGGCGGACCCCCGCAGCCCCCGCCCGCCCTGCTCAGTTGCTGAGTCCCCACCAGGCCATGGGGATGTTCCCAGCCTGCCCCTCATTTTTGCAATCATTTCAATTAAAAACCAACTCGATGATGAAGACAAAACTGAGTTTCTGTCTTTAGAGTCCTCACAGGCTGCTGGGGGAACAGATTAATAACGATTACAATACAGCAAGCAGCACAAATTTTAAAAACTTAAATATACAGATCATATATGTACAATTAAAACACAAGGTGCATAGAAACTATAAAATGAAAAGTATCCCACTCCCCATTTAACCATTGTTAATATTTTGTGTATATCTTCCCAGGACGCTAACAGCCACATAGTAGCACTCATTAAACATCTGTTTAATAAGTATGTATTTTAAACCACCTCTGGCATCACAATATAATTTTGCACCTTATCTTTTTCAGTTAAGAAAGCTTGGAGATCTTTCCATACCACTTTATCTTTTAACAGCTAATTAGTATTCCATTGTATGGGTTAATTTACTTAACTATTCCTACTATATTTTTTCTTTGTTAAGTAGAGAACACCATTGAATATCTTTACATGGTTTTATGAGTATATTTCTAGGGTAAATACTACACACTGAAATTTATTTGTCAAAGGGCATGTGCATTTAAATTTTGATATACAGCTCCCTTATTTAATTTTTAAGGGCACTGCTGTTTAAGAGTAAAAGGAGAATCTAATAGAATAATTCAGCCAAGGTGAACATGGCGGTTCAAAATCAGAATTAACATGTTACTTACCAACCAATTAACATGTGAAAAGACTTTCAATTTTGACAGTAAAACTATTCTTTAAAAACTCTTTAAAAAGCAGACCCAGGGGGCTTCCCTGGTGGCGCAGTGGTTGGGAGTCCGCCTGCCGATGCAGCGGATGCCGGTTCGTGCCCCGGTCTGGGAGGATCCCACGTGCCGCGGAGCATCTGGGCCTATGACCCATGGCCGCTGGGCCTGCGCGTCTGGAGCCTGTGCTCCGCAATGGGAGAGGCCCGCGTACCGCAAAAAAAAAAAAAAAAAAAAAAGGCAGACCCAGGGACTTCCCTGGTGGCGCAGTGGTTAAGAATCTGCCTGCCAATGCAGGGGACCCGGAAGATCCCACATGCCACGGAGCAACTAAGCCTGTGCTCCACAACTGCTGAGCCTGCGCTCTAGAGCCTGTGAGCCACAACTACTGAGACCACATGCCACAACTACTGAAGCCCATGTGCCTAGAGCCCATGCTCCGCAACCAGAGAAGCCACCGCAATGAGAAGCCCGCACACCGCAAGGGCAACGAAGAGTAGCCCCCGCTCGCCACAACTAGAGAAAGCCCACGCGCAGCAACGAAGACCAACGCAGCCAATAAGTAATTAATTAATTAAAAAAAAAAAGCAGACCCAAACAGAAATGGCTGACCAGTAGAAGATACTGCTGCAATACAGTTAGTCTTCCTGGACTTCTGCTCTCTGAAAAGATTTTTAACTGCCTTTTAGGGTGTCTAGGATGTCTTACATTGCAAGCAAAACCCCAGTCAAGATCTGTTATAACATTTGCCCTTTGTTCAATGTTTCTATAATTTTCAGGAATAAATAAGGAAAACACGTTATTTAAATATATCTGTATCCAAAATTTTGCCCAGGTGGTTATGGATCTGCCCCAGGGTACAGATGAGAACACCATTTCCTTTGGAACCGTAAGGAAGAATTAGGTTAAGGTGTCAATGAACTTACAATGCTTATAATACCTATACTATGGAATCATCATGAAAAGAGAAAGCCAAAATAAATTTTCCATATATTTAAGGTATATATCAATTGTTCATACTTTGAATCTTTTAATTATCTTTGCTTTTTAATGAGAATAATAAAGATATTCCATGTTCTTTCCTTAAACTGAACAGAATCAAATAGATTTAAACTATGACATGGAGCTAAATGTTTAGGTACAAACCTCAGCACACCCCTCAAAACTCTTGGAAAAATCCCTGTTATCAACTTAATTTTACTCATAAAGGCAGAATAAAGACACATACCTTTATGGTTTCCTAAGCAATGGAACATGACTGACTTTCCATGAAATTCTTTAATTTCTCATAAAATTACAGCTGCTTCTCCTGCTGATTTGGTCCTCCTCCAGATAATGGTATTAACTGTTGCTCTGCTCAGCTTGCATCCACTCAGTTCCGAGTGGGAAGTGGGCCAAAGACTCCTAAGTGCCAGGCACCTCCCCGGTGGCGCAGTGGTTAAGAATCTGCCTGTCAATGCAGGGGACCCTGGTTTGATTCCTGGTCCAGGAAGATCCCACATGCCGTGGAGCAACTAAGCGCATACCTAGAGCCCATGTTCCGCAGCAAGAGAAGCCACCACAATGAGAAGCTCACCACCACAACAAAGAGTAGCCCCCTCTCCTCAACTAGAGAAAGCCCGCGCACAGCAACGGAAGACCCCACGCAGCCAAAAATAATAAAAAAAATATATCTATATAAAAGGCCCCCAAGTGCCTATTTCAGCCTTCACTCTCCTCTTTACTCTTAGTGACAGAAGACTGATTTTCAGCTGGGCATTCTGCAACCCAGAATAAGACACACTTTCCAGCTTCCCTTTTCTAAGATTTGGCCTATGATACAACCGCTGAAGTGATTTACAGGAAGGCTGCTTAAAGGGAGCTGACTGACCAGGAGGAGTCTCTTTTGTCCTTCTGCCTTTTGTCCACATTTTGCATGTGATGGCTGGAGCTTCAGCAGCCATCAAGGATGATGACCTTAAGGAATGATGGCATGAAAGGCAGAAGCTGGGTTCCCTAGTGATGTCATGAAACCACCTTACCAGTGCTGGACTGCTGTCTCTGGCCTTTTCTATTTAAGAGAAAAACGAACTTTTATTACATCATTCCCACTTTTTTTTGTTGTTTTTAAACTATACTCAGCTGAACAAAAACCTCAGCAAAATATGAGGACTCACCAGTCTTCCCACTCACGTGACAGAGTGAGAAGTACCCCAAGCAGCTACCACCAATCAGCAAGTGATGTTTATCATTCTGGTGATATATTCAGAAGTGGACTTCCCTAAGCTTAATATTCTTCATCATTACCATGACATTTTGGCATTCACAACATGAAGATCATGATCTCTTCCAAGCTGTTTTTCTGATTTGACTTTCAAAATTCCAGAACAAGCAGCATTTTAAAATTCTGTCCTCAGTATTAAAGGAAAAAAGTCCAATTTCTTTCCCCATTTTTTGAAGTTTCTATGCAGCAGCCACTATACTGACACTGGAGTTATGAAGACAGTTGCTACTTGGATTAATTCAGCCCAGTTCATTCAAATGGCTTATGAAATCTCTTCCATAGTCTAAATAAAACCTTACTCTCTAACTTGAATCAATGAGGTATTATGGCAGGGATGGGGCTGCGAAATGGTAAAATTAGATCATCTTTGCTTTCCAAAATGCTGATTGGGGGTAGGGAAGGAGAGGATAATGCTAGGGGCAGGCAGGGTAATAAAACCAGTGGGTGAAAATGTTTACCATTAACCTGTGCTTTAAGATACCTTTGAGTGTGATATATTTCCAAACATCATTGGTTTTATTGTATAGGAGTCTGTTGCTGTAGCATATGCGAAAATATCAACCTGCTCTTTTTCTGTTTAAGCCTGTAAATCTGTGGACACTTGATTCATTGCTGACTTAAAGCCCTCACTCAATCATGAGGCTCTCTACTACTTGGGGATGCATAGCTATGCATTTAGCATGCTAAAGGCTCTGAGAAGTCCTGCAGTAAAGAATGCTATTTACCTTTGATCCCCCAGGGTCTAGAGTCAAATTACTGTGGCCCAAAGCTGACAACAAGGAAAACGAAGGAAAGAGAGAGGAGGCAGATAGCCTCCAACTTGGTCCCCAAGAGTTCTCTGCCAGAGTTGGCTAGAGTGCCTTTCCTGAAGTGCCGGCTTGCTTGTTAATGTACTGTCTCTGATGGTCCGTAAGGAGAGGACACCTCATCAAGCCTGTTTGTCTTTGTGGTGATATCTCTGATGTTGAAAAAGACCTGACCTCTGTCTGAAGGCTTCTCCACATTCATTACACTCGTACGGTTTTTCCTCGTTGTGGATTCTCACGTGCTGAGTAAGGTGTGAGTTTAGTCGGAAGGCTTTCTGGCATATGGTACACTTGAAAGGTTTTTCTCCAGTGTGAATCCTGTGGTGTCGAATAAGGTCTGAGGTCAAACTGAAGGCTTTCCCACACTCGTTACACTGATGGCTTTTGGAGTGGCTGTGGATTCTCTGATGGTGGGTGAGGAGTAGGGCCTGACTAAAGGTTTTCCCACACTCCTTGCACTCACAGGGCTCCTCCTGACTGTGAATTCTCTGGTGTCGATTAAGGTGAGAGCTGCGCCGAAAGTTCTTTCCACAGTGGATACACAGGTAAGGTTTCTCTCCAGTATGGATTCTGAGATGTTCCAAAAGGCCTGCATTCTGGCTAAAGACTTTTTCACACTCCTTGCACTGATAAGGCTTCTCGCCAAGATGGATTTTCTGATGTCTGACAAGGTGTGAACTTCTCTGAAAGGTTTTCCCACACTCATGACACTGATGACCCTTCTCTCTAGAGTGGATTTTCTGATGTCCAGTAAGACTAGAACTCTGACACACTTCAGATTCACAGAGCTTTTCTCCCCTGTGCGAACCTTCATGCTTAATCAGGTCTGAGTGCTGGATGAACCCCTCCCCACATTCTGAGCATTTATAGTCAGTCTTCTCCTTGGCCTTGTCCTGCTGCCTATCCAAGTTAGAGTCCTCATAATAAGCATCTTTGGGTTCAGATATTTTCCCAGATGATTCCACTCCTCCACAGGAGTCTGTCTCTACAACCAGCTTCCCATTCTCAATCCTTGTCTCCTCACCTGAAACATTAAATATATACCACCAGTTACTTGTTTTTTGGTGCTTAGGGAAAGGAATCTACAATTAGGAGGGAAAAAAATTGAATCAAGCCATGTGTGCAAAGTGGAAATGTTGTGGGTGCTCGTGTTTGCATAGAACATACATGGAATGATACATAAGAAACTGTTTAACAGTGGCTGCCTTTGGGGGATTATGGTGAGAGGCAACTTATTTTAAATGGTTTGAGGTTTATCATGTGATACGTACATCTATACATACATACACACAAACAGAAGTTAGCAAGCAAGCAAACTGTCATAAAGGGCATGGCTGTATGTTCTTGATAATGGCCTCATGTGGAAAATTAGAAAGCTAGGTCAACTGAGTACCCTGGGGCCAATAAGAAAGGGCTAGCACCAGAAATGAAGAAATAAACTGGAAATGAAGACATGCAGACGTGCTGCCAATTTTATCATGATTAACTGCGTAATCTTAGGTAATTCCTCTGGGCTCAGTCTCCTCACTAATAAATCAAAAACACTGGGCCACAAGGCCTTGAGGGTAACATGAAGTCCACAAAAATGTCTTAGCCTTTCCTGATCTCCTTGGACGGCAGTAACTGCTTTCCTGTGTGGTTCAATGGAGCTATTATATCTCAGTGTTGTAATAATTTGCTTATATGTCTGGAACATAAGACATGTAAGCAAATTATAACAATGTGTGCTGAATAAAACCTTAGCTCAGACACACAGGGAAGAGGGTGAGAGGGAACAGTAGATAGGATAAGTCTTTTAAGTCCAGGAGCCTGAAAGGGGATGCAGTCAGAATGAGAGAGTAAAAGGGGAGATGGATGGAGAAAATAGAAGAGGGAGCATCTAAGCAGCACTAATAACAAGCAAATGAGGGTTACCCCGTGTAAGCAAGATAAAGGCAGCAGATCATTTAATGAGTGAGAGTAGATGAGAAAGTGAAGGGTGTGGGAAGGAGACATCAGGGAAAGTAAAAGCACATGCGGGAGAGGGAAGATTAAAAACATGTACTATGTGTAAAGGCCTTTTGCAAGAGGATGAAGTAGGCTCCATGGGGGAGGGAGTGAGAGTTAAGGGATGAGAATAAGAGGTTCTTTTCCAGTGATTTTATAATGACATACACAACTAAAAGGGGAGGCAGGGGCCTCCAAAACTGAAAAACAACCTGAACTTGAATATAAAATAATGGGGCTTCCCTAGTGGCGCAGTGGTTAAGAATCCGCCTGCCAATGCAGGGGACACGGGTTCGAGCCCTGGTCCAGGAAGATCCCACATGCCATGGAGCAACTAAGCCCGTGCACCACAACTACTGAGCCTGCACTCTAGAGCCCACAAGCCACAACTACTGAGCCTGCACGCCACAACTACTGAAGCCCGCGCACCTAGAGCCCGTGCTCCGCAACAAGAGAAGCCACCGCGATGAGAAGCCCGTGCACCGTAACGAAGAGTAGCCCCCACTCGCCACAAGTAGAGAAAGCCCGCATGCAGCAACGAAGACCCAATGCAGCCAAAAGTAAATAAATAAAAGAAGAATATAAAATAACATTTTCAACAGATCTAGAGGGTAAGGAACAGTTTCAAGAATCTACTATTGCTAAATCTACTTTTCATACTTAAACACCCATCACTGATTACACGGCATAAATTCATTTCTGCAAGGCTGTTTAGAAAAGGTAGGCCTCTCTCTTTCAGTGACTTTACTCAGAAAGCTTCCAGAAGAAGTGGACTTTTGAAGCAGACTCAGAAATTGAGCAGGGGGAGTAGGTAGTAGGTAAAAGGAGCCTTTAGAATTGAAATCAGCCATTCATCAAATAGACATTTACTGAAGGTCTACTCTAGTCCAGGGACAGTAGCAGACTCAGGAAACAAAACAAAGCCCATGCCCTTTTGGTCTGGTGGGAGAAAAAGAGAAGTAAACCAGCAACTCTAATATAATACGATCAGTTCCGTGGTAGGAGAAAACTTGGAGCTCTAGCAGCACAGGTGGGGAAACTGATCCAGACTTGGAGAAATTAGGGAAGGACAAAGAAAGTGATATCTAAGCTAGGTCCTGAAGGATGAGGAGGAATTAGCCAGGGAGAGTGAGGAAAAAGTATTCCAGACAGAAGAGGAGCAAATGGGAAATGGAATGCAACTCAACATGAGGGGAACACACAGTGTGATCAGGTGGGACAAAGGGCGATTAATTAGCCCAATGTGTCTAGGACTAAGGGGTTTCCCAGCACATGCAACAGCTGGAGCTAAAAGTCTCAAGCAAATCGGAGCAAGCTGGTGATGCTAGTGGACATGGGGCTGCAAGGTCTGCAAATGCCAGAACATGCCGTGTGAGGCCTTTGTTAAAGGCTATTGGGAGTCACTGAAGGTGGTGGTTGGTTTTTATTTTTTACTTTTTATTATGGAATTTTTCAAACATCAAAAAAAATTGAAAGAATAACATTACTTAGCTCACTGAAGGGCTTTAACAAGGAGAGCAACATTAATGAATGTGTTTAAATGACAGAGAATGAACAGGAGGTAATTTAACTTCAGTGGAAGCACTAAAATGACAGACAGTAAAACAAAAAGAGAAGCAGGGCTTGTATCAGACTGGAAAGAGGAGAAAATGAAAGGGATAGAGATTAGAAAGAGAAATTCAGAGTCAAAGAAAATATGATAGAGCAAAATAAAATAATTCAGGTAACATTTAGAAGTAAAAGACAGTAGTCGTTTATAATAATTTGAATGTGGTAAGAAAAAATGAGTAATGAATCATGTGGCTGGAATTCTTTGCCTTGGGTAAGAAACTAGCACTCCTTTTTTAATTCACCCCTACAGTAATGGGGAGAAGAGGAAGGTGAACGTCTACACAGGAGAAACATTCAGTTTTAACTGAACAAAAAAAAACCCCAGGGCTTCCCTGGTGGCGCAGTGGTTGAGCGTCCGCCTGCCGATGCAGGGGACGCGGGTTCGTGCCCCGGTCCGGGAAGATCCCACATGCCGCGGAGCGGCTGGGCCCGTGAGCTATGGCCGCTGAGCCTGCGCGTCCGGAGCCTGTGCTCCAGCAACAGGAGAGGCCACAACAGTGAGAGGCCCATGTACCGCAAAAAAAAAAAAAAAAAAAAAAAAAACACCCAAACTAGAAACATGCAAAAACAGAAACAAGGATTAGGGGAAAAGGAAATGTCTGGGGTGATGGAAACTTTTATATCTTGATTGTGGTGATCATTAGACAAGTACAATTATTTCATGTTTGTGAAAAGTCATTGGCCTGTACACTTACAAAGAGTGAATTTTACTGCATGTAATTTACACCTCAGTAAACCTGACTCAAAACAAGAACAAGACGCAAAATGCCAAGTGTGCTGAGCAGGGCCTCGGGTGCGGGGGGGACCATGAAGCCCACCACATCTCACATGCAGGAAGATGCAGTCTACTTCTTACCCTTCTGTCTCTTGGGCTTGGGAATTTCACCCTCAGGCTGGATCTGCTGCTTCAGCACTGCTTTCAGAGGGGCCGTCTCCTCCACAAGCATTTTCTGTTTCTTTGCCTGGTTTGGGTCCTAGGGATGATTAGGTACACGTGGGTTTAGGAGGAAACTGCTGTTCAGAAAAACACTTCTATGTTAGAAAAGAGAGCGAAGAGAAACCACAGAAGGGCAAAGAAAAGAGGCTGGAGAAGCTGGAGCACATTCAGTTTCCTCCCACCAGAGACAGGTAAGGCTGAGGTAAGACCTTCAGCAATGAACAGCCAGACTGAAAAGAAACTGAACCAAAGCTTAGCGATTCTCCCACTGGTGAGCTCATGGCCACTGCTCTGGCCAGAGGTCTCAATTCCTGCTTTCCTACAAAAAAGCACATCTGACCCTTACCACCTGTTGTCCTGTTCCTCTCAGTTCTGGCTGCAAATCCTCCAGTACAACAACCACATCTTCCCCACTCTCTGGGTGATGCTCCCGCACCCGGGCCTGCAGCTCCTCGGGCAGGATGGTCAGGAGCTGCTCCAGCACCAGCAGCTCCAGGATCTGCTCCTTGGTGTGGGCGTCGGGCCGCAGCCACTGTCGGCAGAGCTCCCGGAGCCGGCTCAGCGCTTCTCGAGGTCCTGTGGTCTCTTCATAGCGCAACTGCCTGAACTGTTTGCACAGCGGCTCCTGCCCGAGGCCTGCGCCGTTTCCTTGCAGCTTGGCCCCCTGTTCCCGAGGAGAGCGGTGATCCTCCTTCACTAAGTGAAGTCCCTCCTTCTTCAGATTCAGAGGAGCCGGGGAAGGAGTGGTTACCAATGCTGTTGCCATCCCCAGCTTCAGACTGCTCTCTCTGTTCTGGAGAACTTTCTTTTGACTGCCTCCTCAGGGATACCCCTGAAAATGTAATAACAAGAATCACAGAAACAGTAATAGTATAGTAGTAGTAATGATAATAACAACAATAGCAACACCCCTTTGTTGGGTTTATACATTTCCAATAATTACTATCCTTTTTTTTTTCTCTCTGAAACAACCATACAAAATGAGAAGACTCTGTTTTACAGAAGACTACCAGCTAACATAGCAGGAATAACAGATTTGAAAAAAATCACCATTTTGTAGCCCTTGAGGAAATAACTGTTTCAATCAAGGACCACAAATGGGTGAAATCACTGGGGGAAAGGACAAGCTTATAGTCTCAGAGAATCACCACACTGATTGCTTATGAATTACAAGGGGAAGAATGGAGCTATCTGGCAGTCACAAACTTAATCAAATGAAACCTAGTAACACCAACAGCAAGACAACTGAGCTTGTGCCTTATCACTTAGGTAGCATTTTTACTAAAAGTGTTTAACATGAATCTAACAATGAGGAAACTTTCAGATAAATCCAGAATGTCCAGAACGCAGCTTCTCTACAATAGGCATGTACTCTTCCAAACAATCAATATCGTGAAAATAAAAAGGTGTGGGGAAGGTATTTTTCTAGATTAAAGAGATACAGCAAAATGCAATGTGTGAAATTTGCTCTTAAGTTAAAAAAAAGATACAAATATGTTTTGAAGAATTCAGAAATTTGAATATGAATAATATATATATATGCAAACTATGGCCCAGCAGACCAAATAGGGCCCAAAGGCTGTTTTTGTACATAAAACTTTACTGGAATACAGCCAAACCCATTTGTTTAGATAGTGTTTACATCTGCTTTCACAATACACTGCAGGACTGAGTACTTGAACAATGGCGCACTGACCCCTGTGTAGTCAAAAATCCGTATACTACTTACTATTTCTGCCTCAAACACAAAGGAACTGGTAGATGACCAAGGGTAGGAAGCTGAAACAGCTTGGATAGGATCAGGATTCAAACTCTAGTTCTTTTGACTCCACATATTGTGATCTCTAATCAAACACAAACTTTTCCCCACACTTAAAGATCTGTAAAATGAAAACACAGGTATTGATACTATTGATATATTTATTGAAAAAAATCCGCACAAAAGTGGACCCATGCAGTTCAAACCCTTCTGTTCAAGGGTCAACTGTAGTTGCCATAGAGATCGTATCACCTGCAAAGCTCAAAACATTTACTATCTGGCCCTTTACAGAAAAAGTGTGTAGATCTTAAGAGTTTTCTCAGGTGGTCACGTAAGAGAATATCCTTATTCTCAGGAGATGGTACTAAAACTTATTTTCAAATGTTTTGGGGAGGGGGGATTATGGGGGGCGGTGTGTGGAGAGAGACAGAGAACACAAATGTAGCAGGAAGTTCACAGCTGCTGCTATATGAGGGGTATATTGTATTAATTGTACCACTCTTTCAAATTTTCGGTAGATTTGAAAATTCTCCAAATGTTGAGAGGGGAAAAAAGACACAAAATGAGTAAAACTGCTTGTAGGTTCATTAATTAAAGCCAGTTTCAGAATTAACTAAAAGAATATATGGATATTCATAACTCATCTCATTTACAGATTGTCTACAATGTGCCAGACTCTCTTAGTTGCTGAGACACAGAGATAAAAGAACTCCTTGGCCTTTACAGCTCTCTGCTCCATAAGAAATCTCAAGTGAATTAGCAGGTCAGAAAAGGCTTTCTGAAGCCCCCTGCCCCCACCCCGGCCCCTTGCAGGTCTGCGGGACTAAGCGTCTAGGAGGCGCACTCGTGGCAAGAATCAAGAGCAGGAGGCAGCGAGGATAGGTCCAGGAAAACGGAGAAGTGGAGCAGCCTGTGCAGAATGCAGAGCAAGACCGCCCTTTGGGAGGGGGCGAAGGCCACCAGCCAGCAGGAAATAACAGACAGGGACAGGCTCGCCGACTTGCCCCTAATTTCCCATGGGCCATACCCAAGAGGCAGGTCAACGATGGGATGGGTGGAGATGGAGATGATATGGAAATGCTCATGGAGGAGATGAGAGAAATCAGGAGAAAACTTAGGGAGCTGCAGTTGAGGAACTGTCTGCGTATCCTTATGGGGGAGCTCTCTAATCACCATGACCATCATGATGAATTTTGCCTTATGCCTTGATTCCTGCCATTTTCCACGAGATTAATACTGTGATTCCCATTTTCATTCTCCTTTTCCTTAGATTTTCCTGATATGCCTTTACTGATCCGTTTGCTGTGAACCTTATGTAATTTCCATGTGTCAGGTGGGTTCTGTGTTACCAGCTTCTCACTGGAGGTTGCCTGGGCACCCAATCTAAGTTTCTGTCAACAGTAGAGTTTCACCCATTTGCATGGGAAAATGTAAAGCTAATAAAGCAATTAAATAGCAAAAAAAAAAAAAGAAAGAAAGAAAGAAAAGGTTTTCTGGAGGTGAGTCCTTCTGACTCTTACAAGACAAGTGAAAGTTAGGCAAGAAAATCGGGAAAGGGTTTTTCAGACAGAAAAGTCTAAGCACAGAACTGTTGGAAAACCTCACATGTTCAGGGTAGTTGTTAGTTACGGCTGGGAAAAGGCTAAGTGGGCTGGAACCCTGGGAAACACCTACATGTAAGGAAGAGAAGTAAGAAGGAACAACTGCAGAGGTAGGAAAACAAGGATAGTAGTATCTAGAAGGCCAAGGGGATCTGTTTCTGTAAGTGTGGAGTGATGGAAAGAGCCTGGGCCTCAGACAGGCCTGGGTTCTAGTCTAGCTCTGTCACTTACACTGTTTGTTTACTCATTTGTAAAATGAAGGTAATATCTAATTCACAGAGATGTTTTGAGGTAAATGAGATAATAATTGTAAAGAATAGTAACTAAATAGTGGTACAGCTCTTTTAGAATTTGTTTAGCAGGTTTTCTGGTCCGCACTGGAACATCCCCCCACCCCCAGAAAAAGAATAGCAACTGACTGATTTATAACTGGAATTATAAAGAGGCAGTGTTCGAGAGTGAAATGTTATAGGAAGGTGCGTTCACCTACGAACTGACATATGCACTTAATTAAAAAACAAAGAGGTCATTGTGACCTCTGTGAAGGCAATTCTGGTCATGGGATAGGGAGGACAGTCACCTTGCCACAGGAGAATGAGAAAATGGCAAGAGTAAGCAAAAATTACTTTCAAAAAATAGGACATTGAAAGGAAGGAGAGAAATAGGACATAAGATAGGAGGGGGTAATGTAGAGGACAGGTATGTCTGTAAGTTCAATTACTATCTTTATGCTGATGACTTCTTTATTTTTCAGCCCAGATACCTCAAGAGTGCCAGATCTATATTTCCTTCTGGCTATCTGGTTTCTGGATACCTTACAAAAGCCTTTCAAACCCAACATGTCAAAACTGAACTCAGAGAATTCCACCATCGTCCTTTGAAACAGCCTCTTGGTATGTGTAGAGTGAGCATTCTTGATTTTGACAACTCTTGAGTGACTCTAGAAATCAGTGACTAGTGTCTGCCAATTGCTGGCACACACTTCTGAACCAATATGCGTGAGGCTCAGTTAGTGGCTGCGGCCAGTTAGGTTCCAAATTCCAAATATATAACAGCTAGCTGAAAAATACCACCCAGCTGTTATATATTCCTGGATGTGTATTAGAGTAGCACTCCCAGCTGATATTTTTCTGTCAAAAATGGACTTATAGGGCTTCCCTGGTGGTGCAGTGGTTGAGAGTCCGCCTGCCGATGCAGGGGACGCGGGTTCGTGCCCCGGTCCGGGAGGATCCCACATGGCGCGGAGCGGCTGGGCCCGTGAGCCGTGGCCGCTGAGCCTGCGCGTCCGGAGCCTGTGCTCCAGCAACGGGAGAGGCCACGACAGTGAGAGGCCCGCGTACCGCAAAAAAAAAAAAAAAAAAAATGGACTTATAATTCAAAAAGCCAATCCTGCTGCAGTTGCCCCTTGAACAACACAAGTTTGAACTGCGCAGGTCCACTTATACTGATATATGGATTTTTTTTTTTTTCAATAAATAGGCTGAATCTGCAGTTGGCTGAATCTGCAGTTGGCTGAATCTGCGATGCGGCCTTGTGAATACAGAGGACTGACTGTAAAGTTATACTCAGATTTTCGACTGCACTGGGGGTAGGAGCCCTTAACCCCGGCATTGTTCAAGGGGCAATGGAACTCTTAATGAAACTGAAAAAAAAAGTCTGCGAAAGTAATGATTCTTAGACAGAAAATAAAAATGGTTAATTTTATGTGACAACCTGACTGGGCCACCGAGTACCCAGATATTTGGCCAAACATTACTCTCGTGTTTCTGTAAAGGCGTTTTTGGATGAGATTAACATTTAAATCAGTCGACTGAGTAAAGCAGATCGCTCTCATTAATGTGAGTGGGCTTCATCCAATCAGCTGAAGGCCAGAATAGAAAAAAAAAAAAAAGGCTGACTTTCCCCAAGTAAGAGAGAATTCTCCCTGCCTGACAGCCTTCAAACTGGGACCGGCTTTTTTCCTGCCTTCCTACAGTCTGTTCTCATCACGAGTTCCCAGCTGTAGATGCTTTAAAACATGTCAGCTGTTTTTCCTTTGCTTAAAATTTTCCGACAACTCTTCACGCCAAGAAATGACCAAATTCCTTACACAATACAATGCCCACTTTTTCTACATGCCTCCTCCCACCCCCCAATCTTTCTGATATCATCTTCTACACACTTCCCCCTTGTTCACTGCGCTCCAACCACGCTGGTCTCCCTGCTATTCCTCGAACATGTTAAGCAAGCTCCCGCTTTAGGGCCTTTGCACTTGCTGTTCCACCCTGCTTAGAAAATTCGTACCCCCAAAGGCCACACAGATCTTTTAACCTCCCTCAGGTTTCTGCTCAAATGTTACCAAGGTTTACCTTTAATAGGTATTTAAAATTGAGCTCAGTGGATGAAAAATATGCAGCAGAAGGTTGTGCCCCAATAACTAGATCCACAGCATCATTCCCCTCCTAGGGCCCAGGATTGACACCTCTCGCCCGCCCCCGCCCCAAGTCCACACGGCCTCTCTGTCGGGTAAGGCTTCCCTGCACTTCCACCCTCAGGCAATCAGTTAATCCCCAGCCCACGGGCTGCAGTTCCTCCCCAAGCTGGGGCACAGTCACCACTCACCGCTCCAACGACCGGCAGGAAAGGGCAAACGCTGCCAAGCTCCGTCTTAGCTCTTTGCTGATCTCCGACTCTCGCTCCGCGGTTCACTTTAGCGTCGCTCTAGGACTGCGGGAGGACTGCGGCTCGATGGCCTTCTGCTCCCGCCTCGCAGGAGGCGGCCAAGCTCCCAACGGTTGGCTGAACGTTCTCCAAGCCCCGCAGCTGAGAGGGGCGTCCCGTTGTGCGCTTACTGTTTTTTCATTTTTTAAGCCGAAATTTATTTTATTCATGTAAAAAACGGGCCAGCTCACTTTACTGTTATCACAAACAGCTGGCGTTCCACTTTGCTTACTCACGTAATTAAAACACGGACACATATATTACCATGTCTTCCCAATTTAAAAAGTCATCAAATACAGTGGAAAAAAGAAATGTCGAAGTATTTTGAAGATTAAATTGAACAATGAACGTATATTTGTATTGAAGGGTTTAAGGTAATAAAAAATTCAGAATTGTTACAAAACGCAAGTTCGTGAGCTGGACGAACAGTGAGGCCAAACCAACCAAAACGTCGGAGTCTGGAACAGAGAAAGGTTTATTGCAGGACCAAGCAAGGAGAACGCGTGGTCCGTGCTCAAAACACTCCCAACTCCCCAAAGGTTTTCAGCAAAGCATTGTTTTAAAAGCCAGGTGACGGTGGTCAAGCTCCTGCACACTTCTCTGATTGGCTGGTGTTGCGGTAACAAGGCGGTTAACATTATCAGTTCTTTGGAGCCTGTAGGTCTGCGGGCTCATGATCATCAAGTAGTTAATTTCTTCCATTTGGTGGTAATTTTAGCATCTGTAAAACAACTCAGGAAGAATGCATCAGATACTATTATCTATGTATCTATACTTCAGAGAGGAGCCACAGCAGAGGATATGGGGGAGGTGTCTGTCCTGGGGAGGCCCCATAGGGTCCTGCTCAGTTACAGTCTGTCTATTACTATGGGAGAGAATAATCAACGATTATTCTCTGCAATGTATGGGGGTGAGGGGATCATATATCACTACAAAAATAAATTCTGCAGAAGAAAACAAATATTCCCTCTCTTGCCCACCTCATCACACACTGTATTTTTATAGTCTGTGAACAAAATAAACCCTTTAAAAAACCTGAACAAACTTTGGTTTCATCATTGATAATTTTGAAACAAATATCATACTAACCATGGTTTTATGACATAATTCATATTGTTTCAAGCCTGAAATTTTCATAACAGGAAAGAAAAAAATTCTATCATCAGGAGAGTTACCTTCTCCTTGAGGGTCAGAGCTCGAAAATATCTTTTAAAAGTTAAAGTAGGGCTTCCCTGGTGGCACATGCCGCGGAGCGGCTGGGCCCGTGAGCCATGGCCGCTGAGCCTGCGCGTCCGGAGCCTGTGCTCCGCAACGGGAGAGGCCACAACAGTGAGAGGCCCGCGTACCGCAAAAAAAAAAAAAAAAAAAAAATTAAAGTAAAATATATTTACTTAAAAGCATTTCCTGGGTTTCCGTGGTGGCGCAGTGGTTGCGAGTCCGCCTGCCGATGCAGAAGACACGGGTTCGTGCCCCGATCCGCAACGATCCCACATGCCGCGGAGCGGCTGGGCCCGTGAGCCATGACCGCTGAGCCTGCGCATCCGGAGCCTGTGCTGCGCAACGGGAGAGGCCACAACAGTAAGAGGCCCGCGTACCGCAAAAAAAAAACAAAAAACAAACTTTTCCTTAGGCTAACAAATCCAGTCAATGCAAATATTTTACTAATTAGAAGTTAATATTCTGTCCTGAAGGGAAAACATACAACTGATTTTTCAAATTTATAAATTAGTGCTTTCCCCCAAAAAAATTATGCAAGGAGTAAACATAAATTTTAATTTTAAAAGGAAGTAAATGTATTCTAATTCATTTACCCCCTTTCAAACTCCCTACCATGGCTGGCTTCTTAAATGTCACTCATATTATCAAGGCTGAGATTATTGGCATTGCGTTGTTTATCCCATGAAAATAAATACACTTAATGTAGCTTGACAAACAAGAGTTTTTCAACAAAAATTCAAGGTGTGCATTTTTATGTAGTCTGTTTGTATCTTTTGGAAGGGGTAGAGGTAGATAAGGTGAGAACAAATCAAAACGCAATCTTTACCAGGACAGAGCTACATTTCACTAATAATACAAATCAATTTTCGAACTTGAGATTTTCATTTTCCAGGATTATCCTCATTTTTGTAAACAAAACTGTCGTCTATATGTTTCCATCAGGTCCATTCATAGGATATTTAAAATAAAAGCTTCCTTTTCTATATGATCAGAGGCACTGTTGCATTACAGCCATGAGTTACAAGTATCCCAGTAGCATGTAAAATTCTTTGATGGCAGGGATCAAGCCTAACTTGCTGTTTGGTTTATCCCTAATATCTGCTATAGTGCCTAGCACATAGAAAGCACTTATAAATATCTTCCCTTTGATTTAATAATTCCACTTCTAGATGGCCATTTTTAGATGACCCAAAGGACTTTTGACCCAATAATTAATTCTATTTCTATATGAGTATGCTACAGATAATACTCTCATACATCCACAAAGATTTTCACTGCAAGTATTGTATAATACCAAAATACAGAAAACATCTTAAACATTGGATAAAACATGGTTCTTCCATACAATAGAATATTATAAAGTCATTAAAAAGAGATAGATTTACATGCATTGATATAAAATATCTCCAATATATATTGTTTAGTGAAAAAAGCAAGGTATAGATCCATCTGTATAGTGTGGTATGGTTTGTTTCTAAAAATGGAAATATACATATGTAACAAGGCGGCTTTCACCCAACTCTCTTTGGGGAAAATCTCAAGCTAGTGTGGTCCAGTGTCAATCAAGTCACATACTGGGGTAAAAGTGCCCTTCTACATCACTCTGCCCTGCCAGATTCTAGAACTGCACTCCTTCTCCTTCAGCTCTGTGGGGTTACCAGGGTCTTGAGCCTTGAAAAGGGGCTTATCCAAATTAGCTTGGTTAGCGCTGAAGTCTCAGAGTTCAGGAAGATGTCACTGGATGACAACAAAAGCCTTACCACAGAACATGAGTGGAGCTCACTCTAAAAGTCTTTTCCAGCATTGGTGCTAGCCAGTCTCTCAATGCTAACTCTCTTGTCCACCTGGTCCCACCTGATCTGATCTCCTTTTCATGAGCTCCTCCTTTATTCTCATTTTGTTCTTTCTCCTCCTAGTCTAGCTGGTGCCTAATCTACTCTTTGGAATACTCAAGCACTCTGGATCGTTATCTTTTTTATGTCTATTTTTACGGATAAATCCTATCACCCCTTCAATCAGGTACTCGGCTTCTAAGTCAAAGCCAAGCTTTTCTTCAAGAAAACTTTGGCTTTCAGCACCTGTACTCTCTAGTCTATATTTTAAAAAAAATCATTCAAAACTGTAGTGGGCATTTGTTGGTTGCCTACCCCCCCCTTCCCAACATTATTCTGATTTTCACTCAGGTATCCATTCCTTGCCCATGTAGCCCATTAGGGTGACAAAACCTGCAGATTCAGGAGTAGGCCATTCTATTTCCCTTGCAACAATTCCTTTTGTGGGGAAGGGCATGTGACCTAAGCTAATCTAATTAGGCTGCATCTCAGTATTCTTGTTTGGAATGCCAGGACAAAAATGTTCTCTCTTCATAGGTGGACCAGGAAAATATATAACCAAACTCAGGAGCTTTGGCAGCCTTTTCGTTATTTAAGGGAAACCAGCCTGAAGAGGAAAATGAGCCAATAAACCCCTACTTTTTAACTCAGTGTTAAATGGAAACCAGAAATATACACTCAATTGAATCCTTTGTTCTTTGTGGGGTTCTTCTGGTTCTCCCTGGGGTAAATGAACGGCTCCATGAGGCAATGAAGCCCTCAAAGAGAGAAAAGTCAGAGCAACAGGGAAAAAAACAAAAAACCCTTCAGGTTAATAGATCCAATTTTTAGCCTGCAACATACATGCTTGTATATACACGGAACTTATGGACAGATATAGAAGATTCCAAAAAGAGATTTCTTTGGGGAGAAGGATCAGGGGCTGGGGTAAAAGACTTACATTTTACTGACTTTCCTCCTGTAGTGTTTGAATATTTTTAAAAACGTGCACATTTTACTTTTAAAATTAAAAATAACAAAAAATAAATTGCTAAAGAGATCTCAAAAAGCAGTTTTTTCTTGAGGAACTTATAGTAGGTACAGCAGCATCATAAAGCCTTTTAATTTTGGTCAGATAAAATTCTTAAAAGTCCAGCTATAGAACAGAAGTTCTTATTTGTCATCTTTCCTTTTTGTCTTTCGGTACACCATCTCTCTGAAACTAGCTAGAATCTTATTCTCTCTTCCGTCTTTCTTCTTGGTTAAAGGATGCAAGGGCTCTCTTCTCATCAGCACTATAGATCTGGTTCTCTTTACGCAGTTGCACAGCCTCCATTCTGCAATGCCTGCTACCACTCATAACATAACCTAAGCATTCAAAAGAAGCAATCTCTTCACTTCTCAGCCCAATTTCACCTATTCGTGGGTTATGCTTTCCAGCTTTTACATACTCAGCCATAGCTGCACCTTCACCTGGAAGCAGAGCATGGCCGTAGTTCAAAGCTTCCTCATCTTGAGAGGTGTGTATTATAGGTGCCTCTGGACCTATTAGAGCCATGTTATCTGCAATCTTTGACTGCTCAATCCAGATATCTTCTGGCAACTCCCCTTCTGAATCCTTAGAGCGTTTGACACTGGATTCTTTTTAGTCTTCTTCGTCTTTTTCTTGGGCTTTTTAGCTCTGTGCTTCTTTTTCTTCTCTTTCTTCTTGGCTTTTGTTGCTCTCTTTTTATCATCATCAGAGCTAGTGTCATAGTCTGAATTACTGTCGCTATTATCAGACTTTGGACTTTTTCTTTCTTTTCTTATTTTTTGAACGACTGGCCTTTTTCCTTTTTTCTTCGGAGCGGGAACGTGAACTGCTGTTCTTCTTAGTCTTTACCTCTTCATCCTCAACTGGGGTGCGTTCACCAGAATCTGGCTCAGGAAACTCTGGAGACAGCTCCCACACCTCAGGTGCTCCCAACTCCCCAGTCCTTTCTCTCTCTTTCAGCCTCCCCTGACGATAGCTCTCCTCCTTCTCCTTCTCATAGTCTTCCGCCCACTGCCTGTCGCCCGCATAGTGGTGGTGATGGTAGCGGTATCCGCCATAGTAGACAGAAGAGGACGAGAAAGCGTAGTTGCGGAGCCCGGTGGGCCGCTCCCGAGATCCAGAGCGGCTAAAGGTACAAGGAGCGCCGACGCCCGACCCACCCCACTGAGGCCTGAGGCCCTCGCGGCCGCGGGAGTGCGAGTGGGATTGGGAACGGCTGTCCCCACGGTGATGGTCTGGTCTGCACGGAAGGCAGGCTCCCCGACGAGCTGCGTCGCCGTCTCCTAGAGGCTGGGGTGTCCTCGGGGTAGCGCGACCGGGACACTGGCACCACGAGCCGCGCTTTCACAAGGGCAGTTACTACAAAGACCGGGACTGACGGCGATTCCCGACCACGCAAGCGCTCTAGCAACGGTCCTGCGCACGACTTCCGCTTCCGGCGCTTGCCAGAAGAAAACCCAATCAGCATGTGGACTGTGAGGCCACTGTTTTGGTTGAGGCTGCGTGGTGGCCTCTTCGCAAGAGCGGATAAAGGGGGCGTGGCCGCGCCTGTTGTCAGGATTTACATTCCCCATCCTGAGCCCCGTGGGAACGTTAAAAGAGGAATTCGCATCAGTGAATCCCTCTACTGTTCAAACACTCCCTTCTCTACATGGTTACTTGCCGTTAAGCATCTTGATACCCTCTCTCCTATCATTCTCACTTCCGCCCTCTTTATCTTTACCCCTTGGTGAAGTTTCCCTACTTCTCACGCTCCTCTTGTTAACTCCTTAAAAAGGACCTTGTCCACCATCTTCATGTCAGAGATACGTTTACGTTTATTAATGACTACCAAATCCCACTTGGAAGCAAGACCCAGAACTTATTTTAAAATCAAAGTTTGAGCTCAGCCTGAGTTAAGTGAGGACTGGAGTCATGATTTGTATTCTTAAATTCGCAAAACACAGGGAAGCATCTAACCCAGGCTTGTAGATGTCTCCTTATCTAATTGAGCTTTTCAGAAACTGTTGTTTGGGAACCACGTTCTGCACACACTTTGTTCACTCTCTAAAATGGCAAACATTTCATGGAAGATTACTTCCCCTGGATCTTAAATGTGCATAGACATTACCGTCATCTTGGTTCTCTATAGTTAAGTTGACCTGCTCAGTTAATTGACAGACTTGGAAAGTGACAGAAAAGTTAAGTCAGAACTTAGGAATGGTGCTTTCCTGATGCTAGGCGTCTAAATGAATAAAATGGAGAAATTAAATAGAACCAAATGAGGTCATTTGATCTAAGTAAAATTTTAGTAATGTGATTGAAGGAGACAAGGACTGGCATGGTGCCCTGCCATAAACTATGCTACCTTAGGAACTGGCAAATAGGAGGGAGTATTAAAAATGAATGGTCACATGTATGGTGAAAATATCACAATGGATAAAGTATTACAGATTCTCTGTAAGTAAAAATGTCATATTATATGTAAAAAAATATTCTTTTGGATAAAATTAAGCCACTTAGTATTAGATGGGGTTTTCAAATATTGATTGATTGATGGAATATCTCTTTCAGATAATATATGGGAAAATTAGTTTTAGAATATAGTTTTGTTCCTTAAGAAAACTATTATCTAGAACAGGGATTAGCAAACTTTTTCTGTAACAGGCCAATAGTAAATATTTTAGACTTTGTGGACCAAGAGACAAAATTGAGGATATTACATATGCACTTATATAATAAGACAGAAAACAAATTTCCACACATTTTTATTAATGAAATATAATTATCTTATTCAAACTATAATAATTGAGTACAATTTTTCGTAATACAGGTCTTCTGATGGGAAGAATGAAAAAAATTTTTTGAGAAAATAACATTTTGCTTAATTGGGGTGCTGCCATTGTAGAGCAAAAGCAGTGCCATAGACAATATGATCACATTTATAAACTAACTCCAGAGTGAATTTTTCTAAAGATGACAGAGGCCCAAACATGGAGAGAGAGCTTTTCTCTACATTTCATTTTAAGGGGCTTTTTTTCCCATTAAGAAGGAATGTTACCTTTTAAGGAGTACCTTGTTGGTGCTAGAATGTTTCTCTTTATGGTTGAACAGGTATTTCTGCTGATGGGGAGGTTTGGTTGATGCATAATGCAGATACACAATGCACAGTAGAGGAAAGAGAGGAGGCCAAAGAGCAGAGAAAAAAAAAATTTTTTTTCTTTTGGCCACACCACGTGGCATGAGGGATCTTAGTTCCCCGACCAGGGATCGAACCCAGGCCCCCTGCAGTGGAAATGCAGAGTCTTAACCACTGAACTGCCAGGGAAGTCCCCAGAGAAAATTTTTTATGTTTAAGTTTTCCTTGTCTTGCCATAAAATATGAATTTTATTTCACAAATAATACAAAAGAACAAGCTGGATCAATTTCCAGATTCACTCATTTAATAGGAACTCTGCTAGGGGCTAAGGATGCTCTGGTAAGCCTGTCATTTATCTTACACATATGTCTCAGCCCTTCTATACCCCCTGCTGTAGCGGGTCTGAAAGGCTACAAACTTCATTTCCGAGGATCCCAATGCTGATGGGCAGAATTGGTGAGGAACAGAGGGAAGAAAACGGTTAAAATTTTTAACACTTTAGTTAATACCTGAAACTATAGTTATTTTCTGACAGCTTGGAAATTATGCAATGTGTTAGTTGTTTAAGAATTCGCTCAGATGAAAGGAATAATCACATGGTTTATTACTATTATACAAATAAGTTACATTAGGGTTGTTCAGATTTTTTTTTCCCTAGACCCTTAAAAATCTTGAAGTAGCTTAGAAATTTGAATAAAAATGGGAATTTGGAAAGTTGTGCAGAGGATTTTGGATGACAACCCAATTCCTAATAAACAAAATACATCGAACAGGCAGGAATACATCACAGTATTCAGCCATTAATTGGGAAAGGAGACCAGAAGCACTTGCTATGTTCAAATTCCAAGGTCTTAGATTGATGTGGTAAACAGAAAGGACTTGCTAATGCTACAGACAAAGTGAGAAATGTGGGTAGATGCAGAAATAAAAGGATATTTCTACAATAAAATGTTATGTTAACAAAAAAAGTCCACAGGAAAGTAGTCATCCCCAGATATTTCTGTAGCAGCAACTCCATTTAAAACGTACAAAACAGGTACCACATTTCAGAGCTGACTGAAAAAAAGTTCCTGCATTTGAATTCGTCAGACCCAATTTTAGCTATCACAAGGAGTAACAAAAGATAGACTAAAAAGTGTGTTTAGAGAAAAGTAGATAAGTTAAGTTTACTGAGTAAAGTTCTCATTATGAATAATTGAGATGGAACCACACAGATGATTTGGGACATCACTACAAGATAAGATCAACACTGTCACACGCTTGTGTCAGGACACTTTTTTTAGAGAGCCTTTACTATTAAACAATTGTCATTCCAATATATAGAGGTTTTGGCTAACAAAGTGTTTAACCTCCATTTCTCTATCAATATTAACGTTTTCAGATTATTTATCCAGCACTTCTTATTTGTATGAGCAGATCCTCGCAAGCCTGTGAGGTAAGTTGGCACTCCTACTATCTTTTTTCCCACTAAAGGAGGAGAAAGAGGGACTTCCCTGGTGGCGCAGTGGTTAAGAATCTGCCTGCCAATGAAGGGGACATGGGAAGATCCCACGTGCCCCGGAGCAACTAAGCCCGTGTGCTACAACTACTGAGCCTATGCTCTAGAGCCTGTGAGCCACTACTACTGAGCCCCTGCACCATAACTGAAGCCCGGGCGCCTAGAGCCCATGCTCTGCAACAAGAGAAGCCACCACGATGAGAAGCCCATGCACCGCAACAAAGAGTAGCCCCCGCTCACCCGCAAGTAGAGTAAGCCCGTGCGCAGCAACGAAGACCCAACGCAGCCGGAGAAGGAAAAGAAACAGAATCTTTTGCAGGAATACACACATCTTTACCAAAATTAAGAACCCATCTAGGAGGGCTATTCATCAAAAATCTCTTTTTCTACCCAAGTAGAAAAAATAGCTATAATTAGTTACTTATTAATGAAAAGGAAGAAGAAAGAAAATGGGGGATTTCAGCATTGTTTCAATTGGAGAAGTGAAGTATTGGATTGGCCAAAAACTTCCAAAACCCCAATGAACTTTTTGGCCAATCCAACAGAATGGCTAATTGACACTAAAATTCCTAAATACAATTTTTAAAAGCATGAAAAGTGACGTTTTATTCCACTTTATATACTGCTTATATCTAACTAAGCAGCTTATTCTATGGGGTCTAATTTCATCTGAAAATAATTTTTTTGACCATCCTTTTAAATAGGCTAGAGTTAAACCCATTTTATAATTCACTTACTTATAAACACACATTTGTTATATACAAAAGTGGGGTGTCTAAAAGACTATCAGCAAAGTAACTTTTTAATTATACAATAATGCCAGATAGTTTCCTAAATAATATTTTTATCATAAAATGTCAGTGGCTCCCCAGTGTTACTGAATAAAATTTCAACCCCTTGCTCTGGCATTGAAGGCCGCTACAATGTATGTATCTCTTCAAACTTGCCTTAGTTACTAAATTTGACAAACTCCTTTAGTCTTTTCAGCTAACATGTCACCCTGTCCATGCAATAGCACACAGCCAGAAGTAACCTTTCCCTCCTCTGAACTTCCACAGCATTCAGTTCACCACTCACAAGTTATTTACCATGGCACTGTCTTATTTTTATGTGCAAGTCTTATCAATATTACTATACTGAAAGCTTAAGCCCAAGTATGTATGCATGTGTGTGTGTATGCTTTATCGCTTTCATTGTCAGGCATAGTAGGCACTCAAAAGTATTTTTCTATAATCTTTCCTTCCTCTACGGAGAAGTCTTTTAGGTTTGGAAGGAGCAGAAAGAGTGAAAGGAGGTGCAGTGGTCCTTTGTTGATCTCAATAAATTATACTTATTAAGTGTATAATGTTTTCTGGTTTGTAAAAGGCTTTATATGTATCTCTTTACATGACATAAGAAACAAACACCAAAGAAAAATGAACAATGTTTAAGATCAGGGCTATTAGCAAATCGTTAGGAAAAATAAAGATAAGGAGACAAGAGGAAATGGCTAGCTTTGCGGAGGTAACAAAAATACGGTTAATTTAAAAGGAAATTTTAAAAGCCTAGAAAAGATTAACTGGAGGACGTCTACAGGATTTTAGAACACTAAAGTTTTAAATTATACTGCAACAAGGGGATAATGAAGGCAATGAAAGATTGTAGGGAAATGATAAAGGAAGAGCCCCACCGTTTGCAAAGTCCCTAGTCAGCCAGGGGTACTTCAGAGCAGGAATCCAGCAAGGGTACTTGAGAACAGAAGAAAACGCTATGCTGGGGACGATTTCCTCAGAGGCAGAACCCATTCTTGTTAAAGCTGGAAGCTGGGGACGGGCACTCAGGCACCTACGAAGAAGGTAGCAGTCTCTGAAGAACTTAGCAGAAGGTGATCTGGGTGAAAACAGGAGATATCGTGAAATTCTTGAGAGTCTTGACTTCACAGGTTGATACTTTGAATGTTGTGGAATTGTTTTGGTCAGATACCCAGGACTCCCAATGTGTTTCTGAAAAGATACATTTTCTCCTACTGCCCATACTTGGCTCTATCAACATTGGCTGCCTCTGACCCAATCTCCCTCTCCCCAACCACAGGGCAGTTTTAAAAACATGAACAATACTTGTTATAAACGTTTGGTGTGAATCCTCTGACCTGGAGGGAGTTTAAGCTTAGCTGGCATGAGCTTTCATGCACACTTGGCTTTAAGTTGGGAGAGAGGGATATGGATGGTGTCTTGGCACTTGGTTAGGCCCAAGATAACCGAAAGGTGAGAAACAAGCTGTTGAGGATCATAGGATTTTTTTTTCTTAATTTAAAAATTTTTTTGGCTGCACAGCCTGTGGGATTTTAGTTCCCGAACTAAGAATTGAACCTGGGCCCTCAGCAGTGGCAGTGTGAAGTCCTAACCACTGGACAGCCAGGGAATTCTCGCATCATAGGATTTTCATCAAGATTCATAATAGTTTTGATCTGACTTGATAAATTGATTTTTATTTACCTGAATGTGAAAGGTTTCCCCCTAAAGAGTAGCAAATTAATTAATTAATTGATTAAAATTAATATGAACTAATGTAGTTAATGTTGACTATAGACTGGAATTGTACAGATGGAGCAGTCTCACAATGTCTTAATGATTAAGAAGCTGTTTAAGGCATTCTTACTATAACTACTATGCTGGTGAAGAAATATGGATTCCTCCACCCCAACTCTGACAATCTTACATATTTGACAATAAATATACTAGAATCCGAATTTAGATAAATATTCTAGACCCAGAATCTAGAACCTCAGAGAATTAGACAAACACAAATGGCCTTAGATAGTCCTCAGAAATCTAGACAACATTAGATTTTCAGAGCTATGAAGGTCGTTTCACTGGTATATTTAATAAATGTTTATAGCACCTGTATGCAAGGCACAATGGGGGTATAAGACATCATTGATCCAACCAACTGGTGAGGAATTCATTATAGGCAAAATGAACAGTCAGAGCAGCAGCCCCCCAAATCAGAGCCATCCACCCAGGAGACGTCATAAAGTGCTGGCCGAGGGTGATTAATTAGCCAGTCTAGAAGCCCATTTAAGTCTAAAAGGTGAGAATCATTTCAGGTCTGACCTCTTCCAGACAACTCTCCCATAGCCTCTTATCAAACAAGTTGTTTTTTTTTTCCAATCACCTTCTAAGATGTAGAAGATAATTCACCTCAGCCAGTCTCTATTTCTAACAAACACCTGATGATGTGTGGGAGTAAATAAAGCCCAGCTCACAATTTTCTAGTCAGCAAGGGCTCCAGGGTGGCTTCAGTTCAACGAGGAGTGAGCACCAACTCTGGCATATAAGACATGGGTCATGGAGACAGAATTTTTTTCCCAGCGTGGCTTCTCTGATGTTGAATAAGGTATGAAGTTCGGGTGAAGCCTTTTCCGCATGTATCACACTGATAGGGTTTCTCACCAGTGTGGATTTTTTGGTGCTCAATAAGGCTTCTATTCCTAGTGAAACTTCTCTCACACTCATTACATTTATAAGACACGGGAGCCTCAACATTTTCCCACTGGCTTCCCATCCTCCCCTGACTCTCCCAGGTCTCTCCACGGTCAGGATTCTGAACGTTTTTATCGCCGTGGATCCTCTGATGTCTCAGGAGATGTGAATTGCGCCTAAAGGCTTTGCCGCACACATTGCACTGGTATGGCTTCTCCCCAGTGTGGATCTTGCGATGTTCAAGGAGGCTGCAGCTCTGGCTAAAGGTTTTCCCGCAGTCATCACACTCGTAGGGCTTCTCCCCGGTGTGAGTTCTCTGGTGTTTGATAAGGTTTGAACTGTGACTGAAGACTTTGCCACATTCCTCACACTCATATGGTTTCTCCCCAGTGTGGACTCTCTGATGAATGACGAGGGCAGAGCTCCCGATGAAGGTCTTGCCACACTCCTCACATTCATAGGGTTTCTCCCCAGTGTGGATTCTCCTGTGCTTAGTCAGGCCTGAACTCTGAGCAAAAGTCTTTCCACATTCATGGCAATAATGCCGCCTATTCCCTGCAGCACTTTTCTGCTTTCTTTGTAACCTGCCCTCCTGATCACCAGCTTCTGCACGTGCAGGAATCTGGCCAATGGCTTCACCCAGGTGGCATGGCATCTGCCCAGACTCTTGTCCTGGATGGTCCTCGTCTGGAGGCAGGTCCCTGATCTTCGTCTGCACTGCACCACCTGAAAAACAAATGACCAGCAACTGTCAATTACGCCCTGCCACAGGGGAGAGCTTCGTGATGAGTCCCAGGGAGGCAAGAATTATAGAGGTGTATACATGCCATGGATGAAGATTTAAGTATTAGAATAAAGATGGGAACAAAGGGGGAGAACAGGGGTGCTGGGGAGGGAGACCTGAGAATGAGAATGGGGCCATTGGAAGAAGGCTACAATCTGGGAATGGAGAGATTGGAGGGAAGGTGGTGAGGCCTGAAGACTGTGCTGGGGATAAATGCAGATGCTCTAAGTTCTAAGAAAGTAAGGCGGGGCCATGTGCTTAGGATTAGATACTAAAAGGGCTGAGCAGAAGGTGACAGTAAACAAGGCAAGTGAAAGGATTTCTAAAATGTTCTATGAGAAACAGGGAAAGTAGGAACTCAGAACTCACTGACCACTGGAAGGTGCAGTCATCTCTGGCTGCACCCCAGGCAGAGGCAGGGTCTGCCAAATAAAACTGGCATCAGTGCTGGGAGATCTGAGCTGGAGCCCCCACTGTGCTGCCAGTGAGCTATGTGAACTCAGACAAGCCAGGCAATCTTGTGCGCCTCTGCACTGCATGCTCATCTCTAAGGCCAGGCTCTGCATTCAATCTCTGGCTCACTTCTAGCTCTCACTCAATGGTCCCATGGCCCACTTCCTGAAGAGATCCCTCAGCTCTCCTGCACTATCAGGGCTAGCAACAGGAAGGGAAGGGGAAGAAATCAGCATTTACTGAGTATCTACTATGAGCTGGACCTGTACTAAGGGCTGTACCTCCTTCATCCCACTTAAACTGAACTGACCAGGACACTGGCAGGACAGATAGAAAAGCAAGGCTCAGAAGGGTTAATAAACTAGTCACACAGCTGGTTAGTAGTTGGGATTCAGAAATGGTGGTTCTAATTCCAAACATAATTCAAACAGTTTCTAACAGCCTAGTAGATTCTAATACACAAAGGAAGCCAGGAAACCTTATAAGAAATCAGTGCCCATTAGTCTTACCCAAGGAGATCAGGCTGCCACAGTTCTCCTGCCTTTCATCTCTGTAGAAGTTCACCTGAGATGAATCCAGCTGTGTCCATCCAGGAGTGAGGGTCAGGGCCACATCTTCCATTTTCAGCAGCCCCTGAAACAGTGAGTAATGCCATGTAATTCCTCTTGCCCAAAATCACTCCCAAAGCTGGGTACATGCAATGAAGGAGCATCCCCTTTACAGGAGCTCTTTACAAAAAAGCAAGTATGGCATACTTATGCCTACTTAACCCTATCTCTAATAACATCTCTGTCAAAAAAATAACCATTAAAGGAAAGAAATACACACATTATCAGTACTTTCACATAAACATCTAAACAGTCCAGAAGGTGAAAGGTTTGGAAAAACAAGGGCCAGTGCAGTGAAAGGAGTGGAACCATATCCAAACTTTTCAAAATATTTGTGGTGTGCTTTGGCAAAGTGGGGATGGGGGCTTATTTGTATTAATGATTTTAAAATACAGTGAAATCTAGGTCTGAGGTGAGGAAAAATCAGGGAAAATAGGTTCTACGGAGCCTCAAATACTGAGATCTTCAAGCAGGACATGAAAGACTGGATAAGAAATTAAAATCCAGGTTAAGTAAAGACTATTCAAATTGTAATATTAAATCTTACACTAAAAGCACATGCCTTATCTGTTCCTTCAAGTTTAAGTTCCTAGAGGGCAGCGGGCATGACTCTATATCCCTCACTAGCAGCACAGTTTATGATACTTAAAAAAACAAAACTACATCACCATCACAACAAAATCTTCAGTTTGTATTTGCTAAATTTCCCTTGCTGAAGAGAAAATCTCCTTGATGAAGGAGCTGACCAAACAGATGGCTAGGAAGAGCAGGGAAGCACAGTCTCCAAGCTAGGAGTGAAACAGGAAAATCTTCTTAAGTGAATACCAAAATAATGACAGATGATGATTAGCAACCTTGGGATAAATGAGAATACTCAAACTCCATGTAGATCCAGGATGAGGGTGGAGGAGGCATGGAGAGAAAGGGATCTGATGGGAAGCCCATCAGCAGTGAAGGGTGCTGGGTGCTGGGGGAGGGACAGGGGTTCCACCTCACCTGGGACTCTGGGGCAAGCCTGGCGGCTACCACTTCATCTCCTCTGCAGCGCCCTCCAGAGGCAAGCCTAGGAACCTGGAGAACTAAGAAGGAAAGAAGCTCTGGATGAGATTGACCCTGACATTCAACCTCCCTGGCATTCAGCCTCCGTGAGCCGTGAAGTCCAAGTTCAAAAACTGCATAAATTCCCATAAAGAAGTTTATACAGTGTGTCTTTCCAAAATTCCTGATCCCTGGCAGCTCAAATCCTATGGCCTGAAGAGATGTGATGTACTCCACAGATGCACAAAACAATGGGCTGGATCCTTGGTAAGAAGTGGTAGCAACATAAAAACAAAACAAAGCATTCCATCTGAAGAGTCTTTAATCTTGAATTTTGCTGAGAGAGGGAATAAGAGGATTTCTGTGGTTTCTTTTTTTGGCCGCACCATGCGGCATGAGGAACTTCCCTGACCAGAGATTGAACCTGTGCA
Organism: Orcinus orca; assembly: GCF_937001465.1. Lineage (NCBI taxonomy): Eukaryota > Metazoa > Chordata > Mammalia > Artiodactyla > Delphinidae > Orcinus > Orcinus orca. Next base: position 84,148,928 of record NC_064568.1, read on the forward strand.
ACCTGCAGTGGAAGCACGGAGTCTTAAGCACTGGACCACCAGGGAAGTCCCAAAGATTTTCATTGTTGTTAAAAGTTCTTTAGTAGCTCTTTGGGTGCTTTATTCTTTTCTTTTCTTTCTTTTTTTTTTTGGCTGCATTGGGTCTTCGTTGCTGTGAGCAGGCTTTCTCTAGTTGTGGCGAGCGGGGACTACTCTTCGTTGCGGTGCACAGGCTTCTCATTGTGGTGGTTTCTCTTGTTGTAGAGCACGGGCTCTAGGCACATGGGCTTCAGTAGTTGTGGCACACAGGCTCAGTAGTTGTGGCTTGTGGGTTCTAGAGCGCAGGCTCAGTAGTTGTGGTGCACAGGCTCAGTTGCTCCACAGCATGTGGGATCTTCCCGGAGCAGGACTCGAACCCGTGTTCCCTGCATCAGCAGGTAGATTCTTAACCACTGTGCCACCAGGGAAGCCCTGGGTGCTTTATTCTTTAGTTCTGAAAGACTAAGAGGAGTCAGATAAGGCTGGGCCCAGAAAGGAGGAAATGGGAGTCTGCCTATATAGAACTTGCTCAGATTTGAGAGAAGTAAAGGGGAACTTTAGGTTTTCCTATGAAAGGTGAACTTTGCTGGAGGCAGTAAACAAGTTAGGTTAGGCTAGGACCTCTGTTCAGAAATAAAGATTTCCTGTTGGCTGGTGTATCCCAGTGTTGTTTGTCTTGGAAATCTGCCCAGATGTTCACAGTATGTGGGGAACACTCGGGAACATAAAAGTTTCCTACTGAGTGATTTTCACCCTGTTGTAAGTGACAGGTTTAGAAGATTTATACTCTTTGGTTTGTAGAAATCCTACAATTCTGGAATATTCTGACTGGCTTTACATATTCTGCCTTATATTCCTCATAGCACTCACCAATATCTGAAATCATATTAATTTATTTGCTATTCTCCTTACTAGAATGTAAGTTCCATTGGAGGAAGAAATCTGTCCTACTGACAATGCTATCCCTGGTACCTACAACACTGGCTACCACGTAGGGAGCCTCCAGAAATATATGTTGAATGAATGGAGATCACTGTGTTGCTACAAAAATCAACTCTTTCCAAACACCAATTTTAATAAAGTCTTATTTACCCTGTCTAGGTTTGGTTAGGAAAGCTTTCCACTATTGTTTGAAATTTCCCTATTAGTCTCAGTCTCAAAGTAAAGTAGATCTGCAAGGGGCATATAAGACACCCATCAATAGATCTTGTAGGTGATCCTTAAATAAAATTGGTTGGAGTCTGCAGAATTCATATTGCCCAGAAGATAATACTCACTTCTGTCTGGTAAGGAGTGGGATCCCAGAGATTCATGCTTGAGTGGAGCCTTTCTTGGCTGGAACTGGGTATTTCGTGACCTCTGAGCTGGTGTCAACACTGCCATCTTGCAACAGAACAGTTCTTGCCCCTGGTCACCACCTGGGACCTAGAAGTCATTCATTTATTTATTCATCAGACACTTCTATCACACTCTCTATGTGCTAGTACTTTCTATTTCCCAGGCACTATTTCTAAGAGCTTCATGAATATTAAGTCACTTGATGTAGAGCACAACAACCTTATGAGCTAGGTACTTTTATTATCTGTATTTTTGTAATGGGGAAACTGAGGCACAATGTTTAAGCAACTTGCCCAAGGTCACCCAGGTAAAAGCAGAAATGTTAGGATGGGAGCTCAGGCAGAATGAATCTAGCGCCCACGCTCTTAAGCATTACTCTGTACTCCCTCATTACATATATTTGTGCTTTTATGAAAACTCTTTGGGAATTGGGGCTAAGTTCTCAGAGAATACTAATATGTTTTCTTATCTAAAAAATGAAAATAATAATTTCTAGCTTATAGGGTTTTGGAGACCAGCAAATAAGATTGCAGTGTGCGAAATCACCTAACACAGGGCCTGGTACATGGTATGTCCTCATTAAATGAAGGTTTCCTTCCAGACATTTGTCATTAATTAATTTTCGAGTCACTTTCATAATAATTAGCTCATGTGCAGCTTAGAATTTCCCATATCTTCTGTAAAGAATGAAGAGCCTGAAGCTGAGACTTGAGATGATTTTTCTCTATTACAGGGCTAAGGGGCACAAATGCCAACTCAAGAACCTTGGTCTCTGGGTCACGGGTTAGAAGTCTTTGGTCTGGTTATGTACATGCTGAAAGGAACACACAAGGACACAGAATACTGCAAAGGGAAAATAGACTCATACAACATTCAGGAAGGTGCAAGTAAAAATGAGCCCTGGGGTTTCTAACTTGTGGTCCACCGACTCCCTCCCACGTATTCCATGAATGTGAATAGGAAAAATAACTATTTTTACTAGCTTCTAAGCAAAATTTAGCATTTCCTTCAATTATGAATGGAAGCAACAAACCAAGGTGTTATAAGCAGTACACAGGAATCTGTCACCAACTGAAACTGCAGATGTTCTCATACCACATTACAATCAGGTAAATGTCAAAGTCATTCATCGCCACTTTGAAATTATACTAGTTATTAGGCCTGTCTCTAGATGTTAATATTTAGTGCATTAATTTTAAAAAGCACATATATAACTTTATAATACATTTAATGCTTTGCTAACTGTATTTCAATATAATTGAGTTCTTTTTAATCCTTTATATTTTCCCTTATGTATTTAAAAAATACTATTATGTGAAGGAGTCCAGGGACTTCACCTTACTGGCAAAGAGGTTCAGGTACAAAAAGAGACTGAGAACTTCTGGATCTTAAAGAAAAGCCCCTCACTCTGATCTGGAGATTTCAGGAAGAAACAGACCACAGCTTTCAGAGGCTAAACCTGTTCTCTCTACCTGCGGCATCGGCTCATCCAACTGCTTCTCCAAATACTCCAAGAGCACCACCACCTCCTCCCCGCTCTCCGGATGCTGCTTCCGCACCCAGCTCTGCAGGTCCCTCGGCAGGATGGTCAGGAACTGCTCCAGCACCAGCACTTCCAGGATCTGCTCCTTAGTGTGCACCTCTGGCCGCAGCCACAGTCGGCAGAGCTCCCGGAGCCGGCTCAGAGCCTCGCGGGGCCCCTCAGCCTCCGGGTAGCGGAAGCCTCGGAAGCGCTGGCGGGAGTGCTCGGAGCCCGGAGCTGGGCTGCCTGGGGCGACCGCCTCAGCAGCCAAGGCGGAGGCTTCCTCCTTCTCCACCTTCACGGTCAGGATCCCGGTCCGGTCCTCTGCAGACTGGGCGTCCAAGGCTGCGCTTTCCTTCGATTCTCTAGCCATCCTGGACCAAGGCAGTACTTGGGCCTCAGTCTAGCTGGGAGTTGTATTTCTTCGGAAAATTCTTGAAAGGTGGGAAATCACAATTATACTGTAAAACTGCAGTGGTCCCCTTCCGCGTGTCCAGGGGCCCAGGACACCCCTGGGGCGCAACTTCACAGATTGCCCCCTGTAGTCCGTGCCTTTGCAGCGTCCTCCTCTGCACCCCACCCCGAATCCCACAATAAGTAACCCCAAAGGATGTCTTGGTGGAATGAACAGATTCCAGATGCTGGAGAAAAATTGAGGATGGGGCACAGGAAGCCTCGGTGGGAATCAATGCCACTTCCCGGGCTCTCTAGGAAGCACCTCTCGGTGGTTGTCCCCGAGTTAACCCGTTAGCAACCACGCCCTTACCTCCACTCAAGGGAAGCAGTTAGGGGAAGGAGAAAAAAAGGATGACAGGCTCTGTATCATAAGAAATAAGACTAGATCTTTCAGTCCTGTAAGAATGCTGTTGTGCCCCCCCCCCATGCTCTGATGTAAAGCTTGACTACAGAGCTGGCATAAGATTGACACTAAAATTCAGTAGAAAGCAGAGCTTCCTCAGAGCACCAGGCAGGAGGACATGCCCTTTCTCTCAGAAACATCGAAGACCACATCACCAGGCACTTGCTTGGAGAAGCAGTGGCTGCCCCTGGCTCTTGCTCCACTCCAGCTGCCATTCTTCCTTCCCTTTCAAGGCTAAACTACTTGAAGGAAAGCCCTCCTATCTCTGACTCTAGTCCTCACCTTAACACACTGTAGGCGGCAAACTGCCAACAAAGACATTGAGATTGCTCCTGCAAAAGTAACTAGAGATTCTGTCCCTCTTCCCCTCCACACACAACAGCTACCACTTTGTATTTTCCATGGCTTCCTCTCAGGCAACCAGAATTTCCAGGCTTCCCACTATCAGAAACTCTCTAGTCCCTGGCATCAGGGACCATACTATCTTGGGCTTTCATTCTTGTTTCTTTCCAGCCCTCATTTATGGTCTGGAATAGTGGTTAGATCCGCCGACTCTCAAGCCAAGTTTCCTGGGTATGTAATCTTGGCTGTACCACGTACTAGCTGGGTGACCTTGGTAAATTACTTATCCTCTCTGTGCCTGACTTACCCAATCTATAAATGGGGATAGTAACAGTAGATAGTGATGGAGGAAATTTTTGCCTGTTGAGGTATGGGGAAGTCATTCTGACTTATATGGTGTACATCTGTTCTAACCATTAAAAAAGAATGCATTTACCATATTGTTCACAATCTCCACTTTGAAGACAGAGATAAATCCCCCCCCAGCCTGCCCATGATGCCAATGCTATTACTCCTTCAAAGATAAGGGTCCCTTCCCAGACACCAAGGTCATGCTGACTCGCTGTGTATGTGCTAATCTGTCTCTTTTGAAACCTTGAAGGAATGCACCCGTCATGTTTGATATTTGTTCTTTGTTCTGACAAGATATGAAACTGTGGTTCGGGCATCCAAAATGGAACCGGGTAACCATTGTGCATGTGGTTTCAGAAATGTTCCTGCGTCACTGAGAACCTGAATTTTCTAAACTGTATCAAACTCAAGGACACTACCAGCTGTTCTCAAAACAATATCTGCTAGTAGCTGCCAGCTGCAACCTTAAGGTCTCAAGGTCTCCCCTTGTAACTATGTAACCCATTTTGGGCCCCAACCAACCCTTGCTTAGCAAGTACCCTTACTTCTTGCCAGCTCCAATCCTAATTTATTTATTTGGCTGTGTCAGGTCTTAGTTGTGGCATGTGGGATCTTTCGTTGTGGTGCATGTGCAGGCTCAGTAGTTGCAGCATGCAGGCTCTCTAGTTGTGGCACGTGGGCTCTAGAGCACGTGGGCTTAGATGCCCTGTGGCATGTGGGATCTTAGTTCCCCGACCAGGGATCGTACCCATGTCCCCTGCATTGGAAGGCAGATTCTTAAACACTGGACCACCAGGGAAGTCCCCTCCAATCCTAATTCTTGACAATTTGTGTACAAATTGTTTTTTGCCTACCTAAGCCCCTGCCCCCCATTTTGTAGTCTGACAGAACACCATTCAAGTGCTTCTTGAATCCATGTCTCTTGGGTTACAGTCCTCAGTTTGGCTCAAATAAAACTCTTTTCTATTATTATTATAGATTGTTTATTGATTATTGCATTGATGAAAGGGATGTTGTGAGCATTAAGGTGAGTTTTTGTGTAAAGTGCTTAGAACAATGCCTGGCCTATAATAAATTAGGCCTACCCTAAAATGGAAGCCCCGAGATTCCTTTGAACCAGGCAGGATTAGATTTTAAGCCAGAAATGACTGCAAAGTTATTTTGGTGGACCAAGATGTCAGTAAGTCCCCTTTCTACCCAATGGAATACAAGTTTGGTAGAAGTTCATTAAATGGAAGAATACCATGCTGATACCTTCCTGAGTTATTTTGTTTGTTTGTTTTTATAAATTTATTTATTTATTTATTTTTGGCTGTGTTGGGTCTTCATTTCTGTGCGAGGTCTTTCTCCAGTTGTAGCGAGCGGGGGCCACTCTTCATCGCGGTGTGTGGGCCTCTCACTGTCGCGGCCTCTTGTTGAGGAGCACAGGCTCCAGACGCACAGGCTCAGTAGTTGTGGCTCACGGGCCCAGTTGCTCCGCGGCATGTGGGATCCTCCCAGACCAGGGCTCGAACCAGTGTCCCCTGCATCAGCAGGCAGACTCTCAACCACTGCGCCACAAGGGAAGCTCCCTTCCTGAGTTTTTATTCCCTAGTTTTTGTTCCCTCTGCAGTTCAAGGGATAACAAAGAGATAAAACTTAAGAAAATGAGAGATGTCAAGGCTGTTACAAAGGAAAACTACTAGAAAATATTCTTCTCTTGATGAGCTGCCACACTAGGTACAGGGCACTGCCATGAAGCATTGGCAAAATAAGTGAACCTGAATCTAGTTTCTAGATCCTAATGCCTTTGTATAGGTGAGATACAGAAGCAAGTTAAGCAGTTTTCAAACACCTCAGCACATTAGGATCACTGAGGAGCTTTTAAAACATCCTGATACCTTGGCTGAAACCGAAATCGATTAAATCAGAATGTCAGAGGGTGGGACTCAGGCATGAATGACTTTAAATATTTCCTAGGTGATTCCAGTATGCAGCTGAGTTTGAGAATTAATGAATTAAATGATACTTAAAAGAAGTAATCAACCAAATCCAGAATGTGGGACATTCTATATTCTATAGAACAGAAGATTCAGGTTCTTCAACAAATAAATGGCATCTTTCAAAAGGGCAGGGGAGAAAGGGGAGCTGTCATATATTAAAAGAGACTGAATAGATATACCAACCAAATGCAACGGTAAACCTTATTTGGGCCCTAATCAGACCAAAACAACTGTAAAATGGCATATTTGAGACAACTGGGAAAACTATATCACAATGGCATTAAGGAATCACTACCAAGTTAGTTGCCATAATGATACTATGTTCATGTTAAGAAAAAAGTCCTCATTTGTTAGAAATTCATACTGAAATTTGTACTTGTGGGTGAACTGATATAAGGTCTAGATTTGCTTTGAAATACTCAGAAAGAAACAGAGGAAAAAAGAAAATGGTGCAAAGATGAGAGTTGTTGAAGTTACGTGAGAGGCAGAGGGGGGTTCATTGTAATATTCTCTTTACACTTATATGTTTGAAATTTTCCATAGTAATTTTCTTTTAAATTAAACAAAATCCTACCTTCCTTCCAGAATAATTCCATCCAAAAGGCAGGGCCAAAGGAAGTGGGAGAGGAGGTGGCATCCCAGCCCAGAGTGAGTTCGGAGCCCCAGTGAGTGAGAAGAGTGTTCAGAGGGGTGAAGGAAGGAAGCTACAGCAGGAAAATTTATACTGATATATTACAACTACCTACTCCACAGACCCCATTCAAGTTTCACCAACGTAAGATCTGAGGTCTGAGCCCATGAGAGGAGCAAGACGACATGGGGAAATTGATTACACACAGGAAGGATTAATCAATTAAGTAAATACACAGATATTGGGAGCCAGATTCCTCATGTCAGAAAAGGAGTTACAAACATGAAAAAGAGAAAGGCCGAAATGTATCCTGTGGTATTGGATTGGAATTGAAGGTATCAGCATGAACTCAATTCCCAATATCTACAGTTACTTATAGAAATAAATATAGATGTAGGCATGTAGGTGTATACGTGTATATACAGTATTTGATAAATAGCACTGCAATGTTTTGATATAAATGGAAAAAAAAATTTGGTTGACAAATAAAAAATTACTTCCAGTTGTTTAAAGACTTAAAAGTCAAAAAGGAAAACTTTCACACTTTTAGAAAAAAATTAGAAGCATTTTTTTATGCTCTTGAATAAAGCAAGATTTCTTTTAAAATACACAAACTGCACAAAATGTGAAGGAAAAATTTCGTAAATTTGACATCATTAAAATTTAAAACTACATCAAAAGACACTGGAAACAAGTAGAAACTACAAACAGAAGACTGACAGAAGATATTTGCAAGCCATATGATCAACAAGGATCAATATACAGACTATACAGAGAGCACTAACAAATAAACAAGAAAAAAGCCAACAATCAAACAGAATAATTGACAAGAACCATACACAGGCAATTCATAGATGTGGAATCTGGAATGACCAACAAACATAAGCAAAGATCCTTAACCTCATTATTTACTAAGAGAAGATAAATTTTAAGCCATTTCATACCCATACCTCAGCAAAATTTTGCAGAGTTTCAATAATATTTGCTAGTAAGAATGTGAAAATTTTTGAACTCTTGTACACAGCTGATGGGTGTGTAAGCCGGTATGCTCATCTTAAAAAGCAATGTCAGGGGCTTCCCTGGTGGCGCAGTGGTTGAAAGTCCACCTGCCGATGCAGGGGACACGGGTTTGTGACCCAGTCCGGGAAGATCCCATATGCCGCGGAGCGGCTGGGCCCATGAGCCATGGTCGCTGAGCCTGCGCGTCCGGAGCCTGTGCTCCACAACATTGAGAGGCCCGCGTACAGCCAAAAAAAAAAAAAAAAAAAAGCAATGTCAGGGACTTCCTTGGTGGTCCAGTGGGTAAGACTCTGTGCTCCCAATGCTGGGGGCATGGGTTAGATCCCTGATCAGGAAACTAAGATCCCACATGGCACGGCCAAAAAAAAAACAAAACTATGTCAGTATATACTGTATAGTAAAGTTGAAAATGATATACACATGGACTTAACAGCTTTAAATTATTTAACCTGTAGGAGTCTTGTACATGAACAATAATGTTAATTGAGTCACTTTTCTGAGCCAGACACTGTTTTAGATATTCAGGATACAACAGTAACAAAAAAACAACAAAGATTTCTGCCCTCATGGAGTTTATATTCCAGTGGGGATTAACAAAAAAATAAACTATGAGAAGAATAAATACATAAATTTTAATAGGACGTCACGAGCACAATGTTTTAAAAAAAGGAATAAAAGAATAAAACAGAATTAGGACAAGACCCTGGTCATTTTTTTACCAGTCTATTCCTCAAGATTGTTTATGTAGCTGGTAATCTTGAAAGATGAGATAACACATCCCAGTGGTCAATTACCAGGCTTACTTACTGCTTGTTATAAAAGCTGAGGATTTCCTAAATTCAGGCTTCCCTGGATGCAGCATAGGCATGTTGTGTGTAGAGCATCCACCTGAGCCCATCATGTCACCTCCTTGGGACTTGGGGGCAAGGGCAACTGATGTAAATACGATGATCTCATGCTGCTTGCTATCTATGAATAACAAGTGTTAGGCTTGCTATCTATAAGAAATGGGGTGGGAAAAAAAGAAAAAAAGTAAAAAAAAGATCAGGGCCTTATATCCTGGACCCATGCAACAAGACATGTAGGAGCACAAAAGGCCCAAGGAGGACTGTCACGCCTAAGGGTTTTGAGAATTGGAGAAGAATAACAATTACAAGGACTTTTAAATAGTATGGGTATTTGGGGGGTGGGGAGGTGGGCGGGCATCGATGCATTGGAGAAACACAATGAAATTCTGAAGGCAAAATGTGAAAGGCATTGGGCCTCCTTAGAATCATATAAAATCCTTTGTTTCTGGCCCAGGAACTCGTATTTTATGCCAGATTCCATGAAACAATCACAGGCTAAGTTAATTAGCTTGTTACTAGAGTAAAATGAAATCCCAGACCCTTAAAATCTGAGAAAATATGTCCAACAGTCTTTGTTGATGTCCTTTTGCACGTATTTGTTCTTGGGTCAAAGACTCTGGTTATGCATACACACCTATGTCATGATTTGGAGCATTACTTATGAATTTTCCTTAGACATATATTCCCTTTCAGTATTATAGTGATAAAGCTTTGCATGCATAATGATTTTTTAATAATTCAAATTCCCTCAAGATATATACATATATTGGTATAGGAGGCCAGCACTCACTCTAGACACATTTTAACTCTTGCACTGCTTTTACCTCTTGAGGAACAGTCACCTGCTGCCAGACAAAATTAAAGGTATTATGGCTAATTTGTAGACTCCTTAAAAATATTTCAGTTTATTAACTCCTCCCCATGGTCACTTTTAAAGACCCCCTTGAAACTAAAAGATTCACTTCTCTGCTGAAACACAGAGAAATTTAGGGACTGCTCAAGTTCCCCATCTAATTACTAGCAATTTTAGCACTAGAAGCTTTGTTACCCAGAGCTTCAGTTATCCAGTAAGATTTCTACCCACCTATATTGTTTCTCATGAACAGTACCCCTCACCTACATTATTCATCAGCTGTTGTACAGGTAACAGTGGTGACTCTCCTGGCTTGGGTAGTCCACAGTCCCATGAATAAGACTGGAATTTCAGTCAGACCTAAGGAAACAGATTCAGGAAAGTAAATAACAGAAGTGGAGGAAGTTGGAAAGTGGCAAATGACATCAAGCACTTGGTTAGGTACTGCCACTGTGAAAGGCTACAGCATGAGCTGTGATGAAAGCCAGCCTTTGATGTGATCTCAAAGAGAAGTCTAGTATATTCCTTCTCTCTCCATTTCTCTACCTTGCTCCCAAGGGGATTGGGCAAACCTGGAAACACTGCCTCAGATACCTGCATTTTCTCTACGAGTCAAAGAAAGTTTCCTAAGGGTGAACAGAATGTAGAAGACATCTAGGATTTCCCAAATTGTGGGTTGAGTTCTGAGTTAACTTCTTGCTATATGAGCTTCAGAGAATCTCCTGGTTACAGCCTTCATCTAGCTCATCTGATACTAATACCTTTCTGTTCAACAATTAGTTCTATACCTTGAAAGTGCCCCCAAAGCATTGGCCTCTGATGCATTGGGTATCATCTTGTTAAATATTCAAGGGTAGGATGACCAGCAACTGGTCCGAGTGTGAGGATGTCATCCAGAATGTGAAGAGGAGGTAGTGACTGTGCTGGAGGATCTGGAGAGAGAACTTGGTGAACCAGGAGAGCAGATGAAAAGGTTGATGTGGGACTCTGTGTGTGTGTGTGTGTGTGTGTGTGTTTGTGTGTGTGTGTGTGTTTGATACAAAACAAAAGTGGGTGAGTCAGGGCTCTTTCTGAATAGGCTCCACCACACCTATTTCTTGTCATTCCACCACCCCTCGAGCAGTGGTTCTTGACTTCATTTAGTTCTCCAACCCTTTTGAAAATATGATGGACATTATGGGTCCTCAGTGTATTAAAATTAATCACTACCATAGTAATGCCCTTTTGAATCTAAATGTTCTTAATTACTCATAGGTCCCAGCTGATCCTCTCGAGAAGGAAAGAAGGAGTTGTTATGTCTCCAAACAGATCAGGAACCCCTGAAATTTCACCTCTGGTCCCATAAGCCACATCCCCTTTAAGAGGCTAGTGAGGGGAAAGGCTGCCTCTGGGGGCTCACCTTTTCTAGAAAGCCTCAGCTGACTTCACAGGGAGGTGAGCCACTCTGCAGAAGTGAGAGTTTCAGGAAGTCAAATGGACAAGTATGAATTTTTGGTTTTTTAACACATGTTTTTTCTGGTTACACACATTTTTTTAAAAATTGATTGAATGCTAAATTTGTAATTACTCCTTAGTTTATAAGGACAGAGAGACCAGAATCACATGGTAAATAAAAGCATCTCCTGAACTGATTCTCTTTAAACTGTAATTTTTAAAAAATCTTGACTCCATTTTTGATGTTTGATCACTGACAGCTTTCAACCTCTATCTTCCCCTTCCCTTCTGCCCCACATCTGGGCAAGTTTATAAGAAATCCCAGTGCCTCCTCACTTGGCACCTGAAGGAAGTTCAAGCTATGCAAGCCCTTATCTATTTGTGCAATGAGAACTATTTCCTGGACCCATCCCCTAATCACAATAAAAACCAGGGCCACTAACTCTCACTCTCCTTATGCTACTCAAGCCAGTTCTGGACCAGCTTGGGTGCTGCCCTGCTATCTCCAGAGAGTTCCATGATGAGAGTAATAAATTTTTCATACATTCTTGTGTGTGTGCATGGCATCATCTCTAGTAACTGGGAAGCGGGGTCCATACCACCTCTGTAGGATCATCACATTCACAGTTCAAAGATAAGTAACACAGAATGTGAAAGGGCCATATAATCCCCCATCCACCCTAGTTACCATGTTGACAGTTTGTTGCATATTTGCCCTGCACAGTCAAATCTTGACGCATCCATAACCATTCTGTACCATTCTGGATAAGTTCCTATGCCCATCTTCAGTCCTTTTACCGACTGATGTCCACTGTCTGAACTTTTCCTTCCTTTCTTCATCCCACGTACATGTTCTCTGTCTTTCTGGCCCCTGGCACCACAGATTTCATCTTTCTCATGCCCTTCTCATATTATTCCCTCTTCATATACTTTTCAGATATACACAAACTTCCTACTCTTGCATTTCATTTGGAAGATTTTCTCCCTTACAACAGGTCCCTTCTTTTCACTGGATTATTGTTTCAGATGGAAAGGTCAGGACTGATAAACGGATAGCAGTTCCAAAGAAAATACAGTTATATGGGAAGGTATGTAGAACACTGAATGAGAGCATTCACCAGGATCCTAAGTGTGAAAAAAACAATGGACATGAGATTAGATCAGAACATCAGCAGACAACTCCAGACCTAAGCAAAGCGACAGAAGGGAAAAACTCAGGACATTTAATATGGTAGTTTTTAAAGCATCTTATGGATGATGACCCAATGCTCCGATGTCTTGTACTCAGAATACCGATGACTTTTTGTAACGCTGAAGATGTGACGGGAAAGCACTAAGGGAATTTCAGGTGACTAAGCTCAAATGAGGGAATCTGAGAATACCAGTATGAAGCATGACACTGTAAACAGATTGGAATTTGGAGTCAAAAGCCAAGGGTTTAACTAAGAAGACCCGATGTGAGATGTTAACACTAGAGGAAGCTGGGTGAACGGTATATAAGCACTCTATCTTTGCAACTTTGTTATAAGTCTAAAATTATTCCATAATTTAAAGTTACTAAAAATAAAAGTCCAGGGTTTAAGCCTTGGTGCTGAGGCTTGGGTTTTGTGAATCTTCAATTCCTCATCTGTAAAACAGGATAATGATAATACTCATTTCCCTGTGTGGTTGTTGTGAGGACCAACTGTGGTTAAGTAAGTGGAACCCAGCCAGTGCTGGTCACTATCCCAGGGGAGCATCACGCAGGTGTCAGAGGGAAGCAGTAGGCACAAAAGGTATTTACTATGCAGGTACTGGTCACGGGGAACACCAAAGACCCATTTACTGTAAAACATCAGCAGAGCTCTACGGGATCTTTAGGGGTTAAACACAGATACAGATCTTTCTGGCATGTTGGCTATAGCAGTGCCATTTATTACATTATTAGAAAAGTTTAGCAGCCATCTCAAAAAGAATAAATAAGAGAGATGGGGGTAGTAAGAACAGGAAAGCGCAAAGGAACCAAAGGGAAAGTAGCAGCTTCAAAAACCCAAACCTCCCTCTTTGAATGTCCCCAGACCAAAATACACTTAGTGGAGACAGGAAGAAAGGCGTTTTCTAGTCTCAACCTACCCCGCACGACTTGGCCAGTGATCTGGAAAACTTGCACACAGCTTGGATTAGACCAGCTCTGCCACCACGTGGATCTTCTGATGGCGGATGAGGTTGCAGTGGCGATTAAAGCTTTTCCCACATTTGTTGCAATGGTGAGGTCGCTCCCCTGTGTGGCTTCTCTGATGCTCGATGAGAAATGAACGCCGACCGTAGCTCTTGTTGCACTGGCTGCACTGATAGGGCTTTTCTCCCTTGTGGATTCTCTGATGCTGGATGAGACCGGCACTCTGACTGAAGGCCTTCCCACACTCCTTACAGTGGTACCGTTTCTGAATATTGTGGATTCCTCGGTGATTAAAAAGACCCGAACTCCGACTGAAGGTTTTCCCACACTCATTACATTCGTAGGGTCTTTCTCCAGTGTGAACTCTTTGATGTCGAACAAGACCTGAGCTCTGAGCAAAGCTCTTCCCACATTCTTCACATCTGTGTGGTCCGGTTCCTAAGGGGTTTCCCCAGTGCCTCTCTACCCCACCCTTGCAGTCACCAACTTCTCTGTGTCGCGGATCCTGCTGTGATATCTCCCAGGTCTGTCCGTAAGACATTTTCCCATGTGGTTCCACTCTCTTAGGACAGTCTTTCCTTAGCACCAACTCTCTGTTCTCAGTCTTGGTCATTCCATCTGAAACAAAAAAGACCAGGTAAATGTCACTTGTCCCCTGAGCCTAGTGACAGGAGGGTCACTATGTGCACAGAAATGCAAGGTGCTTCTATTCTGATGTCGCTCTACGTCATAGAGTAGGCAGGAGGTTAGAAGCAGAAGGGCCAGTGTGTTAACACCTTCTTCTAGGTAATGAGGGAGGTTTGCCCTCTTTGGAGAAATGCAGCTTGATCCACCCCAACATGGATGGGGCCTGGAGAGAATTTTTTTTATACTTCTTCACGGGAAGAGAAGGGTCAGGATCAGAGTGGCTTCTTTGGAGTCTTCCCTGAGAACTCCCTCCCCTCTGTGAGGCAGGGAGCCTCCAAGTGACCCTTTCCAAGGAAACTGACCTTATGTATACATTCATTCAGTCAGTCATTTATGGAACAAGCGCTGAGCTTCTCCTATTCTAGGTGCTTCAGGCAGTACTTTATGTTTCTAATCCATAACCATCCCAGGTACATCCCCAGCACAAAGCCTTTGCTCTAGCGCCTCTCTCTTTCTGGAAAGCTCGGACCTCAGATAACAGCAACCCTCACTCTCTCACTTCCTTCAAGTTTTTGCTCAATTCTCACCCTAATTCTTCTATTTAAAACTACAATCTGTGTGCCCCATCCATAGCAGTCATAACCCCCTTAGGCAGTTCTATTTGTGCTTCATTCCATAACACCACCTCCTAACATATCATCTCCTTATTTATATGCTTATTGTCTGTCTCCCCCTTGCTACAATCTCATCTCCGCGGAAACAGGATCTTTCTGGTTTATTCCCTGAGAAGCAAGCTTGGCACATAGTGGCTGATCAATAAATATTTGCTGAATGAATAAAAGAGAAAGGACTGAAATCAGTGCTACTACTATGGCCTCAATTGACTGGCCCAGGGACCAGCACTGAGGCAAAGGCTGCCTGTAGGACTGGTTCATGTTGGACAGTGTCCAACCAACCCAATTAGACCCTCTCTGCTTGGAAGAGTTGAAGGTGAGAATGGAGACAAACAGACCCAAACTGTCTAAACACTAGAGAGCAGCTGCTGTGGAATTCTTAGGGTTCCCAAGGTGTGATTCCCACCTTGCAACCCAGAAAAGCCCAAGGAAAATTGCCCCCAACCCCCTCCTTTAACCAACATCTGGCTTTTTCTCCCATATCTAACTGCACTGTCCCTCACACACCTGGATAGGTACCTCTTAGGACTCCTGTGGGGTGAGACCATGGTTCTTCTCCTCCTTTTAGCTGGGAGATGACAACAGGTTTGCAAAACAGAAATGTGCCTGCAGAGAAGAAATGGGCCACAAGTGAGATCAGTACTGCTGCCCAAACTTCACATTTATATCTGAAATGCACAAAGGAACTGGGTAGAATATAAAAACGAAGACATTTCTCACCTTTTAATAATTATCATTTATACAGCCTTCCATGACTTACAAAGCACTTTCACATACATTATCAAACTAATTCACCACAAACCCCCTGATGCTATTATCCCACTTCTTTAAAGAACTAGGAAAAAAAAAAGAACTAGGAAAAAAATAAAAGGCAGACAGACATATAGCTAGACAGACTCTATATTTAGAAAAAAGTCTGGAAAATGTACAGCAATTTGACAAGAGTGGTTACTCCTGGGGAGTTGGACTTAGAGGAGAACTTTTACTTTTTACCATGTAAACTTATGCATTATTTGTATTTTCTTTTACTATCACTAAGAATTCTAAACGAAATTCAAACTCGGTGATATAAAGTAACTTTAAATGTTGCTTGGCTAAAAAACCAAACAGCTGGAACTTCGATTTGGTCCTTTTAATCCCAAACACTATGTTGCTTTACAAAATAAGCTTGTCCTAAATGTATAACACACACCTGCATTGATAGTCCTATAGGGAGAATTCTCTGATCTGTAGATGCCCTCTGGATACTCTCCTGTAGCCACTGTAGATGCTTAATAAATATTTGTTGAATGAATGAATGACTAGATGGATGGATGGGGGAACAGACTTACTCAGATGTACCCTGGAGGAAGGGTTCTCAGCAGGGTTCTAGGTGCAGTTTGGAAAGTAGAAGAAAGGAGAAAATAAATGGAAAATGAAAAATCCAAGTTCATGGGGAGAGGAGGAAGAAAGTAGCAAAGAAACTGACTGGAAAGATGCTCATAAAGGGGGAAAATGAAACCAGAAAGAATTTTAATAAGATGAAGTCATGGGAGTCAGAGGAAGGTCTGCAGTGTGCACAGAATTTACTCATCAAATATAATTTTAATTTAAATCAAGAGATGTGTTCCAAAATCCAAGATAACTGTATGATTGGTAGGATAAATGAAATGAATAGAAGCAGGAGGCAGAGCAGCAAGAAAAGCTGTGACTTGGATACATATGGAGTAATGTGAAAATGAAAACAGGAAACCTCTGCTGTAGATGGGTTACCAGAAGGGTAACAAGTCAGAAAGAGGCTGTGATGTTATGTGTGGGAAATTAGACAGAATTTGGAGCCAAATTCTGCAGGGAGAGCTAGAATGGGAAGGCAGCTGACTCAGCCCCAAGTGCCCACTACTATACCCACTGGTGCCCAGTACTGACACCACTAAGGAGATTGCATACAAGGAAATGGCAAAGTCTATTCCACTGGATTTTCTCATCCAGTTTGCCACCTACTAAGCATATCTCATATCTTCTGACTGCAAATGTAAACCCAAATTGACAAGGGTGGCACTGGTAGTTTCTGATAAGAACAGTTACTATATATTAAGCATAATGCGTGCCAAGTGTTTTTCACAAATTGTTTGTATTCAACGCTCACAACAACCTTCTGAGGTACATTTTTGTTATAGACTGAACTGTGTTATCCCCACTGCGAATTCGTATGTTGAAGCCCTGTTTTTGTTTATTTATTTGTTTAATTTTGGCTGCATTGGGTGTTCGATGCTGCACCCGGGTTTCTCTAGTTGCGGCAAGCGGGGGCTACTCTTCGTTGCGGTGTGCGGGCTTCTCATTGCGGTGGCTTCTCTTGTTGCGGAGCACGGGCTCTAGGAGCGTGGGCTCAGTAGTTGTGGCTCGCGGGCTCTAGAGTGCAGGCTCAGTAGTTGTGGCACATGGGCTTAGTTGCTCCGCGGCATGTGGGATCTTCCCAGACCAGGGCTCGAACCCGTGTCTCCTGCACTGGCAGGCGGATTCTTAACCACTGCACCACCAGGGAAGCCCTGAAGCCCTGTTTTTGGAGATAAGGTCTTTAGGGAGATAATTAAGGTAATTAAAGGTGGGGCCATAATCCAATAGGACTGATGTTCTTAGAAGAAGAGGAAGAACTACCAGAGCGCTCTCTGACTCTGTCTCTCTCTCTCTCTCTCCACAGGCACATGCAGAGAGGAATGCCCATGTGAGGACACAGCAAGAAGGCCGCTCTCTACAATCCAGGAAGACAGGTCTCACCAGAAACCAACTCTGATGGCACTCTGCTCTTCAATTTCTAGCCTCCAGAACTATGAGAAAAAAAACTTCTGTTGTTTAAGCCACCCAGTCTGTGATATTCTGTTACAGCAGCCTGAGCAGACTAAGACAATACTATTATTAACCCCATTTTGCAGATGAAGAAACCTTGATCAATCGGTTAAGTAACCTGCCCAGGTACAAGCAGCTTCCAAGAGGCAAAGCCATGATATGAACCTGTCTGTCAAACCTTGAAGCCCATTCTCTAAAGTTGTGCTCCACAGTGATTCCTAAAAGTCTTCTTAATGTACCATGTGCCAGCAGACAAGAGAGCTTCCAGGATGGTACCCAGGGGAAGACTGCATGCAGAGGATCGGGACAAAGACAAGCACACTAGGCACTCGGAAGCACTGAACATTGCTGGTAAAGCGTCTTCTGACCCCCTGGTTTCCCAGCTCTGTTTTTTTGTTGGTTTGTACTTGACCAGGTGGGATATGTTCAACACCAGATAAATCCTGTCCCTCACCTGTCTTTCCGATACGGTGGGGCTCCTGAGCAGGGTCACATGTGAGCTGGGGCTCCTTAGGCTGGGACTGAAGGCCCAGTGACATCTGCTCTCCTAGAGACACTGTCTCTTTAGAGAGGACTTCTCGTCGGTGTCTGTAGGCTACCAACTAGAAATAAAGAGACAAGATGTGAATTCTGAAGAAATTGATTGTCTAAAGAAACATTTCCCAGAGAGAAGCAGAAAGCTGAGTCTCATTTAATCAGCAAAGTCAAGAGGATACAAAGCAGAGGACACAAAGGTCCTTGGTGACCTACATATACTCTTTCCCTAGCGAATCTCCCTTCCTACCTCATGTTGTGGTTCATCGAGCTCTCTCTCCAGATCCTCCAGCAGAATCACTGCCTCTTCCCCACTCTCTGGACAGTGCTCCTGCACCCAGCCCTGCACCTCCTTGGGCAGGATACACAGGAACTGCTCCAGCACCAGCAGGTCCAGAATTTGCTCCTTCGTGCTCACATGCGGCCTCAACCACTGGTAGCAAAGATCCCGGAGTCGGGTGAGAGCCTCCCTTGGTCCAGGGGTCTCCTGGTAGCAGAGCTGTCGAAAGCGCCTTCGGAAGATCTCCCTTGCCAGTGGATTATTGCGTTTCAGTCCGGATTCCTGCGTTTGGAGGTGACTTTCTGCCTCTGCTTTCACTGTCAGTTCTTCCCAAACATCACGAGCTTGAACATCCAGGGATATAACCTCCTTGGAGTCTGTATTCATTTTGATCTTGAACAGCTTAAAAGGCACCCTCTAGCTGGAGCTATGTTTTAGAAACACCTTTGGAAGTTCCCTCCTAAGCAGTAAAAATCACTGTTTAGGTAGAAAAATGGCAATAGTTAATGACAAAAAACTGATAATATAAGCAACTGTCATACACCTAAAGCTCTTCACTGAAAGTAAAGTGACTTGGTAACCAAAGATGAGAATAGTGGAAAATATAAGGTCATAATGTACAAAAAGCATAGGTTTTCAAGTTACCCAGACCTAGGTTTTATTCCAGTTCTAACTTTTACTAATTGTTTGACCTTGTGCCAATTTCTTATCTTGTTTCAATCTCAGTTTTTTAATGTGAAAAAGAAATAGCAATAATACCATACGGAGTTCATGGAGGAATTAAGGGCCATACAGATCACTCAGAATGGTTAAAAAGTTCAGACTCACTGTATAAAAATCAAATTAGAGAAAGAATAAATGGAAATATTGCTCTTGCCTTTAAAAATAATTTTTTAAAATTTATTTATTTGGCCGCGCCGGGTCTTATTTGCGGCACGGGGGATCATTTAGTTAGGGGGGCGGGATCTAGTTCCCTGACCAGGGATAGAACCCGGGCCCCTGGCATTGGGAGCGCGGAGTCTTACCCACTGGACCACCAGGGAAGTCCCTGTTGTTCTTGTCTTTGACTAAATGAACTAACTTTTATTGAAATCTTTACTTGAGTTTTTTAAATTAATCTTCAAAACAACCATTAAGGCTGGTTTCATTTTTACTAAATTTACAGAAAGGAAAGCTTAGGTCGACTGCAAGTCCTGTGAGCTTTCCACACTGCTCTGCTGCTTCCTAAGAGTAACAGCCAACACTGTACAACAGTCTACAACATGCTTTCAGATACAAGACCACATTTAATCCTCACAATTACCCTCTGAGGTTTGATTACAATCACTATTTCACCAGATAAGAAATGGGAGCCAGGGGAAGTTAAGTAAGTTTCTTAAGGTCAAATTCTTTGTGCGGACAGTTCTCAGAATCCACAGAAGCCCAAGAGAAAAGTGTGCTCATATCCAGGCAGTGCCTGAGACCCAGGAGGACTGAGTGTCTCCAAAATGTCAGGAGTGCAGACCAGAAGCTGAATTCCAGCTTGACAGGCCCTGTGGCAGACAGCTAGGGAATCGGAATCCGGGGCTTAGGGGTGGGAGGGGAAGAGCAGGGAGCCCTGATTATGTACTTTTAATTTCTAGGCTCCCCAGGGATTTGTACGCACTCCAAGGTTTGAGAATCAATGAACTAAGGGAAAGGGAATCGGAAAATGTCACATTCTGCACTTGACAAGCAGTCATTCAACGCCCTTTCATCTGCTTTTAGAACCAAAGAGTGAGAGTGTATAGACACTGGCTCTCCACGAGGAAGGCTGCAAAAAGTCTTTACAAATTTGTCCTTAACTTCCTTGTCCCCGAGGATATTTCCCCAGACTCCAGGCGTTTCCTGCCCTGAGTCCTAATCCTGCTGCCGTTATTCACCGCAGTGAACCTCCCCGAGACCTCTCCCGCGTAACGTCCCCCCAGCCCGGGTGACGGATCGGCTCCAGGATCGCGGGGCACGACCACTGCCCCCTCCCCCAACTCCGCCCTCCCCGGGGCCGAGGCTCACTTTCCACACCCCTTTCTCAGCCACACCCACCCAACCCCGGTTCCCGGGCCGACTCACCGGACCTGGAAAAGGTGAGGAGGTTGGGAGCTCCCGCCCCGACGCTGGGAGGACCGCGCCGGGAACAATGGCCCTGCGGGAAAGACGCCAGCCCGCCGCGGGGCCCACCGCGCACGGGCACTTCCGGCCGGTCTAGGATTCAGTGTCTCGTTTCCTACCTCCTACGCGTGCCTCACCTGGAACCAGCCGCCAATTTCCTGGGCGTCCGCTTCGATTTCAACTGTGAATCACATAATCAGAATTCGTTACGTGTGTGGACCCCAGATAGGTCTTATGAAGCACAAAACGTTAATTATTGAAAATGCTTATTTTTAACACATTTAAAAAATTAATACATTACCTATGACTTTTTAAAAGGCTTAGACAATGCCAAAATTAATAAAGTAAAAGGTGAAATCCCATCCTGTCCCTCCTAAGCCTCAGTTCCCTGAGATAACCGCTGTCACCGTTAGCTTGGAATTTGCATGTATAATTCTCATCTCTGTCTCTCTCTCACACACGTTAGATAGATAGATGGATAGACAGGAATTGAGCTATTTTACATTTAGCTTTTCCCCCATCACTTATTTTAACGTTTTCACGTCATGTATCCCAGACATCTTTATCAGTCAGGCAGGTCTAACTCATTTAGTGGCTGCATAATAATAGTACATCAAGTACATGCCTGGCAATTTATTTGACCAGGCCCTTACATATTGATAGAGGTCTTCTTTCCTTCCTACTTTTCTTCCCTCCTTCCTTCCTTTTTTTTGTTTGTTTGGTTTGGTTTTGGTTTTATATGTTTGTTTGTTTGCTACAAAGTTGTCTGGATTCTTAGTAGTAATATAAAATCAGTCCAAAACCTATTAAATTACCTTTATTAGTACCAAAGAGCATAATTATAAGTACTGTTTGTCATTCATTAATTTTATTATGCCAAAAAGAATGGTGGTAATTCATAGTAATTCATAGTAATTCAAAGTAATTCATAGTAATTCATAGTAATTCAAAGTAATTCATTGCTTTGTTTTAATGGAACCTCGTTGTTTATTTATTTTATCACAGTAATAAAAAAGCATCTTGTATGTTAATGGAGGTTCCATGATGCTTTTTTTTTTTTTTTTTTTTGCGGTATGCGGGCCTCTCACTGTTGTGGCCTCTCCCGTTGCGGAGCATAGGCTCCGGACGCGCAGGCTCAGCGGCCATGGCTCATGGGCCCAGCCGTTCCGCGGCATGTGGGATCTTCCCAGACCGGGGCACGAGCCCGTCTCCCCTGCATCTGCAGGCAGACCCTCAACCACTGCGCCACCAGGGAAGCCCCCCATGATGCATTTTAACTCCAAAACTGTAGCTGTGTAAATTTCTTTAGTTGTTTTACACAACCTAGCCATCTGAGGTCATTAAATAAGCTCAAGCTTCATCCTTTACTTTAGCTTCTTCCAAATATCCAATAACTGTGTATTAAGAGCACCAGCATGAAGAAAACTTGCCCCCAATCCTGATCACTTTCTCCAGCATACCTCACTTGCAAAGCCCTCAGTACAACTTTCCTAAAAACTAAAAAATGGGAGTAAATGCTCAACTTCTCTTGGGCTTTAAATGTGTTATTCTCTTCCATTTTTGATGCCTATCTGTGACAAGTAAACACAGTTTTCACGCTCTCAAATGTCTCACTAACAGTTAATTAGGCTCTTTAACTGGCTTATGTGTGCTTGTTAAGTAGGTCAACTATAGGACTCAGGCCAGTTAGACTCTAGGGTCAAGTGGACAGCACATTGGACTTCCTTGTGGTCCAGAGAAAGACTGGCTCCCACTTGTCTGTTTGGAGGAAGATTCCCCTATAGCAGTACCTTGATGAGTGTCTTGGTACAGAAGGGATTATTTTTAACTTAGAATTGGGGCTTTCTACTCAAAATATTTAAAATGCCATTAGCTCAGAGACAAGAAGAAATGCTGACTACATGGCTTACTACAAAGATCGAGGGTCACCTGAATCTGGAAACAGGCATATTGGGATACTGACTCTACTGTGTGTTATGTCGTAAGTTCAAGAAAAGAAGAAGGAGGAGGGGAAGGAGGAGGAAATGTTTTGGAGGATTGGTAACACAGAGATTGAGGGAACTAGCTGGTATGTGGTGAGATTCAAGTGTAAAACTATTTGTGTCCCATACAAATCTTCATTAACCCACCAGGTAAGAGGTTTCAGTAAGCAAGTGGGTACGCTGATCTGCCCTATGGATGTCAGCAACTGTTTTTTCAGCTCAGTGTTTGATCAAGGAACTTTTGAACATGGTGACCATGACTACCATGATAAAGGATGTGCATACACTCAAAAAAAGAAAAAAAGCCTTTCTTTCACTAAAGCTAATCAAGACAGCACCACTGTTGAACCACAACAAATCCGAAACCCTAGATATGGTGTAATATCCCAGTGGGAACAGCCAGTCACCTAATGGCAAGTTGATTACATTGGACTCTCTATGACAGAGAGAACAAAATCTTACTTCAAAGCAATAGACACTTGTGTTGGATTTGGGTTGGCTTTCTGTGCCTACCATGCTTCTGTCAGTACTGACTTGATGAAAGCTCTACGCACACCAGCCCCAAATTAGTTGGACATTAAAGTGAAATGATTTTTCTCTCAATCTCTATTATTAATTGGGTACTTGTGAATCCTTTCCTGTCCTTTAATGATGGCTTGACAGATCCCAAGCTTTCTGGTCAATTTTATGTATTAAAGGTCTCATCCAATTTGTTTCTAATTTAAAATTGTGTTATCTATTGAATAAGTTATAGAGCCACAGATTCAAAATACAAAAAGTACAAAAGGGAATACATTGAAACATCTCCCTTTGACTTTTCTCTTCTGTTGAGCTTGACAATGGTATTGCAGTTCTGTAGGAAAATATCCTTATTTTTAAGATTTTTTTTTTGGCTGCACTGTGTGGAATGTGGGGTCTTATTTCCCCAACCAGGGATTCAACCTGTGCCCCCTGCATTGAGAGCACAGAGTCTTAACCATTGGACCACCAGGGAAGTCCCAGAAAATGTCCTTATTTTTTAGAGATGGGAACTGAAGTGTTCAAGGGTGGTATATCATGATGTCTATAATTTGCTATCAAATACTTCAGCCAGAGAGTACGTGAGAGAGAGTGCAAATATGGCAAAATGAATACTTATAAATGTAGGTGAGTATATGGTGTTCGTTACACATAAACCTTTGGGAGTAACTGTGTTTCAGAATTCAGATTTTTTAAGACTATTAAAAAAAAAATCCAAGTTCAGTTCACTTCAAGATTTGCCTCAGATGAGTTTTAGTGCCAAATTCATGGGGGAAAAAAGTTTTCAGAATTTTATAGATTTTGGAACTGTGGATAAGGGATCCTGGATATGTACTAGTCTCCCTCTCTCCCTCTCCTCCCCCCTCCCCGTCTATTTAAACATTTTCAAATTTAAGAACTATTTAATAAAAATTTCCATCCTACTCCTACCCCCCGTCATCTAATTTCATCCCCTAGAAACAGCCAAAACCTTTGATTTCTTCTGTACGTTTTCAGAAATATTTTATACATATAGAGGCAAATATTTATTTATAATTTATCTCCATTATTTTACACAAATAGTAGAATATTATGCATACAGGTCTCCATTTTGCTTATTTAAGTTAAAATATATCTTGGAGTTTTTCCCATAGCCATAGACATAGATTTACCTCTTTATTTTTGACAGTTGTATAATATTTCATCATGTAGATTTTTTTTTTTTTTAGGCAGTCCTCTATGGATGAACAATTACGTTACTTCCAATTATTTTCTATTTATAAACCATACTAAATTAAATAGTTTCATACATACATCATCTTACCCATGTATGAGTATATCTGTAGGGTAAATTCCTGACGTAGAATTTCTGAGTCAAAGAATATATGCACTATGTATATAGACTACTAAATTGCCCTCAAAAGTATTAATAGTTATGAAAATTTGCAGCTCTCTAATAATATCTGAAAGTGATACCACCCCCAATCTTCAACAAACTTTTTGATCTTTGCCAAAGGAAGAAAAATGGTATATTATTGTAGTATTAATTAGCATTTCTTTAAATATGAACAAAATTGAATAAATTAATATTCATGTACATTTTCTTTCTGTGAAGTTTGTGTTCATACCCTTTCCCTTTTTCCTTTTGTGACAGTCTTTACACTGATTTGCATGATCATTTTATATTAGGGAAATTAGCCCGTTGTGGTAATTTGGAATTTTTCCACTCTAGTTTATGTTCATTTTAGTTACACAGAAATTTTAAATTTTTAAGTAAATTTACTAATCCTTTATGTTTCCTGTGATTTCAAGAAAGGCCTCCCTTGTGCCAAGACTATAAAGGAAAATTCTCATGTGGTTTCTTCTAGGAATTTTATGGTTTTATTTTTTTCCTTTTAAAATTTTTGAACCACCTAGAAACTATTCAGTTGTAAACTGTGAGGTGTGGATTACACTTAATTTTTTTAGAAGTCTACCCAGATGTCCCAGTACCATTTACTGAATGATCTATCTTTTCTCCACTGACTTAAAATGCCATTTTTATCAAATTCTTAAATATTTGTGCCTACTCTTGGATTTTTCTATCCTGTTCATACTACAATATTTTATTCATTATAGCTTGTAATATATTTTAAAACCCAAAAGGCCTGTGTCTTCTTTGTTATTCTTTTCTGAATTTTCCTGACTACCAATGCTTGTTTACTTTTTACATAAACTTTAGAAGCTGTTTATCCAATCTGAAAATGAAATTCTATGTTAATTTTTATTGGCATTATATTAAACACCTAGACTAACATGTAGAGAAAATTGATATGCCTTCCTCTCCATATCTTGATTCAGTCAACAATATTTAAAGTTTTCTTACTATTGATCTTGTAATTTGCTCTTAAATTTATTTCTCAACAAAACGAAAAGAGAACCTACTGAATGAGAGAAAGCATTTGCAAATGATATGACTGATAATGGGTTAATACCCAAAATATATAAACAGCTCATACAACTCAATATCAACAAACAAACAAACAACCTGATTAAAAAATGAGCAGAAGACCAGAATAGACATTTTTCCAAAGAAGACATACAGATAGCCAACAGGCACATGAAAATATGCTCAACATCTCTAATCATCAGAGAAGTGCAAATCAAAACCACAATGAAATATCACCTCACACCTGTCAGAATGGCTATCATCAAAAAGTCTGTAAATAACAAATGTTAGAGAGGATGTGGAGAAAGGGGAACCCTCATACACTGTTGGTGGGAATGTGCATTGGTGCAGCCACTATGAAAAACAGTACGGAGGTTCCTCAAAAAAATAAAAATAGAACTGCCATATGATCTAGGAATTCCATTCCTGGGTACGTGTCCAGAGAAAATGAAAACACTAATTCAAAAATATACATGCACACCACTGTTCATAGCAGCATTATTTATAATAGCCACGATGTGAAAGCAATCTAAGTGTCAATCAACAGATGAATGGATAAAGAAGATGTGGTATATATACACAATGGAATATTATATTATATTTATAATATTATCACTTATATGTGGAATCTTAAAAAAACAAATGAATAAACAAAACTGAAGAAAATTTATTTCTCAACGTTTTATCTCTTTTGTTGCTATTGTAAATGGGGGTCTTTCATGTTGTGTGTGTGTGTGTGAAGGCAATTGATTTCTCTTGTTTATTTTTATAAATATATTTAATTTTATTATCAAATCCTTGGATACCTTCATATAATTTTAACTCTTTCTTTCAAATTCATTTGTTTCTCTTGTTAAATGCATTGTCTAGTTCCTCCAGAACAATATAAAATAATACTAGTGAGAATGGACATTTTTCTAACATGTTGCTAGCTAGCTTCAAAGAGAAGGCATAAAATGTTTCCTCTGAAAAGCAGGATGATGTTGATGTTAGTTAGATATGTTTATCACGTTAAGTAAGGAACTATCTATTCTTTTTATTTTAAAATTTTAATATATCAAAATGGATGTTAACATAATAAAATGCCATCCCCACGTGTATTAAATGCATGTATGCTGTTTCTCCTTAGATATGCTAATATGGTGAATTGTGTTTAAAGCTCTGAAAATTTTAAACAATGTTCATCTCATCTCCACTTTGCCATAGTAAATGATTTACTCTAACGTGCTGCTGGGTTCTGCTCCTATTTTATTTAGGATTAAGCATAAATAAGAATAAGAATATGTGGTTTTCTTTTTGGTAATCAGTTTTGGTTTCAAGATCATTATTTGGATTGTTCTCCGCCCCCCTCCCCCACCCCGCCTTCCAAGACCGAAGATTCTCTTCTTTATCTATACTCTGGAACAGTTTTAAATGCATTGGAATTATCTGTTCTGTAACTAGTTTATTAAAATTCACCTGTGAAACTTATGTCTGATATTTTTTCGGGGGTAGTGTGTTGACAACTTTATGTCTTCAATTGTAACTGGTCTGCTCGGATTTTCTATTTCTTCTAAAGTTGTTTCGGTATATTATATTTTCTAGAAGTACATATACATTGCAACCAGGTTCTTAAAACTATTCTGCATAGCGTTGATTAGGGTAGTATCTTTTAGTTTTACCTGCATTTGCGGTTACGAACATTCCGGCCACCACGGGCTGTGCCCGGCGACCGACAGCGTTTCAGGAGCTCACCCCAAAGAGAACAGCGAACCTCAGGATTGAAACTGGAGCGGGAGGGGGCACCGCATCGCCGCATAACACACCATTTCGACAGGCTCGCTCTTCCAGCCAGGTTATTTGAAGACTCGCGGGAACTGGAGATGCAAGAGAATGAAGAAACGAAAGAATTGGACTTGGAGCAAAAAAGCGGACTGAGAGAGCGGAAGGCGGAGGCCGGGGGATTCCGCCGGGGCAGTGGGAGCTCAGGGGCCGCCCGTTCCACCGCAGCCGAAGCCGCTAGTTCATTTCACTTAAACATCACCGTAAACACCGCCAGGTAACTGTCCTGCTGTGTAACGGTTAGCATTATGGGCTTTGAATCTGATGATCGGAGTTCATATCTCGATGCGACCTTTGGGTCTAGTTTTGCATTTGCCTCTCGGGTTAAGTGACTTGAAGGAGCTCATTTCTCCCCTTTTTTTGAGTAACACTCCTTTCCGACGTAATGATATATTCATTCAGCTTCAAGGAGTGAGAGTTGTATTTCAAAGCGAAGGAGTTCTCAAGCCATCATTTAATGCCTCTTTCTGAGATTCCCAAGTGGGCTGAGCCCGGGAGAGATCAGAAATGGGCATTTTCTCTTGGAAGTTTACAAACCCTTGGGAGCCGGTGGAAAGGGCGGGAGAGTGACATTTCCTGAGATGGAGACGCCCTCTGGCCTTTGAATCGTCGAGGAAGGGAACCCTCCCTGCCGCCCGCCCTGCCCTGAAGGCCGCTCACGGACGCGCAGCCACCAATTAGGTTTGCCACATTTGTATGTAAAAATTGTTCGTTCTTTATCTGAAATTCAAATTAACTGGGAGTTCTGTTTCACCCGGCAACCCTACCGCCGACCTCCAGCTTTCTTCGCTGCTGGGCGTCCGCGGGAGGAGACCTCGCAATTCGCCGGGATAATTCACGCGAGTCGGCCTTCTGTTCTACCTTCCTCACCACCCACCACGACCCCAACCCTAGCCCGAAAAGGCCTCAAAACCCAGCAGCAGGCAGAGAATGCGAGAGCGTAAGTTCCCTCTGCGGGCCGTTCTCCCGTGCCTCGTCTCTTAGGCCCCTTGGATTGGGGTGAAAAGGAGGAAACCTCGGCCTCCTTCCTCTCAAAAGTCTCTTGAACAACCAAAGTCGAAGCAACCGGGGAGTAGTTCCTTGAAGCCGAGGCTCAGGAACCTTGTCTAGATTAAAAGGAAGAAAACCTACTTCAATTGAAAAAGAAAAAAGTGAAGCTGCTGTTATTGGGCTGGGAGGACAGGTACAGGTAATGCCAGCTGCAAAGTAAACAGGAAACAATGTTTTCCCCAAGATCATGCAGCAGCTGTAAAATGCCACTACGGCCCCCACTTTGAGTGATAACTGCCTTCTTACGACGCCCCAGACCCGGTCGGCTATGTCCACCTATTACTGGGATAACAGCCCTCTCTTCATGACCATACCCAATCCCTAGCTAATCTGCGCTTCTTCTAATCCCGCCTCAGAAATAGCCACCAACCCAGACCCGCTCCCCTTAGGGCCTCTTCAGAGTCGTCTAAACTCAATTATTAATAAAAGAGGTTTCTCTCATTTATCTTGTTGAGAGGTATTTCCCGGTTACCTTGGAGTATCCTGTCGCTGCATTAATTCATTACACTGATTTTGTCAGGTTTGGTTCTGGTGATCTTTGGCTGGTGTCTTTACACCACATTAGCTTGCTCTGTGGGTCCTAGCTCTGTAGGCAGAGTAGGGGTTAGAACGATTAATCCTGGCAGAGCAGGGAAAAATCAAGATAGACACTCATGTTGATGTTGGAATGATGGGAGAAATGTGCATCCTGGGGAGAAAAGATATTACCAAGATGGACAGAAACTAGGTTAACCATGTTTTGAAATAAAACAAAACAAAACTAGAGTTTCAAACTTTAGCATAAATCAGGATTATCCTAAGAGCTTGTTCAAGCACAAATTGTTGGGTCCCAGCCCTGGAGTTTGTACTTCTAACAAGTTTGCAGGTGATAATAATGCTGTTGCTTGGGAGGAACTGCACTTTAGAGAACGACTGAACTAGAGTAATCTCATCAGTTGCATATGATCTAATGCTTCAAATCCAGTGATCTAATTTCAGATCTCTGATTTAGACATATAAAATTTTCATTCTAATAAAACAATCAAATGAGTTCTACCTTAAAACCACACAGCAGCTCAATCTCACCAATATCCCAAATCCATTAAATCTTGAATTTTTAATCAGTCCAGTCTATAAACTGCCACTGATTATCCAGAAAGTCTGTAATAAACCAAAGTCACCAAGCTTATGAGAAATCAGGATTCCTATTTCCTTCCACTGTGGGTGCTTGTGCTTCCATTTAGATGATCTGTGACAATGCTAGTTGAAATAATCCTTCTTACAGGGCTGCAGAAGCAGGTGTGGTCTGGTCTCCTTTCTACTTATTCGGTTGGGGGTGCAAATCAGTACAATTCCTATGGAGGAAATGTGGCAACATCTTACAAATGAATACACCCTAGAACACAGCTTATCTCCTTCTAGACATTTATATTATAGCTATAGACACACATATGCAAAATGTTGTATATATTCAGATATAGATATATTTACCTTTTTTTTATAAGTAGTATTATACACATTGTCTTGCACTATGCTCTTTTTCATTTAACAATATATCTTGGTTTCATGTACCCCTGTGTTCAAAGTAGCAGTACTCACAATAGCCAAGACATGGAAACAACCTAAATGTCCAACGACAGATGAATAGATAAAGAAGATGTGGTACATATACACAATGAATATTGCTCAGCCATTTAAAAAGAATGAAATAATGCCATTTGCAGCAACATGGATGGAACTAGAGATTATCATACTAAGTGAAGTAAGTCAGAAAGATAAAGACAAATACCATATGATATCACTTATATGTGGAATCTAAAATATGACACAAATGAACTTATCTATGAAAGAGAAATGGGCTCACAGACATAGAGCACAGACTTGTGGTTGCCAAGGGGAGGGGTGGTTCAGGAGGGAAAGATTGGGAGTTTGGGGTTAACAGATGCAAACTATTATATATAGAATGGATGACAACAAGGTCCTACTGTATAGCACAGGGAGCTATATTCAAATCCTGTGATAAATCACGATGGAAAAGAACATATATATAAAAAGAATGTGTGTGTGTGTGTGTGTGTGTGTGTGTATCTGAATCACTTTGCTGTACAGCAGAAATTAACACAATATTGTAAATCAACTATACTTCAATTAAAAAATAATATACCTTGGAGAACTTAATATTATACGTGCATTCTTTTTTTCTGGAATGACACATGAAGGCCAGTATTGGTGACAAAAGTTTGGTGTCTAGATTTTTATAGTTTTTGAATCATGTGAATGTAGTACTTACTCCAGAATGGCAATAAATAAATTAAAAAATGAAGAAATACATTATTCTTTTTTTTTTTCTCCCAAGGTCTAATATGGAAGTCACATGTAGAAACTACATGTTACTAACATTTTTTGGGGGGCGGGGGTGTGCATCGCGCACGGCATGTGGGCAGGATCTTACTTCCCCGACCGGGGATCAAACCCCTGCCCCCTGCAGGGGAAATGCAGTCTTAACCGCTGGACCACCAGGGGAGTCCTATATTTTTATTACCTTTTCTCAGGAAGAAATATTTAGCCCTAACTGAGAATGTTGTATAGCGTGTACTTTTTAGTTTTGTCATATCTCTAAGAGATACATACTCTTCCTTGTCAAAGACTGGGATACCTAGACAATAATGGTTGCTTTTAAAGTTAAAAGATAATAGACAAAAATTGCATAGAGATAAAATCAGCCCGATAATGCCTTAAATAACCCATAATTTTGTGTACATTACTCTACAGACAATTTTATCAGCTCCTCTAAATTTATTAGGTTTTTCTATGGTCCTCAATTAATTCTTCAATTATTTCCTCAATGGGGAATCCCTGCTAAGCAAAACTTGTAATGGAATGAACATTTTGTGGGAGAATGAAACATGAATCAAGCATATCAGTTAACAAAGTTCACAGCCAGGAAAATGCTACTGAGGAAGTGGAGAATAGGGGGGATTAGAAGGAACTACTCAAGTGAGTGATGAGTAAAGAATTAACTCACCAAAAAGGAACATTCACTCTTCTTATGCACAGCAAACCGACGAGGATGGGATTCGAACCCACGCGTGCAGAGCACAATGGATTAGCAGTCCATCGCCTTAACCACTCGGCCACCTCGTCACATGTGACTCTCTTTTATTCAGCTTCTTCCTGCAGTACTTCCAGGCGTTTTATAGCAATGCATCTGATCGCTCTTTTCCTGGATTAATCGTCACAACCATAGTGTGAGTCAGGTGTCAAAGTAAATTTCACAACCACCACAAAACTGATGCACAACACTTGGAGTGGTGAATTTACTTGGCAAATACCTGATAACAGGTGGAACTAGGCCTGACACACGTTGTTGGACGCAAGCCAACCCTGGCTGGCCGACTCAGCTCTGCGTGCCGGGGAGACACACACCCGGACGTTCACAGGGTCCCTCCGCCGCTGCATTCCGCATTCGAGGGACTGATTTCCCCACCACCTGATCAGAAATCCCGGGATTCCCGTTTTCTGAGTGGTACAAGAATCCCGGCTCTGCGATTCCTTTCCATTTGCTTTTGTGATATGCCCGCCAGCCTGGAGACGCCCTCATTTGTCTTTTGTTATCCACTTTAGGACTTGGTATTGATCAGTCTATGAAAAATCAGCAACGCATGAGAACATGTTTTGGAAAAAAGTAGACAAGAGAAAGAGCCCCAATGGGAAGATACTTGTATCATAGCGCAAGAGCGGCTTAGCTTGACTACTATTAACGCTGGGAAGGGCCGGTGAGGTGGGTAATCCCTGATGCAGGAGGCAGGGTGCAGTTCCTGGTTGTGGCTCTTTCCTAAGCCCCACTAGGGAGGCCGGACGGAGTAACCCCTAACGTCCCCTGCAGCTCTGACAACCTCTGTGATAAAGTGACCATTAAGAATCCCGGGGGCCGAGGTTCGATCCCTCGTGGGGGAAATAAGATCCCACAAGCCGCACGGCGCGGCAAAAAAACAAAAACAAAAGCAAAAAACCTCTCCCACTCGTGAGAGTTTGTGTACTTTTAAATATTTAGTGCAGAATTTTGGAGGTTGAATTGTTCTTTTCTACAAAAATGTTGTTGCCTTTTTCCTCTCTACGAAATCTCTTAGCTCTATTCTCAGCTTTGTTGGGAGGGACTCTTCTCTCTCACCCCAGTTCACCGAATTTCAAAATATCTTCGATCAGCATGAAACCTTTAGAGGTACTTCATCCGCAATACTGAATGAAACAATACTTGTTCCTTTGAGTATTGTTACACTTTGAGTCATCCGCTACCACTCACACTTACTTTTCAGAGATTCAAAGGCAAGCTCATTTCGCACCAGTGACTTCAGAACTGTTCCTAGGGAAAGCCTCGGGAGGGGCTGGATTTCTGCTGTTAACTAAGAGCTTCGGTGAAGTTTGACTTAGACCACTCTCGCTACAGCAAGAGGACATGGAAGGTATTTGTTTTGGTCTTAATACACCAGTGTCCGTGTAAGCAAATGATAACTATTTTTCACAGATTTAATACCAAATCTAAGCCTTAGAATTAAGGCTCCTAGAAAGGATATTTTCAATTAATTAAAACTTTTGGGTTAATAATCCTACTTTTTAAAAATACATAAGGTTACGATGAGTATTAAATTAGTTAACATCAGTGAAATGCTTAGAAAATTGTCTTGCACGTGGATGGATCTAGAGACTGTCATACAGAGTGAAGTAAGTCAGAAACAGAAAAACAAATATTGTATATTAACGCATATATGTGGAACCTAGAAAAATGGTACAGATGAACCGGTCTGCAGGGCAGAAATAGAGACACAGATGTAGAGAACAAACGTATGGACACCAAGGGGGGAAAGCGGCGGGGGCGGGGCTGGGGGTGTGATGAACTGGGAGATTGGGAGTGACATGTATACAGTGATGTGTATAAAATGGATGACTAATAAGAACCTGCTGTATAAAAAAAAATAAAATAAAATTCAAAAATTCAAAAATAATTGTCTTGCAAATAGTAATTACTGTGTAAATCATTTGATATTATGGTAGTTATTTTTATTACTAACAAAATAAATAATACACTAATAATTAATTACATGAAATTGTATTCAACACGAAAAGAAAACCCAGTAGGGAGGAAAAACAAAACAAAACAAAAAACAAACAAACCCATGTATGGTCGGAATTCCGTGGCGGTCCAGTGGTTAGTACTCGGCGCTTTCACTGCCATGGCCAGGGTCCCATCCCGCAAGCCTGGTGCGGCAAAACAAACAAACAAAAAAACCCCGAACACTTATGGTCAATTCACAAAAGGAAACCAAATGGTTAATAAATGTACCTGAGGATGCTCCACCTAACTCATGTAAGGATGGGCCATTTAAAGCAATAATATATCATTCTCCTTCCCTACTCCCACTTTAGATTTCTGAAATACTGTCCATGCAAACGTAAATCGGCCCAATCAGACTGAAGGACAATTGCATAAGAACTATTAAAATTTACGAAGTTCATATCCTTCCTTTCTTCTTTCCCTCCCTTCCTCCCTCCCTTCCTTCCTTCTTCCTTCCTTCCTTCCTTCCTTCCTTCCTTCCTTCCTTCCTTCCTTCCTTCCTTCCTTCCTCCCTTCCTGAAACCCAATAGTCAACCTACTAGCAGAGAATTATGCTGGAGAAATGCCAACACTAGTGTGAAAATTATGTATACACACACATTATATATATATACAGTGAAGCACTACTTTTTAGTTAAACTATTAAAAACTATCCAATGTCCACCAAATGTAATATTGAGTTAAATAACTTATGAAAAGCAAAACGTTAGAGCAGTATGTGTTCATTAATAAGACTAATACATATCTACATGTAGTAACTTACAAATAAATATTTTCCCACTGTTAAGTTTTTTTTTTAAAGGCAAGTTGCAGAACAGCATGTATAGTATTTTTGTTTGTTTTAGATGATAGACTGAGAGAGTAGATATTTAATATCAGTGAAGGCCATTTAGCTTTAACCTCAATTTTATGAAGGCCCCACACTTAGATTTTCATATTGTCTTCAAAGGAGTATTATGTATGTATGTGTATATCTATACATATATTATATAAACAAATGTTTGTTTCTTTTTTGAGTTAACTGAAGGGTCTTAAACATATCTCAATATCTTCAAACCTTATTTGGCGTTTCTTTATTTTTTATATACTGGTAATGAAGATGACATGAACCTTTTGCAAATTCTGGAAGGCTCTGATTGATATAAAATTAAAATATCTTGAAGGATGTATACAAATTGTAAACAGCTAGTATCAGAAACTTTAAACTTTTCTATGTTAAAACATTTTTCAAGATTTTTTTCTTTACCATGAGTACATGTTATTTAGTAATTTACTTTTTTAAGTAAAGAAAAATTTAAACAAGTTTTTTTTTTAAAGACGGAAGAGTGGTGAACAGAGCCAAATCCTACTCATAAATGGAGATATTAATTAAGAAATGACCACTAAGGACTTCCCTGGTGGTGCAGTGGTTAAGAATCCGCCTGCCAGTGCAGGGGACATGGGTTTGAGCCCTGGTCCGGGAAGATCCCACGTGCCGCGGAGCAACTAAGCCCGTGTGCCACAACAACTGAGGCTGAGCTCTGAGCCTGTGAGCCACAACTGGAGCCCACGTGCCACAACTACTGAAGCCCACGTGCCTAGAGCCCGTGCTCCCTAACAAGAGAAGCCACCACAATGAGAAGCCCGCGCACTGAAACGAAGAGTAGCCCCCGCTCACCACAACTAGAGAAAGCTCGCGCACAGCAACGAAGACACAACGCAACCAAAAATAAATAAATTTAAAAACAAAAGAAAGAAATGACCACTAGATTTAACAACAACAATTTTTACATATGATAAGGTAGAGTGTCATCATAATATCTTTACAGGTCAAGGTTACACTACTTGTAAGAGGTCTGATTCCACAGACTACTTCAGCACAGCACAATGAAAGCATCCTTTTCATTGTGTTCTATAGCGTAGTGATTGTAATAGCTGTTTTTGTACCTCAAGCTCCTTCCTGGGCTTTCCTCCTACCAAAGCTTCATAATCTCATGTCTTACTTCTCACCAAACTACAGAGGATTGGAGCTTTATGTCCCCACCTTTTCTCAGAGGGATTTGGTTTCACTTTCCATTTCCACAGGTAGAGTATATAATTTCCAGAAAAAGATATTTGACTACAAACCTCTCTGAAGCAGAGTCTGAACAGAATTCCCATTTGGTGCCCTGCATTAGCCCCTTTCCCTCATAACCTGCTTATCCTCCTGATCCTTCAGCTCTGAGGACCTTCAGATCTCATTGTCCTCTGTGCCTGTTATTCTATTTTTTCTCTCCTTCCTTACATGTACAGATGGGGCCAAATCACTGAGTGATCTGGGGACTTACTGTTGAAGCTTGGAACCTCTCTGTTTAGATCATTTTTAATAATCTATAGTAGCAGCAAGTCTGCCAGGAAACAAATTTGTACTTTTTTAAAAAAATTTATTTATTTTTTGCTGCTTTGGGTCTCCATTGCTGCATGTGGGCTTTCTCTAGTTGCAGCGAGTGGGGGCTACTCTTTGTTGCAGTGCATGGGCTTCTCACTGTGGTGGCTTCTCTTGTTGTGGAGCACAGGCTCCAGGCATGCAGGCTTCAGTAGTTGTGGCACGCAGGCTCAGTAGTTGTGGCTCGCGGGCTCTAGAGCACAGGCTCATTAGTTGCAGCACACGGGTTTAGTTGCTCCACGGAATGTGGGATCTTCCCAGACCAGGGCTTGAACCCATGTCCCCTGCATTGGCAGGTGGATTCTTAACCACTGCGCCACCAGA
The DNA here is from genome assembly GCF_937001465.1 of Orcinus orca. Taxonomy (NCBI): domain Eukaryota; kingdom Metazoa; phylum Chordata; class Mammalia; order Artiodactyla; family Delphinidae; genus Orcinus; species Orcinus orca. Next base: position 84,184,948 of record NC_064568.1, read on the forward strand.
GAAGTCCACAAATTTGTACTTTAAGCATGATAAAATCACACCATCCACCATCTATGTACCCATTCTCTCAACAATTATTTAACAAATGTCTCTTCTATTCCAGGCACTGTGTCATGCACAGTGTGCACTGTCTAGAGGGGAAGACAGATATTTAGACAAAAAAGAACACAAAAAGTTATATGATCACAAATTTTGTTAAGGGATATGAAAACATAGAGTGTCATGAGAAAAACCATGGGGGGAGAATTAACATTAACTGGGAAATTAGGAAATGTGTCTCTTAAATAGATATCCTTTAGATAAATAGGTGACAGGATAAAATTCAAGAGAAGTGTAGGAGACAAGGAGGCAGAAAGTGAAGCAAAGGGTATTCCAGGCAGAGTGAAAAACATGTGTGAAGTTCCCAAAACAGGAAGAACTGGGAAAATTAGGAAAATTGAGAGAAGGTCAGTGTGACCTGCACAGAAGCAAGCAAAGGAGACAGTGGGGAAATGGCACTGGAGGGGTTGGCCAAATCAATACAGGCCTTGAATGCCATGTTCAGGATTTGACATTTTTATCCAAATTGCAATGGGAACATATTGGAGCTTAAAAGTAGAGGAAGAATGTGATCTGTTTAATATTTTTGAAAGATCATTCTGGATGCTCTGGAGAGAACAGGTTGAATAGATTTGAGCAGATCCATTGGGCAGCCATGGCAGCAGTCAGCATGAAAGATGGTTGGTGGCTTGAAAGATGATGGTGGGCTAAAAGAATGACTACAGGAATGGAGAGAGGTAGATGAATCCAAGATATATTTTGGAGATAAAATCATCGGGACCTGATCATGATTTGGATACACACTGTGAGGGACAGGTAGGGTGACTAACTACTGCTGGATTCTGGAACTTTTTTGTTTCAGCACTGAAAGACCTGCCTCTCTGGGAGCCCCCTCAGTCCCAAGCAAACCCAAACATCTGGTAACAGGGAAGGACAAAGGATGATTCTCATGCTTCTGACTTGAGTGATGGAGCAAATGGAGAAAGTGTATATTGAAACTGGGAGGATTGGGGGAGTAACAGGTATTGTGGGAATGACAATTTAGCTTTTCTATGCTGAGACTGGACATAACCTCATTAAGCCAGATGTCTGAAGTAGAATATTTTTTCCTTCATATTAGAGTCAGCTGATGAATTTTGATTTTTAAAGGACTGTAAAAAAAATCAGATTTATATCCATAATGAGTAACTTCTTTCCTCTTTCAAGATTTTAACTACAAATGGTAAAGATTCTGGAATTTTTTCTTTCTTGCTATAAAACTAATTCACAGGAAATTATTTGGTGATTCCTTGGTTTATTTCCCATTTTTAAATGATTCTATTCTTTCATTTATCCATTTATTTAAAGATTTTTTTTATGTGGACAGTTTTTATTAAGTCTTTATTGAATCTTTGTTACAATATTGCTTCTGTTTTATCTTTTGGTTTTTTGGCCACGAGGCCTTTGGGATCTTTGCTCCCAGCGATCAAACCTGCAACCCCTACATTGGAAGGTGAAGTCTTAATCACTGGACCACCAGGGAAACCCTGTCCATTCATTTAAATACTGCAAGGTTAAATTGTACAGATTAATTTATTCAAAAGAAAAGGGAAGCCTCCAAACAAACAAACAAAAATTTCCTCCAAAAGAAAAAAACCCTAAAAAAAAAAGAAGATAAAAAACTTTTAAGAAAACCTCCAATCTTGCAAAAGCTTTGACAGCCAATTTGTTTGAATCCACATTAATTGGAATAAAAATAATTGTTTAGTTGATGTCTTCTTAGCAAAAGTGAAATTCTTAGCAAATGTGAAAAAAGACTTAAGGTCAGTCTTGAAAACTGAAGATCCTAAGTGCAAACTTCTATAAAGAGAGTGTGTTTTGACTAAAACAATGTCTTAGGTTAAAAATAAGGAGAAATATAAAACCTAAGTAAAGGAGACTTTTAGGAGACAATTGCAAGGCATTCAAGTAGAGCTGAGAAGTAAGGGAAGATACCCCACACTGCCAAGAGCATGAATATTTAGGTGGCTCGGTTCTTAAAAAATGTTGCTGATTAAGTGCAAATTAATAAAGATAAAATCAATATTTAACACTGATCCTTAGAAGGAAAATTATTTTGCTGACCATGTAAAGCAAAACTCACCCCAACAACTTTGTGCAACGGAATTGTTCTCTTAAGCCTTTAAGATCATTCTAAGAAAATTAACACACTGATCAAAATAAAATAGGAAAAAACAAAGGACTCTAAAGAAGCCATTTCCCCCCTGCTAGCCATCCCCATTAAATAAGAAGGGCATATATTTAGAAATTCTATCTCTCTTACATATTGAAGTCCTTATGGATAAAATTATATGATGCCTGGATTTTCTTTAAAATACAGGAGAAAAAGGTCGGGAAATATAAATAAATAAATGAATGAATAAATAAATAATATATATACATATACATATATATATATATATATATATATATGGAGAGAGATTGGCAAAAATATTGCTAATTCTTCCAGTTGGGTGATGAATACATTAGGCTACATCATATCATTTTATTTTGTGTATTTAAATGTTCATACTAAAAGTTATAATATGTTTAACTTCACTTTATTGCATAAATATGCCCGATGTCATGGTCCCTGCAAGGAAGAATTAATGCAGTGGTCAGGGAGAGTACAAGTAAATAAGCAAAGACATATATAACTGCTGACAAGAAAAGGTGAGGGAGGGGTTAATACCCTATTTGTCGGAAACTCCTTATCGAGAACCTAAAGGCATGCAGGTAAAACTGCAAAATTGAAGAGTGTCGCCGTCCACGGGTTGACAGCTGCATGAGAAGTGCTCACCCGCCCGCAGGCGGCAAACCTTTCCACCCGACGGTGAAGACCCCTCGCCAGCAACGCCCCCGCGCTCTAAGCTTTAGCTTTTACTTTATTCCCTGGAAAGCGCAGACGGTTGTGGAGCACAAGCTGGTGGCGATGCTGCTAAACCGGACATGCTCCTTGTTGGGGGAGGTGGGGACATCTCTGGAGGTTTACAAAATTCCTGGTTTCTGTCTTCTAAAGTCTTTCATAGCTGGGTAATAATAATAATAATAATAATGGCAAACACCTACACAGAGCCTACTTTGCCTAGCACACTCCTAAGTGCTTTACATGCATTAATTAAGGGAATCCCATAGGAGATGCAAAGTATTATATATAGAATGGGTAAACAACAAGGTCCTACTGTATAGCATAAGGAACTATATTCAATACCCTGTGATAAACCATAATGGAAAAAATTGTGTATATGTGTGTGTGTGTAGCTGTATCACTTTGCTGTATACCAGAAATTAACACAACATTGTAAATCAACTATACTTCAATATAATAAATTTTTAAAAATTTAAGGCAATCTCAGCACCGTCCTGGTAAGGTGGGTGCCTGCCAAGGGCCTCACGCAGAGTTGCCGGGATGCGGTTTAAACGGGGCAGTCCGTCTCCATAGCCCATGCTGTTAACTACCACGCAGTATTTCAAACGCGAAAATGGCAAATTATTTTCTCCTAAAATTCAATGGAGACGCGATCGTGTTTGATTGAGTGGTTTGTTTTAGGCTTGAGAGGGAAGGGAGAAGGGGAAACCAGTGGTGTCAAAAGTCTTAAAGAGAAACAGAACGCTGGGAAAACCAGAAGCCATTCTTAGGACTTAATTTGCCAAATAACAAACCAAAAGCCGGGAGACAAAATCTGCTCAGTGCGGAGGTGAAGGCTTCCCTCGATTTTTCTGGAGATTTTTGAAGGATATTGCTCTGGGCTTCGGTTCTCTAGACGGAGAAAGCTGTGATTGTAACTAGCTCTATAACGCGCTCCGCTTGGCTCTTCTTGCCCTGGTCACAATCCCCACTTCTATTCAAATCAGTTGCCCAGAGCCGAACCTTTCCCATCTGAAGGACAATCCTAGCTAATATTTCAAAACTGCGCCTCTTTGCATCCTGAAGGGAACTGGGGACCAGGTACTGACCACCCTCTCCGAGAAGTATGTGTCCCCAGGCGCACGGAGAAGAAAAGTCAAGGAGGATAACGTGAATTGCAGGGAATTTCGGAGGCGGTGACGTGATTGCAGCCTTTCTCACTCCCGCTGGGATATGCACCTGAGTTTCTGAAATCAGTCTAGGTTGTGAAATCCCAGGAAAGCAGGACGATCCCTCCCTTGGGCTGTATCCCTCCAGTTCTTTCTGTAGGTATAGTGTTAATAGAGTATCTTGGAATTTCGAAATAGTCAAAGCCGGGAGAGAGGGGACGATAGGGTGGATAATGACTAGGAAAAGGATCCAACAATTTCCCGTGTTAATATCTGGATCCTAGCAGGGCCATCATTTTCATCCACCCAACTAGCTTTCGGAGGTTCCCAAGACCACAGACCTTTCTTTCAAATTGCCCTCCTTCTCTGTTTCCAGGAGACCAGATATAGGGAAAATCTGGTGGGGAGCGTGGCTGACTTTTCCTCTTACCCGGGAATGCTAATGAGCTGGATGCCGGAAGAGCTTCGTGGAAATTTGTCCAGTGCAGGAGCACTCCCTGGGTATTGCTTGGACCTTGAGATTAAGACCCCTATCTTTCTGCCAAGTTTCTCTGTAGTTGAAGGAATTGCTTTGCCAGAGTCTCTGATGAATCAGTGCTCACTTGTTTTTTTAATTTAAGTATAGTTGATGTACAATATTATGTAAGTTACAGGTGTACAATATCGTGATTCAAAAATTTTAAAGGTTATACTCCATTTATAGTTATTATAAAATATTGTCTATATTCCCTGTGTTGTACAATATATCATTGTAACTTCTTTTTTACATGATAGTTTGTACCTCTTAATCCTACCCCTACATTACCCCTCCTCCCTTCACTCTCTCCACTGGTAACCACTAGTTTGTTCTCTGTATCTGTGTTCCTTTTGTTATATTCACTAGTTTATTTTTTAGATTCCACATATAAGTGATATACAGTGTCTTTCTCTGATTTATTTCACTTAGCATAATACCCTTCCAAGTCCATCCATATTGCTGCAAGTGGCATTATTGTTTTTTATGGATGAATAATATTCCATTGTATATATATACAACATCTTTATCCATTCATTTGTTGATGGATACTTAGGTTGCTTCCATATCTTGGCAATTGTAAATAATGCAGCTATGAACACTGGGGTGCGTGGTATCCTTTCGATTTAGTGTTTTAATTTTTTTCAGGTATATAAGCAGGAGTGGAATTGCTGGGTCATATGGTAGGCTTACTTTCCCACAGTCTCTGATGAATCAATACTATTCAGTTGCTTTCTTCCCTACACTTATTTTTAAAATGGATATTTCTCATTTTTAAAAGAAATTACAAACTTTCCTGAAATTCTACCTTTAACATCACTTTTAAGAGAATACAAAGCTCTCATGTTCCTAAAGAATAGAATCTCAAAAAAACCTCTTTCCATTTTCTGGAAGTGACTAGTTGTCTTTATTGAGGGTCTTCAGAATGCCTTACAAGATTTTACTGTCTGTGGGTAAGGCTGTGCCTTATAAAGGACTTGTTTTGGTTAATAACCCAGTGCTGAAGGCTGGGAACCAATATTTTCACTGAGATAAGAATCCCTGGGCTTCCCTGGTGGCACAGTGGTTGAGAGTCCGCCTGCCGATGCAGGGGACACAGGTTTGTGCCCTGGTCTGGGAATATCCCACATGCCGCAGAGTGGCTAGGCCCGTGAGCCATGACCACTGAGCCTGCACATCCGGAGCCTGTGCTCCACAACGGGAGAGGCCACAACAGTGAGAGGTCCACATACGCCAAAAAAAAAAAAAAAAAAAACTGCTTATAAGAAGTTACTTTAAACTTTGACACTGTACCACACAATCCAGAGCTATCTACAGATTCAGTGCAATCCCTATCAAAATTCCAATGGTATTTTTCACAGAAATAGAACAAACAATCCTAAAATTCATATGGAACCACAAAAGATGCCAAATAGCGAAAGCAACTTTGAGAAAGAAGCTGGAAGCAACACACTTCCTGATTTCAAACTATATTACAAAACTATAATAATCAAAACAGTATGGTATTGGCATACATCAGATACACAGATCAATGGGACAGAACAGAGTCCAAAAATAAACCCATGCATATATGATCAATTAATTTACAACAAAGGATCTTAGAATATACAACGGGGAAAGACAGTCCCTTCAATAAATAGTGTTAAGGAAACTGGACCACCACATGCAAAAGAATGAAACTGGGCCACTATCTTACACCATACACAACAATTAAGTAAAAATGGATTAAAGACTGAATATAAGACCTGAAACCGTAAGACTCCTAGAAAAAACATAGGGGGTAGTCTCCTTGATCCTGGTTTTGGTGATGATTTTTTGGATTTGACACCAAAAGCAGAGGAAACAAATGTAAAAGAAAAAAAAAGTGAGGCTACATGAAATTAAAAAGCTTCTGCACAGCAAAGGAAACCATCAACAAAATGAAAAGGCAACCTACCTACGAAATGGGAGAAAATATCTGCAAAATCACTTATCTGGTAGGGGGTTAATATCCAAGATGTATAAACAACTTATACAACTCAAAAGGAAAAAAAAGAAAACATTAAAAAATGGGCAGAGGATCTGCATAGACATTTTCCCAAAGAAGATATACGGATGGTCATGGTACATGACCTTTCATGTACCTTTTCATGGTACACGAAAAGGAGCTCTATGTCACCAATCATCAGGAAAAAGCAAATTAAAACCACAAGGAGATATTACCTCACACCTGTTAGAATGGCAATTATCAAAAAGACAAGAAATAAGTGTTGGTAAGGATGTGGCGAAAAGGAAATGCTTGTACACTGTTGATGGGAATGTAAATAGGTGCAGCCATTATGGAAAACAGTATTGAGATTCCTCAAAAAATAGAACATGATCCGGCAATTCCATTCCTTGGTATTTATCCAAAGGGAACAAAAACATAAACTCAAAAAGATATCTGCACCAGCCCGCAATGCTCCTCCCGCCCCTGTTCACTGCAGCATTATTTACAATAGCCAACACATGAAAGCAACCTAAGTGTCCATCAATAGATGAATGGATAAAGAAAATGTTGTGTGTGTGTATACAGTTCAGCCATAAAAGAGAAAATCTTGCCATTTGCAACAACTTGAGGACATTATGCTGAGTGAAATAAGTCAGAGAGAGAAAGACAAATACCACACGATCTCATATGTGGAATTTAAAACAACAAGAACAAACCAAACTCACAGATACAGAGAATAGATTGGTGGTTGCCAGAGTTGGGAGAGAGGGTAGGGGTGAAATGGGTGAAGGGTGTCAAAAGGTACAATCCTCAAGTTATAAAATAAATGTCATGGGGATGTAATGTACAGCATGGTGACTATAGTTAATACTGTACTGTATATTTGAAAGTTGCTAAGAGAGTAGATCTTAAAGTGTTCTCATCAAAAGAAAAAAAATTTAACTGTATATGTTGATGGATATTAACTAGACTTATTGTGGTGATTCACAGTATGTACAAATATTGAATTGTTTTGTTGTAGATCTGAAGCTAATATAATGTTATGTCAATTACATCTCAAAAAAGTGTTGGACTTGTGGCAATTCACACTTAAGTTGGGTTTTAAGGACTGACACAACATTTAATAACTTTTGATGCTCCCATATTTGCCATTTCTTTTAAGAAAACATTGTATTTATATGGATAGGCTGGAACCTGGAGATAGTTAAATATCACTGGCCTGTAAGAGAAACGCCACTTCTATTCACCATGGAAGTGAGAGGTAAAAACTATAAAAAGAAGGCTTCCCTGGTGGCGCAGTGGTTGAGAGTCCGCCTGCCGATGCAGGGGACACGGGTTTGTGCCCCGGTCCAGGAAGATCCCACATGCCGTGGAGCGGCTGGGCCCATGAGCCATGGCCGCTAAGCCTGTGAGCCATGGCTGCTGAGCCTGCGCGTCTGGAACCTGTGCTCTGCAACGGGAGAGGCCACAACAGTGAGAGGCCCGCGTACCGCCAAAACAAACAAACAAACAAACAAACAAAAACCTATAAAAAGAGACAATGGGAAACATTCTCTATGACCAGGAAAGTTTTAAGAGTCTTATATTCAGAGGATCAGAGGCAGTAGAGCAGAAAAGAAAAGCGAAAGAATGACAAATTAGCAGACTAGATAGCCTAAGGGAGACTTAAATTCACCAAAATTTTTTTACCACAGCTGGGCCAGAGTTTCTATTGACAGGGAATTATGTTGCCCTATAAATACTGTAACTCTAGAAGTCAGAAGCAGTCACAAAAATGAGGAAATATTCTTCCAGTACTTGAAAACTATCATCAGCTTCAGCAAAGTCCCTCACTACATTGACTGAGGGATATAGGCAGTGCTGAAGCTGAAAGAGGTTTCAGTTGTATATACTTTGTAGGAGATGGAAAATGCTGGAATGAAAGGCTTGCTTTCCCTTCTTCTCTTTTGTCCTCTGTTGTGAGCTCAAGGAGCTGTGTTCACAATCAAAATGTATGCTTTGTGCTTTAGCCATGACGGCCACACTAGATTTTGATGTACTGGGGGCCCAAACCTCTATGCTCTCCATATCACTTAGAATATAACATGTCCTTTTTCACCAGGAAATGCTAGTTCTGTGGGTGGGGATCAGGAAGGGTCTGCAGGCCATCCACGTATGGTCAAGAGGCTTGGTTAGGTAGCCAAGGTGGGAGGGAAACAGAGACAACTCATCTCACACATTCTAAGCTCTCGGATAGTCCTGTGACCTCAACTGGTACTAAGAGAAGCAATTTCAACATTAGACTAGGCTAAGGCTAGTTAGAAATCAGAATGATTTGAAAAAGCAAAACATATTCTTGAATTCAGTATAAAAAATATATTTTTTACAGCTGCCCTTGTGTACCTTTTCACTGTATTAAATGACACTGCATTTAACAAAGGTAATCACAGGTAAATTTCTTGTTGATGTTTATTTTTCCAAAATCTCAATTTTTCCAGCACTTATGACCTTTAAACAACTTTTCAATGTGTTATCTCTGACGTTCTTTAAATAAGGAAGTTCAAGAAACATTTTATCTCAATTTTAAAAAATTCTGAATTCTACTTGAAGTTGTCACCAAACACCTTGGCAAGGAGTCATTTTAGTGGATTCTCTGGTGCTTAATCAGAACCGAGCTTCTACTGCAGGCTTCATTCACCACTGCTGGGGCTTTGTAGGATGTGGCCTCTCTGATGTTGGATCAGTATTGCTCTCTGCTTGTATGCCTTCCCACACTACTTAAATGTATAGGATTTTTCCTCAGAGTGGACTCTCTTATGTTTATTGAGATTTGACTTACAGCTGAAGGCTCGCCCACATTGAGAACATTTGAAAGGTTTCTCTACTGTGTGGATTTTGAGATGATGACTAAGACCTGTCTTCTGACTGAAGGCTTTGCCACACTCTTTACATTGATATAAGCCTTCTCCTTGTTGTGAATCCCCTGATGTTCAATAAGATGCTCTCCCCTTGTGAAGGCCTTGCCACACTCAGGACATTGGTAGGTCTTATCCCCAGTGTGGATTCTTTTGTGGTTTCTGAGGCCAGTTAACTGCGTGAAGGTCTTCCCGCATATATCACACGTATATTTTCTTGGTTTAGGAGGGTTTCCGTGCTTCCCTCCTAACTTGTGTTTGTTGAGGCCTGAGTGTTGACTGAAGGCTTCATCACACTCATCACATTTATAGGGCTTCTCCCCAGTGTGAATTCTCTGATGTATGACCAGGGTTGAGTTCACTCTAAAGGTTTTTCCACACTCGGCACATTCATAGAGTTTTTCCCCTGAGTGAATTCTGTGATGTATTATAAGTTCTGAGCTCCGGCTAAAGGCTCGTCCACATACAGGACATTCAAAAGGTTTCTCTCCAGTGTGGATTCTCCGGTGTTGGTTAAGTCCTGCATACTGAGCGAATGCTTTTCCACATACTTTACATTCATAGAGTTTTTCTTTACTGTGAATTCGCTGATGCTCAGTAAGATTTGAACACTGCCTGAAGGTTTTCCCACATTCATTACATTCATAAGGCTTCTCTTTGTTGTGGAATTGCCTATGTTCAGTGAGGTCTGCACTATGGCAGGTTTTCCCACAGTATATACATTCAAAAGGTTTCTTTCCAGTGTGGAGGCTTTGATGCTTTGTAAGAACCGATCTCTGACTAAAAAATTTGCCACATTTATTACATTGATGGGGCTCTTCTCCAGTGTGGATTTTGAGATGTTGGGAGAGGGCTGCTTTCTGACTGAAGCCTTTGCCACACTCTTTACACTGATAAGGTCTTCCCTTGCTTTGAAGCCCCTGATGCTGGGTAAGTTCTACATGTCTGATGAAGGCCTTTCCATATTCTGTACTGGAATATGGTTTCTTCCCAATGTGGATCCTCCTATGCAGCTGAAGGCCTCTTATCCAAGTGAAGGTTTTCCTACATTCATCACATTCATATGTTTTTTCACCTGTGGCATCCTCATCCTGCAACTCCAAACTTCCACTAGGCTCACTGTCTCCTCTGTATGTGGCATGCTGACACACAGTTTCATGATGTCCATCAGACCCCTCCCTACACCATAATATTTCTTCATAAGGTTCCTGCTTCACTTCTAATGTCAGGTTCTCAGTCCTCACACCACCATCTGAAACAACACATCATATAACTCGAGGAGAAAAGGCAACTCAAAATTAAGAAACAGACAGGTAGGAGGGTTAATCTTTATTTTAGATTTAACAGAGGATTTTATATTTTTTCTTTATTTAGTGTCAGGGGTTCAGAGAAACAGGTCAGCCAAGTAGAAGGAATGGGAGTAATACAGGTGTGGGAGTGAGAAAGAATAAAGCATGGCCAAGTTACCAATAGAGTATGGTAAAATTGATAGGATGTCACTTCTGTGATTACCTAAGACTGTAAGTTCCACCTACTATGAGATTTTCTCTATTGACACTCTCCCTTGCTGGTTTGCTGGCTTTGATGAAGAAAGCCACCATATGAAGAAGCCCATGTGGCAAGGAACTGAAGGTGGGTTATGGCCAGTAGCCAGCAAGGAACTGAGGCCCTGTGTCTGTGTGAGTGACTGACAGAGAACTGAGTCCTGCCATCATCCATGTGAGGGTGGAAGTGGATCCTTCAGTCACAACTCAGATGAGATCCCATCTTTGGCATTTTGACTGCAACCTTGTGAGAGACCCAGAAGTAGAGGGCCCAGGTAAGCCATACCCAGACTCTTGACCCATAGAAACTATGAGACAATAAACGTGAGTCGTTTAACTGCTAGGTTTGTGGTAATTCATTAAGCAGCAATTGATAACTAATGTACCACTACTACAAAAATACAAAGCTTCCTAACTATAAGAACTACTACAATTTAAAAAAGAGGAGGGAAAACAAACCACACACTTAAAATCATATGCATGTATATGTATATCCATACATACATGAACACACACAGATAAATATTTATGCATATGTGTATATATATGTTCATACTTATTATCAATAAACGCAAATGGCTTAACTTAACTATTAAAAGAAAAGAATTAGGGAATTCCCTGGTGGTTCAGTGGCTAGGACTTGGCGCTTTCACTACCCGGGTTTGATCCCTGGTTGGCGAACTAAGATCCTGCAAGCAGCAAAGCGTGGCCAGAAAAAAAAAAAGAAAAAGAAAAAAAATAGATTTGGTCACAGAGCAAAACCCAACTCTATTATATATACAAGAAACACATCTAAAATAAAATGATAGAGAAAAGTTATGAATAAATGATGAACAAGAGAAAATTATGCAAATAAAAGAAAGAAGGCATCATGATCTCAGTTTCAGAAAAAAGGAGAGATTCAGGCCAAAAGCATGAAATTAGACAAAGAAGAGAACTTTATAATGCTAAATATACAATTTACAGTGACAATGGAACAGATATGTCTAATTACGCAGAAAATAACAGAGGAGCAACTTTCCTAGAGCAGAAATTATAGATGACATAAAGAGACAAAACAAATAACAGACTTTAATCATCCTTTCTCTGTCTGAAAAAACACCAAATGGGCAAAAAAATAAAGATACGGAAGATTTACAAAATGAAATCAACAAAATTAAATCTTATGGATAAATATGTGTATCAAGCTCTGTATCCTGAAAATAGAACATCTTTTCAGATGTGCAGTGACCTTTAATGAAAACTAGTTTTTGGGTCATAGGAAAACCATAATAAAGTCCCAAAGGTGTAAAAACAACACAAACATTCTCTGATTACAATAGAATAAATCTAAAATTAATAACAAAATCAGAAAATAAGCCCTTCCATCTGAAAATTTTAAAATTTCCAATTATTGGTTCAAAGGCAAAATACAAGCATACATTTCTGATTTTCTAGAAAATAACAAAAACACTACATTTCAAAACATTTGGGATTCATCAAAACCTGTGTTCATCTGTAGCATCAAATATTTATATTAGTAACAGATATATAGATCAATCCAGCTCAAAAGTTAAAAAATAAAAAGGACAACTAATTAACCAAGATAACTTGCTCATTTAGGAACACTTTACTGGCTTTTCTCCCTTCTGTGTCTCATTCCCCTTCCTTATGCTTCCTGGGAACACCTCTGATACAAATTACTACAATGTAAAATAAATAAATTTAAAAAACAAGTGAGAACATAAGGTAGGAATTAACAAAAATAAATGCAGAAATAAAATATAGAAAAATAATGGAACATTGTAGTGTGAATACACCATTGTGAACTCATATTTTTTAGGAAAAAAAAATGTACTTCTAGCTCTACCCATAAAATGTGCTAGAAATATTGTTACCCTAGTGGTAAAGAACTCCCCTAGCACCCAGATTTTATACCTCAGTAGCATTCTCCATTAAGAAGAATCAAGGCTCCTTCATTAAGGGTTGATACCAAATCTGGGTCTAGGGAAAGTACAAGGTGAGCCTGGAACAATTAATTTTGTTCAGAAAGCAAGGATTCAAAATTCATAGGGTCATGGCAAAAAGAGACAGGGGCAAGATGTGAGACATCCATACAAGGCAAAGATGTGTCAGTCTGAGCATTAAAAAGAGTAATAACTGGTAGATTGAAACACACTGACTCAATGAAAATTACTAAGTCCATAATGATACTAACACAGAGAAAGTCCTAAAATCTCACGTTGCCATTTGAGGTACCTATTAAACCATTCCTTGAATATGAAAATTGGTAAATAAAGGGGGAAAACTAAGCGTCAATCTTGACTGTCTAATATGAAGTCAAGTCAATCTAATCAACAAATAGATGATTTGACCGTTTCTTTACTATAAAGAAGAAAGTCAGTTAATAATGCAGAAGGAATGAAAGAATTATAAAATCATTCTGTAACCCTTAATAAAATGGTTGACCCACACAAGAATTCTCAAATATTTTGTATTTTGTTGATAGGAAACTGGCCATTCACAAACTGCCAAAGTGACACCACACCATTACAAGGGGGAAAATTAGCTGTTCAATGGAGGGATCATACTGTCATCATCCTAAGCCAGCCAGGGCTTTTATAGTGGGTCACCCAGGAATTCATGTCTACTTACCTAATATTAATTCTAGCCAAAAATGTTTAACTTGAGTCTTTCAATCTTTTTTCCAGTTTATGGAAATCCAGGGTACAGGGGCAGCAAAATAAATGATACAATGAGGAAGCAACCAGAAAAATACAGAGGGAAAGAGACTGGCCTGGGCTCATCAAAAAGTCTGGGCTGTGAGAGGGAAAATGGGACAGTGAAACTGTTCTAAAGTAAAAAAGAATTAAAAGGCATAACAACCAGATGTGTTATGTGACCCTGGCTTCTATCCTGGTTTGCACAAATCAACTTTATAGACATTTTGGAAAAAAATGGACCAGTTTGAATTTGGATTGAGTTTAGATAACATTAAGATGTATTGACAGGGAAAAGGGAAGATTATTAACTGAGCAAAATAGATTATAAAATAGCACATAGAAATGATCCCTTTTTGGTGAAAGGAATGTGTGTATGTGTGTATACACACATGTGCACATAAAAGATATATAGATATAAAATAAAAAGTCATCAATCGTAATCTCTGGGTGATAAGAATATCATGATTTGCTTTCTTATTTTGCAACTCTGTATTTTCTAACTTTCTACAATGCATATATACTTCTCTGGTAATAATAAGAGGTAACTTTCAAAAAAGTCAATGTAGTTTTACAATGTTAATATCCTATCAGGGTCTATTTATGTAAGCATCAAAATACTTGAAAGTAACATTTGCTATAGACAATCTGCAGAAAATTCAACTGTGGATGTTTAAAACCGACATACTGCTGAGGTTGTTCTGAGATGACTTATCACCTGTTAATAATTATTACCTAAAATGTCAGCTCTGTCACTCTTTAACAACTCTCATCACAAGGAATTAACAAGTCACACTCCACAAAAAACCCAAAGGGGAGTTGATTTCAGTCCAAATTCCTTAGAGAAATTCTTGCCTCACCTCTTTCCTCTGATGCGTGGGGCTAAGGTCCTTTGCCCTTGAACTGGACTGCTGGAGGTTGAACTCTGGTACATGAAGATTCTTCATCTAGTGTCTTAAGTGTCACTGTCTGCAAAAGGATCTTCTGTTCCAGAGCACAGGCTGAAAGCTAGAGACAAGCAGCACTCATTAGGCCTGTAAGGATATCATGAATTTAACAGGAACCAAACCTCAGGGAGGAGTCCCCAAGAAACATCCCCCAACAAAGATTAGGAGGAAGAAGCTAGAAACCAGGCCCTAGGGTGCTGAGAGGCAGCCAGAAAGGTAAGCAAAGTAAAGTTTGATCAAATATTGTTTCTGTCACTTCATTTATTGGCTATGTGTCCTTGGCTAAGTTACACAACCTCACCGAACTTAGTTGTCATGTGTGATACCACCTACGTCTTTGCTGCTGTGAACGATGAATGACCAGTAAAGGAGCACGATGCCTTCAGTATCTTTACTCACCATCCCCGAATCTGCTGTTTCCCACCCTTCCCCTTCTTCCCCTCCTGACTGGCTTAGCAAGAAGCTCAGTTCCCTGCTGAATGCTAGGTTTTCCCACTGTTCTCTCAGAGCCTTCACACTTGAGAAAGTTTTGCTCCCAGTTCCCTGCAACCACATCATACTAGTCTCTTCCTATGTGTACATTTCTCTTTCTTTCCAGATTCTCCAGCATGGTCACCACCTCCTCCCCACTCTCTGGATGATGTTCCTGCAGCTGGGCCTGGAGCTCCTGGGGCAGGATGGAGAGGAACTGCTCCAGCACCAGCAGCTCCAGGATCTGCTCCTTGGTATGTGTCTCTGGCCTAAGCCACTGATGGCAGAGCTCCCGGAGCCGGCTCAGTGCTTCTTGGGGACCAGGGGAATCCTGGTAGCAGAAGTGTCTAAACTGCTGCCTGAAGATCTCCCAGGCAGGAGGCTGGTTCTCTGGAAGGCTGAGACCCTGATTCCTGAGGTGGTCTTCCTCCAACTTCACTTTCACCATCACAGGCCCTGCTGACCCCATGGGGCTTGGAACAGCTGGCCAGCAGACTTTCTTGTGTCCACGGCCATCATTCCTGGCTTCTGCTGGAGTTTCAACTGGAGGCTTCTGAGGGCACCCTGGGGAATAAGAATTAAGTGATAAAGGGATACACGGCATATACTTCGAAGAACGCACACAAGAAAGAAGACCTGTAAGCAGGGTAACTAATTTTATTAATTCACTGAATCCACAAATATTTTTTAGAGGCCTACCTTGTACAGAAACTGTTCTAGGTGTTTGAGACGCATTAGCGTACAAAGATCCCTGCCATCATGGAGTGTTCATTCTAGTAGGAGCAATCAATAAATACAACAAATATGAAAAGTGTAGAGTATGTTACGGAGATAAGTAAAAATATATAATTGCTGGTGTGTGTGTGTGGAATGAAGGCTGATAAGTAAGAATATATAATTGCTGGGGGGTGTGTGTGGAATGAAGGCTTGCACTTAATGGAGGAAGGTTCCTCCAAATCCGGCATTAAATACATGTATGTGGCCCCTAACCTAAAGCAAATTTTCAAGTTATCACTTGGCACCGTTTTTCCATACTTGAATACATATGATCCAACCTGTGGGAGAGGAAAAGTTACTAGTCACAGCTAGAAAATTATTGATGTTTTCGTGTTAATCTGGCAAAACTGAGTGCGAAATCCCACTTCGCTTCACACAGTGCTGGCGGCCTTGGTTTAGTCAGAGCTTCGGAATTATGGTTCCCAAGAAGGGGGTCCCCAGTCCCGGGACAGGGTCCTGTCTTGCGGGCCTTGGGGCCGGCCTTTCCGGAGCCTCCCAGACAGACGTCTGCTCCCGGCCGCGCAGCCCCGAACCTCCCCAGGCACAGAGTGTCCTCCAGCCGGAACCAGGGCCGGTGTTGGCTGCCCCACGCGGCTCAACACGTCCGGGGCTTCGCAAGGACGAATCCGATATCGAGGCGGAGGGACGCCCCCATACACTCACCTGACAGGGACGCACAAGTTCGGCTCCCGGAACCGGACGCTCCGGCGCAACGGCTTCCGGCGTCTCCCGGAGGTCACGCCCCCGAGCGCGCGCCCGCGACCCGCCTCCGCCCACGTGCGCAGCGTCTCCCAGTTACCCTGCCGTCGGGTACGCTGCGTGTTCAGTTCGAGCGGTTCGGGACTAAAGGCGGTGAAAGCAGCAACTGTGCTTTGACAATTAACACTAAACCCAGTTCCTGGATCTCTGAAATTAAAAAAAAAAGTTTCGAACACCCGCCTCTTGCCAACCTGATAGGACCTCTTAACTGAAAATGTAGGGGAGGAGTGCTAGATGACAACAGAGAAGAAAAATGATTGCTCTCTTCCATAAAGAGCGTTCCCGGGAAGTAGGCCGTTGGCGGTCAGCATCGCTACCTGTTTGTCTCCCCTCTGCCCTTCTCCTGGGTGCTTTCATCTCCTCTGTTCCCAGAACCCTCTCCTTCTCAGGAAGGAACACGATAGCTAGCCTTTAGGATCTCGTGAATATACTGAAACCAGGAAGAAACACAGAAAACAGTGATGGTCGAAAAGTGGGAGCTGTTAAGGCAAAAAGCTTGGGCCAGAAGGCAGTGGAAATTTGCGAGAATGCATGACCCTAAGCGCAGAAGAGGATTAAATGATGGAAGAGGTTCTACTGTGGAAGAGTTGGAAGAGGGGGCGATCAAAGTAGGTGAGCTCACTGCTCTGAGGGAGGTTCCTCAGTGAGTTGCTGCTTTAGTCAGTCAGCAACACAGGGTTGGGAATAATAAAGGGAATAGCAGACACAAAAAGGAGAATCAACATATGAAGTGGGGTGCTGGAATTTTGAAAAACCAGCCAGAACTGTAAAGTTGTCCTTGTCCCACTGTGCAGAGACCGTGGTGTATTGGGAACAGATTCCTCATGGCTATTACCACAGGAAAGCAAGACTCTCAGAACACTGCCCCTACAGAAACAATGTTGCTCACTTTGGAGTTTCTCTTGTGCTGAGGCAGATATTCCCCATTCTTCACAGTGCAGGACGTGCATATCTTAAAACAATCTAGCTCTCTCTCAATTCTTTTTCCTCTCTCAATTTTTCTTTTTTTTTCTTAATTTTTTTTTTTTGTTTTGGTTTTGTTTGCGTTGGGTCTTCATTGCGGTGCATGGGCTTCTCGTTGTGGTGGCTTCTCCTGTTGCAGAGCACTGGCTCTAGGCGTGTGGGCTTCAGTAGTTGTGGCACACGGGCTTAGATGCTCCACAGCATGTGGGATCTTCCCAGACCAGGGATCGAACCTGTGTCCCCTGCACTGGCAGGCGGATTCTTAACAACTGCGCCACCAGGGAAGTCCCTCTCTCTCAATTCTTGATACCTCAGAGAAAATTCAAAATCCCTTCACCTAGAAAGAGTGGAAAGGACACCACTGTTGTTATACTGAAGGGATTATTACTGAGTAGAAAAGGGGAAAGCAAGCTATTTTGAAAGCACCTGGAATGAGCTTAATGGTCAGATCTTAGAAAGCCACATTGAAGATGCTACGTTTCAAGGCAAATACCAAGGACAACACCACAAAGCAACCACGGCTTCCTGAGGAGACTGGAGAGTTGACCACTGCTCACATGTGTAGGAACTGAAGCCTCTGAACCCCACACCCAGGACCTTCAGTTCACAGAAGGGCTGGCACCTTGGGGATGTGGAGAGCTGAATGACAGAGCAGAGTCCAGAGCAAAACGAGCCCTGCCTTGTAAACATCCCTCACATTTCTTCCCTTCCCCGTCCAAAGTGGCTAAACATCTGTCAAATTATACTTACTAGGAATTATATCAAAAATCCAATAAGTGAGATCAGATAGTATAGGACAGTGGTTAAGAGCTTATAATTTGGGGTCACTGAATTCAGGTTCCTGTGCTGCAGTGCCCCTTGAGCAAGTCACTTAACTTCTCTAAATCTGTTTCCAATTAGGGGACAGTAAGAAAACTAAGAGCACTGGGCATCAAGAGGATTAAACGAGATCACACAAGGGAAAACCACGAGCAGAGTTTTTGACAAGAGTACACACTATGGATAGCTTTATCATTTGTGAAAAACTCTGAGTCTTAAGAGTCTAAGGAGAAATGACTAATATATCCATCCCATTTAATGTGTTTATGTGTAAAGTACACACTTTTACTGAGCCTGCCCACAAGGGGTCAGTTGTTCTGCAGAAGATATAAAATGGGCAAATTAGTGTCCTCCTTGGGCCTGAACCATATACCAAAAAAATTACATAATCTTTATAATCCAGAGGCCTATTATGTAATTAGGGCACAGACCTAGAACACCTGACACTGATGAACAACAGAGTGTTAATATGTAAATATATTATGTGGTCCTGGATTTAAATGTAGAAGGAGTTCAAGTATGGAGATTCACTGAGGCCCAGTGGTTAGAGTCTTTACGGGAGATGTGGAAGGCAGGATGGGCCCTGGAGAAAGGGAGCAAGTTAAGAATTCCTCCTTCTCAGGTTGGGAAAGGTTCAGGAGTTGGGGAAACCATCCTGGGGCTAGCAATGGAAAGGAGGCTTGTGAACTGAATAGGAGGCTGGCAAACAGCAGTTGGCCAGAGGCCACCAGGATGGGGGAGACGACCAGCAGGGCACAGTCTAGAAAGGCTGTCAAAGATCTGCTCAGATCTTTATCCTCTTCAGGGAGTGCCCTGCGTCCACTCTTACCCTGAAATTGTTGCTTCGCTCGCTATGGTTACATAAAGAGTTTTCCCAGACTAAACCCAAGGAAAAGGCAAATCTTTTAAACATGTTACATCAATCTTGGGAGTTCCCTGGCTGTCCAGTGGTTACGACTTCATGCTTTCACTGCTGTGGGCCCGGGTTCGATCCCTGGTTGGGGAACTAAGATCCCACAAGCCACATAGCCTAGCTAAAAAAAAACCTCAAAAACAAAACAGAAAACATGTTACATCAATCTTGCTCCTATTTACTTGTGATTTTTAAATATCTACATGTGCCAACTTCTGAAAACGTGGAGGGGTCTCAAGACTGAACATGACTGTAATGTACTGAACATAGCTAATTTTCTCATTCATAATTATTAGGCTCATTTTGATAAGTATCAGAAGCCAGCAATCGAGATTCATGAGGGCTTTGGGATCCTCTCCCCCAGCTATCAGTTCTGGTTTTAGACTGAAATCTGCTATGCATACAGACATTTATTAGCAATGTTCAGGAAAATTATCAAAAATTGGAAATAGGCAAAAATATGCTAGAACATTTTGACTCTCGGGGAATTTAACATTGACCTACAATTGATTAGATTTCAAATGTTTTACAGTCCTATAAAGTTAGAGGTTAACTTATAGAAAACTGAAAAGATATAAAATTTTCCTCTGCCCAGAAGAGAATACTAACCAATTTTGTATCTAATTTAGCAATTTTATTGCAATATTTTCCCCTCACTAATTATATGAATTTCAATTTTGTATATTCTCGTGGAATCAAGTCTACCATTCTGTTGGCTCCTCCATTAATGAGTTAAATAAAATTTGGACACTTGCTCATTATTTGTTAGAATGAGCTATATGAAATGATTGCTTCCTCTAATGCTTATAACCTAATATTTATAAGAAACATTTTCCTTAATTTAAGAGTGAAACATTGACAGCAAGCATGGACAAAAGTCATATAGCCCGTTCTGGGAGAATGATGAATTCCCAGTTTCTCTGTCTGCGTGGCTGCTCCTCTCACATCTTGGGTGAAAGGTTCATTGGAAGGAAATGTTGCTAAGGATGCAGTTAATCTTAGAGTCAGGATCAGGCAAACGGAATCTTCTGACATCAGAAAAGGTTGCGAATCAAGCCTCGAGTGCCATTCTAAAAGGTGAGCCATGAAGGACTCTAGATGTTCATGCAAAGGTAGAAGGAAGAGACTCTAAATTCTTTTAGTCACTATATATCTTTAATATCACAAATTCCACCAATGAAAACTCACTTCTAACATTCAGTATGTAAATTAGTAAAACCTCTGCTATTAATTGGAGATAGAGCTAATTGCTGTGCTTAATGCTAACTTCCTCTGGAGTGTGGCCTTTCTGATTAAGTGTTGGTGAACCACCCCTGAAGGATATATTACTGATTAGAGGATCTATCCACGTAGACAATTAGGTCAACTTTTTGTGGTGTTGTTTGTTTCTTAGTAAATTACAGACCATACAACAAGGACAACCTGTTTTCACTAGACAAATGGGATGTAAGTTCAATAACCAAACCATTTTCCCTCTTCCATACAGGATGTTCCTGGAAGGTATGCAATCTTGTCTCAATGTTGGATTGTGTCTATTTCCTAATATAATTTCAGACAATTCACAAAAATAGAAGTGTACCTCAATAAAAAAGACTCTGTTCATTTAAAAAATAAATTTTTTTTTTATGTGGACCATTTTTAACGTCTCCATTGAACCCATCACAACATTGCTTCTGTTCCACACTTTGGCCCCTTGGCCACGAGGCATGTGGGATCCCAGCTCCTCAACCAGGGATCAAACCTGCACCCCCTGCATTGGAAGGCGAAGTCCCAACCACTGGACCACCAGGGAAGTCCCTGTTCATATATTTTATTGGCATAATGTGCCTTCCTAATCATATTTTATTTTGGCACTATTTTTCAAATAGATTTGTAATAATGTATAAGAAATGTATGCTTGTATATGTAGGTGTGTATACATATCCACACACATAAATGTGTTGTCACCAAGTGTTCTTTTGTAAAGAAATCTCACATTGTTTTGAATGTCATCTTTGTATATTACAATTACAAATAAGGTGTCAACAAGTTCTCTCCCTTTTTTCAAAGCTGTACTTATTAAAAGCTACCACCAATGTCTTCTTTTCTGTGAAGACTCTGCTGACTCCTTCAGTCAGAATTAATGTGCTTTAACATTATTTGGACTTTATAATATAATTACTTATTGTTTATGTAGCCTATTCTGCTTTAATCGATTATAAATTCATGTTCTACTTATCTCTGCATATGTCCTTGGTATAGTTAATGACACAGAGGAAGGGCTTCATAAATACATACTCTGTATGATTAATACTTTTAGAAGCATGTGCTGGGGTTAGGTTAACACTGAGGGGCTGCTATAATTAGATTTATGGAGGCTCTTGGTTCTATGGTTGAGGAAGGTCCAAAAAGCTCAGGTTGATATTTATGGTATGCTTTATTGCTTTTCTTTAATATTATAATGTTAGACTAAAGAATCAAATTATTAATTTCCTCAACTTACATCTTCTCACTATTTGATACAGCTACACCCACTGAATATATCACATAAAGAAGGGACATTGTATTTTCCCCTGTCATTAGACTAAAATCTCTTGTAATTTTAATCTCTATTGAATTCTCACAACCATGGAACTCCACACATCAGGGGATTAGCTGGCTGAATGACTGATACAACTATTCAATATGTCAATGAACCTGGGAGAAGAGGCCAGTATGCGGAAGACTTATATCACTTTCCCCATCTCTGGCTTTCATGTATCTGATCTTATTTCCTTTGTTTTTAAATATCAAATGTCCCAAATGTCTTTTTAAATATCAGGTTCCAATGTGACCTGAGAAAATAATCCAAGAGACATTTTTGGCCAGTGAGTACCATTCCTTTAGCTGCACTACTCTAGGCCCTGTCTACGGGCTGAAGACACATCTGACACAGAGACACCAAGGATCCCCACTCCTACTTTCCTACACTAAAAGCTGGGAGGTCCCTCAAACTCAGTTGTTCCTTGTCCACCAATAAGTAGTAGACATATCCCACCATATCCCAATCATGCAGTTTTCCATCTTTCCTTCTGGAAGGACAGCCTAAAGAGAATTGGATGTATTTTGTACTTTAACTTGGAGTGTACTTTTTGTGCCTTAAATATACTGGGAAAAAGACTAGAGAATAGGGACTTCCCTGGTGGTCCAGTGGCTAAGACTCCGTGCTCCCAATGTAGGGGGCTCGGGTTCTATCTCTGGTCAGGGAACTAGATCCCACATGCTGTGACTAAGAGTTTGCATACTGCAACTAAAGATCCCACATGCTACAACTAAGACCTGGCACAACCAAAAAAAAAAAAAAGAAGACGACTAGGGAATATACTTGAATGTTTCATACAGATGAAATTAATAATAGGATATACGGCCATATTTATATTTTGATAGGAATTTCAAACATAACAAATTTAATATACAAGTAGAAAAAGTCTACAGGTCCTAAATGCTTGTGTTTTACATCATTTTGACTTAACATAGTGCTTCTATGGGAATAAGGTCAGGTAGAATTTGTTTTCCCTTTGTCACAGGAGATACTATTAGTGCAATTCACTTAATTCCTTAGAGGAAACTGAGTATTCATTAAGTCTCCCCAAGCAAGAAACTGTGCATGGCAAACTAAAGTTCCGTAGACCATAAATAAGTTACTCTGAGGGAAACAGGTGCCTTTCAGATTGTATCATACATTAATCTGAGGGAAATGTGTATCTTTTTCACATGGTTGTTTCATGATATGCATACCCCTCATCTTTCAAATGTTTTCTCTGATTTGAGTTTTTGTAAAAGCAGCATACCTTTTCTCATTAACCCTGACAGGTTATTTTTACAAAAGTTAATAGAAAATAGGAGGTTAAATGGAAAGCATTGTCCTTGCATCTTTGCTTCTTTGACCAAAAATTAAATGGTGGTATAAAGGTCACTCAAGGAGTAATATAATAAAAATAAATATAAAAATAAATAAACAGTGTAAAGAGCAGGAACATCCGAAGGCCAAGCCCCCATTAAGATGGTACCTGAGAAGTTCCCCCCAAAGCTAAGTTCTCGGTTCTGTGTAACTGATGGCAAAGCATCATTACATGTATGATGAATTTTCTGCCTTATTCCTACTCAGATCAGACCTGGCTGTCCTTATGAAAAGCATAAAGACAGGCATGTCATATTGCCACTAAAGAAACTACTTCTCCCCAGAAGGCTCTTTTTTATACTCACCACTTTGCTATAGAGGGGTGGGCTCCCAAGGGTTATTCTTGAGCTAGATATTCAATGACTTCTCTGATTAAAGATCTTGCCCCCTTCCAGAATACTTTCTGCTTTTGTGCATGGGCTTGAACCTAAGGATAAAAAAATTTTCTCATTGTACACGTAAAGGATTCTGATGAGGTTAAATAACTTGCCTAAGATCACAGAGCTAGTAAGCGGTACACTCTAGATATAAATTCTTGCAGTCTGACCACTACACTTACTGCTCCTTTACAAACAGGCCCAATTGGTTTGGAAATCATTGCTAATAGCTAAAACCTCAGCATTCAGTTAAAAAGAAAATTTCCAATGGAGTTAGGAGACAGACAAATATCACAGTCTCAAGAGCAGATCTTTGAAGAAGAAAAACAGAAAGACACTGCTTTAGCCCCAGTAAAGAAAGGACATAAAATCTTGATTTGCTTCTATCCCTTCCCATACTTGGAAGCTCAGGATTCAGCATTTTTATAACATAATATTGGATTACCCCTTTCCCACTTGCTGGCCTGCATATCCAAGCTGTGTCTTCAGACTCTCCTGCACAACTACTGCCTCTTAGCTGGATGATTCTCCTGTATCTAAGTACAAAGCTCTCCCGTTCCAATAGGGTCAGGAACTACTCCATCACCAGCAGTTCCAGGATCTGCTCCTTGGTGTGCATCTCTGGCTTCAGCCAGTAATGACAAAGTTCAAAATTTGTGAGGTCCAGGGACCTCCTGGTAGCAGAACTGCCTGAAACGCTAGGGGCAGAACTTCTGGTGAGGATGCACCTTCCCAGGCAACCTAGGCCTCTCCCAAGCATGTGCTTCTTTTCCACTTTCACTATGTGCAAACCCTCCTGCTCCTAGTAACATGAACTACAGAAGTCAGGGTTACACCAAACTTTTGATATCTTGGGCTATGATGGCTCAAGACAAAGTTCACTTGACTTAGGGTACAGAGTCAAGGTGAAGGCTCTCCTGGGCTCTGGGGGATAGGAACATATTGTAAACAGAACAAAATTACCTGGGCGGCCAAGAATTTACATAAGCTTGTTAACTTTATGACATAAAATAGTGACAAACCAAGCCTAACAGTTTAGGGACAAACTGTTGCGAAGGCTGCGGAGACAGGTATGTCTTTGCATGGCAGCAAACGCCAGGGAAATCCAGCCCACCCTGCTTCCCCTGCGCCAACGAAGTCACACTCCGCATGCGCTATGGGGGTCTCGTGGGTGTTTGGGCGCACCTGGCAGCCGCAGCTGCGCACGGAGAGCGGGGCGTCGCCCCCACCCACGCCCCCCAAACTCGACTCTAGCATCTGCCCTCTCTTTACAACCCACTCAGGAACCCCGGTTCTTCACCCCGAAGCCAGAAAACGGCCGGCTCTGCTCTAGAGAAAAGAGGGAGAAGCGCTGGAGTGTGACCCGACACGTGCACACAAGTATACAGCTGGACAAGTCACCTAGGATCTCGGTCCCGGAGACTGTACTTCCGGGGTTTGTACAGGAACTTGGAAGGTCTGAGCATCTCTATGATCTCGCTGGCGCCCCACTGGTGGCTACCAGGCGCTCCCTCCTCACCCGGGCCGCCCTGCCGCCGGCCTCTCCAGGCCGCCTTGCAGAGCTCCCCCTCCTTCACAGCTTCTGCAGACCCAGACTCTTCTAGAGAGCAGCCTGGCGCCCTCTCGGTGTTTGTGAGTCGACCACTGCACCCAGGAAATGTACGTCGGAAAACAGTAGCATAAAGGATGCCAGACTTGGAGTCAAGAAATTTTAAAGCCTTGCACTAGGTCACTTTAAACAAGTCACTCACTTTCTCTGTTCCAAGGACCAAAGTCAATTATATCGACAGGTCAGATTTATTATAAAATGTGTGGATGGATAACGAAATGAACCCAGGGAAGTTTTTCCAACCTGTTTAGCTCACCAACCAAGTTTTATGCTTTCTAAGGGGCACTGGGCGAGTCAGGTTGAGATTTCCCTGATGCCATTCTTGGGTTTGTTCCTGTATACTGGTACCTCCGAAGTGCTTTGAATGTCTTTAAAATGGACTCTAACACGGAAGGCATACTTAAGCAAATAAGACACAATTTTGATGTAAACAGCCCAGAGAAACAAGTCTTGATATAACCTACTACTCTACACAGCACCCTTGAAAAGGAATTGCACATAACACCCCTGTGCAATATCAGTGACACGTGTGGTGTTAACAGCTTCTTCTGCTTTTTTCTATATATCTGTGATGGTTAAATTTTATATGTAAACCTGGCTTGCCTACGGTGCCCAGTTGTTCTAGCACAAGTGTAGATGTTGCTGTGAAGGTATTTTATAGATGGGACAAACATCTTCAATCTGTTGACTTGAAGCAAAGGATATTACCCTCCATAATGGGTGGGCTTCATCCAATCAGCTGAAGCCCTTGAGACAAAACTGATATCCCCAAGAGGGAATTTTGCCTTAAAACTGTAACACAGAAATCCTGCCTGAGTTCACCTGCCAGCCTGCTCTGCATATTTTGGACTGAGTAGCCCCCAATCATCTGAGCCAATTCCTTTTTTTTTTTTTTTTAAAGAATAATATATACTGTTTCTCTTAGAATCTCGACTAATAACCAAAATCCTATTCATCCGTAAAGTCCCACAAATGCCCACCTTCTTTATATACTTTCCCAATTCTCCCAGGCAGAACTGTTTTTGATTTGTGTTCATTTATCCTTGTTTTGTATTGTAAATTTTCTTTCTTGAATTGTAAATTCACCATTGAATCCGTGTTTTATTTACCTTTTTAAATACCCTTAAAATGCATGACACATATGTACGCAATAACCGTTCTTTAAACACATATCTTCAGAAATGTATACTAGCCAAGTCACTGTGGAGAGACCTGTTATATTTACTTTTGTAAACACATGCCTAACTCTTAAGGTTAGCAAGTCCACAAAGGTAACATTATTGACACTTATGTATGTTTTCATTATTTTTATTTAAACTAAATCAAGAAATACAAGTATCCCCTGCTTTTTGAAAATTTGCTTTACGCCTCTTCGCCTTTACAAATAAAGACCTACATTAGTACCTGTTTTCACTAACTGAAAGAAAGCCGAAGAGCATTTTGTTTGCCAAAAAAGGGTGAAAAGCAAAAATAGCGTTCAACATTTGTTTTGCAGCCAGCCTTGTAGAGAGGTATCGTGCAAATCAAGCAGCAAGAGTGGCACCACCAAGCTCCTTCCCTGGGAGCTACACTCAGCATTAAGCCACTATAGCTTTGAACTGTGTCTGTGAGTATCTGTGCTTTATCTCGATTTTGTGCATTCGTTAGCAAAATGTGTCCTAAGGTAACTGCCTCTTTGCTTTATGTCATTTCGGCTTACAAAAAGTTTCATAGTAATGCTTCACTTTCAGGTAGCAGGGGAAACCTGTATCCTACTTTTCAAATTTCTCAATTTATGGTTTTCCATTTTTTGCAAACAACCTATCAAAAAGTCAAGGATGACTTCACCTTGTTTCTATTTAGTTTACTCTGCTATTAAATAAAACCCTCCTCTGAAGTAGTCATTCTCCAGATAAGCAAATTCAAATGTCTCCAGGGCTCAGACACATAATGAAGCTAGAGTGTGGGACATGGAAAGAACTGGAAGGTAAGAGGTCTGGCCCAGTGATGCCAGATCTTATTTTTTTCAAAATAATATGGAAATCCCATTTCTGCATAAAATTTCTAAGTGTTTTTAAGGTGACAGCTAATTCAGTTCCTAAAAACAATGAATGAGCTACACAAATGTCTGCCAAATATATCTCATGCCAGTTTTCATCTCTGGCATAGTTCCCACTGCCAGAAAATCTCAGTTCATCAGCACATTTCACAGGAGCTTTCATCCACTTGGTTGAAAATTCCTCAAATGTACAAGTATTCTGTGAAAGTCTGCATTTTAAATTTCAAGGTGTCTCACTTCAGGGAGATTTAATGTTCTATCCACTTCTCTTTTATTTTTGTCATAGGTATTTCCCTCTGACCTGTAGATGTCAACCTCTAAGGTATTTCCTACCTGAGCCTTGAAACAAGGCAAAACAAAGTAAGTGATGGCACTAAGGATGAACAATTAGCACCTCCGGAGTTTTCTGGGTTGGTATTTATTTATACCGTCCCTATAAAAATATGAATATAGTGAAATACCCCACTTTTATACACTTTCTACCTTATAAACTTTCTAGTTTCTCAAATCCTCCTAATAGTGAAAAGTATATTTCTTTCAGAGTAGAAGACAACACCAATGCTTTTCAGACTGTCTATTCCAAAGGTTGAAAAGATAAACTAAAGCATAATGAGGACATAGGTATCCAGACGATAACAGTGGACAGTGAGGGAGCTGAGCTTGAGATCTCTACTGGTTTTTAGCATAAGAAAGTCAGAAAGATGTAGGAGAAGCATTATAGACTCTGCTACCTGATGTCTCTTCAATCCCACTACCAATATGGGATCAAGTCCAACTGGCATGCTGGATGGTCAAAGGTATTTCCGGGATTTTTTCCTAGAGATAAACTGGAGGAGGAATGTGTATCACTGAGATTCAAAAAGAAAAAGAAAAAAAAAAGAGTACATATGAATAAACAGCACTCTTGAGGGCACAGATATACATTATAACTCTTTCCTAAAAACTATGCCTTTTTTCTAAGTTGACAAAGTGAGAAGCAAGGCCTAAAACTTCCTGTGCTGCCTTGACATCTTTGAGCCTCACAGGGACCCAA
This sequence comes from Orcinus orca, assembly GCF_937001465.1. Taxonomy (NCBI): domain Eukaryota; kingdom Metazoa; phylum Chordata; class Mammalia; order Artiodactyla; family Delphinidae; genus Orcinus; species Orcinus orca. The sequence goes on from NC_064568.1 coordinate 84,213,267, forward strand.
AAGCCTAACCATCGGTTCCTCTGCTCTTGCTATATATGCCTCCCACCCAGCAGGAAGTGACCCCACTTGGCTCGTTCCCCATCAGCTGCACTAGCTACACTCCTCAACCTACTGGGTTTCACCTCCTTGCCTGCCTATGAAATTATTCAAACAAGCCAATCACATCCTCCCAAGGAAACCAGACATCACCCCATCTTATTACTACAAAGCCTGTATCCCAAAGCTCCTATTTGTTCCCTCTGCTCCCAAGTGGCCCTCCTCCCCTAGGCTATGAGTATAAGCGGCTAATTAACTGCTGTCGATCCCATCTGTCCAGTGTCGGGTGTCATGTGTTTGGTCATCTTCCAAATCCTAGGGTAGGACTTCTTCCCTCACCAACAGGGTGAAGAGAAGGCAAACAAAACAGCAAGCTATGTCGTTGAGTAGTCACTTTTAAGTGTAACTTACCTAGCTTACCCCTCATTTATATAACTTTAACAACAGCATCACTTTCCCTGTTCATCCTGCTAAGTTCTCCTTTGCATAGTATACAGTAGTGGTAACAGTCTCAGTGATCTTCCGTTCAAAATCTGAGAGCCACTGAATCATCAGGCTATTCAGGGTATGTGATGGTAGTGACTTCAAGGAGCAAAAGTGCTTAAGGACCAAAGGAGAAGGACCAAAAGAATGGGAGAAAGAAATAGCAGCATCCACAACAGACTCAGGCCAAAATGTGAATGGTCTGCTCCATTGACAAGCTACCAGCTTCTTTCAATCTGTTGGATGATATCAGAATCTCTTCTAGTTTGGCTACTTAGAATAACAATGGAGACACCACATCCCTAATTTCTTGAATTTATTACACAGTGATTGGGTCTGTATTCAGCATAGCTTTCTAAAGTGTTCAGTAAGGCCTGATTTATGATTAAAGGCCTTCTTACAATTAGGATACAGAAACAGACTTCTGCCCTCTGTGGATCCTCTGATGACGAACAAGGCTTGACCTCTGAATGAAGGCTCGTCCACATTCCTCACACTGATAGGGCTTCTCCCCAGTGTGGATCCTCAGGTGCTGAGTGAGGCTGGTGCTCCCTCGGAAAGCTTTCCCACATTCCTTACACATATACGGTTTCTCTCCAGTGTGACTTCTCTGATGTTCCATGAGTCCTGACCTCTGAGTGAAGGCCCTCTCGCACTCATTGCATTTGAAGGGTTTCTCTCCAGTATGGATCCTCAGATGTCCAATAAGGTGTGAACTTTGACTAAAGGATTTACCGCACTCTTTACATCCATAAGGTCTTTTCCCAGTATGGATCCTCTGATGAAGAACCAGGCCTGTGTTTTGACTGAAGGCTTTCCCACATTCATTACACTGATAGCGTTTTATTTTATTATGAATTTCCTGGTGTGAAAGAAGGGCTGATTTATAGCTGACTGCTTTTCCACATTGATTGCATTTATAAGGTTTCTCTCCAGTGTGAATTCTCCAATGTCGAACAAGCCCTGAGCTCTGAGCAAAGGCCTTTCCACACTCCTTACATTTGTGTCGTTTTACTCTCATGGGGTTGACCTTTTGCTGTTCTGATTTACCCCTATATTGAAAAATTTCTCCACACTTTGGATCCTGGAAAGCAACCAATGATTTCCTTTCTGCAGAAATCTGCTTTGGAGCAAATTCACCAGTCACATTCCTGGTCTCAGCTCCTGCTGAAAGAGCAAGTCGATTATTTAAGTGCCACATGTCCCACATAAATGTTTGGAAGTAAGATTAGTAATAATAATTGATAACATTATGAATGCTTATTAATATCAAGGATTGTGCTAAATAAGCAAGAACTATCATCCTAATGGTTTTTGATACTCACTGCACCTATGAGTCATAGAGAATAAAAATAAATAAATAAAACACGTTTGGGCCCCAGCCCAGATCTAAAAACTCAGAATGGCAGGAAAGAAATGTAAATTTCCCAAGAGTCTTCAAAGGGCCCCCAATGAACGTACCTTCTAGCATTCATCCCTTGTGTAGTCCACCCCCCTCCCACACAGGGTCTAGGCTGGCCTGTGGCTTGCTTTATCCAACAGAATATGGTGAAAGTGATGATACGTCAGTTCAAGGATTAAGACTTTAAAAAGATGCTTTTGAGATCCCTGAGTTACCATGTAAGAAGTCCAGTTACCCCACTAAAGAGTGAGAGAATGAGATAACCTGAGGCCCATGCATCTCAGAATCTTGCTAAGCCCAGTTTTCTAGCCATCTCCTGCTAAAGTATGAGATGCGAGTGAAGTATCTCGAGCATCACAGTCCAGGCAAGCCCCCTGATAACTACAGCTTAAATTGATATCATGTACAGTAGAAGAACCATCCTGTTTATCCCAGTCAATCCAGAGAACTGTGAGAGATAACATAATGGTTGTTCCTTTTAGCCACTAAGTTTTGGAGTGGTTTGTTACATGGAAATGGGATAGCTAAAACACCAAGTGATCACCCAATATTTGGTGATGCTCACAGCAACACAATGAGCTGGGTAATAGATATAGCAACTGAAACACAGAAATTAAATAATTGGTCTGTGGTCACATGACTATTAAGTGATAAATCCTGGCCTGAAACTCAGGTTTATCTGAATTCAAAGACCGCGCTCTTTATTTTTACTATAAAAAGAATAGATACTCATGGTAAAAATTTCAACAGTACAAAAGGTATAAAAGTAAAAAGTCCAAATCCCAATTCATCTTTCTCCATCACCCTGTGCCCTTTTACTTTCCCTAGAGGTAATCACTATAACATTGTTGCCTACATAATAAGTTTTCTACTTTACTCCAGTGGCTATCAATCTCTCACTGCATTTAAAGGAATTTTTTTCCTCCAATATTTTCACACAAGAGCCAAAAGACTTTTACATAAAGACATCCACTGATGCAGTGTTTAAAATAACAAAAAGAGGGAATTCCCTGGCAGTCCAGTGGTTAGGACTCCATGCTTTCACTGCTGAGGGTGCAGGTTCAATCCCTGGTAGGGGAACTAAGATCTCAGAAGCCACATGGCACGACCAAATAAATAAATAAATAAAATAATGAAAATACTGGAAACAGCTTAAATGCACATCAGTAGGAGACTATTAACTATTATACATGTATGCAACAGAAAACTAAACATCAAAAAGAATAAAATAACTCTACTGATAAGAATAACATTATTTCTGCATGTTTTCTCTAGGCCACAAACATCGACTGCAACTGAATGAAGGAACTGAGATTGTGGTACCCACTGATTTAACTAGAATGTAAGTTGCATGAGGGCAGAGACTTTGGCCTTCTTGTTCACCTCTATATCCCCAATGCTTAGAATACTGCTGGACACATAGTTGATGTTCAATAAATATTTGGTGCATGAATGAATATTCTCATTAGGTAAAAAAAAAAAGCAAAATGCAAAGTGGTGTGTATAATATGTATGTTAAAATGTATCCAGGATTTGTTTTAAGTGGGTATGGTAAGACACGCAGACATGGAAAGGACTATACGAAGAAAGAAATTTTTTACACTCGTAGATCCCAAGGAACAGAAGACGTAGTCTGCCATGCAGGGCTGCATGGGAAAGCACCACGATCGATCAGGAGGCAGAAGGGGAAGAGGGGAGAGCATGGCCTAGAGCCTTTATTGGAGTTTCCCCAGGAGGGAATGGATAAGGCAGGGTAGGTATGCTGAGTAAGCTTAGGATGGATAATTTGAATACTTTTGGCACACTCTGGGCTATAGGGATGGTCCCTAGTTCTCTGGTATCTGACCCTGGAGTGATTTAGGGCAGGGGGAATATTGGCTTGGTGTGTGAAGGTTTGATAAAGGAGATGGTTGGGGGACTGGGCTCCATATTGGTTGGACTGTATATGAAAGGCCCACTTGCAGGGGAGTCCTTTCCTGTCTCTAGGAATTAGCTAGCCCTGGGAAGGCCAGTCTGTCCATGATCAAGGCCCCAAATGCCAGAGCATCAAGAATATAAAAAATTTTTAAAATATAGTCAATACGTCAGGATACAATTTTCCCTAAAAAGTGGGGAGAGGCTTGAACATACAAGAAAAATTTTAGAAGTATATACTGGAGAATGTTAACAGTGGTTAACTCTTCGGAATGGAACTTCTATTTTCATTTCGTATTTTTCTATACTACTTGGATTTTTAAAATATAAGCTACCACTATTGTTCTATAGTAGCTAATTAAAACATATAGTACTAGAGCCCACTATAGTAAATCTATGGTAGATCTGGGTACCTGTATTGTTAAAAAGGGTTCCATAATGATTTGGACTCACAGTTAGAACTGTAAACCACTATCATAACCCAATTAAAAAATACCACATATCCCAATGCAAAATTAAATCAACTCTAGATATGCTCACTTTGTAAATAACCTTCTGGTGTTAAACTTATTCTGCTATTCTAGATACCACTTTTTTCACCAGAAATACTGCTTCCTAGCAGACGCTATACTCAGTGCTTCCAAAAGATCACAAAAGATTCACATTTTAAAGCTTACCATTCTCTTGCAGAGGAAAATGCTCCCAAGGATCACACTTCAGCTGGATGTTAAGTGACTGCTTTGCGAGGCTTACAGGTCCTACTTCCTTCCACAGCACTTCTTGTTTGTAATGTGCACTGGCTTGGACCTAAGGACATACAAGAAGAGCTGGGTTCATGAGAGGATCAGCAATAGTTAACTAAACCTCAAAGTTTGATTAAACATAAATTTTCCTATGGGTACAGAAAGCAGAATGATGAAGATACCAGTGTCTTAATCAGTTCACAAAAGCAGCAGAGCTTTAAAGGGAAAACATAGGATAATGTGTCAGCCCAGAAAATAATGGTCATAAAATCCTCTTGCTTACCCAGCCCACTCTCTTTGCTGGTAGACCCCTGGGGTTCTCATAAATGAACAATAGATTACCCTTTTCCCACCTGTTGTCCTTTGTCTCCAAGTTCTGTCTCCAGATTTTCCAGCACAGTCACCACTTCCTCTCCACTCCCTGGATGATACTCCCATACCCTGGCCTGCAGCTCCTCGGGCAGGATGGTCAGGAACTGCTCCAGCACCAGCAGCTCCAGGATCTGCTCCTTGGTGTGCATCTCAGGCCGCAGCCACTTTTGGCAGAGCTCCCGGAGCCGGCTCAGAGCCTCTCGAGGTCCAGGGGCCGCCTGGTAACGGAACTGCCTGAAGCACTGGCGGAAAAGTTCCTGATAAGGGTGCACATTCCCTACTTGGCGAGGTTTCTGCTCCCAAGCATGGTTCTCCTCTTCCTCTACCTTCACGATTCTCAGTCCCTCCTGCTCCTCTCGAGTGTGCACCACAGGAATCAAGGCTGCATGTTCTCTCAACTTGGTGGACATCTTAGAGTGCAATGGCTCAGGATAGGATTCACTTGTCTTACATACCAGGAATCAGGAAGAACCTTAGGATCAGAGCACTCCTGTGGGAGGAGAACACACTTAAAACAGCAGAATAACTACAGCAGTCAAGAACCTATGTCATTAATAATGAAGACTCACTGCCAAGGTGATGTTCCTGAGTAGCGGAACATTAGGAGGATAATATTCCTGAGATCCGTGAAAATAGATCAGAATTACTGAGAAAGGGCACTTGGCTGCTGATATACAGAAAAGTGCTACATAAATATTAGCATTAGAACTTCTATTGTGGGAAATGAGGCCACATTCTCAGACTTTAAAGACTTTTTAGTTTATAAGAACTACATTACAGGAAGAAAAAAATCACATGAGCCAAGGCTGGCGACCACCATAGCTCATTTACCAAGGCTTTCTTTCATGTATACTCATAATCTACCACCCCTTCATAGAACTGCTTCAGCAGGGCAGGATGGGTCTTGGGACACTCCTGTAGAGGGAAAAGGAGGCTTCCTGATCCTTAGCAAGGTAAGGGAAGATGGATCTTGCCACACTTTAGTAAACTTACTATGACAATATACATGAGCCGAGTCATAGTTATTTTTCCAGTAAAACTTTTACGACATTTAAAGGAATCAAACTACTTATACAGAGGAGTAATATACTACAGCTCCATAAACTGGTTATAGTGTTCGTTCAGGGAATAAAGGATTAAGCACCTAACCCTCAGTTGAGGCATTTCCCTCTCCCACCGCAACCCCCCACCCCGCCTCCATCGTGTATGAAAGAATGAGAATTAAGCAAAATCTGAGTGGTTTATGCTATACTATAAAATCAAAATAACAGCGACAAATCCAAGCCGAACAGTAGAGAGACAAATCGTCACTGAGCTCGTTACCAAGCATTGTGTGCACGTGCTGGGGGGAGAACAGGACACGCAAGCCGCAAAGACCTCCTCCCCGTCCCACCTCTGGGCCGTGGGACAACAGTGATGGGGCGTTCTGCAGCTTGGCTGGGGAGAAGCCCGACCGCTCACCCGCAGCTCTGGGGATGACTGGCGCTCCCTGGAGACTAGCCCTGGCAGGTAGTTAAGGCAAAATCTTAAGCCACCGTGCCGCCGGGCCAACCAGGAACCCAAAACGGCCGAGCAAAAGGCGCCCAGGACCACGAGGCCACTTCCGGTGCCCGCCTAGGAATCCGGAGGCGCGGTCCTCTCTATGATCAACCTTACTACTCCGCCGGCTTTACTGCCTTCACCAGGTTCGGCCAGGGCGGGAGGAGCGCTTCATTCCGGCGTTTGGATTTTTATTCCCCTCTTTCTCACCCCCTGCCTTCTCCTGAGGAAATCTGAGCCAGTTGATAAAGTTCAAATCACCCACAAGGTTGCTGAGACTTGCCACACTCCAGGAGTTAGCTCAGAGCCCCCCCGCTTTTTTTTTTAAAGAATTCTATTCTTTATTTATTTATTTTTGGCTGTGTTGGGTCTTCGTTTCTGTGCAAGGGCTTTCTCTAGTTGTGGCAAGCGGGGGCCACTCTTCATCGGGGTGCGCGGGCCTCTCACTATTGCGGCCTCTCTTGTTGCGGAGCACAGGCTCCAGACGCGCAGGCTCGGTAGTTGTGGCTCACGGGCCTAGTTGTTCCGCGGCATGTGGGATCTTCCCAGACCAGGGCTCGAACCCGTGTCCCCTGCATTAGCAGGCAGATTCTCAACCACTGCGCCACCAGGGAAGCCCCCAGAGCCCTTTCTGTTGTGTATTTATTATTGATGAGTGAAAGTTCTTTTTACATTCTGGATATGAGCTCTTTGTTATATGAACACCAGATATCGGCTCCCACTTCCCTTTTTACTCCCAACCGATGTCTTTTTGCTGAAAAATAGCTTTAAAAAACCTAATAGACTTTATTTTTAAAGAGTAGTTTTAGGTTTACAGAAAAAATGGAGCAGAAAGTATAGACTTCACACATGGCCCCTCCAAACCCCCTCCCCGGCTACACAAAAACCCTATTATTAACATCTTGCATTAGTGCGGTATCTTTGGTTACAATCAGTGAGCCAATATTGATAAAGTATTATTAGCTAAAGTCCATAGTTTATATTAAGGTTAATATAAACTGTGTAATACATTCTATGGCTTTAGAAAACATAATAACATGCATCAACCATTACAAGCATCATACTAAACAGTTTCACCGCCCTAAAAATCCCCTATGCTCCACCCATTCATCATTCCCACACTCCAACCCCTATAACCCCCAGCAACCACTGATCTTTTTATGTCTCCATCGTTTTGCCTGTTCCACAATGTCATGTAGTTGGAACCAGAGTTTGTAGCCTTTTCAGATTGGCCTCTTCACTTAGCAAAAGCATATAACATTCATTTCTCCATGGATTTTCATAGCATAATAGTTCATTTCTTTTTATTGCTGAGTATTCTATTGTCTGGATGTACCACAGTTAATCCGCTCACTTACTGAAGGAAATCTTTCTTGTTTCCAAGTTTTATCAGTTATGAATAAAGCTGCTATGAACATCCTTGTGCAGGTTTTGTGTGGACATAAGTTTTTTTTTTTTTTTTTGGACATAAGTTTTTGATTCATTTGGATAAATACCAAGGAATGCAATTGCTGAATCATATGGTAAGAGTATGTTTACTTTTGTAAGAAACTGCTAAACTGTTTTCTGAAGTGGCTGTACCATTTTGCATTCCCACAAAGAATGTATGAGAGTTCCTGTTGCTCCACATCTTCATCAGCATTTGGAGTTGTCACTGTTTAGCAATTTAGCTATTCTAATAGGTGTGTAGTGGTATCTCCTTGTTTTAATTTACAATTCCCTAATGACATATGATGTGGAGCATCTATTCATATGATTATTTACCATCTGTATATCTTCTCTGGTGAGGTGTCTATGCAGATCTTTTGCCCATTTAAAAAACTGAGTTGTTTGTTTTCTTATTGTTGAGTTTTAGGAGTTCTTTGTATATTTCAGATAACAGTCCTTCTTTAAAAAAATTCATTTTATTAAAGGATAGTTGATTTACAATGTTGTGTTTAGTTTCAGGTGTACAGCTCAGTGACTAAGTTATATACATATCCATAAAAAAGAATATATATATATATATATATGTTCTTTTTTTCTTATTATTTATTTTTATTTATTTATTTATTTGGCTGCACCGGATCTTAGTTGTGGCACGCAGGATCTTTTAGTTGCGGCATGCGGGATCTAGTTCCCTGACCAGGGATTGAACCCGGGCCCCCTGCATCAGAGCATTGAGTCTTAACCACTGGACCACAAGGGAATTCCCTATATGTTCTTTTTCAGATTCTTTTCCCTTACAGGTTATTACAAAATACTGAGTATAGTTCCCTGTTATACAGTAGGTCCTTGCTGGCTATCTATTTTATATATAGTAGTGTGTATGTGTTAATCCCAACCTCCTAATTTATCCCTCCCCCTCCTTCCCCTTTGCTAACCATAAGTTTGTTTTCTATGTCTGTGAGTCTATTTCTGTTATGTAAATAAGTTCATTTGTATCTCTCTCTTTTTTTAGATTCCATATATAAGCAATATCATATGATATTTGTCTTTCTCTGTCTTACTTCACTTAGTATGATAATCTCTAGGTACAACCGTGTTGCTGCAAATGGCATTATTTCATTTACTCTTTTTTATGGCTGAGTAATATTCCACTGTATATACATACCACATCTTCTTTATCCATTCCTCTGTCAATGTGCGTTTAGGTTGCTTCCATGTCTTGGCTATTGTAAAGAGTGCTGCTATGAACATTGGGGTGCATGTATCTTTTCGAATTATAGTTTTCTCCAGATATAGGCACAGGAGTGGAATTGCAGGATCCACACCTGAAACTAAACACAACATTGTAAATCAACTATCCTTTAATAAAATGAATTTTTTTAAAGAAGGACTGTTATCTGAAATATACAAAGAACTCCTAAAACTCAACAATAAGAAAACAAACAACTCAGTTTTTTAAATGGGCAAAAGATCTGCATAGACACCTCACCAGAGAAGATATACAGATGGTAAATAATCATATGAATAGATGCTCCACATCATATGTCATTAGGGAATTGTAAATTAAAATTGTAAAATATGGTAACTCTATTTTTAGTTTTTTAAGGAATTTTCATACTGTTTTCCAAAGTGGCTGTACCAATTTACATTCCCACCAACAGTGTAGGAGCGTTCCTTTTCCTCCACACCATCTCCAGCATTTATTATTTGTATACTTTTTAAAAATTACCAATCTACCTTTTTATTGTTTATTTATTTGGCTGCGCCAGGTCTTACTTGCGGCATGCGGATTCTTAGTTGTGGTGTGCATGTGGAATCTAGTTCCCAGACCAAGGATCGAACCCAGGGCCCCTGCACTGGGAGCATGGAGTCTTACCCACTGGACCACCAGGGAAGTCCCTGTATATTTTAAAAATAAAAAAATTATTTATTTATTTGGCTGGGTCAGGTCTTAATTGCGGCAAGAGTGATCTTTGTTGCTATATGTGGGATCTTCGTTGCAGCATGTGGGATCTGTTTTTTTAGTTGCGGCATGTGGGATCTTTAGTTGCAGCATGCAGGCTTTTAGCTGAGGCATACAGGATCTAGTTCCCTGCCCAGGGATTGAACCCAGGCCCCCTGCATTGGGATCATGGAGTCCTAACCACTGGACAACCAGGGAAGTCCCTATTTGTATACTTTTTGATGATGGTCATTCTGACAAGAGTAAGGTGATACCTCATTGTAGTTTTGAATTTCTCTAATAATTAGTTGATGTTGCACATTTTTTTCATGTGCCTGTTGGCCTGTGTGTCTTCTTTGGAGAAATGTCAATTTAGGTCTTCTGCCCACTTTTCAATTGGGTTTTTTTTGTTGTTGTTGTTATTGAGTTGTATGAGCTGTTTGTACATTTTGGAAATTAAGCCCTTGTCTGTCACATCATTTGGAAATATTTTCTCCCATTCTGTAGGTTGTCTTTTCATTTTGTTTATGGTTTCCTTTGCTATGTAAAAAAAGCTTATACATTTGATTAGGTCCCATTTGTTTACTTTTGCTTTTATTTCTATCGCCTTGGGAGACTGACTTAAGAAAACATTGCTACGATTTATGTCAGAGAATGTTTTGTCTAGGTTCTCTTGTAGGAGCTTTACGGTATCATGTCTTATATTTAAGTCTTTAAGCCATTTTGAGTTTATTTTTGTGTATGGTGTGAGTCAGTGTTCTAAATTCAATGATTTACATGTGGCTGTCCAGCTTTGCCAACACCACTTGCTGAAGAGACTCTTTTCCCCATTGTATATTCTTGCCTCCTTTGTCAAAGATTAATTGACTGTAGGTGTGTGGGTTTACTTCTGGGCTCTCTATTTGCATTAAGTCTTCCAGTATAATGTTGAATGGAAGTGAGAAGAGACATCTTTGTCCTACTCCTCATCTTAGCAGGAAAGCATCTAGTTTTTTTTACCATTAAGTATGATGTTAGCTGTAGTTTTGGTAGATTTTTTTTTTGAAGCTACTGCTTATCTTTTATTATTATTATTTATTTATTTATTTTTGGCTGTGTTGGGTTTTCATTGCTGCACATGGGCTTTCTCTAGTTGTGGTGAGTGGGGGCTACTCTTCGTTGTGGTGTATGGGCTTCTCGTTGCAGTGGCTGCTCTTGTTGTGGAGCATGCGCTCTAGGCGCGCTGGCTTCAGTAGTTGTGGCTCACGGGCTCTAGAGTGCAGGTTCAGTAGTTGTGGCACGTGGGCTCAGTTGCTCTGCGGCATGTGGGATCTTTCCGGACCAGGGCTCGAACCTGTGTCCCCTGCATTGGCAGGTGGATTATTAACCACTGTGCCACCAGGGAAGTCTTTGGTAGATGTTCTTTATCAAGTTGAGGAAGTTCCTCTCCATCCCTAGTTTGCTGAGAATTTTTATTATGAAAGGGTGTTAGATTTTGTCAAATGCTTTTTCTGCACCTATTGATATGATTATATATTTTTTCTTCTTTAGCCTATTGATGTGATGGATTACATTAACTGATTTTTAAATGGTGAACCAACCTTGCATACCTGGGATAAATCCCACTTGGTCATGTTGTATAATTCTTTTTATACATTGTTGGATTCAATTTACTAATATTTTGTTGCATATTTTTGCATCTATTCATGAAATATATTGGTCTGTAGTTTTCCTTTCAAGTAATGTCTTTGTCTTGTTTTGGTATTGGGGTAATTCTAGCTTTACAGAATGAATTAGTAAGTATTCCCTCTGCCTCTATTATCTGTTAAGAAATAATATTTATAGAATTTCTACTGAAATGTTTGGTAGAATTTACCAGTGAACCCACCTGCACTGGTGCTGTTTTGGAAGATTATTAATTATTGATTCAATTTCTTTAATAGATAAAGGCCAATCAGATGATCTACTTATCCTTGTTGGGGTTTTGGTAGATTGTGCCTGTGATTATTGTGATTTATAATAAGAGAAATATATTTGGTCTTTCTCCTCATTCCTGGTACTAGGCTCCTAAAAACCTTGGAATTTCCTCAATGTTGAGATCTTTTATGTTAATGGGGTGACTTTTGGAAAGCACCTAAGGATTGGGGCTTTGTTGTCAGTGGAGCTAACCACGTGTCTAAATTAAATTTTAGGAAGTTCTTATGTATTTAAATATCGTGTCTGGCTTTGGTTTTGTTAATTTCTCCTGCAACCCTAATTACAAATATTTTAGATCTGTATTCTCTGTCTCTTACCCTTTTCCTATATAATCCATCCTTTTTGTCCTTTTTGTGCTTCATTCTAGATATTTTCTTCTCAACTATGTAGTTCACTCATTTTTTCTTCAGCTGTTTCATCTGCTGCTATATGCATCCACAAATTCTTTGTTTTTGTTTTTCAATTTCAGAATTTCCATTTAGTTCTTTTCATTGTTCCCCATTTTTTGTTAAAATTCTTATCTTTCATTTCTGAACATTGTACGTATTATTTTAAAATCTGTGCCCAGTAACTCAAATTCTGAATTCCCAGTAGAAATGTTTCTACTCTCAATTGCTTCTGTTGACTTTTCTTTGCATTATTTGTCTTCTCTTGTGCCTAGTTTAAAAAAGGTTTTCACAAAATTGTTTGTAAAAATACTTGAGAGCTAATAGACTATTACGTCCTTACAGAGAGGATTTCCTGGTACCTGAGAACACTAGCATTATGGAATCACTTAAATCCAACTGTAGAAATTGAGAAATTCAAAAGCTGAGCTGCAGCCCCCTGGGTGAGCCTGTCTGTGTGTGGTTCACGCTTATATTTAGAGTGTGGTCATCTGGGGTCCCCACACCAAAGGGAAGGAATTTACCAGCACTAACCCTCACCTTGGCAGTCCCCAGAATCCAATTTTGGTGTCTCCAGGCCAATGTCAGGACCTATGCACTCGGTACACTCCCTTTCTGGGATGATGTTCTTAGGTAGAAGGGAAAAACCTTTAATTTTCCCCTTTATCCACAACATGGTCTGATATGTAGCTTTTAATCACACTGTATTTTATTTTTTCAGTATTTTTAAAAGTATTTATTTTTGGCTGTGCCAGGTCCTAGTTGCAGCATGCAGGATCTTTGTTGTGGCATGTGGGGTCTTTTAGTTGCAGCACGTGGGCTTCTTAGTTGCGGCATGCGAACACTTAAGTGTGCCATGTGGGATCTAGTTCCCTGACCAGGGATTGAACCCAGGCCCCCTGCATTTGGAGCACAGAGTCTTATCCTCTGGACTACCAGGTAAGTCCCTAACCACATTGTATTTTAAATAGTAGAATCAGTTTGCTTCAACAAACCCTGAGAAGTCAGGCATTATTTTTGAAATTGAAGTTTCTTTATTCTATCTTGGAGATTCACCTCACCCCATCCTCATCAGATGAGAGGGTGCCTGGCTGATTGGGATATCTGCTGCTCTTAGGAACCCACACAGAAAAGGTGATATCATGATCATGTAAGGCACCAGATAGATCTCTTAGTTCCCAAGGAACAGGAACCATTACCTGCTAGTAAAATTGACATAGTGCATAACCTATGACCCAGCAATTTCATTCCTGCATATGTTTTCCAGAAAAACTCTCAAAGGTGTTCAGACCAAGACTTTATAATAAGGAGTTGGTTAAAAGCCTAAATGTATAAAATTGAAAGTAAGGCCACACACAGACCAATGATTATGATGCACCATGAAATGAGTTTGTAATCAATCCCCACTGAGCACCCAAGGTCATTTCTTGACCAGGTCTGGGAAGAGGGCAGATCCAATAGCAAACGATTAGAGATCCCTCTTCAGGCTGAATAGATGCCAACCCATAAACAGAGCCCTTCAAGCAGTCATTCAACAGCATGTGTCACAAGCCTTCTCTGCGTCAGTCAATACTTTATATATTGGAGACCCAAAGATGAATGGGGTAAATACGGTCTGTGTTCAGCATATCACATGTACACATGGCCCACCCACATTTCACCATCTTTTTTTTTTTTAACAAAGGATAGGAAATTTTGTGAAATGATTTACCAAAACACAGATATTTGCTGCATTTCCCAGATATACTAACACGATAAAAAGGGATCACTAATCATTAGAGAAATGCAAATCAAAACTATAATGAGGTATCACCTCACACAGGTCAGAATGGCCATCATAAAAAAATCTACAAACAATAAATGCTGGAGGGGGTGTGGAGAAAAGGGAACCCTCTTGCACTGTTGGTGGGAATGTAAATTGATACAGCCTCTATGGAGAACAGTATGGAGGTTCCTTAAGAAACGAAAAGTAGAACTACCATACGACCCAGCAATCCCACTACTGGGCATATACCCTGAGAAAACTGTAATACAAAAAGAGTCGTGTACCACAATGTTCATTGCAGCACTATTTACAATAGCCAGGACATGGAAACAACCTAAGTGTCCATCGACAGATGAATCGATAAAGAAGATGTGGCACATATATACAATGGAATATTACTCAGCCATAAAAAGAAACAAAATTGAATTATTTGTAGTGAGGTGGATGGACCTAGAGTCTGTCATACAGAGTGACGTTAAGTCAGAAGAGAAAAACAAATACCGTATGCTAACACATACATACATAATCTAAAAAAAAAAACCGGTTCTGACGAACCTAGGGGCAGGACAGGAATAAAGACGCAGACGTAGAGAACGGAGTTGAGGACACAGGGAGGGGGAAGGGTAAGCTGGGACGAAGTGAGAGAGTGGCATGGACATATATACACCACCAAATATATACACCACCAAGATAGCTAGCTAGTGGGAAACAGCAGCATAGCACAGTGAGATCAGCTCGGTGCTTTGTGACCACCTAGAGGGGTGGGAAGGGAGGATGGGAGGGAGACAGAGGGAGGGGATATGGGGATATATGTATACGTATAGCTGACTCACTTTGTTATACAGCAGAAACTAACACACCATTGTAAAGCAATTATACTCCAATAAAGATGTTTTAAAAAAAAAAGTAAAAGGGTGTAAGTCTGGTAGAAGCGTATACCCATTGCATCCCAGGAATCAATGTCAAAATCATTCTTAGAAAAAGTATTTAATTAGCATCATGAATTCCAAACAAAAAATAAATGTAATAAATAATATTTGGATTATCCAAGGTTGTGGTTAGTTTTAAAGACATCCCCCTACTCTCTCTACATTTACTGTAGAAAATGAAAAGCTAACTGTGCCAAAGACAGTTAAATATCCACTGAGATTTGTCACAGGAATCTGTTTTAATTCAGCTTTGCCCAAAGTGACCTGACAAAGTCTCTCTGGTAATACTTGTCTAACTGCATAAAATGATGCCAGTTAAAGTGATTTTTTGCAATTGGGTTTTTTCTCAGTGGTGACATTTGATGTTGAAAAGTTCTATGTTATACCTCTACCACATATTTGACTATTGAGGTTCATTTTTGTTGTGTATCCTCTGATGTTTAGTAAGAGATGAGTTCAAGAGATTTTCCCACACCTGTCCCAGTCATAAGGCTTCTCTCCAGTGTGGATCCTGATGTTTGATAAGATCTGAACTTTTTTTTTCTTTCTTTCTTTTTGATGGGGGTGGGGGGCAGTTAAAGTTTGGAGTCCTACTGGACTGCCAGGGAATTCCTGATAAGATATGAACTTTGACTGAAGGCTTTCCTACATTATTTACCCTTAAAGAGCTTTCCCCTACAAGGAATCTTTGCTACACTTTAAGAGTTGAGCTAACGCTGAAAGCGTCCCCACAGTGGTCATACATACATAGCGTTTTGTTCCAGTATGGATTTTCCAATGTATAAGATTGAGCTTTTAAGTGAAGGCCTTCCCACATTTTAATATTTATGGATTTTCTCTCTAGCATGGGTTTTCTGGTAATTAAGTGCTGGCTTCCAAACAAAGGCCTTCCCCCACTCACTACATTCATAATGGTGCTTTCCATTGTGGGTTCTTTGGCGGGTGACCAGACTCGAAACACAATGAATCCTACAGTATTATACTCTTTACACCAATAAGTTTTCTCTTCAGTATGGATTCTCTGATGTTTAGCAAGGCTATCAGAGAACTTAAAGGCTTTGCCACATTCGTGACATAGATAAAGTCCCTGTCCAAAATGAATTTGCTTATGTTTAATGAGACTTGACCTCACAGAGAAGGCTTCTGACACTGAAGATATCCCCAAGGGTTCTCTGATGTCTAAGACCACTCCAGTGTCTGAAGGTTTTGCCACATTCTTTATTCTCATGAAACTCTCTTCAGGATGGCTTCTCTGTTGTTTATTGAGACTTGGGATTACACTGAAGGTCGTTCCTGGTTGAGGATCTATAGGGCTTTCTTTAAGTTTGGATGTGCTGGTGCTTGGTCAGGGATGCTGGTGTACCAGGGTTTGTCTTATGAGGGAGGGATATTTTTGGTTTGGTGACTTCCACTCGCTTTACGAGTGGCTGCTTCTTTTATTACAGTTGAAGTTGGAAATTGTGCACAAGCTGAATGCAGAATTTCCCATGCCCACAGCATCGACAGGACTGAACTTCAGGGTGAATTCTCCCAGGTATCTTAGGCCTCTTTATCGGAGTGATATTCTCCATGGCTTGAGGCAATGTAAGTTGTGCGTCCTCAAAGGAGCTCCTCTCTCACTTGGGTAAATTATTCAGAAGTCCATGAACTTGTCCAGTGTGGAGCCCCTGATGATGTTCCCACTTAGTCTTCTGAACATCTCCCTTGTTTGTTAGACTTCTTCTGGAAAACTCTGCTTTGAAACAGACTCCTTACTTAAGGCCAGGAGTTACCATCTGAAAGAACAGGTTGATCATGAAATTAGCATCTTCTCCCCAGAGGCAGAAAGAGGGAGTCAAATGTAACATACATGAGAGTAGCCTACGGAGAGAAACTACATAAAACACAACTCTTTATGTGTGAAAGTTCTAAGTAAGAATACATACTTGCTTTTCCATTACTTTCTGCTCTTATCTTTAGTAATTTCTTCCTTCTGCTTTCTTGGGTTTATTTTCCTGTGCTTTAAGTTCTCAAAAGGGATGTTTAGAGCATTTTTTTTTCACCTTTGCTTCTTTTCTAAATATAGCATCTATACTTTTAAATGAAATAATTTACCCTAAGGAGCCTGAAAAAGTACCGGGAACAGAATAGGTCTAAATAAATGGAAGCTACTCATTATTAGTATCATCACTAATGTAAAGCAGGAGAAGTAAAACAGAAAGGACTGGTGAGGAGACTCATTTGTGCAAGAGCTCCAGTGAACATAACAATATATAAAGTAGCAGATTAAAGAAGAGGTCATCACATAACAAAGCATTTTACTATCTATTTGGAGAGATGATAAAAACCTCAAAGCTGTAAAGTGTATCAGAGAATATCTAGCCTGTCTCCTTATTTTTAAGGATGTAAAACTGAGGCCCAGCTGGGTGGCATTAGCCTAGGTAACAGGATTACTTAGAGGTAAAGATAGGTTGAGACCAAGGGCTCTTGAATTTCACCTTTAAAGTTTTTACCAGCATAACACACTGGCCCACTGTGGTGCATAAACAACCTTCAGATCAAAACTTTCATAATATAGCAGAGTGGTTAAGAGAAAACATCGTCAAGTTGAACTTCTGGTTTCAATTCCTGGCTCTGCCATTTCCTAGCTGTCTCTGTTCCTCAATATTTTTAGCTGTAAAATGGGAATATAGTAGTATGTTATCTCATTTCATTATTTTTTATTGAGAAAAATACACATGTAAGGTACTCAGAAAAAGCCCCAGCATAGGAAGCATTCCAAAAATATTGACCAATATGGTAGATCCACTATCTCAATGGTAAATTATATTACTTTTCTTAGTTATTCACTGTCCTCTTTGTAAGCTTCATTTTTCTCCACCCTATGGATAGTAAGCTTGGTGATTTGAACTGCTTTGACTAACGAAACGTAAGTGGAAATGACATATGCTCCTCCTGAATAGATGCTTTAAAAGCCATCATGTGGTCCTACCACTGTTTTTCTTTTGCCATAACAGCAGCATATTCAAGGTAGGAGCATTCTTCTAGCCTGGATTCTAGAGTGGTGAGAATGTGTTGCATTAGTCAGTTAACACAGGCAAAAATGAAAGTAACAGCCAAGCCTTTAATCACTTACTGCAATAGCATTAGCAAGAGAGGCCCAACAACAAAAAAGGGCTGGCTCCTGCAGTGTGTTATTCTTATCCATGCAACAGTGCCAGGCAGGGGTCAGGTGAATCAGCACAGGTGTGGGGACTGTGTCACTGCCAACACAGCACCAAACAAAAGGCTCCAGTCATTTTCTGGACCTGGAGGCCAGGGGAAGAAAGAGGGGAAAGGCTAGGATTGTAGAAGTACTAGTACTGAGTCAGAGTGGAGAAAAGTGTCTTGCCTTATCAGGGTGAGAGAATCTTGAAGAGTTACTCGGGCAAGACCCCCAGTAAAAAGGGCCCCAAAAGGAGGTGCCTGGGCTAAGAGTACAGATATGCCTAAAAGCATGGCTGGCCAGGCGGTCTCAGTCTTTGACTGCAACTCCCTTCAGAGACTGCATGCGCTGGCTGTGCCTCAAAGCCTTGTGTAGGAGGGTAGCTTTACACCCATGAGGGATAAAGCCTTTGTAACTGCCTATGGTCAGGTCTGAAAAATCATACACATTGAAAACTTCCTTCTCCTCCCCCAGATGCACCATGATTTTCACATGTTATTCCCACTGTACCTTCCTTCATTCCTTTTCACGTGGCTGAAGAACTCATTCTTTCTTCAAGATTTCATCCTCCTTCAAAGCTTTTCCAACCTTCTCATAAGTACTTGTTACACTTACAATGAAAAGCATTCAGTATAAATCCAATGGCTTTATCACTGTAATTATTATTTTCTATCTACTCCTTTCTCCCTGTCCGCAAATAGACTGTAAGCCTCTGGAGAGTAGGGTGCTTTTTTCATTTATCTTTGTATTCCTAGTACCTGACACAAGGCCCAACCTAAAATAGATAATCATTAATACCTTAATCTGAGCTTATAAGGAATAACCATGTTACATATATCCTGATATCCTAACACTCAATTCTTCAGTAAATGAAATTTCTTTTTCCAGAATGTCTGTTCCTTCAAAGTTTTCAAAATACTCACCACTTACTGCTTAGGAATCACAGTTGTGCTGGTCTGGGTGGGATATGGCATCACTTCAGTGCTGATCCCAGAAGGGTGTGCTCCACCCAGACGACTCTGCCTGCAAACCACCATCCTATGAACAAACCAAGACAGCTGGGCCCAAAGAGGTAAATACTGAAAACAATGGCGATAACAACATAGACAGGGGGTGACAGGGAAGTCTCTCCAGAGCAGAGCAGGGGGAAACCACAGTGTCCTTCAATTGCCAAAGACAGGAAAAAGTAAGGCAAAGAATTAACACCTTCAACCCAGCATAGCACAGTCAACTTCCTGGTGCTTCTTTGAGGCCCTTCACTGCCTGTAAGTACGTGCCTTACTTTCTGTAACATGCCTCATGCCCTGATTGAGGTCCTATCTCCTCAATTTGAGCTGCAGAACCATGACATTCTCTACCTTCAGGCCCCATGTCCAGGCCTAAAGTTACCTGAGTAGTGTGGTAAGCACCATCTCAATAACAGAGACTTCATGATGTGCTTTTTAACATGCGTCTGTGACCTCAGTGTTTGAGGGCACAAGTTAGCTTAAGCTACCTGGAATCCAGTGTGCCTTATAGCTGACTTGCTTGAATTGCTGATGAGAATTCAGGGAAACTGTGCATCCTTTGCAACACAGAGTCTTACTCTGAAGTGAATACCACTTCAACTTCCCACAGAGTGTTCCCTCCTACTTGTCCACAGTGTGGACCAAAGCAATCTGCAATTTCTATCAATTTGGTGCTCACCTTGAACCTCGAATTACTAAGTTTCAGGGATCAAAAGGATTTCAGGCCCATTACCCAGGAGTAAGAAATCACTACTAAAATAGAAAAATAATAACAAAGTAATTTTAAAGTCCAGATTTCCTTTGAGTTTCATATGTGCAGAGAATACAGAGTTTGAGTTTTAGGCCTGGGGATAGTTAGGAAGTTAGGCTATAGTCTGGTGAACAGCTCTACTGGGATTTCCACAGATATAACAAAGACATTTCTCTAACTGAATTCATTAACTTTCTACCACCTCCCAAATCTGAGCTCTCCTGGTTGATTACAGATATCGTTTCACATAGTCACTCAGATAGATCATTGTTTTTTTTAATTGGAGTATAGTTGCTTTACAATGTTGGGTTAGTTTCTGCTGTACAACGAAGTGAATCAGCTACATGTGTATATATATCCCCTCCTTCCCACCCCCACCCCATCCCACCCATCTAGGTCACCACAGAGCACCAAGCTGAGCTCCCTGCACTATACAGTAGGTTCCTACTAGCCATGTTTTACACCATGGCAGTGCACATATGTCAATCCCAATCTCCAAATTCATCCCCCCACCCCCGTGTCTACACCTCTGTTCTCTACGTCTGCATCTCTATTCTCAAACAGATCGTTGAAAGCCATCCTAAGACTAATGCCAACCCCAACTCAACAACAGTTCCCCAAGCTTGTTCCATTCTCATACCTCTGAGTCTTTGCATATGCCACATTACACTTTGAGAAACACTGAATGCAAGGGTCGGAAGCACCTGACACTCTTTTGAGAGGTTTTTGGTTTAGGAAGCTCAGTTAAGTTCTGGGGTTTATTGGATTATTAAGTCCAAAAGGCCTGGGGCTTATAATTAGCCTTTTTAAAAAAATTCATCTATTTTTATGTATTTATTTGGCTGCGCTGGGTCTTGGCTGCAGCAAATGGGATCTTCGTTGCAGCATGCGGGATCTTTAGTTGGGCATTCGAACTCTTAGTTGCGGCATGTGGGATCTAGTTCCCTGACCAGGGATCGAACCTGGGCCACCTGCGTTGGGAATGCGGAGTCTTAGCCAGGCCTGGGGCTTTAACTAAGCAAGAATAACCTTGAAGAGGGAATTCCCTGGCGGTTCAGTGGTTAGGACTCAGCCCCTTCACTGCAGAGGGCCCGAGTTTGATCCCTGGTTGGGGAACTAAGATCCTGCAAGCCGCATGGCATGGTCAAAAAAAAAAAAAAAAAAAGAATAACTTTGAAGAATTATCAGTTGGGATTCCTAGCCAAAAAGAGAGTATGCCTTCTGCCACGAGGTCACTAACTCATTTAACCGTCTCTAAGAGCATAGCAGTACATTAAAGCCAAAGAAATCAAGACCAATAGGTTAGTTATTTGCAGATTCAATGAGGACATGTAGTCCCTGTCTCACCAACCAACATTACTTCCAATTTCAAAATTTAATGTTTCACCTATAATACTGGTAGCAACAACAACAACAAAAGGCTTGCACATAAGAAAAGGAAAAATCATGTTTGAAATACTGAAGTTTGCTCTTACTAAACCATAACAAACTATATTATGCTATAATTTACCTTATGAGTAGTAAAACTGCGTTCTCAGAAGTAGATGTGATCTTAGAGACTTAAGTCAATCATTACGATGATGGAGTCCTTTTTCATTGACTTCTCACTTCTTTGATAGTCCAAGAAACGAAGTGTCAATTAAAACATTAACTTTTACCATACCCTTCCTTTGGTGACAACTTCTGATATTAAAAAAAAAAGGCCTTTGTAATATCTTCACCATGTAAGTCACTGATGACACTTTCCTTTGGCATGTATTTTCTGGTGTTTAGTAAGATTAGAGCTCCCACGGAATGCTTTCCCACACTCGTCACACTCATACGGTTTCTCTCCAGTATGGATTCTCTGATGAAGAATAAGAGTTGAGATCTGGCTGAATGCTTTCCTGCATTCTCCACACTTATAGGGCTTTTCTCCAGAATGAATCCTCTGGTGATTAGTAAGGGCTGAGTTCACATAGAAGGCCTTCCCACACTCCTTACACTCATATGGCTTCTCTCCTGTGTGGATTCTCTGATGTTTGATGAGGTCTGAGCTCACGCTGAAGGCTTTCCTACACTCATCACACTCATAAGGTTTCTCACCAGAGTGGATTCTCTGATGTTTGATGAGGTCTGAGCTCACACTAAATGCTCTGCCACATTCATTACATTCATAGGGTTTCTCTCCATTGTGGATTCTCTGATGTATAATTAGGTGTGCCCTCACACTGAATGCTTTCCTACACTCATTACAAGTATAGGGTTTCTCACCAGTGTGGATTCTTTCATGCACAGTGAGGGTTGAGCGTGCATTGAAGGCTTTTCCACAGTGATCACACTCATAGGGTTTCTCTCCGGTGTGGATTCTCCGATGTCGAACAAGGCTTGAGCTCTGGGCAAACTTCTTTCCACACTCACTGCATTTATACCATCTTTCTTCTTCAGGCTTGTCCACATGCCTTTCTAACTGGTCCTCATACTGAAAAGGTTTTTCATTCTCAGGAATCTGTAAAGTATCCCTATCATATATGCTGGGGACCTTCGGGTGTGGGTCCATCCTTACAAAAATCTTCCCTTCAGAATTGACACCTTGTTCATACCTTTGGCCTTGATTCCTGAAATAAAAAGACCTTTCAAATGTAATTTATTCCCTGATGCTAAAGCAATATGATGTAATAAAGACTAAACTAGGACTCTCAAACATGTTCCACAAACCCAGGACACACCGATCACACGGTGGCCAGATCAAATGTTTTTCTTCAGTCTGTACCACCACAGAACTATTGGAATGAACACCTGACTCAAATAACTATTTAAGTCTACCCTTTATAAAGGTATTTAAAGCACAAAATCTGGGATATAAGTGAGTATATAAAATAATAGATAGTTTCTACTTAAGACTTTTTATCAAATTTAATTAAATTGGGAAACAAGACAGGAGTTGCAGAGATTTGCAGATAACAGAGCAGATGAAGGAGCACAGGAACAGAGAAGGCAAAAAACCAGAAGTTCAACTGATAATGAATTAGTTTGGGAAAAATGACAATAACATTATCATTGTGTTTTATCACTCACACAAGTCCACACTATTTGGGTTGGAAGAGAGACATGGAGATAAAAGAAGCTCTGTCTACTGCTACCTCTACTATTGCTGCAGCTGATGTTGCTATGACAGACAGTATCTCAGCAACAGGGGTGCTTTGTCTTCTCTGGAACTGTGACAGAACAGACCCTTTATCTCTCCAAAGAAGGGTCCACTCCATCTTTATAATTCAGACCAATGTGTGGATAACTTGTTGGACTGCTCCCACTCTTTTATCCCCTGGGAACAAACTCAATTCTATCTCCAAACTTAATAAAACTTTTGCTTCAAACTCAAATTACACAAATTATCTCCCTCTGCCTTTTTCCATCTTACAAATTGTTTTATGTCTCAATAGTGATAAGTCAACACCCCCAAACCTCTAACCTCAGCATGATAATGAGAAAAACATCAAATTTCAATTGAGTAACGTTCTACAAAGAAACCTTAAAGTACTCCTCAAAACTGTCAAAGTCATCAAAAACAAGGAAAGTCTGAGAAACTGTCACAGTCAAGAGGAGCATATGGAGACATGACAATTAAATGTAATATGGTATGCTGGATGGGATCCTGGACTAGAAAAAAGAACATTAGGTAAAAATTAAGGAAGCGTGAATAAAGTATGGACTTTAATAATAATAGGCAATAGTAACTCAATAGTTGTGATAAGTATTCTATATAATGTAAGATGTTAATAACAGGGGAAACTGGGGACTTCCCTGGTGATCCAGTGGTTAAGAATTCATGCTTTCAATGCAGTGGGCACAGGTTTGATCCCTGGTTGGGAAACTACGATTTTACATGCCACGTGGTGCAGCCAAAAAAAAAAAAAAAAGAAAGAAACTGGGTGTGGGGGATATAAGAACTCTCTGTACTACCTTCACAATTTTTCTGCTAATCCAAAATGCCCAGAGATCAGAAACTATTCTAAAAATTTTATTTAAAAATTTGTCTATGTCTTTCAATAGGTAATATACAATTCAAAAGTCAAAATGGTCTCAAAAGATATATAAAAAGAAGACTTGTTTCCACCCTGATCCCCCCTCAGTTTGCCACCTCCATAGGTAATCAATTTTATTAGCTTCTTGTGTCTTTCCAATATTTCTTTATAGAAACATGTACTTTTAAAGCCTCTGATTTCCTTAATCCAGTTTCGAGCCCCACAGATCAGTCACAGGTTTACTTTCATATGGGCACTATACTCTCCATGGCTTACGAACTGTACCATTTCTAAGTGATGCTGTTCTATCCAGTTTCTCTGAACAGTAGCTCCTTGGCAACACTGAAAAAGGCTAACTCAGTGCACAGGTCACATGCAAATGAACGCTTGCCCAGAGTCCAGAAACATGGCTACCATGGAAGCATGTGGTGCAAGTCGCTTTGCCCTTAGCAAAACACAGAGAACGTCTAGTCCTACCCAAACCCCTTCTGGTCTGTAGCTTGCTCACACTTGAATTAGCCTTTCCTGTGGCTGCCTCAATGTGCCTTCTTTTCCCTAATATATTCCCCTCACAGCCCCAAACTGCTGATACTGACTTTAGGCAACTACAAAGGACAATAAATACAGTATTTTTTCTGGATAAATTATCTTAAGGCTACAAATATGTATAAAGTTACCTTTCTGAGCTGTTATCAGATACCTTAAGATTTTTAATTCCAAAGAAAAGCTATCAAGAAGAAAGAGGGACATTTGCTTTCATCATTTAAACAGAAGAAAAAGGTTGGAGGCAGAGGGGAATGAGATATAGATACCAAAAGAAAGGAGTTTCCGTGAGTAGAGCATTCAGCTAAACTGATTTTTTCCTTTGAGGCAAAATGAAAATATTTCAAGAACAACTAAATAAAATTGCCAAGCGTCCGTCAGCTACTAAGGTTATCAGAACAAAGGAGAGCTGAGGGCACACGGCCAAGAGAAAAGAAAGTCTACTCCACCTCCCCACACCCGCCTGGAAATCGGCCCCGCCAGAAAAGCGATTGGGTAACTCGGGGGTCTCTGGGGGAGTCGGCAATGCCAGTGTGGCAACGGCCCAGAGGAGAAGGAGGAGGGAAAGGACAGAAAAAGAAGCCGTGGGAAATGAGAAAGGAAAATATAGTAAAAGAGAAGGGAGGAGTGTGCAAAGAAGGCGGGGAAAGGGGAGAGGCGGCAGGGTGAGGGGAAGGGAAGGGTCGGGGAGCAAGGTAGAGGGGCAGGTGTGAGGCAACGAGGTGCGGCGCGTTAGTAACCCTCTCTGCTGCTCTTCGCCCTACAGCTCACTCCAAACCCAAGGAGAATGACGCGAGAGGTCTCACCTGGAAAACCGTGATTTGATGAATAGACAGGTCGTTTGACGCCCGCACTGGCTCGGAGAGGTCGACTTCCGCGGAACCCCGCCCCAGGCACCTGGTGGTCCGCTCTGGGATCCTGGAGGCTTCCCTCTCAGTGGTTCATGAGCTGAGGCCCTGAAATGAGCAGAGTGGAAAGGATTCTATTCACACAGAAAAAGGCATTTTAGGCTTTTTAGCTCCTTTAATCCTGCAGGGCAGACGTTACAGTTATCCTCTCATATATAAGAAATCTAAGAAGCAGATAAGTTTTCTGAGGTTGGACAACTAATAAAAGCGCCGAGGTGGAATTTGAACCTAGATCTGTTACAGTCCCAACTCCTTCCATTTGCCTCCCAGCAGAACCAGCGAATGGTATCTCAAGGCTTAGGTCTTAGAAAGTAATCCCTATATTAATTTGTAAATTTAACACTATTCCAAAAAAATACGAACCTTTTAATAAGTAGATTTTAAAGTTCACATAGAAAACTAAACAAGCAAGACTCCGCCTGCGAAAACTGAAAAAGAAGGGCAATGAAGGGGCACTTGTCCTAAAGAATTTTAAACATATTATAAAGCCTCAATAATTAAACAGTGTGGCACTGGTGAAGGAGATAAACAAATGATTCAGAATAGAAGGTTCAGAAATAGATGCAATCACAGGCAGAAATCTAGCATATAATAAAGGTAGCCAATCAGTAAGAAAAAGATGAATAGACTTTTTAATAAATGTATGCAGAGAACTGGGTAATCATCTGGAAAAATATTAAACTGGATTCCGACCTCACTCTGTACACTGGTAAATATTTCAAATAAATAGAAGTTGTAAATGTTATAAATGAAACCATACAAGTGCCAGAGGAAAACATGGGAGAAGTCTTTTATAACTTCAGAGTAGGAAGCCCTCTCTTTCTAATTAAGAACCAAAATCCAGAGGCCATAAATGAAAAGATTGATAAATTTGACCCCGCAAAGAATCCATACTCCAGCAAGGTAAAACAAAAAAACCCACTTAAGTCGAGTGAAAAACAAATAAAAAATGGAAAATATACTTACAACTTATAGCTCAGACAACAGACAGCAAAGGGAGAACTTCTGAATAATACAAATCATGGAATTGGCAAAGCTGAGCTGGATTCCCTATTGTTCCACCCTCATTTTGAACTTAACCAGATTGCTGAGCAGTCATAACCACGCAGTTATGCTGATCTCATTAAACAGAAGTTTAAGAAAAAAAAAAAGTGTCCTCAGGTCCCTTATATCCAGAACCTTCAGAAAACTACAGAATGTCAAAGTTTAACACCTAACAACACTCCTGTAGGGAGAAGGGTCCCTGTAATTGATATTTCAATAGTGTATTCCTGGCTAGGAGCTGCAGAGACAGTGGTTCTCCTTCTGCTGCCAGAGCTGACATTTATTAATAGATCACTTCTTGACTGTGTGCAAGAAATGGGACCTAGAAAAAATTAAACACGTGAAATTATGGGGAATCACTGTATAAACAAATAAATCAGCAGAGCAGGCCAAGTCCCAGGAAGGTAAGGAGAGGAAGAAATAATTACAACAAATATCTAGATAGCACTTCTTTTGTACCAGGTAATGTTCATGTAATGTAAAAGGCAGTTGCTTTTATCATCCTCATTTACAGACGAGGAAATGGAAGCACAGAGATTAAGTTATTTGGCTACTATCACAGTCTGACTTTAGACTCGCATACATAAAACGTAGGAAAAAAAAAAAGAAGAATCATCACTAAGAGGCTGAAAGTTTTAAGATGACTTGATAATACCTCTCCTTTGCTGCCCTCTTGTCTAGGTTCATCATACTCCCTCTTGAGGTCCTCCAGCTTAGTCACTTTCCCAAAGACCCTCTCACCTCTCCCCCCAATGCCACTCCCATTCCGAGACCTGGCATTCCTCATCAGAATAGTCAGGAACTGGACTCAGCCATTGTCAACCGAGCTGCTGGAGCCAGCTCAGAGCAGTTTTCCAGTAACAGAATCCTTGGAACCAGCAAAAGCAGGTCTTCTAAAAATGCATACATGCAGCTTTCTTGTTAATTGGAGAGTCTGCAATTCAGTAAGATTCCTCTTGAGG
Organism: Orcinus orca; assembly: GCF_937001465.1. Lineage (NCBI taxonomy): Eukaryota > Metazoa > Chordata > Mammalia > Artiodactyla > Delphinidae > Orcinus > Orcinus orca. The sequence continues at coordinate 84,240,565 of NC_064568.1, forward strand.
GCCTCCCTTTTCCAGAATACTTCTGTAAAAGAAACATTAATTTACTCAAAGAAAAAGCAGATTGCCACAGCTGTTACACTAATTACTGAGGGTAATGGGAGAAAAAAAAAGAAAAAGAAAGAAAGCCATATCAAATAAGGGGCTAACTTTCAAAGAAGGGCTGTCAGATCACCAACTGGGATTAGCAGGCGTGGCCCTGTGCCACAGGAATCTCCTTGCCATTGCCTCGGAGCACTACTGGGAGAGGGCCTGGAGACGTGCGTCGGGAGAGAACAGCACCGCCGTTGCTGGTAGGCGGGTCTGCACACGTGTGGACGGAAAAGTTACTGCTAAAGGGGAAGGGCGATTATTTATTGCCAAGCTGAAATACAGAGGTGTATTCTGCATTCTAAAGGAAGTATGGGCACGAAACGCAGATGTGGAAGAGGAAACCTCTCCTAAATTTAGAGATCCTAATACTTCCACTCATTTGCAGTTTCTCCCTTTTGTTTGGAATGGCAAGCTGAGGGGTCTGGTGGGCATTGATTCCAAATGTACCAGGGGTACACGTTGTTAATGTGACTCAATAAATCTCTGAAGACCTCAGAAAGATAGGGGTTATAATCCCGAGAGAAGTAGTCCAAATGTGGATGGACTCCAGCAGCACTAAATCGCGAGAAAAACCCTTCCCTGGGAGGTTGCATCTGGGCTTAGCGCCCACCGTCCCAGGACTGCCTCTCGGGGCTCATGCCAACGCTCCACCTGGTCCGACCAAGGAGAAGGAATCCGAGGGGTTGCAGCTGAGCAACGCCCACCACGCCACCGCCCAAACGCAGAGGACCCTACTACTACAGCCCGAGCAGCAACCTGGTCCGAGAGCTCCCCGCGACCGGAAGTCCCTCTCAGCACTTCCGGGGCGGGGCCTAGCTTGTACCCAGACAGGCAGTTGTGGGGTCTGGGCAATACTGTCATTCCTGGGAGCTCCTCTGCCCCGAGTCTTTGAAAGACTCCGAATTCCTGCCTCACCCGTCACGAAGGTGATTTTTTGCTTCCTGATTTTACCCAGGGTAGGATCACCCTTGAATATTGGAATTTAAAGACACTGCAGCTGGGAAAGGGCAACATCTCCAGTCTGGGCCCTACAGGATTCCTAAAACTGACCCACAGGTCCCTAAGAGCTCTGGTCTTCATTATTAGTATTCTGAAGCCAATGCTGCACATCCTATGTGCTTTCTCCAAGATTAGGAACCAGACCTGAGAGGGCAGGACTTTCAAAAGGGCGGCGGTACTGCAAAATCCCTTGGACTACTCAGTCGTTTATTAAAGAATTTAACTCAAGACACCAGTCAGTATACTCGTTTGGACATACAAGCTGATGAAAGGAATAATTCCTAAAATGAAACACTACAAGTGGAGGCAATAAGTATGAATACATCCCATGGCACAGTATGAAACAAGAACATAAAACAAGGGTCATGACTAGCCAAAAAAGAAATAGGCAAAGCCTCAGCAAGCCTGGATTCTAGTTTCGCCTGTACCACTAACTTAATGGGTGACCTGGTGCAAGCCACATGGCCTCTCTGGACCTTCATTTACAGAATAACGGGCTGGAAAATGATCTCAAAAGTCACTTCCAGGGTTGAGAGTCCGCCTGACGATGCAGGGGACACGGGTTCGTGCCCCGGTCCGCGAAGATCCCACATGCCGCGGAGTGGATAGGCCCGTGAGCCATGGCCGCTAGGCCTGCGCGTCCGGAGCCTGTGTTCCGCAGCGGGAGGGGCCACATCAGTGAGAGGCCCGCGTACCGCAAAAAAAAAAAAAAAAAGTCACTTCCAAACCTAGCATTCTATAGACTGTATGAGTAAACACAACAGATCAACACAGTTATTTCTTTGCTGTGTCACATAAACTGATTTTTCTAACTCTGGGATTGTTACTCTTTAAACCTGTTGAAGGAAGTACCATTGAGTTACAAAAGGAGACTAGTTTTTTAAAAGTCTTCTTTTACACTACTCAATTTCCTAATTAACTAAATTTCCTACTAATATTTCCCCCTACATGTGTTTCTTAAGTAGGATTAACAGAGTATGTTAAAAACTTTTTAAGTGGGGATGTGTTTTAATACTTGGCAAACTTTGACAACGTTCTGGCTTGGGGTTTCCTTGGGAAGTTGACAGTTATTCCTGTCTAGTGGCTGTCCAAGGGACTGTCGAGGGTCATCTGTTGTCCCCAAAGCTAAATCTTTGGTAAGTTGCAGGCCCCCTGCTAAAGAGATAGGCCCCAGTGTTTTACCTTGTATTTTATGTAATGAACCAAGATATAGAAGGCTAAAACTAGACTTGTACTCCTACAACATCTTCCACTTGGTATAAAGGATGGAGGCAGATTTGATGCTGAAAGCAATCTTAAAACATACAGGTATGTTGCTGTAAACTCCAAACGTTAAGGCTTTTTCTAATCTTACAAACTACAAAATATATAAACACTTAGGATTCTCATAAAGCTTGGTATAGCTAATTTTTCTAATTGTAAAAAAAATCTAGTATTTCATCTCTCTTCTTTTTCCTATTTACCTTAAATATATCTAGACCAGGGTTTCTCAACCTTGGCACTATTAAACATACGGAGCTTGATAATTCTTTTGTTGTGGGGGTTGTCCTGTGCACGCAGGATGTTTAGCAATATCTCCAGCCTTAACACTAGATGCCAGTGGTATCCCAGCCATCCACTAAAGGCACAACTGAAATTGTCTCCAGACATTGCCAGATTTCTCCAGTTGAGAACCACCAGTCTAACTTGAGATACAAAAGCCTATTCTCAAGCACTTTTGCAACGATAAACAGTAATCTTTAGAGTTTCCTATTTTCTTTCTTAACCAATAAATAACTCTGACCAAACAAACAGAAAGCTTCACATTTCAACTTTTCACACATACCCTCCTAAAGTTGAATTTTTTGGTCTTTAGTCTTAGGTACAGGCAGTTATTGATGTACAATGGAAATGGGTCTGTGCACAAAATAAGAAGAGACATATATCCTCAAAAGCAGTGTAAAATTTTCTGTATATAAAAAAATAATCCACACAATAATTCGACAAGCATTTATTAAACGCCTACTATGTGCTCACCACTGTACTAGGCACTAAGGGGTGCAAAGATACAAATGTAAAAGTTATTATTCCTGCCCTCAAGGAGCTTACAATTTAACTTGGGAAATAAATACAAATGTGAAACTACAATACAGAATGGTAGAAAATAATTACAAAACAACATATTAGTAACTGCATGGACCATAGTAAAAACTCAAAAGGATCAGTGCTGAGGCAGCACAGAATAAGGGCGGTCTCAGTGTGAGATGAAATCGTCAGGGAGAGCTCATTCAGAAGATGTAATGGAAGCTAGGCTTTGAAGGGAGTAATGAACATGAGCTGGGGCCAAAGAGAAATCTAAGCAAAAGGAACAGCATGAGAAAGGCACAGAGGCAAGGGCTTATAAGACAACAGTGGAAGGTCACAGGAAGTTTAACCATGATAAATCAAGGTGAATATGCTAGACAGTAATGAAGCTGAGGCAGATTAAGTATGGAGGGCAAGGTAATGGAGAGCTTTGAACATCATTGCTCTGATAGGAATTATTTGCTGGGTGTTCTTGAGTGAAAATGAGATATCATGAAAATGGAGTTTGAGGAGGACCATCTTGGAAGCATACAAGGTGGGGATCTTGGGAGTAAGTAAACTGAAAAGAAAGAATTACAATAACCTGGGCCTCAGATGATATGGATCTGCAGAGAAGGATATGAAGGGATAGCAGAAACGTAAAAAAGTCCAGCCTCAAGGAGAAAACTGACTAAGAATTGGTACAACTTAGCAAGACTTTGGACATGAACGATGGAGACCAGAAAAAGACTAAAAGACCACTCTAAGATTGGGATAAGAAATATGAAGGGTAGTGAGTCTGTTCAGGGTAAAGATGTTAAGCAAAGATGCCTATTTAAAAGGAAAACAGGGGTTGGGGACAGAGTGATGAGTTCTGTTTTCAAATACCAAGTTGTATAGGTACCTGTGGAAAAGTTCACAGGTACCTATAGTACCTGTGGGAGACAGCCCACAGGGCAGGAAATATTAAGTTACTCAAATATAAGAAGGTAAGTGTAAACTATCACAATGGTTAAATAGGAGTATAGAAAAAGTAGTGAATAAAATTAAGACATGGAGATTTTCTCAGTGGAGAGGAAGAAAAGACCAACAAAGAAAAGCTAAAAGTGAAGAAACTGACCAAAAAGGATCCCACAAGTCAAAGGAGAATCCCTGAGATGCAGGGGAAATTCCCAAGTATGAAATATAGATCTAGAAGGACAAGAACTAAGAAAAGGCATTAATATTTATCCACTGATGATTCTGAGGATATTTCAGTGGAATGCAAAAGCCAACAAGGAGAAGTTTTAAGAATAGATTAATGAGGAAACGGGGTTTAATAATGGATGACATGTTTGAGAAACCATGAATGACAGAAGAATAAAATGGTAGTTGGAAATGAGCAGTAAAGTTGAAGCTTTTACACATTTTATGCTGTAGATGAACTTACTGGTGTCATCCTGACTGTCCATCTGCCTGGCCTAGGGCATGGATATTTCATTTCCCTCCACAATGCTACTTTCCCTGGGGCAGTTCAGAGAGAAATGTACTTGAATCTATAAGTTACTGCTTTGTCCTCCCAGTTTTTAAAAATGTTTTACTTCTTTAAACATGTTTTCCTTGCAGAATTTAGCTTTCTAGTACTACAAAGCATCAAAAGTATCAACATTTAAAGATGATATAATTATAAACCAAAATGGCATTTTCAACCAATTTTCTAGTAACTGTATGGATTTGCACTACGGTGCACATTTCCTCCCTCAGTAACCAGGAATACATAATTTTTTATTTTTATTTTTTTGCGGTACGCAGGCCTCTCACTGTTGTGGCCTCTCCCGTTGCGCAGCACAGGCTCCAGACACACAGGCTCAGCTGCCATGGCTCACGGGCCCAGCCGCTCCGCGGCATGTGGGATCTTCCCGGACTGGGGCACGAATCCGTGTCCCCTGCATCGGCAGGCGGACTCTCAACCACTGCGCCACCAGGGAAGCCCAGGAATACATAATTTTTAAATGGCAGGCCAGGGTTAGGGTGTTCATTAGAGACACAGCAGACCAGCTGTCAGGAGCACAGGCTTGAGAATCAGACTATGTAGGTTAGAATCCCTGCTCTATCACTTACTAGTTGTGATCTTGATCAACTCATTCAGCTCTCTAAGCCTCAGTTTCCCCATCCATACAGTGGAGTATACAATATCTACCATAAGCATAAGAAATATGTAACACTGGGTTTGGCACATAGTGAGTGCTCAATAAATGTCAGCTATTATTATCTAGAGCCTCAGAACCAAGAGTAAAACTAACTGTTCCCATATGGGAATCAATCACTGCATTCTAATACTGCCATCTTACTCAATGGAGAAAATCTTTGAAACCTAAGATGTCTCTACTAGGACTATGCTGGATCGCAACAGTTACGGAAGAACCACTTTATTACACCAGGTCCTAAAATGAAAAGCTGAGGATGGGAGAAGAAAGTACTGGTGAACAGTTCATTTCAGATTAAGAGCATAAAAACAGAATATGCAGGATAAAGGAACTTAGTGCATGTCACTCATAGTTAGGAGCAAAATAAGGTCATACAGAGTGATCAACAATATTCTAATGCTAAGAGTGAAAACAGGAGACCAAGAATGGGCTTCTACTTATGCCCCCAAAGAAACAATAGCCTTTTTCTACTGTCTTATACTACTTGGCTATCTCTATAGGTGTGCTGAATCAGCCTTGGTATATATCGTTCTTTCAAGTCATATTCTTTTCTCACATGCATCCCAGTAAAATAGTAATCTTTCTGGTCATATTTTCTTTAAATTTCTGCCAGATATTAGTAATTCTGAGATTTAAGTCTGGCTACACATTACTCTGAGTAGAGATGTTAACTGGTACATCTACAGTCATTTCAATATGGTACTCTGCTGAGAGCTTTCATTGGAATAGGAGACAACTGTTCCCCTAAACTATCAATACATGGGAGGAGTGTGTGTATACATGCACATGCACACACACATACTCTCCCTCTGACAATGTACTCATCCTATGTAATATCTGTACACAGGTAGCATTTGCCTCAGGTAGTATCTTAAGGACAATAAGGCACAACTAAAGTGGAGAGCAAGGATCTAGAGACAACTAGATTTATTTCTGGTTTCTTGTAATTTCAAGTACCAGGGAATTAGGAATAGTAATCTATAGGCCAAAAAGAGGGAGAGGGAGAGGGAGAGGGAGGAGGGAGGAGGGAGGGAGGGAGGGGGGGAGGGGGGAGGGGGGAGGAGGGAGGAGGGAGGAGGGAGGAGGGAGGAGGGAAGATAAGAAAATAAAGGATACTGAAAAGCATTGTTTTGAAGAAGTTAACCAAGGAAACCAGGATGACAAATGACAAGTGGGTACCAATGGTTCAATGAAATAGATGTAGATAACCTTGATGTTATTAGTGGTCAATATGGGCCATACTGGGGTAGGGAAGGGATGTTATAGGGAAGGAATTTATGATCCAAAAGGTGGACCTCTATGATACCTGATTTTACAACTGATTTTTGAAAACATCAATCATAAAACAACATGATTAGAAAGTGCTGTCCCTGTTCATGATAGTCACAGTGTGAAATTTCATAATTTCTCTTGGAATTTTCATCACAATGTGTATTATTTTCTTCTGGATAGGATTAATGGAATTAATTCCAATTCTGACAGCTGATTTTGGAAACAGCCAAAAGTTATTCAATTCCAAATATGGTGAATAAGTGAGTAATCAAGTGGTCAAAAATGAGATGAAATTCAAGAGTAATAGAGTTTTCTTGTATGTCTATTAAATGGGAATCTTGAGAATGTTCCAAATATCTAGAGGAGTGGTAGCACTTGGAATAATAGCACTACTGGAATAGCTAGAACTGCCCAATTTAAAGGACAACCCATATTTGGATTCTTCTGGAAGTTGTAGGTGTTACTTTAAACCAGCCTCATTACTTTATACAATATCCCCTGGTATACTGAAAGCTTCAAAGATGAAATATAGTGCTTGGTGATGATGAGTTTAATACTGTGTCTTTGCTGGATTACAGATGGAGTGCACCAGAATTCAGAAGAATGAGGAACTGTGAGGTGAAGTATTCAACTGATTACCGCTGTAGATATGGCAAGAAAGAGATGAAGAATGAGGGAGGTGCTGAGGCCATCTAAGGAGGTGGGTCCAGGGTAAAGACAAGAGTGTAGACCATCTAGTCAGGGGGTTTGTGCAGACCCCTGAGAGAGTGGTACTGTAATGGGCCAAAAGAGATGAGTATACATTCTTTGTAAGGATTTTTATGTCTTCTTCAAGCACCTCTGTCTCCTTTTTTTTCCCCAGGTGATGCCTTAACAAGGATAGTGTAAACACCTATTTGTACCACAGTGTACACTGGGAAGGTGGAAAGCAGAGTCAGAAGTCACCAAAAGGCACAACCATCCAAGCTCAAGAGCAGCGGGGCTGAGTCTCCACTCACCTCTTTCTCTGCATCATTCCCACAACCATCACTAATGCGTCCACTTCCTCGCTGACACAGGTACTGGGACTGGGAGTGGTGAAGGATACGTATGGATGCTCAATGACTCAGTGGAGTCAGTGAAGGTGATATATGAAGAAAAATGCTGGAGTGCTGTTAAAAATATAGCATTCTGAGTTTGCATGGGAATATGGATTTCCACTATCAGGAGCATTAGAATAAAATAAAATGCACACTTAAGCATAAATACATGAGATGTCTGTAAAAATTTCCCTAGAACTAGGATCTTAGAGAGCTAAATATAAGTCTCACATAGAGGCTGCTTCAAACTCTAAAGCAGCTTCTTAGGTCAGATTAGGAGCACAAGTGCACCTTTAGGGGAATAAATGGGAGAAGGGATCACAGATGGGAAGAAACAGAGAACTAGGAGGAGTAGCCTCTCTCAAACCTATAGCTACTCACCAAAAAGACAAAGTTAAGTGCCTCAAGCCGCAACGAGCAACTTGCTCTAATGCTATTTTAAGCTTCTAAAGGATACCTTAGGCCATCAGGAGCTCCACTCCATCAGACACCTCCCAAGATAGTCAAGCTAATCAACCTGCATCAAGGCACTGTGCCCAAACTACTGAAGAGCTATTCTAACTTTGTCACCACTATCAATTCTGACCCTAGATAAGGTTGTAATGATGCTGAACTTTCTGCCTTTTTGTTACACTGAAAGACCTCTCACTAGCACATGGTTCCTCTAATGCTGAATAATGCCCAATCTATGACTAAAGTTTTTTCCTAAACTCCCGTGGATTCAGACTTTTCTCCACTGTGGATTCTCTGATGTCGAATGAGACTTGACCTCTGAATAAAGGCTTTCCCACACTCATTACATTGATAGGGCTTCTCCCCTGTGTGAATTCTCAGATGCTGAATGAGGCCAGTGTTCCCATTGAAAGCTTTCCCACATTCTTTACATTTATAGGGTCTTTCTCCAGTGTGGATTCTCTGATGTTCAATAAGGCCTGACTTTTGACTGAAGGCCCTCCCACACTCATTGCATTTGTAGGGTTTCTCCCCAGTGTGGCTTCTCTGATGGCCAATAAGATGTGAGCTCCGCCTGAAGGTTTTCCCACACTCATCACACTCATAGGGCTTCTCCCCAGTGTGGATTCTCTGATGTCCGATGAGGTGTGAGCTATGACTGAAAGCTTTCCCACACTCATTACATTCATAGGGTCTCTCCCCACTGTGGATTCTCTGGTGCAGAATAAGGCCCGCACTCTGACTGAAAGCCTTCCCACACTGATTGCACTGATACGGCTTCTCCCCAGTATGGATTCTCTGGTGCAGGATCAGGCCTGTGTTTTGACTGAAGGCTTTACCACACTCCTTACAGTGGTAGCGTTTTACTTTGTTGTGGATATCCTGATGGGAAAGAAGGGCTGACCTGTAACTGAAGGCTTTACCACACACATTACACTGATAGGGTTTCTCCCCAGTGTGGATTCTCCAGTGGCGAACAAGACCTGAACTCTGAGCAAAGCTCTTCCCACATTCATCACATTTATGTCGTCTCTCTTGGGTGGGATTTCCCCGCTGCCTCTCTAATGTGCCCAGAAGGTCTCGGGCTTCTCCATGCTCAAGACCCCCGATAACATCCCCGTTGCATTTGGCAGCTGTCTCTCCATGTGGTTGGATTCCAGTAGATATTACCTGTTTTGAAGCTAATTCCCTGTTCTCATTCCTGGTCTCACCACCTGGAATAAAAATGTAATAAACATCAAGCCAACGTCACTTCCTATACTCTGTGCTAGGAGAAAAAAATCAAAGATGGGGGAAAGGAATATACACTTGGAACAGCTACAAGTAAATGCAAAGCTCCCACCTGTCTCTGAAATGCCTTTGTTAATATGGGGAGAAAGGAGCAGGGTCAAACAGAAGTACCACACACCAACTGGGGAAGAACTGCCATCAAAAAATAGGGTCGATGGGGCTTCCCTGGTGGCGCAGTGGTTGAGAGTTCGCCTGCCGATGCAGGGGACACGGGTTCGTGCCCCGGTCCGGGAGGATCCCACGTGCCGCAGAGCGGCTGGGCCCGTGAGCCATGGCCGTTGAGCCTGCGCGTCCGGAGCCTGTGCTCCACAATGGGAGAGGCCACAACAGTGAGAGGCCCGCATACCGCAAAAAAGAAAAAAAAAAAAATAGGGTTGATGGAAGAAGGACTAAAGTAGAGAAGGGATCAACTGCGGAGAAGTGGAAGTTGGGAAGTGGGAAGGAATATGGAACTATGAAAAGACCTAATGAGTGGAAAAGGAATGAAAAAGTCCCAGTCATTAAAAGGGAGGAGCACAATAGGTCTAAGTGAGAGAATCTATGTGAACTCAGAGAGCACTAAAAGATTTCAATTTCCAACTGGCAAAGAGACCAATACCCAGTTACAAACTGTAAGGTAAGTCCTAGATTAGAGAATAAAAGTGCCCTTTTATTTTTTTAAATTTATTTATTTATCCTGGTTATTTTATTTCTATTTATTTTTTTAATTGAAGTATAGTTGGTTTACAATATCGTGTTAGTTTTGGGTGTACCGTAAAGTGATTCAGTTACACATATATATGTGTATATATCTTTATTCTTTTTTAGAATTCTTTTCCATTATAGGTTATTATAAGATATTGAATATAATAGTTGCTGTGCTATACAGTAAATCCTTGTTGTTTATCAATTTTATATATGGTAGTGTGTATCTTAATCCCATACTCCTAATTTATCCCTCTCCTCACCTTCCCCTTTGGTAACCATAAGTTTGTTTTCTGTGTCTGTGAGTCTATTTCTGTTTTGTAAATAAGTTCATTTGTACTATATTTTAGATTCCACTATTTTTTAGATTCTCTGTCTGACTTACTTCACTTAGTATGATAATCTCTAGGTCCATCCATGTGGCTGCAAATGGCATTATTTCATTCTTTTTCATGGCCTAGTAATATTCCATTGTATTGAGATATATATATATATATATATATACACACATACACATACACACACACCACATCGTCTTTATCCATTCATCTGCTGATGGACACTTAGGTTGCTTCCATGTCTTGGCTATTGTAAATAGTGCTGCTATGAACATTGGGGCGCATGTATCTTTTCAAATTACAGCTTCTGTCTTTTCCAGATACACACCCAGGAGTGGGATTGCTGGATCATATGGTAACTCTATTTTTAGTTTTTTAAGGAACCTCCATGCTGTTTTCCATAGTGGCTGCAAAAGTTCCTTTTAGAACTCCAGAAGTCTCAATATTTTATCTTTCTGTTGGATCCTGAGTTTAAACTCAACTATGTCTTTCAGAAAGCTCAAAGCTACTGTACACATAAACAAACACAAAACTGTAAATGATAATAATAACCAGAGCTTTCCTTACCCAGGGAGAACATGTTTCTGTAATTCTCTGGCCTGTTATCTCTACTCAGATCCTTCTGTGATGAATCAAGAAGCCATTCCTCTCGAATTAGGGACACAGCCATGTCTTCAATCTTCTCCAAAGTCTGAAACAAAACAAGATGCCCATCTGGGACTGGGACTGTTCCACAGTTCAAACCCAGAGTGTCAGAGAGATCCACCAGGGTTGGAGTGGATCAAGAGGTGGGAATGTACTGTGTAAAGGGATCTGCATAGCTAGCAGGAAAGAACAGGAAAATGCACCAGATTCACTGGGGGAAAATCAAGGATCAACCTGTCTCTATGCAGAAGAACATGGGGCAAGTTCTTAATGGAGCTATGGGGTTTCAGTGAGGAGCACAACTCACCTGGAACCCTGCTGTAAGAAGTGTAGCTCTCATCTCCTGGTCTCGAGGACTTCCTTTCTGGGAAGGAGTAGGACTCTGTGAAGCAGATATGGCTGAGAGAGGAGAAAGGAGCTATGAATGAGACCAGCCTTGTCCTGTGGTTATAGGAACCAGCACTAACACATTCCAAAATTATTTGTATTTCAGCCGATATGCATGCCAGAGATTTTGAATATGAAATGCTGTTAATCTTGGACTCTGGGTTCATACCTATGGTTGCTCACAAAACATCTGCACTTTGATGTCCCACTCAGCCTGAAGTTACATGTCAAAAATAGAAAGTGTACTGGTTTCCTAACAGGAAGTGCATTACAACTTCTTCTCACCAAAGCTATATTCCATCCTTGTGCTTGTACACAGTATTTCTTTAGGTCCTGATCTCTTGCCAAGCTGAATATGAGAACCAATCTATCTCTACTAACTCTACTACTTTTTTGAAATGTCTACCATGACTGCCAGCATCTGCTTCCTATAGAAACCAGACAGGGTAATATCAAAATAAACATAGACTACTGTGTCTTGGGCAACAGGCATTAGAATTTTACATAAGGATTGTATTATTAATTGAAAATGTTTCTAAACTTCTTTAGAAATATTAAAAATCCACTAATTTAGAACAAATTACTATAAACCACACAAATGAAAAAATAAGAAATTCAGGGCAAGTATGAGATGAGACTAGAACACCTTATCTTGTTCTGTAAGAAAATTCTCAAAAAGTGATGGAGAAATGTCAATAGGACACAGGAGCCAGACTGAAGAGGCCTCCTCTGGCCAACTCTGAGACAATTTAAGCATCAAAATAAAGATAGTAACAGAACATTTCTGGAATAAAATAAGAATTTATGAGTCCATATTGATAAATAAAAAATGAATAAATAAAATAAAATGCGGGAAGGAGAGAACACTCTCCATTACAATAAATAAATAAATGTAGAAGAAATGACAGAGTTAGAAAATAATCACTTTAGTAATCACTGATTCAGTCAAGAAGCATCAATAAATACTGAAACTAGTGTTTCAGCAACAAAAGTTTCATGAGGACCAGGATATTTACACAGACTCAAGAGTATCTCCCCACAAATTACTTATTAACTACAAAGGGAAAAACAGTAACAAAAACCTAGCAAGAATAACCTTAACCAAGTCATCAAAGATAACATTACCAATAACAGGCAAATTCCTGTTGTATTCCTGAGGACAACATCACTTCTGGGATGTTCATGCCAAAAATATACAACTTGAATCTACATATGAGGAAACATCACACAAACTCAAATTGTTGTCATTCTACAAAATAACTGACTTGTACTCTTCAAAAATGTCAAGATCGTGAAAGGCAAAGGAAGGGTGAAGAACTACTCCAAGTTAAAGGAGACTAAAGAGACAGGACAGCTAATTGCAAAGTGGGATCTTGGACTAGACTCTGGAAGAACATTATTGGGACAACCAGCAAAAACTGAGTATGAACTGTGGACTAGATTAGTATTGCATCAGTGTTAAATTTCCTAATTGTGGGGGCTTCCCTGGTGGCGCAGTGGTTGAGAGTCCATCTGCCAATGTGGGGGACACGGGTTCACGCCCCGGTTCGGGAGGATCTCACATGCCACGGAGCGGCTGGGCCCGTGAGCCATGGCCGCTGAGCCTGCGCGTCCGGAGCCTGTGCTCCGCAACGGGAGAGGCCACAACAGTGAGAGGCCCGCATACCACAAAAAAAAAAAAAAAAAAAAAAAAAAAATCCTAATTGTGATCAATTTATTGTGGTTATCTATGAAAACACTCTTGTTTAAGAAAATACATACTGAAATATTTACAAATAAAGTGTCATGATACCAGCAAAACCTCAAAATGCCTATGTTGTAAAATACACTGTGGTAACAGAAATGTATGAATACATAAAACCCCCAAATTCTTTAATTTGTTCATGAGTTTACCACTGGAACTAAGAGTCTGTATTTGAAGCCTAGATAAACATTTAAATCAGGTCTTATTGCTGGTCTGTAAACAGTAGAGGCTAGCTCCTTCCAGGAACTAGACAGGTGTCCCAAAGGTACTTTCTTTCCTCTCTGCTTTCCCACTCCTCATCAATGAAATCTAGCTCCTCACCTCTGTCTTGTGGCCCTTGGAGCACTGGAGATTCATTCTGGGTTGCCACAGGTTGGAGCTGAGTATCCGGAGGCTCTGGTGCAGATTTGGAATGCACGACCTCCTCCCAGAGTACCCTATGTCCATGTGCACGAGCAGGGACCTAGAAACAAGACACCTGCATTACAAGGAATCCCTTTGAGAAATGAAGTGAACAATGTAACAGTACCAAGAGCACATCTAAAGGGATATATACTGGGGGAAGGAAAAAGCAGAATCTCACTTAGTTAGGAACACAAACATGTTGATTTGCACAGAAAGGCATCATTCCTGCTTAGTACTGAAGGAAAAGATTTCTGCTGATGCCCTCCCTCCTGCCCACAATGCTGATATTCTGCATTCCCAAGAAAGGGGAAGAATGATAAACAGAAGCTTAAAACAGTGCTCTTTAGTGGAAACAACTTTTGATAAGAAACTAGGAAACCTGAGTTACGGGCTCAGATCTGCATTTAGTTATTTGGGTGCCCCTGAAAAAGTAAGTTAAGCTCTCTATGCATCAGTTTCCCATCTAGCAAACAGAACAATAATACAGTTGTAGGGATGTTATGAGGATAAAAAATGGATTTATATCCTTTACAAGAATAAAAAGAACTCTACAAATACAAGCCATACCACACGATAACTCTTTTCATCCTCCTGCAACACAAACTCATGCTCAGCATTTATTCTCCCATTGTTGTGTCAATGTCCCTCCACCCAGCTTCCTGGACTCTCACAGTCAGAGCATGCCCACCTCCTTCTACTTACTGGCCGTCCCAGTATATCAATTTGCCTTTCCAAATCCTCCAATAGAGTCACCACCTCCTCTCCATTCTCTAGATGATGTTCCTTAACCAGAGTCTGGAGCTCCTCAGGCAGGATGGTCAAGAACTGCTCCAGCACCAGCAGCTCCAGGATCTGCTCCTTGGTGTTCAAATCTGGCCTCAGCCACTGGTGGCAAAGTGCTCGGAGTTGGATCAGAGCTTCTCGGGGTCCTAGTGTCTCTTGGTAGCATAACTTCCTGAAGCGCAGGCGGAACAGCTCTTGGCCAGGAGGGTTATTTTCATGTAGACTTGATTCCTGGTCCCAACCATGATCTTCCTCTACCTTGATGATTACAAGGTCCTCTTCAGGAGCCTGGTCTGGTGGGGATGGGGCTGAAGACTTCCTTGATTCTGCAGCCATTTAGGGCCAGAAAAGCTCAGGAGACTCGTTTCCACTACTTTATCTTCTTAAGAGAACCTGAGGGCCTCTTCTTTAAGGGTACTTCTTTGGGAAGAGAAAATGACAAATAGTGTAAAGGCAAGTCAAAGGTCATAGTAATCTACTGAGATATCTTAACAAGTTCCCTTCCATGACATGGACTTCATGGCTCAGTCATTTAAGCGATCCTCTCCAGAAATAACTCCTTGCCTCCTTAGCCTTCTGCATGCCAATCCCATCTGGGAATAACCCTTTCCTTCTGCTTTCTCTCTTGGGGATGTGGAACATGGCTAAACAAAGTCAGGAAACCATGTAGACTGGGTCTAACTGAAATTCTGCATTTAACCTCATCTGGCCCTCAGGGCTGCTGATTTAACTCCTTTCAACATTCGCTATACCAGCTATACTGTTTCTACACACTTTGGCTCTCAACCTGCCCCTCACTCTCAACATGAGACTAATTTCCATATAATCTAGCTCAAGATATTGTCAAGAACTGTCCTAACACTTTCTTCTTCTCTACCTAACATTATCATACATGTGCTCCCCCTGCCATCTTCCCCCTGTCTCCAGGTTAACTTCTACTATGGACTTTACCTCAAGCTCTGTAACTCTTCTCTGGGGCACAGGTCCTGCATCTCCAAGGAACCTGGATGCCCTATCAACACCTGCAACCCCAAAACCTAGTCCCATACACTAATGATGTTCCAGAATGTTTTATAAATAAAGTCATACAGTATGTAGCCTTTTGAGTCTGGCATCTTTCACGTAGCATATTGTACTTGAGATCATCAATGCTGTTGTACATATCAGGAGTTTATTCCTTATATGGATGAATGTTTACCCATTCTCTAGTTGACAGTATCTCAATTGCTTCCAGTTTTTGATGATTACAAGTGATGCCACTATAAACATCTGCACGTGAGTTTCTGTGTGAACACAGTTTTCATTTCACCTGGGTAAACATCCAGAAGTAAAATTGCTAGGTCATATTGTAAGTATATGTATAACTTTATAAGAAACTGCCAAACTGTTTTCCAAAGTGGCTATAATACTTTGCATTCCACTAGCAAGATGTGAGAACTGCAGTTGCTCCATATCCTGACCAGCATTTGACATATAAATAAATAAATATATAGACATATATATAGATTTAGATATCCTAAAGGCATATAGTGGTATCTCACAAGGGTTTTAATTTGCATTTCTCTATTGACTAATGACGTTGAGCACCCTTTCCTGTGCTTATTTGTCATCCATATAGTTGGTCCTTCATATCCATGGGTTCCACATCCCTTGATTCAATCAACCACGGATCAAAGATGTTTGGGGAAAAAAAAATTCCAGAAAGTTCCCAAAAGGAAAACCTGAATTTGCTACACACCACCAACTATTTACATAGCCTTTACATTTTATTAGGTATTATAAGTAATCTTGAGATGATTTAAAGTATACGTGAGGATGTGTGTAGGTTATATGCAAAGACTATGCCATTTTATATGAGACTCGAGCATCGACGAATTTTAGTATCCATGAGGGGTCCTGGAACAAATCCCCCATGGATACCAAGGGACAACTGTATCTTTTTTGGTAAGTATCTGTTCAAAACTTTTGCCTATTTATAAAATTAGTTTTTTTTATAATTGAGCTTTGAGAATTCCTTACATATTTTGGATACAAGTCCTTTATGAAATACGTGACTTGCAAATATTTCCTCCTTTACATTCTTTTAAAAGTGCCTTTCCAAGAACAGAAATTCGTAATTTTTTTTTTTTTGTGGTATGCGGGCCTCTCACTGTTGTGGCCTCTCCCGTTGCGGAGCACAGGCTCCGGACGCGCAGGCTCAGCGGCCATGGCTCACGGGCCCAGCCGCTCCGCGGCATGTGGGATCTTCCCAGACCGGGGCACGAACCCGCGTCCCCTGCATCGGCAGGAGGACTCTCAACCACTGCGCCACCAGAGAAGCCCTGAAATTCATAAATTTTTGAAGTTTGTCAACTTTTTCCTTTTAGGTATTGTACTTTTGGTGTCATATCTAAGAAATCTTTGCTTAATCTAAGGTCACAAGGATTTTCTCCTGTTTTTTTCCTAAAAGTTTTATAGTTTTAAGTTTTACCTTTAGTTCTATGATTGCTTTTAAGTTAATTTTTGTTCAGAGTTTGAGGTATGGATGGAGGTTCATTTTTTTGCATACAAATATCAATTGTTCCAGCACTATTTGCAAAAACAGATTAAACTTTACCCATTGAATTGTCTTCGCATCTTTGTCAAAAATCAAGTGACTATACATGTGTGGATCTCTTTCTGGAGTCTATTTTGTTCCACTGACCTATATGTTTTTCTTTTTGCCAATACAAAACTGTCTTGATTGCTGTGGCTTTTAAAATCTTGAAATTACTAAGAGTCCTGCAACTTTGTTGTTCATTTTCAAAATTGTTTCAGCTTTTCTAGTTCTGTTGCCTTTTGATATAAATGTTATAATTGGCTTCTCCTATAAAAAAAATTCCTGGAATAGGATTTGTGTTGAATCTGTAACTCAGTTGAGGGACAACTGACATCTTAACAATATTGTTTTCTATTCCATAAACATGGTATATCTGTCCATTTATTTAAGTCTTCCGATTTCTTTCATTAGTACCCACACTATTTACCTATTCTCAAAGGACAAGATAAAATGCTTCTTAAAATCCTTTCTTAATGGTTCCAATTGGAAGTGATTTCCCTCTTATTCTATACATCTGTTACATAAGTATGTATTACTTTAATGTTACTTTTGCCATAATTGTGTATTATTAGTTGCAAAGGAGTTTTGACTTTCTAACTTAACTGTATGTTTCCCATGAGTACAGGTCTTTTTATCTTTTATCTTACTGATAGAATTGAAGAACATTAGAGGGCTATTATTTACAATACCCGACACAGACTGTATTTATATTTGTTGAAGAGTAAGTTTTAGATATAAGGCCTGAGGTCTTCTTTAGACCTGTTCAATTACAGGGTCCTATTTCTTTGGGGGATATATGTCTATGGCTTTTACCTTTGGTATTAGGCATCATCTCGTGCCTGCAGTAGCAGTGGTAAGTGCTCTTCCTGCCTTTGGTTATGCTTTCTTTCCATTCATGTTCCATAAAGATGCTTACTGTGGGTTGAATTGTTTCCCCCCCAAAAAAAGATATGTCGAGGTACTAACAGCAAACAAACAAACAAACAAAAAACATACTACAGGGCTTCCCTGGTGGCGCAGTAGTTGAGAGTCCGCCTGCCGATGCAGGGGACACGGGTTCGTGCCCCGGTCTGGGAAGATCCCACATGTCGCGGAGCGGCTGGGCCTGTGAGCCATGGCCGCTGAGCCTGCACGTCCATCCGGAGCCTGTGCTCTGCAATGGGAGAGGCCACAACAGTGAGAGGCCCACGTACCACAAACAAAACAAAACAAAACAAAACAAAACAAAACAAAACAAAACAAAACGTACTACAATGCATAACATAAGTCCCACAACAAAGAATGATCTGGTCCAAAGTGTCAATGTCGAGGCTGATAAATCCTGGTCTCGTGGAAATCATTCAACTCTAACTTAAAAAGTCTCAGCTTACCTATTACCTTTTAAATTAGGTTTTCCCTGTTGCCCTCACTCCTCAGCCGCCAATACCCCCAACCCCCTGCCCCAGAAGATTAAGGTGCTCATTCTTTTTTGTTTGTTTTTTTGCTTTTTGTTTTGTTTTGTTTTGTTTTTGTGGTACGCGGGTCTCTCACTGTTGTGGCCTCTCCTGTTGCGCAGCACAGGCTCCGGATGCGCAGGCTCAGCGGCCATGGCTCACGGGCCCAGCCACTCCGCGACATGTGGGATCTTCCCGGACCGGGGCACGAACCCGCGTCCCCTGCATCGGCAGGTGGACTCTCAACCACTGCACCACCAGGGAAGCCCTAAGGTGCTCATTCTTGCCAAGTTATTTTTTACATGGTCCAGACATAGGATTTATCACACTGTGTACAGTATGTACTGCAAATGTCAGCCCATGGCCATGGTTTTCTTGCAAATGTTAGTTTGTAGCCGTGACCTTTTTCTTTGTATCTCTTTTTAAGCAGGGAAGTTATATTACATATTTGTATGTCAGAAAGATCACAATGGCAGCACTGTGGAAAACAGGATGGAGAAAAACATAACTGAAGGCAGCACTGTAGAGAATGGAAAAGAGCATAACCAAGGGCATCATATCCAAAAGCAACTGGCAAGAAATGCGAACATCAAGATAAAATCCCAGACCTGTAGTCCGCCAAGGCAAAGAAGAGGTAGGCACTTATAAGGAAAATCAGATTACATATTGTTCCTGACATGAGTCTTCAAAGCAGTGTCTCTATCTTTCAGGGGTTTTGGGCCGAGAGGGTGGGGTAGGGTTGGCTCATAGTCTCTCAGTCTAATGAAAACACAGAACTTCTCCCCATAAAAAAGCCCATAGGCACAAAAGTTTACATTCAATTTCATCGGGTTCATACACCAAACGCCCACCTAAGGACTCCAGGAAGGTTAAGAACCCCTACTTAGAGAGAGTGGACAGAAAAGGAAGAGAATTTGAAAAGTTATCTTTAGAATCAGACAAGACTGGTGACAGTAGTTTTGGGAGTAAACTACAGATAGGAGAAATCAAGGAGCAAGAGATAACGTTAAATATGGTAACTGACAACAGAGGGTTTAATTCATAGATGATAACTTTACAGAGAAGTGGGTGAATTTCCTGGAATACAGAGATTTGAGGGAAGAGTGAATTTGGACAAGAGGCTGAGATTTTGTGGAGGGTTTGAGACAAGGGGTAAACAATTTTGTTTTGAACAGACAGGGTTAACATCCATGGTTTTAAAATAATTCATTTAAAAAATCAAGGAAAATTTAATAAATTCTTAAAACAGATACTTATAGTTTAAAAACTTAAAAGGTCATTACTATGGGACATGAATTCTGAACTCTAATTGTTTTGAATGTGATTCTGCATAGTCATAGTTTTACCATGTTTTCCTATGAATTTCCTAAAGTCAAGGTTCATCTTTAAGTACTGAACTACTAGCCATCTTCCATCTTATAATCAATGCTCGTCAATACTAGCTTTAAAAGGTTTCAATGTTAAGTGTGCATCACGCAAGAACTTTATATTGTTGATATGTTAAAACGGTAAAATAATACTAAATGACATTAAAATCTCAGTAGTGAAACTGATGGGAGTCATCTAATCGTCAGATTTGTTCATATTTTAAACCAAATCAACCAACAAATCTTATCCATTTGATTATTCTTTTTAGAGCTAACTTTCCATTTTTAGCCTCTTCCCTCTCCCATGAGACAGTTTTTGAAAATTACAGCCTATAACTAAACAAGTACAAAGATATGTACTACAAAATTAGTCTACTATGTACCCTCCTCTCAAAGTATATGCACCTGTATTTAGGTTGGTAAGCACCTTGTGGATCAAGACTGCGTCTTACATTCTCTTTTAAGAATACCTCATCAAGTTTCTTGATTTAAGAAGCTAAAATAATCAATCTTTAAAGCTTCTTCTCATCTCAAACGCTATAATCCTGTGAACTACTGAAAGCACAACCCATTTTAACAGCATTTCAACAGATGACGAAAGAATGTTTTCTTCCTTTAGACTAATTTAAGTCTAATTTGGGATGTTTGAGAGCTGAAAATAAAACAAAACAAAGATATTTTCCAGGCTTTAAAGATAAAGGTGAAGCAAACACTGTGCTTTATAGGTATCTCAAACTGCGTTAAGTTTTAACATCTACCACATTTTACACTTAACCACAGCAGAAATTCAAAATATGTATGCATTTGCTACAACAATGATTACTGCATAAGTATACTTAACTGAACTAATCAAATAGAAATAGGGATTATTTTTTAGAGGTGGTAGTGGCAGTCTTAATGTTGCCTGACAAAAATTACTCATGAGTCACTTGAGTTTTGGAAATGGGGCCCCTCCGAAAGAGTTCCCAGGCATCTGCTTCAATTAGCTTTAATAAACTAAGTATTCTGAATAAGTCTGAATTTTACATCACCACGAAGTTGTCAAAAAATGTTTCTTTTGTACATTTATGCAGTCAACACACCACCACATTCTGAATACACCACAAAGAGCAAAATAACTGAGCAGGAAAAATTGGCTTCCAAGGATAACTGGGGTTTCCAAAAGCAAAATATATCTTAAAAAAAAAAAGAATTGTGACGGAAATGCAAAATTGCTAAGTAAAAACAATTCAGATCGTGGAAAGAGGAGGATGAAAGATAACAAGGGGGAAAAAAAAGATAACCCGGGAACAGTTTCCTATTTTAAGACAAAATCGACTGCAAATAACGCCACAAAACGATTAGCGATGAAGACAGCGAATCTCTACTAAAGGTTCCCTCGCAAAAAGTTTAGGCACGCGGACTCGGCCTGCGCTGGCAACCAAAGCGACCCTTGATCCACCGAATCACCGGGGCGCCGACTTCGGCTCAGGTCCCCTCTCAAGACCCCTCACGCTTGTTCTCACCTGCGGCCTGGTCTGGCCACAAAGCCCTCCCCTTCCTCCGGCCCGGAGCCCGAACCGTACTCACCGTGAGTTCCAGCGGCGGCCCGGGTGGGGAAGTGAGGCTGCAAAGTGTGGACAGACCTGGAGGGAGGGCTGGTAGAAAAAGGGGCGAAAGCTGTAACCGGACCAGGCCCCTCCAACCCCTAACTTCCAAACGTGCGGAGGCACAGCACCGGCCAGCAAGCATCTTGCCCCAAGCCACTTCCGGGAGCTCTCTAGGAATCCTGGAGGTCTGAAAGCTCTATGGTCGGCCGACTAAGCGGACGGGGGCACCGCGCCCCTCTCACCAGTACTCTGGGCCTAGCGTTCCTCTTGCGTCTACGCGTCGCAGGGTTGCGCGGCTCTAGGGCATCGGGAAAGTCGTGGGGAATAACGGACTGTGGTGTCACCTCTGCCCCGCGCACCTGGCTCACCCAGTCCGCTCCGCACGGTCGCTGGGGAGGTAACCGTCCCCCGGCGGGCTGATCCGAGGGCGTGCGGGGGCCAGCGATGAGAGCAGGCGGAAGCTGGGGTATCGGTGGAGGAGGATGCGCCTTAAGGATCCTTATGATGCTAATTAACTAGACTCGCGTTTGGCCGGGTTAGTTACCCCTGTACTTTACTGTTCTCGCTTCATAAATATGTCCAGTCCTCTCACATAGACTGCAGATCTCTTGAGGAATTTTGTTAATCATGGTTCATAGCTTTTCGAATCCCCTACGGCACCTAGTAATAGTATACCATATACTATTAAGTATTCGAAAAATAATTATAATTAAATGTAAATTCTCTTCGAGTCTGTACATATGTTCCACCCTTTCCTATCTTAATGAATTGCAGTCTCTTACCAAACCTGCTTTGTAGTTTATTTTTAGTGCTGAGTTAAGCTTAGCATCATGACGTAATCTGTGCCTTAAGCTTCAGTAGTAGACCCTAGTTCTAATACCACAAATTTCGAAAAACCTAAGTTCAAATCTATGTTCATTCTTTATACACCCTTACAATTTTAACTTTTCAGACTACGTAGGATTTTGGGGTGGAGGTTGTGGATGTTAACCTTAGAAATAAAACACAATTTTTTAAACAGCAAAATGGGTTTATGCAGGAAAAGCAGAAAATTGCAATTTCGGTCAGGCAAGCCATAGTGAATCATAGGCAAGTGCAAGAGACAAAGGGAAGGTCAGCTTTTACTAGGTTTTAGGAGGAGACTGGGGAGGGTTGTCTTGAATAAAAGTTCATTGGAGAAGAACAAGAGTTAGTTGTTATGGCGGTTTCTCATTAGCTGCAAGCAGTGGTCAGTGCCTTGTTGCTAGGACAAGAAGTGATCTTCTTGAAAGCAGGTGATGCAGTTCCCATGTGAAAAATGTCCTCCCTTGTACCAGAAGAGAAGTAACGTTCTTATTATCATGGATAAGAAGTTGTGACAGAGAAAAATTTATACAAAGAATTCTGTATAAGCTGACCTCGTTAAAATCATTTGTATCTTCCTTATTCCTGCTGGTTATGCAGGCTGTAACAGTGGTACATGCGTGAGAGCTCTCCTTCAGGGCTTCCTGACTCCAATTTAAATGAGGTTTTTCCTTAATTTATTTTCACATGAAAACTGTTTTACTTTGGTCCCCCATTTTTATTCCTTTAACACTTTTTCTAACTACTCATTTATTTTGGGTTTTCAGGTTCCCCTCCAGTCTTCACTTTTTAAAAAATATATTTATTTATTTTATTTATTTATTTTTGGCTGTGTAGGGTCTTCGTTGCTGCACAAAGGCTTCCTTTAGTTGCGGTGAGCGGGGGCTACTCTTTGTTGCGGTGTGAGTGCTTCTCATTGCGGTGGCTTCTCTTGCTGCAGAGCACGGGCTCTAGAGCGCAGGCTCAGTAGTTGTGGCGCCTGCGCTTAGTTACTGCGCGGCATGTGGGACCAGGGCTTGAACCCGTGTCTCCTAGCATTGGCAGGCCGATTCTTAACCACCAGGGAAGTCCCTACAGTCTTCATCTTAATTTCCCCTCCTTATCTGTTCCTGCTGATAGCCACCACCGATGTTTCTATCCAGTCCCCAACCTTAACCTAAAAATATTTTGTCTACCCCCAGTAGCTTTGATTTGTTTTTAAGAGTTTTGTCATCTAATCATCACAATGAAACAAATAACAATAAACATTGAGAAGTTACAGTGCTTCAGCTCTTTCAAAACACTTATTTCTACTCTTTATCTCATAGTTCTTGCCTCATATCTCATAGTTCTGTATTTTCAATACATATTTCTGATAGCTGGTATCCAGAATATATAAAGAACTCTTACAACTCAATCATAAGCAGACAAACATAAATAGGCAAAAGTTATGGACACACACTTTACCAAAGAATATATATGAATTATCAATAAGTACATTAAAAGGTACTCAAGGTCATATTCATCAAGGAAATATAAAACTAAAGCTACTACACATCCATTAGAATGGCTAAAATTAAAATGACTGACAATACCAAGTGCTAATGAGGATATGAAGCAACTGGAACTCTTATACACTCCTAATGGGAGTGTAAAATGGTACTAGTTTGAAAAATGGCAATTTTTAATGAAGTTAAATAATGCCTACATTATGACCCAGTGATCTCACCCTTAAGTATTTACCTAAGAGATATGAAAACATAAGTCCATAGCAGCTTTATTCATAGTAGGCCCAAACTGGAAAAACCCAAATGCTCATCAACAGGATAACAGAGAATCAAATAGTGTTATGTTCATACAGTGGAATACTACTCAGAAATTAAAAGGAGCTACTGGTAGATGAACAATGTAGATGAATCTAAAAAATATTATGTTGAATAAAAGTAGCCTTGTATGAACAAGTAAAATTAATCTCTGGTGACAGAAGACAAAAAAATGTTTACCACTGATTGGAGTTGTAGTTAACATGGTTGCATACATATGTAAAAATTCATTGAGTTGCACACCTGATTTGGGCATTTTACTAATAAAAATACATTTTAAAAAAGTACGGACTCCCCTCGTGGCGCAGTGGATAAGAATCCACCTGCCAATGCAGGGGACATGGGTTCGATCCCTGGTCCGGGAAGATCCCACATACTGCAGAGCAACCAAGCCTGTGCGCCACAACTACTGAGCCTGTGCTCTAGAGCCTGTGAGCCACAACTACTGAGCCCATGTGCTGCAACTACCGAAGTCCGCATGCCTAGAGTTTGTGCTCTGCAACAAGAGAAGGCCACACATCGCAACAAAGAGTAGCCCCGCCTCACCACAACTAGAGAAAGCCCGCAGGCAGCAACAGACCCAATGCAGCCTAAAAAAAAAAAAAAAAAGTAAATAAAATTGAATAGTACTCTCAGGTTTATGGTGTGAAAAACACCAGGCCTCATTCTTCCCTTCCGTTATCAATATCTATTCCCCAGAGACAACCACTTTAACTCTTTCCTTTTACTCTTGATATAACCTCCATATTTATAAATAACACGCTAACACTGCCATTTCTTGATTTTTCAGGTATAGATATGTTATCTATTGACTTCCTGCTATGGGAAGTAAGCATTTCACCCTTTTAAATCACTACTATAATTAGCCACAACAGGGTTTAGAACATATTTTAAACTGCCTGAGTCGCTAGGTCCAACAACCATGACAGCCCCACCAAAGCACAAAAAAAGTTAGACCCTGGTTACTCATACTTTCCTTATTTGTATAAGCAGGTGACAAGTTTTTAATAAGGCTCCAAATATTTTCCACACCTAGGGCCACAAGGGTGTTCCCACATTTTCCGTAGTTGCTCTACATTTTAGTTTCAGAAGCATCACTTCATATAGTGTATGGACTAGCATATTAATTCTCAAATATTTTGGTCTCATGATTCCTTTTATACTCTTAAAAACTAATGAGGACTCCAAAGAGCTTATGTTTATATGGGTCATATCCATCAAGATTTACTTTGTTCGAAATTAAAACAGGAATTAAAAATATTTATTCTTTAACAATAACATACCCATTACATGTTAACTTAAGTAACATATTTTGTTACTTTAATATTTTATGAAATTTAACTATATTTTCAAAAAAAGTAAAAGGAGTGGAATCATTTCACATTTTGCAAATCTCTTTAATGTCTGGCTTAATAGGAGGTGACTTGGTTCTCATACCTGCTACTTCATTCAGTATCACACTTTTGCTCATACTGACCCCTCTGCTAGAAGTGTACTTCCTACTACTCTCCACTTACCTAAACTCTATCCATCCTTCGAGGTCTGGCTCAGATTTCACTTTAATCAGAAAGCCTTCTCTAAGAATCCAAAAATGAGGTGTGTAAAAATGAGAAAGTGAGAGAGAGGTGGTATAGAAGAACATGGCTTGTTTTAAGTTCAAGTTGGAAGGGTGACATATATCTACTTCCTTTCCCTCCCAAGAACACACTTAAATGACTGAAAAAATTTAAAACAAAATAAATAAATAACAGTGCTAGAAAATAAAGAGTGGAGCAGAAATTTTGAGGAATTTCTGGAAAAGAATCAGCATTTGGGATCAGATTGTTGAAGAAGCAGAGGAAATTGCCCTGTAAGACACCAGGGCCAGGTATGCATCTGCAGAAGAATCCTGGAGAAGTTCAAACCTCAGGACCAAGAGGTGCAAATGGCAAGAATGGGCTATTCATTTAAGAACTGCATTTGGGACAGTTGGATATCTCCCTTTTTTAACTGGAAGCTGGGGCTTCTGCCCTCTAGCTTGATACCTGTTTCCTAAAATGATCGGGAGGGCTCTTAATAAGAAAACTGAGGCCTCAGAAAGAAGCATAGCAAAATTTGAAATGACTCTGGACCTCTACAATGGAACAAGGAGGAGGAGAAAGAGGTTCTCATTTTGGTAACTGTGTAGGCTCCCAGCCTGTCTGCTTGCTCCCACTCACTCTAAAGGGAGGCCTGCCTACTTACATACAACCCGGACTGAGAATTTCCATTGGGATAATACGAGCTGCACAAGCAGCCTCCTACAACTGTAGCGGAAACTCATACTACCTAAATTAACCAGCACAGGACCCCATTCCTAAATATAAGCATCCAATCCAGAGGACATTTAATGAAAATCAGGTGCAGAGCATGAAAGGCGGGACAAGAGTAACAGAGATCTGACCCCCCCAAAAGAAAGAGACAATCCAGAGAACAGAAAGAGACAATCCAGAGAACAGAAGGAAACTTTAAATAAATCAGTTGGGGAATGAATGCTGAAGACCAAGTTGGCAGATGTCTTCTAGGTAAATGAGTATGTTAAGTATTTAATCCACGCTGCTTTAAACATAGAAATGGGTTAATATAAAAAAGTGGAAAAAAGAAACATTTAGGTTGAAACATTCTTTGAATCTCTACTGATCAGAAACAGAATAAAAATGCAAAACAGTGAGCAGGGCAGAAGTTGCAAGCTTGGTGGATAGGCCTGCTGAGCTAGGGAAGGCCACAAGGCACCGGTACAGCTTCTCAGCTAGGAGCTGAGCCAGGCCACCTACTTGATTTGTGACTGGTGTTGCCATATCCTCATTATTACTGCAGAGTGGTGACTTTAAATTTTCACTGTGAGAACTGGTTTTGATCGGGGGCCCTGTGGGCCAGGTGAAAGTTGCTTTAAATCAATTCCAGGGTGGGAGGCAGCAGATTTCTCCTTTGAAATGTTGCTCTTCTCTATTATAGCCACCTTCCTCTAATTACCTCATACCTACATGACTGCAGCCTTGAGATAATCTTCATAACTTTAGTCCATTCCAGATATGTTTACTAGATTCATGTTCCTTAAACATCATTATAATTTCCCCAGTCACAGACCCTGAGTGGCTCCTTATCCCTTACTAAAACAAATGTAAACTTCTGTTTGCCTTTTATTTTTATTATATTTTTAAAAATTAAAATAACAAAATATGATAAAAACTAGAATCTTGATGTATATAAAGTTTTTAAAAAAAAAGGCTGACATCTCCTCTAACCCCAGATGCTATTACCTAGAGTGTTGGGAAACAATTCTCCAAGGATCTCTCACATTTCTCCAAGGGTTCTGACAGATTTTCTTTCAGATTATCTTTTCAAAGATGTTTGTATCTCTTTGTGGAGCAGATTTGTTTCCTGACCAGGATAATAAAGATATTGCCTCACTCTGGGGCAAGGCTGGGCAAACACCAGCTTTTCCTATGCTTGGGGTTCCTCTGCTAGGATGCAAACCCATTGTGTGAGCAGCACCCACTGGGGCCCCTCCTCGGCACTCCTCTGGCTTCGAGGACAAGGGGAGCATGAAGCTCATGATGCTTGTGTCATTAAGTAAAGTCCTTTGTCTGACACAGGAGCCTAGTGACTACCATACATTTCTGACAAGAAAAGTGGTTTCGCTTGTTTTGTCAACTAGCTAAATTTAGTCAGTCTGATTCACTTTCTCCCTTCTGTTCTTTAATTCCTTTTCCCTAGATCTGTCCTCATTCATCCAAGTAAGTACTTATCAAGAACCTACCATGTGCCAGGAGCCAAGTGAGGTGAAAATGCTGGGATGGGCAACTATGTGAAGCTCACAATGACTGTCAATCTTTTGTATTCTTCGTGGTTTCTCCCTTACACAAGTCTTGCACTTTACTTTTCTTCACACGAGCTCCAGAAAAGCAAAAGTGACAGTTGGTTAATTAGTCCTATTTGTCTGACATGGATGAGTGATGGGGAGGGGAGGAAAACGTCTAAAGACTAAGTTTTTTAACGTGCACTCTCACAGTCATCACAACCATCCTATGAAACAGGCACTATATTATTCTGATTTACACAAACAAGGAAACCGAGGCTTAGAGAGGTTAAAAACATTGCCCTTGATCCTAACAGGAAAGTGGTGGAGCGGGAATTTGAATCCAGGTTTAAAGAATACTAGCGCCGGTACTCTTCACCCATTTCATCCTGGGCCCTCATTTCCCCTAAGGATCAGAGAAGTTTAAACAGAGGCCAGTCTTCCTCTCCCTTAGTGCACAAGGTCCTGCCAGATCACGGTGAGCGGGGCACAGCAGGTACAGTTGGCAACCCCGAGACGTGAGTGGAGGAAGCTCCTCGGTGCCCCTTCCTAGTGTGACCCAGAGACGCGAACGTCCCAGCCAGACCCTCTCGCAGGAGAGAGGCACCTGCCCTCCAGGATGAACTTAAGCAGAAGAAACCCCCTTTCCCTGTCCGCGGTTGACCGGGCCTTTCCTGCACCCGAGGCCCCTAAGGCTTCGGCCCACTCCCGGCCTGGGCCCGCCGGACCCGCGCTCTAGGGAGCCGCGGACTGGGGTCGACAATTGCGCGGAGGGAGCGGAAAGGAAGCTGCGGGCCGAGGAAGAAGGCTGTCCCCAAAGTCACTTTCAGGCCTCTCGCACAATCCTGGAGGTTTCCACAGGCTCGTGGTTGGTCGACTTTTCGAGAATGCCCCCGCCGCCGTAGCTGCGTCCGAACCGGCTGCAAGGCAACGCGTTTCCGGATCTCCCCCAAACGGGTCTCCTATTCCTCCACCTGGGAGCCCTGGGCTTCTTTCCAGGGGCAACCTCAGTGTTTCTGAACCCGGGAAAGACCGGCCCCCTTTTTCAGCGCTCTCGCGACTCCCAGCCACTTCCGGTAGCTAAAGGTTCCAGAGCTCCCCGGGCGGGGATTTGCGGCCCGGTAAACGGCGCTGTGAGCTGGACCCGGCGCCGGGGGCTGGAAACCGCCAGGAGACGAGAGCTGGCGGGTGGGTGCCCCAGTGAGGGTCACCGGGGTGGTGTTCTCCGCCGGTGGACGGGTGGGGCCGTCCGGGCTGGGTTTGGGGTTAGGTATTTAGGGAGCAGGGAGCAGTTCAGAATTAGGGTAATTGTTAACATTACAGGAATTATTTTAAAACACACACAACAGCAACAAATGCAGTGAATTCATGAAGATCAAATGCCAGTTAACTAATTTAAGCAGTCTGGGGGGAAGAAAATGCTGAACATGATGCATTTTGATAAACAAGAAGACCTAACTGCGCTATTGGCAGAGGCTAACATAGCACTTACTATGTGTCAGGCACTGTTCTAAACCCATTACATTTGGTCACTTATGTAATTCCTACCTTATGAGGTAGATAACCATTTTACCACCGTTTTACAGATGGGAGACCTGAGGCACAGAAAGTAAGCCAAGGTCATATAACTAGTAACAGGCAGAGTAAGGATTCATACCCAGGCATTCTGCTTTTAACCTCTGCTCTACTGCCTTTCATTGATAACCTTGACTTTATCAGTTCAGGAAACGTGCTATCCAGAAGGAAGTTTGTACAGAGACATGTTATTATAGTGGTGTTCTGAATCTCATCAGGTTTGTTGGCAATTTCCCTTTAGACAAAGGGCTTAACAAAGGGTGCCTTCCACAGAAAGTTTTAAGGAGAAAAGAATACAAATTTTCATTTAACAAATTAATTAGGCCCCCACACAATTCAAAGTCCCTTCTCCTGTTCCATTTCTCTCTAGCTTTTTCTCTGTTCTTATTTTGTTTCCACTAGGTTAAATCATTTGAAATTGCTGATATTTCACTGCTTCTGACACACAGAAATGGCAACTTCATATGTTTAACCCAGTATTTAAACATCTTTTTGTGTGAGAATTTAGGAGTCTACAACAATCTTTTAGCAAATTGTTTTGGGTTTGTCTCCAAAGTATACCTTGAATCCTTTTATTTCTCTTCATGTCCACTTTGGACCTGTGGTTGGTGCCACCATCTTCTCTCATCTGGATTACTGCAGTAGCCTCTTTGACGGGTCTCCTTGCTTCTGCTTTTTTCTCTCTTGCTTCCTTAAGGGACCAGAATATTTTAAAAACAAAAATCAGATCATGTCCTTCCCTTCCAATGGTGTCCCACCATGCTTAGAATACATATCCTGGCCCCTGCTCACCTCTCTAGCCTAGTTTTATTACCACATTCCCCTTAATCCACTGCTTTAGACCCAATGACTTTCTTTCATTTCCTGTAAACACATCAGATTCATTCCTACCGTATAGACTGCATAAGCAATTCCCTTTGCCTGACAGGGTCTTCTTCAGAACTTCCCAAGGCTGGACATTTATATTTCAGTTAGAATGTCAGCTCTCCAGAAAAGCCTTTTCTGACTACTTGTAGTAGTCATTCAGCCACTCTGTTTCATTTCATTATTTATATTCCATATACCACTACTCCTATTCGATATTTGTCTTGTATTCCTTCACTGTAATACAGGCTTATAAAAGCAGGGATTTCTTTTTTTTAATGAAAAGACAGAAGCAGCTCCTTTATTATAGCCCAACAGTTGTGACAAATGAAGACATATCCAAGAACAGATAATGAAAAATTTTGAATTATTGTCATTGTTTCTCATATTCCTGAGACTCTTGAATTAATATAGCAAACCAGTCTGAAGATAAAAAGCTAGAAGCTTTATCAAATACATTATGTCTGGTAGAATGTCTACACTGAACTAACTCAAAGTCCTGGTAGTAGTTTGGGTTTTATGTAAGAAATGGCATAGATTTTTCTAGGAGGTATTGATGTACTTACTCTTCATTTGAAGCCAAACTGACTGTGATGGTTTTATACTTTTCCAATTGGAGTGTCATGTTTATCTCTTCTTTATTTCTGACTTAGCTTTATCTACTTGCTGGAGGAGCCAGGATGTTCTTTTCCATAGGTGTCAAGAATACTGATCCAAGGGGAAAAATGAATTTAAGGTCAACCCTTGAGTAACAGAGTGCCTAGAAAGTAGCATTAAGTGTTTATGCAAAAAACTCAACTTGTGTAAGAGTTAGACATTAACGTAACTTATAAATATATGCAGTAGGTGAAGAAATGTTTTAACTTAAAATTATTTCAAAGATTCCAGATTTATTGTGTTGTCATTGCTTTACAAATAAGAATGGTATTTTCTTTCCCATCTGACTCCTATTGTACATGCAAATCACCACAATAATGTGAATAGCTATTTACATATTTTATGTGAAAATGAAATACTAAAGTTGTTCAAAATATGGAATTATACATTTGCTGGAGGGTTTAGGATTTTAACCTAGTAGATAAGGCACTATTTCCTGATTCTGAAAAAGGATTTCCTTCCAGCTATGTTTTTATACATTGATACATGGAATATATAACTATTTCTGCATTTTTAGATGTCCTCATATTCATGTTTGTATTTTTATATAGATAGTAAGATAGAATTTGTTTATAATTATCTGTTGATTGTTCTTCATAGGTAAGTTATTTTTAAACAAAAAACATCAAAAGCACGTAATCACTTCATGTCTTTGAGATAAAGTTAAGGCTATAGGAGAGTTTTCCAAGACTATCTACTGAGTGGAGTAGAGAAAAACAAAAAGGCACAATAACTGGATTAATGAAATTTCCTTCCTTGTACCCAGTATTACGGTGATATATAATAGGTTAATTCAACATACATGGGAACTTATGGTTCTTACATATAGAAATTGTTCCATTGCTAATTTCCCCAAAGAGACTTCTGCAGTAAATACTATGAAGTGTGTATTAAAAATAATGCATAAAGCAGGTCTAACCATTAATAAGTCCTCTCATGCAATGGCATATCCAAAGACCTTTAGTCCCTATTGCTGTGCTATTGGACTTGCCAAACAAACCAAACTTAAAATCTTATTAAATTGAAATGAAATTGTAATCCCGAAGTAACAATCTATTTTTCCCCCTTTTCTTTCCTTCCTCCCCACACCTAACCTGAAATGCCCTGCCTTTTTTTTCCTAATAGTCTTCCATCTGAAAGGACAGCATTATACCTTTAATTTTAACATTCACTATTTTTCTCACAGTCTTACATGGAAATATCTTGTTATATCCTGCTCTATCCCCAATACCTAAAATAGAGGCGTGGCACATAGCATGCACTCAGTAAATACCTGTTGGATTAATGAATAAGAAGAAAAAGGTAAAAAGTCCTTGGCAGCACAGAACTTAGCCTCACAGAACTGAGGTGGTTTGGAACATAGTGAATGGGACCTACCCTGAGAGTGAGAAGATCTTGATCATTGTTGTCCAATTAATAGGAATGTAATGTGATCCACCTATGTGGATGTAAGTTTTCTAGTAGCCACATTAAAAATGTAAAAAGATAGGTGAAATTAATTCTTAATGTATTTTATTTAAACCAGTATATCCAAAATATTATTTTAAAATAATATCTTATTAATGAAATATTTTACAGTCCTTTTTCATACTAAGTCTTTGTAATCCAGTGTGTTTATACTTACTACACATCTCAATTCAGTTATTAAATTTTCATTGGAAGTACTTGATCTGTATTGAGATTACATAAAATTTTGAATGGAAAAAATAGATTCCTATAACCGAAATACTCCGAACATACTTAAAGGTTCTCCAATAACTGAATTGAGTATCAGTTTTTAAATTTAAATTAAAGTGAAAAAAATTTAGTTCCTCAGTTGCGTAGCCACAATTCAAGTGCTTGATAGCCACATGTACCTAGTGGCTAATGTATTGGACAGTGCAGATCAAGGATAAAGTGTCTATTTGTGGTTGGGTCAAGGGGCAAAGGAGAGGGTAGCAGCAGAAGTACGGTATAGAGAGAAGAAGGTCTAGAAAATCATTTTGTGGGGTAGTAAAAGGGTCTAACAGTGCTGGCCATATGTAACATTTCTAAGTTGAATCTTATTGTATATGATGTGGAACGGTCATGGAAATCAGATTATTTTCCTATAGAGCAGTGGTTCTCAACTGGGCTGGCAGGGCGGGGGAGAGATTTTGCCCCTCAGGGAACATTTGTATCTCTTAAGAAATTTTTGCTTGCCACAAGTTGGGGCTGCTGGTATCTAGAGGGTAGAGGCCAGGAATGCTGCTAAACATCCCACACTGCAGAGGACAGCCCCCCACAGCAAGAAATTGTTTGGCTGAAAATGTCAGTAAAACCAAGGTTGAGAAACTGTGCTCTAGAGGATTTGAGTAAGAAAGACTGAGAGATCTATTCTTTTAGAACCTTAGTCTAATTGCCTTGTGATATTACTAAGGGGAGAACAGGTTGTTTTGAAGCATTTCAAAGTTTCTAGCAGTTTCACTGTTGATGGACTTTTTGATTAGACTATAAAGAAATCATTTCATGCTCAGAATGAGATTGTAGACCCATTCAATAAAGATAACATAAATAATATGTGCTGTGCATGTAAGACTCAACGACCTTGGGATAAGCTGATCTGTTCACCTTCGTATGGCTGTGGCATATGACCCACTGTCTCAATTATAATTGATGTCAATATTGGAATTACTTGTCACTCTTTTCTTTCTCTATCACCATCTCTTATTTTATCTTTGTTCCTTTCCCTATACCCTAGCTCCTTTTTTATCACTCTCTTTTTGTTCCATCCCCTTCTCCTCTATCTTGTTTCCCCCCTGTTCACCAAGGCCCGTGCATACCTCCGACATCCTCTCCTACCCCAACTCTCATCTGTTTCCTCCCTTTATAGCTGTTGGCTCCTCATTCAAAATCACCAGTTTATCCACCATTCCCCAACTGTATCTGAAAGAACTGCCCCCGTACTCCCTTTAGATGCCTCTTAAAATCACTGTCTGTTCTACTAGTTCATGAAAACTACAAACTACAAGTTCTTGCCTCCCTCCAAAACAAAGAAAAACCCTCCAAAAAATTTGGGAGGAGTGATGCATATGTTTTTGACACAACTATTTAAGAAACTGCCTTCCATGTTTAGGGTTCTTTTCGAGCAGGTGCCATCATTCCAGGATGGCTCTCTGCTAGAACTCAGTGGTCTCATTACGGCGTCTAACATATTACACCTTCTTTTCGAATAACTGTGGCTGCGATTGAACTCAGAGCTCCTCTTTCTAACTGCTTGCATCCTCACCAATTTTTTTGTGCGTTTCTACAGACTTACTAGGACACTGCCTAATCCTTCATAATACTAACAACTACTTAGATCTCCTTTAACCTCATGCCCCCTTTGCCTTATGCCAGCAGTTATCCCAGGTCCCACTGGACTTTCTTCTCTTGCCACTATCACTCCAGGCTGTCTCTGGCCCCAAATCTTTCTGTACCTCCCTGACTCTTATCCTTGCCCCTCTGGTCAAGATCAGATGGTGGACACTGTGGTGGCAATTTGGAATCAACACCAGACTAAAAAGGGTAGCATGGTCTCAGTGCTCCAAACTACTCTTCACTCAGACTTTGAGGGTGTACAACTCTAAGACTAGAACAGTTCTTTATACACAACAGGTATTCAAAACTACTACCTGAATAGAATGTTCAATCATACAGAGTACGTTAGAGGAAAATCAGTCTGTCATCGTTTTTACCCATTTAAGTAAACTTAATGTTGTGGTAGCCAAGATCATCTTTCTTACCATTGCAGAAGTCTCTAAATTCAAGGATAAGATCAGAAACATGAGTTTCCCCTTTAAAGACTGTGAACAGCTTCTACACATGACAGTTTTTTAGCAAGACTGAAGGTAAAGGGGGAAAAGCTATCATTCATTAAGCATCTAACTTTATTTTTTAGAAAAGGATGTTTCTAATACTAAAGATTTAATACTTTACTTTTCATGATCATTAAAAAATCCTTTGTTTCAAATGTTTTGAAATAGTGCTCAGATAAATGAAAAAACAAGTATGAGTGTGAAACTTGATGTCTTAAAATATTTGTATCAGTTGATGTATACATTCAAAGTAAACTTACTTTTATTTTTTTATAAGGAGCATTATGTTCAAAAGATATAAAAGCTCAGTTTATCTTTATGGTGTTATGAAGAATGATTTAAGAGTCACCTTCCAATAGTAGTAGACACAAAATGATTCTGGTGCTTTTCCTACTCTCAAAGCAAGTATGTGTAATTAATGTCTTCAGTAAGAGATTAGATCACTTCCTGATCATTTTGGTGATGGCTATTCCTAGAATTAGTGGTTCGTGGCAGTTTGATGGTGTTGTAAATTTGAACGTGTTGGCCTTTGGTCACAATTCCTGTCATGCTATAAAATTCTCAAACTAGTGATGTAAAACTGTCGCAAATACGTTCATGAAATGCTAATACATTCTGAAGCCAAAAAGAAAAACTAAATTGTTCACTGTGTCTTAAAGTATTAGTGTCCTGAGAGTCCCAGTTTCTCATTAGTATAGGGTAACTGACAGGGGATGTTACCTTGTAAAGGTAATTACACTCTTTTTATAGAGATGAAGTAGTAAGTTAAGCTTTCAATTTTGATTATTAGGTTATTGTATTTACTTAATAGTCATCTTTCTCCAATTACAATACACTCTCTTTCTAAGGCTGAAAAAGTACCACAGAGTTATTTTTACTAAATTACTTTGTTTTAAGGTGTTTGTATTTTATCTCCTATTGCTATTACAGCCTCTTCAGCTATCTCTTTTGCTACCTTCCTGAACTCAGAATCACATACCAAAGCTGGAAGTTACCTTACCAATGATTGAACAGCAATGTCCTTGAGAAGTTTCTGCAGTGATAAAAAATGGTCTGGATCTGTGCTGTCCATTATTGTAGCTACCAGCCACACGTGGCTATTGAGCACTTGAAATGTGGCTAATGTCACCAAGGAACTGAATTTTCCACTTTATTTCAGTTAAGTTTAAATGTATATAGCCACATGTGGGTACTGGCTGCCATATTTGACAGTGCAGTTCTAGACCAACCTCTCCCGATCTCCCTCAGTTTAAATGACCTGAGATTCAGAAGAGAAGTGACTTATCCAAAGTTACAGATCCCTAACACACTCCATCATCCCCCTTCCCAGCAGCTCCCACTGATGACTTACAGCTTTCCTTTCCATTTTAATGTTTTTCTTAGCCTGCTATCTTTCTGGTGGTTTCCTCATTTTTTTATCACTGGCAAAGCAAAATATTCCACAAAATTATTATATTCCCCATTTTAAGATAAGGGATATTTAGGCCATTATATCACTAATGATGGGGAAAAATAGTATGGTTTTAGTTCTTAATTTCAAAAGCAGTTTTCATCTATTTTAACTTAATACAGCATACCCGGTGGGCTTCTATTATATCATCTGCACTTTGCAGAATGGGAAAATGAAGGCAGAGAAAATATGAATGTCTTGCCTAAAGTCATACACTGAGTGGCCAAGGAAAAAGGAGCCAGAGTCGAGAGGTAGAATTCACATCTTTCAACCAGGACCAGGAAACATGGTTATTTGGGGCTGCAAGTGAGCAATGCTGGCAGTGGACAAGGCTTTCTGAAATAACTCTTAGTTCCTTCCAAGAAACTGAACTACTTCAGAAATAAAAGGAAATTTTACTCAGGTAAATTCTCTGGTGCCAGAGAAATTTTTAATGATGATTGAAGCTTTGCCTACATCAGGATACTCAAGGTCTCCAAGGCAGATTTCTCTGATAACTAATTAGGCCTGAGTGTCTAAAGAACTTTTGTTACTTCCACCATATTAGTAGAGCTTATTTGCTGTATGAATTCTTTGATGTCTAATAAGGGCTGAACTTACACGGAAAGGCCTCCCACACTCATCACATTCATAGGGTTTTTCACCCGTGTGGATTCTCTGATGCTGAATGAGACCTGTGCGCCCGCTGAAATCTTTCCCACATTCTTTACATTTATAGGGTTTCACTCCAGTGTGTACTCTATGATGTCCAATGAGATGTGAGTGTTGAATGAAGGCTTTTCCACATTCGTCACATTTATAGGGCTTCTCTCCAGTGTGAGTTCTCCTGTGTTTACTAAGGTCTGAGCTATGACTGAAACTTTTTCCACAGTCATCACATTTATAGCGTCTTCTTTCCCTCTGTTGCCACTCGAATCTGCCTTCACTTTCAATAGCATCTTTGGATTCAGGATACTGAGGAATAGCTTTGGTAAGTCTGTTGTTTATTTTCCCAAGGAATTCCATGTCTTTGGGTATATCTTCCTTCTGGGACAACTCTTCATTCTTAGTCTTGGTTTTATCACCTGTAACAAATGAACAGTATACAAACAGGTCCTATTCTAGGTTTAAGAAGCAAAAAGCCTATGGAATAAAGAACATGTAAATGTTAAAAATGTGTTATAAAAATGAAAAGTCACATGCAATGCAAAAGTTAGATATTTGGCACCATCAAAACATATATTGACAATATAGGGAAGAAATTAAAGAAGAGGCCAGTAAGGAAGATAGCAGGATACATTATTTGTGAATAGATTATGAAGAGAGGAAAAGGCAAAAATGTGGATGAGGGGTTACCTGGCAATCCTGTGCAAATGCAGAGTGGTAAATAGGAACTACACACATGCCAAGGATAACTAAGAGGGATAAACAGGGAGATTAGAAAACAGATGGGGAGGGAGGTAAAATTTTGGGAGAAACATGAGGGGTCTGAAACCTAGGTAGTAAGTGGGAGTAAAACCAAGTAAAAGTGACTGGAGAAGGTAATGGGATCAGGGGTCTGAGAGGAATATAGTGAGTTGGAACCATTAAAGGAGAGAAGTATGTATAAATAATAGTTAGCTAAAAGCAGAGAGAGCATGCAGGTCAGGATAAATGGAGGAAGCTAAGCAGGAAGTGACAGTGAATGGTCTGGTGTATGTGCTGGGTGGAATCCTTTTTCTGAAACTGATGTCCTCACTATCATCTCCTCCTGTCTAAACCCTAGCTTGGTGGTTCTCAAACTTTATTGTGCATCAGAACCATCTGGATGGCTTATCAAAACATTGCTGTGCTACCTACCCCCAGAGCTTCTGATTTGATAAGGCTGGAGTAGAACCCTGAAATTTGCTCTTCTTGGTATGACAGACACTGCTGGTCCAGGGACTGCACTTTGAGAGCCACTGGCCTAGCTATTATTCAAAGTCCATCTCAAATGCTGTCTCCTCCAGGAAGTCTTCCCTAACCTCCTAAATCGGACGTGCTCTCTCCCTCTTTCTGATCCCCATATCCTCAACCCCAAGCTAAGCATAGAACTTGGCACATAGCACGTACTCAATAAATATTTGTTGAGTTGAATTCTATAAGAAAATAGGTGTTTTGATGATTTGGAGGGAATAAACCTATTTGGTCTTAATGCTGGGTGTCACCTATTTGGTTATGATGAAACCTCCATCTCAACAGGCCTAGGAATCCCAACTGTAGAACAATCATTTAATCACGTATAGTTTTCAGTGGTTCACTCGGTATGACGGAAGAAGCAGCAAGAGCTACTAGAACATTTCAGTTCCTGGGCTGGGTATGGAAAACACTGGCTCTGGACTGAGCGCCATGAACCCCATTCTTCATTGTCATCACAGTGTCCCCATCCTACCAAATCTTCCTCAAATCTTACCGTCCTCCTTACAATATATTTTTTTTAATCAGGCAATAAATTTCTTAAAGTTTGGTTATTTGCTCTAAAATGATATTGTTTTGGAATCTAAATACCATATTATCTCAGGCTAGAAATTACAAGGACTGGATTAGAGCCAGAAAGTCCAGATATCAGTCCTGGCTTTGCTGAAAATTGTTTAAATGTTGGCAGATTATAACCATTTTGGTTTCCTTATCACCTCTGTGCCCTCCTCCTTTCCTATAGTTTGATCAGATGACGAAATGTATGATAAAGCATGTGTAAAAGTATAGCGTGTGGCAGAAGTACTGCTAAGTTAGTAGGTTAATGATCATTAAGCAAATCACAGAAATCAGAGACACCCCCATACCATTAAGAAAAGTGTTTTCAAACATCAACATATTGGCTCAACAGCTTCTTTTACATACTGGAGTCACTGATGGTTGGTTTTCGGTGGCTTACTGATGAAGATGAATATCTTTTAAAAAAGGATACAAAGAGTTGGCACTTATGGTCAGTTTACCACCTTCAGGGGAATCTACCAGTCCTTAGGATGAGTCTCTCTCCTACAACTTCAGGAGAAGTCTGGAGAAAAATCCCTCACCAGGACTTGAAAAGATTTTTTTTTTTTTAAATACAGGGTCAGTTTTCCTTGTTCAGCAATTCAAATTACAACCCTCTCCCTTACATCTGCAATTGAACAACATAAAGAAAATTGTATGGAAACTGTCAAATGGGAACTTTTCTCATCTCAGGGACCTGCAGTCTACTTGGCCAACTGGAGTTTCAGGGCTTTATGTATCTCTTCCAAGTGCCAGCTATTCCCAGGCTAATAGGATTCTAGGAGATCTTGTTTCAGAACTGACGAAATTAGGAGTATTTCATTTTAGCATCTTCTGCCAGGGCCATTCTTCCAATTTTATTTTGGCATATCCAAGAGTCCCTATCAGTTACATTCCAGGTAAGCCCAGTCCTGCTCGTCACCGAGATGAGGCTATGTCCATAAAGACCATTTGATTACCATATGTACAACTTGCTTGACAGTCTAGAGGGAAAGAACAAGGTTAAATGCTGACTGAAGTGAAACTGGAACAGAGTTAAGTAGACAATCACTTACTGCTACCAGAGAGTCAGAGTTGTGGGTTAACAGAACATCCAAAAATTCCTTTTGAAATACCTGACAATGTGCTACAAAGAACTGCAAAACACTCAGTTCTCC
This sequence comes from Orcinus orca, assembly GCF_937001465.1. Lineage (NCBI taxonomy): Eukaryota > Metazoa > Chordata > Mammalia > Artiodactyla > Delphinidae > Orcinus > Orcinus orca. The sequence goes on from NC_064568.1 coordinate 84,280,382, forward strand.
AAGTTCTCTCATATGTGAAGATAATTCTGTATTAAGTGACCACTATTATAATTTCCAGGTATGTTTACAGAGACGAGTCCCATTACCCTAGCCAACGGCTAATACTAATAATCTTGCTGAAATGGATACAATGAAAATTTTAAAATGAGATATTGCATAAAAAAGTCTCTCTATTTAACAATAAATTTATTTTAAAAGACACTGGCTTTTTGGTATATTATCATGATGGTTTTAAAAAATTGTTCTACTAGTAGACAGGAGCCCCAGCTTTCCCTCTAACTCCTTATGGAAACTTGGAAAAGTCACAATCACTGTGGGTATATCTGTTTAATTGTAAAATGAGGATTTGGACCAGATATTACATTCTTTTAATAAAGTTGAGAGGCATTTCTTCAAATGTATTTGTTGTGATTTCTGCAGGGTTTTTTTCTTTTTTTCCTTTGGTTTTGCTTTGGTGGTTTTGTTTTTTGTTTGTCTGTTTTTTGGCGGGGAGTATAGTGGTAGTGGGAGCACAGATAAAAATTGTGTAAGATTGCCAGGGCTGTACCTTAGAAAAAAGTCATATTAATACTGTTCAATGCAGACAAAGTAGACTTCCCTAAGAAGTCATAGGCCTCAAGGATAGCTAGATTTCATGAGGTATCTTTTGGTAGATTAGATTAAGAAAATACAATTCACATTTTAACTGTATAGTATTCCCTTGAAAGGTTATTTTGGTAGCAGCACATGTGTAAACCTCTATAATTTTAGGTATAGGAAGTGTGTAATTTTCTGGACTTACATTAACGGGAAGCAGAGTGAAACTGGTCCAGAAGTATTAAAAAAAAAAAACAGAAGGAAAGATATCTAGAATTTAAAGTTTTGCATAGATAAGCCATTAGTCATAATAATTCTCCGTGTTCTCTGCAATACAATTTAGCACAATAGACACGTTAAATTATTATTGTGACCTATTTTATAAGTGCGTGTCCTATCTTCTCTGAAAGGTGAGGAGAGAAACTTATATGGCTTCTCACAGAAAAGAGGTGAGGATTCCACAGAGTTAAGCTTACTAAAGCTTATTAAAATAGTCTGACTCTTTCAGCTTCTGCCTCCTGATACTCTTGGTAAGACTCATTAACTTCTAAATGCCAAACTCAAGGGACTCTAATCAGTCCTCATCTTGTGTTCTATTAGTAGCATTGATTACATCTGGTGAACTCCTCCCCCACCCCTTGGGCCAAATAGCAGCTTTTAAGTGTAATGAAAAACTGAAATACAGTTCTTTCCATGATAGGGCAAGGGTAGGAAGGGAGATAAGATCTTCCACAGTGAGGTGAAGGACAAGCAGGAAAACTTAAAAGGGAGAAGATGAAAGTGAGAAAGCTCCTCTGTAACCTAAGGAACAAGCTCTTTCCTCATAAACAGACTCCTGCTCCTTACCAGTCCTTTGGGGCTCCCCAGATTCCTGCTCCTGCTGGGTCTTCTTGGGATGGAGCTGGATAGTCAGTGACTCATGTGGCCTTCTCAAGGGGGCCAACGTGTCCAAAAGTGTGTCCTGTCTTTCTGAATTGGCTGGGACCTGGGAACAATGAAGTATGATTGGGCTTGCAAGGTAGATTTTGTGAAAGAACCGAAAGAACTTCAGAGAAAGATCAAAAGAAGCATGTGCCAGGGACCAGGGCCATAGAAAAGAGGACAAATTCTGATGCAACTGCAAATAGCAATAATGACTAAAAACCAAGAGACGCAGTCTAATCTGTACAGTTCAGGACACTGGAGAAGAAAATTCGATGCCTCTAACAGTGATCGGCAGAGGTCCAGAATCATAGTCTGGGGACTTGAAAGGTACCTTAAAGATCATCGAACCCAACTTCCACCAAATGGGGGCATTTCTTCTATAACCATGTGGTCCAATATGATAGCCACTAGCCAGATGTGGTTACTGAGCACTTGAAATGTGGCTAATACAAATTGAGATATGTGAAGTGTAAAATACATTCAAATATTGAAAACTGAAATTAAAAAATGTAAAATACCTCATGTTTAATATTGATTACATATTTTTGGTTAAATGAAATGTATTTAATTTCACAAATGTGGCTACTAAAAATTTAAATCACATATAGGGCTCACATTATATTTAATTACCATATATTAAATGTATATTTAATTACATGTATTAAATGTGAATGGGTCACAATTAGACCATGCTGTTCTGTATTATCCTTATTATCCTACTTGAACCAAACCTTGAAGGGGAGTTTTTTATTACAAGGTAGCCTATGTTACGTATAGGTAACCATGAATGTTAGAAAATTGTTTGTTTTCCTGATACCTTTATGCCTTCCTACAGCTTCTCACTGATCCTAGCCTTCCAAACTGACATAGAATCAGTCTAGTGTCTCTTTTTAATCAATCACACTTCAGTTATTTGACACTGGCAGTCAGTCCCTAAGCCTTGTTCTTCTCTAGGGTAACGTATTAAATACCTTCAGGTGTTCTTTCATATGCTTTTTGCTTTGGCTTGGTCTAAACCCTGCTCTCTCACAGCCAAATGACCGCCCCCTTCCCACCTGCTTTCGAGGTTCATCAAGCTCTCTCTCCAGATCCTCCAGCACAGTCACCGCCTCCTCTCCAGTCTCTGGATGGTGTGCCTGCACCCATGCTTGCAGGTCCCTAGGGAGAATGCTCAGGAACTGTTCAAGCACCAGCAGGTCTAAAATCTGCTCCTTTGTGTGGCATTCTGGCCTCAGCCACTGGTGGCAAAGCTCCCAGAGCTGGGTAAGAGCTTCACGGGGTCCAGGTGCATCCTGATAGCAGAGTTTCCTGAAGTGCTGCCTGAAGAGTTCCCTTCTGTGAGGACTGTACTTTTGTGAGATGGAGTCCTGTCCCCCATAATGGTCTGCCTTAACTATTAAAAGTCCTTTTTGTTCCTCAGGTTCCAGGGATGTGGCCATTCTGGGCTGTTTTTCAGGAGATTAATCCTCTACCTGGAACCGATTCAAGGAGAATCTCTTAGAATCTTGTCTCAGAGAAAAATCTGTTACCATAGAGAAATGACAAAAGCTGCTGTGAACATAAACACTGATAAAGGGAAGCAACCAGAACTGAGTAGAGAAAACAGTCTGACAGGAGGCTGTAAATAAGAACACTGAAGCAGGAGCATGCATTTGAATCTGGGCTGTTGTGTAATTTAGAGCAAGTTACTAGCTCCTCATCTGTAAAAATTCTCGTGTTTCTCATAGGGTCGACGTGTAGATTAAATAAGTATGCGAAGTCCTTGGCCTGAGAGCAAGCACTAAATAAACGCTAAGTGTTAACAGCGTTGTTAAAAGCCTCTTTCATTCCACAACCTGAGATGTACGGGTCCCTAGGATGCAGTGGTTGTGGGGTACATGTGCCAACTCAGGAAGGGGGTTAGGATGAATGCCCTCGCAGAGCAACTCGTAACCAGTGTTCCCTTTCGCTCCGTTCTCCCGGGATGTCGGCCCAAGTCCTCTCTCATAGCTATGTCTGGAGGGAGGGGACAGCCTGTGAGGGGGAGGTGTGGGGAGACAGTTGCTGCAGACCACGACTATGCCCTGCCCCCTCCTCCACCCAGGAGCCGGGAGAGACCCACCTCGCGCCGAGAGGTACAGGTGCGACAGCTAGCGTCTTTTGGGCGGCCCGAACAAAGGTCAGACTCAAACCGACCAATCGGCGCTGGGTCGCTGTCAGCAGGGCACTTCCGGGCCGCTCTAGGAAGCCTCGCCTCGGTGGCGTCCGCCGGGCTGCCCACCCTCAGTTCTAACCCGCGGGGGGCCCGGTTCCTGTACATTGAACTGATGGGACTTAGGCGCCCGGAAGCTGTTTTTTTTTGCTCTTAAAAAAAAAACTTTTTCCCTCTCAAGATTTTCTTCCCCCACTTAATTATTAAATAAGTAATATGGGTATGTAATGCATTCACATGGTTCAGTGTTTAAAAAGAATTATAAACTATAGTGGAAAAGAATCTAAGAAGAATATAGGTATAACTGAATCACTCTGCTGTACACTCGAAACTAACACAACACTGTAAATTAAGTAAACTTCAATAAAAAAGATTAGAAAAGAAAAGGATAACTGGCCCCCGCATCTAGATTTGACAACCATTTTTCGTGACATATGCTATATCATTCCATAGGTATATTACGCAGGTTTAGATTCCCTCACCCTCACCCCCAAATACACCCATACACAAATGGTAACAGTTCTGCAACTTGATTTTTTTTTCCCCTCCTACTAATTGATTTTGGAGATTGTACATAAAGGGCTTCTTCCATCTTGCTCTTTTTTAAAAAGAATAATCACATAGTATTCAGTTATGCCATAATTTATTAATAATTACACTATTGATGGTCAAGTAGGTTGTTTCCATTCTTTTATTTTTCAAACAATGCTGCAATAAATTACTCTGAACATCATAATTTCTTGTGTGTAAGGATATACCCATAGTATATATTCCTAGAAAAAGATTTACTAGAGCACAGAGTAGGGGCATTTGTACTTTTCTTAGTGCCAAATCATAGAACGCATCTGCGACGTTTACCTATACTTGCCAACGCAATGTTATGAAATATTTTGATCTTTGCCAAGCTGATGGGTACGAAAAGCTTAGTTTTTTTTTCTCCTTTCTCTTTCTTTCACAAATATTGATTATTCACCTACTGTGCCAGGCACTGTTCTAGAAGCTGGAAGTAGTTTAAAGTAGAACAATGCCCGTGCCTTCATAAAACTTCTAAGTGTGTGTGTGTGTGGAGGGTGGGGGTAGGGAGGCAGGCAATAAACAAACAAGAAAAATATATAGTGTATCAGATGGTGGTTGTTAGTGCTCAGGAGAAAATAAAGAAAATATGGAGTTTGGGATGACAATGAAGGAGTAATGCAATTTTTTTTTTTTTTTTTTTTTTTTTTTGCGGTACGCGGGCTTCTCACTGCTGTGGCCTCTCCCATTGCCGGGCACAGGCTCCAGACGCAGAGGCTCAGCGGCCATGGCTCACGGGCCCAGCCACTCCGCGGCATGTGGGATCTTCCCGGACCGGGGCACAGAATCCGTGTCTCCTGCATCGGCAGGCGGACTCTCAACCACCGCGCCACCAGGGAAGCCCAGGAGTAATGCACTTTTAATAGGGTGGTCATTGAGGACCTCACTAGTACATTGACTTGAGCAAAGATTGAGGGAGATGAGTGAGTGGGCCCTTAGGGGTAAAGGGGTTTCTGGGAGAGGGATAGAAAATGCAGAGGCTTGGAATGGAGAGTATTTTAAATAATTAAAGAACAGGAAGAAGACTTATGTGTCTGGAGCTGAAGGAGCAAAGGGTGTTGGGAGTAGAGAGAGAGAGAGATGAGGGTCTTGCGTGAGTGCGAGGATATTGTTTTGTACTCCAAGATGAAAAGCCGTTCAGAATTTCTGAGCAGAGGAGTAGCTTAATCAGACTTAGGCATTGAAAAGATTTTTCTGGCTGCTGTGTTAACATAGACTTGTAAATGTGAAGCTATTGCTACCTTGGAGTGGGGAGGGACTTTCTAAGTGTGACATAAAAAACCCTAAAGACATAACTGAAAAGCCATGAAGAGAAAGATAAACGGAACTGGTGATGGAAAAGTTTAGGATTTTTGAATGAAAAAAAAAACCACCTAAAATATAAGCTCAGAGTAAAATATACCACACATCTCAAAGACACAGGGCTGATTTTCCTAATAAGCAAAGATCTCTTGAAAAAAAAAAAAGAAAAGAAAAACGTGAACAGGCCAGTAGAAAAATTGGCAAAGGACCTAAGTTGGCATTTATAGAACACAAATACTGATAGACAAAAATGACTGTTAAAAAGTATTCAAATTTACTACTTAAAGAATTTACATTAAAACAATAATGAGATTTAAAAAATCTTTTCCATTACCAAAGACAAAAAATCGATAATATTCAATATTAGAAAGTGTGTGGAAATAGAGGCACTGTTAGTTGTATATTTTTGGAAGACATCTTAAAATTAATATGCCTGTACTCCTTGATCCAGCAACTTAGCTTCTTTGAATTATCCATATAAAATACTTATACAAATGTTTGAAAATGTGTACAAAGAGACATTTTTTATTTAAATGGGGAAACTTGAATATCCAGCATTTGGGAATTTAAATTTCTATATACCCAATCACTTTTTTTAAAATTTTATTTTATTTATTTGGCTGCGTTGGGTCTTCATTGCTGCACGTGGGCTTTTCTCTGCTTGCGGGGAGCCGGGGCTACTCTTCGTTTTGGTGTGCAGGCTTCTCACTGTGGTGGATTCTCTTGTTGGGAGCACAGGCTCTAGGCATGTGGACTTCAGTAGTTGTGGCTCATGGGCTCTAGAGCGCAGGCTCAGTAGTTGTGGCACACGGGCTTAGTTGTCTCGCGGCCTGTGGGATTTTCCTGGACCAGGGCTCGAACCCACGTCTTCTGCATTGGCAGGCAGATTCTTAACCACTGTGCCAGCAGGGAAGCCCTTATACCCTCATCATTTTTAAAACTAAAAACTATAAGATGCCAAAGACATACTGAGTAAAAAAAGTAAGTTACAAAACAGTATGATATGATCATTTTTGTAAAATAATCATCTTAAATGTGTTCTCAGCGATTATCACTTGAGGTAAACTTACAGAGAACTTGCATTTTATACATTATATATTTCTGTTAAGGTTTAATTTTTATAAAAACTTAATACTGGTATAAATAGAAAAAGATAATTGCTTTTAAACCCTATTTATTCTTCACAACTTACAAACAATTTTCCTGTTTGGAGAATGCCATCAATATCTCTTTTCTCTCTCTGAAACTCTTTGCCTGACAAGTCATCCTGTAAAAGAGTATAACTCCTTTAAGATGAAAATCAGATCTAACTTCCCTGTGCTTCAGGCAAATATAAGTGATCAAGTAAACATGGGTGGAACATTTAGAAAGCGTAGAAATGAGTGACTTTCATGTAAGCTTTAGAAAACTCTCCTCTCTGGGGAGAAACATTTAGATGAAGGATAACCCCTGTTCTTCTTTCACTAGAATTACATGATGGAAAGCCAAAGCCCTTTCCCTTGACTGGCATAATATGTCCTTCATAGCCAACTGAGCAAGTAAAACATCTAGAAAATGCTTAACTATTTCCTGTTCCCCCTTTAGTGCACGGTGCACTATTAGCATGTTTCTCCCTCCTTATTTAGTGCCTTGTTGTATCAAATTCTCTTATCAGGTTTTCAAACACAAACCTTGCTAGAGGCCGTGAACATACTGAGTAGCCCAGAGTATTCTTCAGGTACCCCTGGCTTCAGTCACTCGTCAACTTCAGAGAATCAACACACCAGCGCCTTGGAGCACCAGGTGTGGTAACTTGAGTGGTTGAACACCAGACAAAATGAGGCTTCCAACCACTGTCACAGATCCTGTTAAAATCCTGGCTCTGCCCTTGGCTTAGGTATGTCCTTCCTCTACTTAGATAAAGCCTCTCTGACCTCTTTACTAAGGCATAAGCAGACAGTCTATGTATGACAAGGAGAGTCCTCCCTTCTCTCCCTCTAGTTATATCTTCCAAAACTACCAAGAAACAAAGCAAAGCAAAACAAAAACCCAGAAAAAAACACTAGTGGACAATTTAAAAAAATATCAGCACTTGGTAGATGTATATACTCACTTGCTTTCATTATTTCAACAGAGAGAAAATAAATGAACTAAGAATTCAACTCAAGAAATCAGAAAAAGAATGAGAAATTCCCAAGGAAAAGGTTAGAAAAGAAAAATAAAAGTAAATGAATTAAAAATAGAAAAAGTCATGTTAATAAATAAATCCAAGAATGAAATCTTTGTAAATGAGCCCATAAAAACAACAAACCTATGGTAAATCCAAGTGAGAGAAGAAAATTAAGTTATCAATGACAAATAATAGCAGATGAGGTAAGTATGCTACCAAAATTTTTAAAAATCTTAATGAAATTGATCGTTTTCTGGGAAAAAACCATTAGTTCCGAAATTCATTCAAGAAGTAGAAAAATCTAAAAAAACCAATCCTAAAGGAAATAATTGAAAAAACTATCAAAGAATCATCTCCAGAAAGGCTCAGAAAATTCTGTAGCATTTTAATTTTTTTAAAGTATTTATTACATGTGTAGGATAAATTCTAAATTTTCCATTTGGAATATAAGACAAGTAGAAAGAAAAGAAGAGAATCGTCCCATTTTCATCACCTAAATACAGTCACTATTGACATTTTGTGGTCATTCCCTTCCAATTTTTGATATTTTTAATCTGTTTTACATAGTTGTGTGATTTTATTCTAAAAGCACTTTAACAGGCTAATTAACATTTTAATATAATAAAAACTTTTCATTTTATTACAAGCTTTTCATAAGAATAAATTATATGTAGACATTGAGATATAATAAATAGTGCTTATAGAAGAGATGGAAAGTTTACATGAGATATATATTGATAATAAGGTGCCTGGTATAGTGTGTGGGACACAGGGGTTCAACAGATGGTAGCTATTATTGTTATACTTTGCAAAGAGCTTTTCCTTTTGCATATATCATTATTTAATTTATAATGGATATTACTATCTCACAACATCATGCTTTTTCCTCTTTAGTGGAACAGGCAAGCCACATGCCTCGCAGAGAGAGGCCAAGAATATATTATTGCTCCTCAGGAGAATCCTTCTGCTTGTTTGGTTTTGCTAAGAAGGTAGAGTTCAGGCTGAGCAGAGTTCAACAAGTTGGGGCTTAGAGTGGTAAAGAGGGGCGTCCTGTGTCTCAACACTCAGAGACCCGTGCAGGACCAGGATCCTGAGTGGTACATAGAGTAGTGAACTCAGGTTTGGGTTAGGATCTTTCATATGAGGGATTTGGTCTACATGGCATAGAAATAAAGGGTTGATTATTACTCTGAAGTTACTGGGAGGTTAACGACCAAAACATGGGCTCGAGCCTCTACAAACCCTCAACCTCCCCTTCATGTTTCTTTAAAGGTTGCTTTTTCATTTATTATGTTTTCACTACTTTTGCTTCCATTTCCTGTTTGAAGTTTGTTTTTCTGGCATCTCTGGTCTTTCCCTTTTCTCCCTAACTTCTCTTTGCTTTCCTCCTCTCCTAGAGTTTATCCCCATCTTTCCATTTCTTAGCTGCTTTTTCTTTTCACTTCTGCCTACTCTCCCATTAAGGCCTCATCCCACCGCTTTCCCACAACTGCTCCTATTACTGAATGTTTCACATTTCAACGGTTCTCTTCCCCAAATGGTCTCTGCTTTTGGCCTTGCGTTTTTTCAATTTTTCACTTAATGTTGACTCCCTTCATGTGTTTTTATGTTTTTCATCTCACCTGATTAACTGGTCTCTAAGAATTTGGTTAGAAGCTATTATAATTGACTTTCAATAGATTACCTATACATTCTATCTAAAGAAAATTTTAAAGTGGCTTTCCTCTACCTTCAGGTGCTCAAAAGTTACATTTTAGAATTTATTATTTAATCTAAATCTTCAAACTGTTGCTAGCAGAAAACCCTTTCTTCAGAGAAATCTTATTTAGAGGCCAATATTTAAAACGAATTAAAATGAAGCTGTTTCAGTGGTGAGGGACCTAGAGCCCTGAAGCCTCTCTGAGAAACCCTTAGGGCAGGGGCAGGGTTCACACAGACAAAATGAATTAAGGGGGGGGATATAAGACAGTAGGAATCTGTGTGGCAGTGGGGACCATGTCCAACTAGACAACAGTGATAATCAGCTCCAGTCAGTTGTTCCCACATGGGAATGTGGTGCTCAGGGTTGCCACATCATGCATTTTTGTAAGAGAATCTGGAAAGTCAGACTTTATGTGAACTTAAGTAGTTGCAATAATTTTATATCACCAAAAAAACAAAAAAAAATTGTGAGAAAAATGCATGTGCAGGCCAACTACAGCCCATTGGCCTGTTTGCCCTCTCTGGTTTAAGATGTGAAAGGTCACTGGGAAATTGCATGGTAAATCTTCTTGCTCTACTGCCACTAACCCATCCTACCCATGCAAATCATAGTTCATTCCAATATTACAAAATGGCTTTCGTATTGCACAATGTTTTAGTGTATGTAATTGATTGGTTAATGTATTTTATCAAGCTAACCAAAAATTCATGGTTTTTAAAAAAAATGCAGATCAGATGTTAATTCTAAATTCACACTGTAGACAAGATTATTATTCCAACTCCAAAGAAAACGGGAGAATAAAAAGGGAAAGGGAAAAGAAACAGTAGTAATCTCTAAAATCTTGTTATTTGTCTAACAGACCATTTAGATTGCCTGAGCCACTTGCTTCAGAGAAGAAAAGTTTGAGAATATGGAATGAGCCCTTCCAAAGTCCCAGTTCATCACATGATGTGCTTAGCGGCAGAACATCACAATGTCTTGCTTGGTAAGCTGTCAGGTGTCTGCCTATTTCAGCCTCTATAAGTATTTTCAAATGACAGCTGAAATTGCAATAGGATCACAGAGTTCCCTACATCTAGCTGTGCTTTTCTGATGTCCCACAGGAATGGACATAGACGGAAAATTCTACATCACTCTTGACATCGCCAGGGCTTCTCTCCAGTGTGGATTCGCTGATGTACAATGAAGTGTGAGCTCTGCCGGAAAGCTTTTCCACACACATCGCATTCATAGGCCTTCTCTCCAGTGTGGATTCTTCGGTGTCCCAGAAGATGTGAGCTATAGCTGAAAGCTTTCCCACACACATCACACTCATAGGGCCTCTCTTCACTGTGTATTCGCTGGTGCCCAACAAGAGCTGAACTATGACTGAAAGTCTTTCCACACTCATCACAGTCATATGGTTTCTCCCCACTGTGGATTCTCTGGTGACGGAAGAGGCCTGAACTCTGACTGAAGCTTTTCCCACACTCACTACACTGGTATGGCTTCTCTCCAGTATGGACTCTCTGATGTTGTATCAGATGTGAGCTCAGAGAGAAAGCTTTCCCGCAGTCATTACACTGGTATGGTTTCTCTCCTGTGTGGGTCCTTTGGTGTTGAATAAGGCCTGAGCTGTAATGAAAAGCTTTCACACTCATTACATTGGAAAGGTTTTTCTCCAGTGTGGGTCCTTTGATGCTGAACAAGGTGTAAACTGTAATAAAAGGCTTTTCCACACTCATCACACTGATACGGTTTTAATTGGCTATGTATTCTCTGATGGCCAGTAAGTTGTGAGCTCTGAATGAAGGTTTTGCCACATACATTACATGAACAGGGTCTCTCTCCAGTGTGGATTCTTTTATGTCTAATGAGGCTTGAGTTTTGAGTGAATCTTTTTCCACATTCATCACATTTATATCTTCTGTCATTTGAAGTGTTTCTCTGATATCTTTCTGTCCATCCTTCATGTTCTTGGGTTTCTCCACATTCAAGAGCCTCTCCATTGATTTGGTCTGATAACTTTTCTTGGGATTCCATATCTACAGTAAGCTCCTGCTTTTGAACCAATTCTTCTTTCTCAATTCGTATCACATCATCCGAAATAAAAAATACAGTATTCAAATGTCACTGAAATATACAGGAAATAAAATGAAACACTTATACTAGAAGTACACAGCTTCAATATACCAACAAAATGGTTTTACAACGTTTGAGGAGGAAATTGGGAGATGGCAAAGGAAGAGAGGACTAACAGTGGCTGGACTGGGAGGGGGTGATTCAAGAAAAGAGTGGAGAAACATCAGGGAGGATTAAGAATGGTCCAATGAACAAGCATCATAAACAACAGAAGAAGACCTAAGATAAGAATGGGTTCACCAGGAAGGCCAAAAGTTGAGTAGAGAGGGATGAAAGAACAGAAACTGTGGGAGGAACAAAATGAAAGAGGAAGCTGACAGTGGCAGGTACCAAGTTGGGAGTCATGAAACAGTTCTGTGCAGGTTGCTCTGAAGGCCTCTGGGATCAGCCACAGAGAAGTATCACATTTGTAAACAGGCAGGACAAAGAGATTAGAGTCTAGACACAGGGGGTAAAAGAGGATGTTCTCATGTGGGGACAGACAGAAATTGCTTTAGCTCCCAGAGACATTACTACTCTTCTTGCAAAGAACACTGGAAATCTGTCAAACCTGAAGCTACATTCTGTGGGTCATTCGAGATTTCCCAGGAAACCAGTACTAGCACAGAGAAGGTTCTTTAGCAGACCCTAGACTCCCATCTGACCTCATCCAAGGAAAGCATGATTCCATAATTCCTCTGCCTTTCTTTCCTACAGAGGTTCCTTTGAGCAGAGTCCCGACACCCCCCACTCTTCCAGGGTGGGAGATGTGGCCACTTCCTCAATGATCAACAGTTTCTGAGAAAAAGTGAGATTGTCCCATTCAAGCCATGTTCTCCCTGAAGTAATCACATTTTTAGGACCCAGAGTAAAGGGCAGAATTTATAACCATGTAGAAATAATGCAGGGAAAAGTGGTTTGCTTTGTGTTATAAAAGATATTAAATGGGAGAAAAAAGGGAAAGACTACTATGGAGCCAGTTGAAGATCTAGGATGTAGTACAAGTCAGACCTAACTCTAAGCAGAAGCACTGGGCTGACTGTGCCAAAATGCGTTGCCTAAAGAGACTCTGGGATGAGGGGTGAGAAGCAGCCATGGTCAAACAGCACATTCCAGACCTCTGAGAGTGTGGATGAGGGAAGAAGCTCACTGGCAGTCTGCCTGAGAAAAGTGACAGCCACTTCTGGGTCCTGGAGCTCCCATTCTGTGAAGGGCAGAAACCCAGAGATAAGGCAGAGCTGAGAAAGAATGTTGCCAAGAGTAAGAGAAGCCTTTCCTCGGGGTCTCCTTTTAGGACAGGAACCTGCAATAATTTCCTCACCAAACCAGCTTGCCACTATGGTTAAAAAACCCTCATTGGGGCTTCCCTGGTGGCGCAGTGGTTGGGGGTCCGCCTGCCGATGCAGGGGACACGGGTTCGTGCCCCGGTCCGGGAGGATCCCGCAACCTGCATGCCGCGGACCGGCTGGGCCCGTGAGCCATGGCCGCTGAGCCTGCGCGTCCGGAGCCTGTGCTCCGCAACGGAAGAGGCCACAACAGTGAGAGTCCCGCAAAACAAACAAACAAACAAACAAAACCAAAAACCCCTCATTGTTAGTGGTTTATATAAGGTTATCTTAAAGTATTTAGGTGCTTTAAAACTTTAATTTATGTTACAGTTACCTTAGATATATCTGTGTAGAATTTAAAGGCAAATTACACGAAGAGACACATTTATGCAAGAACATAGTCTTTTAGAGCCATTAGCAAATAAAAAATGGCTACTGCAGATGGGTCGCAAGACAGCATTGCACATATAATAGAACTAAAATCCGTATTAGCATGAGAAAAAAATTTATGGATTAATATAAAAAAGTACAGCATAGAAACTGAATTTCTAACTGTCTAAAAAAGGTTGGGGAAAATGGTATACTTCTAGGCAGGATGGCACCATGAGTTCACACTTCAGCTCTAAATACACTGAGTAAAAAATAAAAATAAATCTAAAAACCCATCTGTGCTAAAAAGTAAGATAAACATCTCTGCGGACCAGAAAGGAAACAAAAATACACAATGGTGGCTACAGTTGAAGCTGTGGGTCTGCTGGGCCCCAGAGAGTGACTGAAGTCTTAGTCCCAGAGGAAAATGGGGACCTAAAAGTACTTCATGAAAGGAGGGAGTAGCACCAGCTCACTGCTTGATGCCAGAGGCTGGGTGGGACACGCAGGTACACACATACACAAGCACACAGACACATACAGAGAAAGATACAACTCTGACCAAGAACCATGTCAAGCCACCTGGAAGCCTGTGACTACACTGGTGATATTTGTGTATGACATGAAACAGGAGCCCTACAACCTGCTTCCAGGGGGCCAGGTAACAGTAACAACAGAATAGCTAAACATGGAAGCAGACGATGTTAAACAGATCAGAAAGAACTCAAAGTGAGCCTAGATATGAAAATTTCAGAATGAATGGAACACTAAGAAAGATGGTTCACAAAGTCAATTGGAACATGAATTCAATCCAGATGAAGTTATTTTCATCAAAAATCCTGAAAAATTAGTAGAATAAAGATACCTAAAAGAGCTAAATGATGACATACCATCCATGGCAAATAAGCATGGAATTATGAAATAAAATAAGCAAAAATGAAACAAAGATATGTGGTATAAAAACTAAATAGAAATTTTAGAAGTGGATAAACTAGAGACAGAATAAACTCAAAGATAACAGAAGACGAATCCACTAGGATGTACCACAGAGAGACAAAGACATAAAATATGTGAAAAAGTGGCTAAATGAATAAATTGATAAGTAGGTTCTAATCAGCGTATTCTGGGAGTTCCAGAAGAAAATAATATAAGGAATTTTAAAAGCAGCACAATTTAAAGAATTAGTAGCTGAGAATTTTCCGAGAATTGAAGAAAAACATGAGATCTTAGAGCAAAAGAGCATTTTCAGATGAAGCAAGACAAACAAAAATAAAACCCTATCAGGACACACTTTTTAATGAAAATTCAGATCATAAAGGTTAAGAGTAAATCTAAAAGCCACTAATGGATAAAGATGGAATCCCTAAAAAAATTTAAAAGGCAGTAAGACTGATAGTAACCTTTTAATAGCAAATAGAAGCTAGAAGACAGTGAAGTAGTATCTTCAAAATGCTGAGGAAAAAAAATTGTCAATTAGAATTTTACACCAGCTAAACCATGATTAAAAAGGAGGGAGGGCAAAATAAGGGTATCTTCCGACATGCAAAGGCTAAGTCTACTACCCAAAGAATCTTGCTAAAATTATTATTATTTTAATTTTTGAATTTTATTTTATTTTTTATACAGCAGGTTCTTATTAGTCATCCATTTTATACACATCAGTGTATACATGTCAATCCCAATCTCCCAATTCATCACACACACACACCCCCACCACGGCTTTCCCCCCTTGGTGTCCATACATTTGTTCTCTACATATGCGTCTCTATTTTTGCCCTGCAAACTGGTTCATCTGTACCATTTTTCTAAGTTCCACATACATGTGTTAATATACAATATTTGTTTTTCTCTTTCTGACTTACTTCACTCTGTATGACAGTCTCTAGATCCATCCACGTCTCAACAAATGACTCAATAAAATGATCATTAAAGGATGAACTTCAACAAGAGTGAATCCAGAGGAAAGGTGCTGACATATAAGAATGGTGCCTCAGAAATTGATAAAACATGTCAGAAAACTTAACTAACATCTTAGTATTAAAGAAAATGTCCATTTCACATTTAAAAAAGAAACCTGGTTCCTAAGAATGACCAACTGTAATCAATGGAAGGAGCTTCAGACAAGTGAAGTGGAAATACAATATGCTAACTGCTGTAACAGGTATGCACAAGAGGTATCACATAACTCAAACATGTAGGAAAGTATCAAAAAAGGCTTCCTGAAGGAGGCGACAGCTGAGGTGAGTCTTGAAGAATAGCTCTGAGTCGGTTTGGCAGGCAAGTGGAGAAGGTATGGTCACAGGTGGTGTTTTATGAATCCAACAGGGTGGTGATGTGTGTGGCAGTGCAGTGAGGGTGGCTGGGAGAATGTTGAGCATATTAGCAAAACCCAAATATGTCATGGGTCTGATAGGACAGGGAAGGAAAGAGCACTGGGAGGAAAAAAATGGGCTAAATAACTAGAAATCTCCACTGAAGAACTGAAGCACAGGGTAGCAGGACAGAGAGAGCTAGAAGAGGAGGAAGTATGAGCAACAGCCTTCCTGATGTTCTCTGCCCAGTGAAATGCTACCCGTTTTTTTTATGACCCAGTTCAAATCCCAGCCATTCTGCTACCACCAGGGCCTGAAGAAGTAGATTTCTTCTCCTAAGAACCTGATCTCCAATTTGGCACATAATCATTCACTGTCTCAAATCAACAGCTATCTTTTTATGGATACTCAACCCCTTTAGGGCAGGGATCCTCAGAGAACCCAGAGCTAGGCTTACACACAGTGAAAGGTAAAGATTTACTGACTTCTTAACAGGACCCACAAAGCCCCCATTTTCTGGTTCCTGACCATCTTCTCTCTGCTACTCTGCCTGTCTCTCCACGTTCCAGTCACACTGGCCGTCTTTCAAACCCACCAATTTCTTTCACACTTGTTTTTGCACATGCTCTTTTGGCCTGGACTGCTTTCCCCTCTATTATTCACTTGGTTAATTCCTACTCTACTTTTAGGATTCAGTTACCACGTTATTTCCTCAAAGACACCTTCTCTGTCATCCCTCTCCCCCCATGTACAATCTATCATGGCACATTTATTTGTTTGGTTGTTTGTTTAATGCCTCTGTCGTCAGATTATTATAAGCTCCATGAAAACAAAGATCATGTCCACTTTGCTTATTACACCTAGTGCCTTGCACAGTGCCTGGCATATAATAAGTACTCAATATACATCTGCTGAATGATGAATGATTCTAAGGTCTCCAGGCGAGCCATATGACCTAAGTGTCAATACTAACCACAATCCTGTTGCTGTAGAGCGTCCTGAGATTCACCCTTAAGCTGGATCTCCATGGGTTGAGGCTGGAGATATGTTGCTTGCTTAGCTGGGTCCAGAGGTACCGATGTCTCAGAAAGCACTTCCTATGCACAGGCCTGGGTTGAAACCTGAGGACAAGCAAGCTCATTTAGGCATCTGAAGGGCCAACAGAGTAAATGATACCCAGAGACCCCACAAAGGACCAGCTTGGAAGTTCACTCCCAACTATCTCTCTGCTGAGCATAGGGCCCTTTCCCACCTGTTGGCCTGATTCATCCAGCTCCCTCTCCAGATCTTCCAGCATAGCTACCGCCTCCTCCCCACTCTCTGGTTGAGGCTCCTGTACCCAGTCCTGGAGCTCCTCAGGCAGGATGGTCAGGAACTGCTCCAGCACCAGCAAGTCCAACATCTGCTCCTTGGTGTGTATCTCAGGCCTTAACCACTCACAGCAGAACACCCGGAGCTGGCTCAAGGCCTCATGGGGCCCAGGAGTCTCCTTGTAGCAGAAATGTTGGAAGCGCTGGCAGAATAACTCCTGGTTGTTTTGGCTGCTCCCTTTTGTGCCAGATCTCTGACTCACAGCAAGCCCTTTTTTTTTTTTTGTGGTACACGGGCCTCTCACTGTTGTGGCCTCTCCCGTTGCGGAGCACAGGCTCCGGACGCGCAGGCTCAGCGGCCATGGCCCACGGGCCCAGCTGCTCCGCGGCATGTGGGATCCTCCCGGACGGGGGCACAAACTCGTGTCTCCCGCATCGGCAGGCGGACCCTCAACCACTGCGCCACCAGGGAAGCCCAGCAGGCCCTTTTTTATTAGTTACTTCGAAGAGCCCTTTTGGCTCTTCAGGAACATCTGGAAGGAAAACAGCAGCTATTCCCACTCCAATGGGCCAAGAGGAGGATTGCTGACACGTGTTATCCTTTAGGGCACACTCCTAAGGTTACAGAAACCATAGTTAAAAAGATATGTATATGCAGGCTGATTCAATATTTGAGCTCACACACTAAGTCTAATCTTTCTGTTTCAGAAGAAAAAGGAGGCTCAATCCCAAATTAAAGAGAATTCAATAAAGAAAATTAAAAAAAATAAGTTTAAGGCAATTCAAACCTTTTTCCAAGTAGGAGAAGGGAAGTTTGTCAGGAGACTGCATTTTTGACAGTACTGGGAATATTGTTGGATGCTTGCTTCCTCCAAATAACACCAAAACAATCAGTTGATAAGGCCAGCCCAAGTTTATTCGTAGAGAGTACTACTTGACAGAGTCTTAGTAGTGTCTCCCAGGGAAGAAGGCAAAGTCAGGATATTTATGAGGTTTTGGGGGCTTAAGGCAGATCTTTCAAAGCAGGATAAGGATTGGGCAAGGATCATGATACAATAGTTTAGGATTGATGGGCACAGCAAGGTGCAGAATTTGAGTTGACGGTTACAAAATGTCTAGATCCTATCCATTGAAAGTTGAACAGTTTGATGTTCACATAAATGGATTGAGGGGCAAGTTCTTGAAACAAATATAATTATCGGCAACTTTTACTTTCTAGGGCAAGAATTTCCTGGAATAGTAAAGGTATGTTGCTAAGGAAGTGGAATAGTGGAGTTACATTTAGGGAAGACAGTTGAACAGTCAAATTATGTTAGTGTAGGTAGTAGGCTGTGCGGGGGTAGGTGGTTTCAGTTTTCCATGTAGTAACAGACTTAAGCAGGGCCTATGGGTTTGCAGAAATGTGGATTACCAACGAATTAGCATGGCAGGCAGTGGTTAAGGGCACGGGCTGTGGATTCCAAAAGACCTGGGCTTGAATCCTCTTTTCTTATGTGTGGTGGCTTAACATCTCTAAACTTCTGTTTTCCCCTCTGTAAAAATATCGTAGAGGTTTTTAAACGTCTTATTTTGAAATAATTTTAAACTTATAGAAAATTGCCAGAAAAAAGGTACAGAACAATCCCTATAACCTTCACCCAGCTTCCCCTAGTTAACATCTTATATAACCACAGCACAATTACAAAACCAGGAAAATAATGTTACAGTGCGATTAACTAAACGGCAGACCTTATTACATAGTGTTATTTTGAGAATCAATTAAATTCAGTGCCTGGCACTTAGTAAGACCTCAGTTAGAGGGATGCAGTTACCACTGTGAATTGGTCATCCAGGTGCTGGCTCCAGGGATCACGCCTCGAGCTCAGGTACACTTCTAGGTTTCCGGGGACAGAATATAGGACGATGCAAGGAGGCCCTCTAGTGCCTTCTCTGTGCCTGGCATCTGTTACTCAATGGGCAACTTTCCAAAACACCTTCACCTTCCCGGCCCTAAAGGTTAATTTAGGGGATTCTAGACTGGGCTTGGAGAAAGATTGTTTTAGGAATCATTCAAGATAAAGGACATGGAGCCGCTTATACATGTCTTCCACTGGTTTGGATCTTCGAAAGAGTAAGACAATATAGTGAGTTAACCGGCTAGACTACAAACCCCGTTCTCATTTACCGCACTGGCACATCATTGTGACCAACCACTAGCCCAAGGCTCAGGAGGTGTCGGCTGTCTGTGTCCTTCAAGCCACAAGGACCTGGCAGACCACAAAAGGCTTCCGGGAGTAGGCGGCCACGTTGGACAAACGGGTGGTCAGAATAGAACTACTCGTGTTAGCGCCAGTAACCCAGGAGTGCGAGTCTTAGAAACGTTCTGGGGCGCCGGCCGCCAGCTGGGCCGGCGGCTGCGGGGTCTCCGCGGGCACTTCCAGCGCCGACTGACCAAGGAGGTGGCTCCTCCCACCCGCGTCCAGCCGACCTCGGGGTCCCGGGCCCCGACGGGGGGCCGTCTTCCCGCCAGTCTTACCAGCGCCCGGGGAAGGCGGCCACCCGGACCTACCCAGCCTCTCGGAGGCCCACACCTACAGGCGGCGGAAGTGCGTCCGCGAACCCGGCCCAGCCCTGCGCCTGCGCTTCCGCCGGCTTCGGGAAGGTCCGAGCCGTTTGGCTTGGCCGAGCGCCCCGTGCCTGCAGCGAGGTCTGCACATCAGGACGCCTAGGCCTGTGGGGTTTTGATTTGTAACTCGCCTCATCTTAAAAAGAGGGTCCGAGCGCCAGCTCCGCGTCGTTGAGTCCCTCCGCCCTACCCCGCGCGGGGCAGCGGGCGGGGACTTTCCTAGGCGCGCTTCCCCTCCGAGCATCACTTCTCTAATTCCAGTTCACCGACCCCGAGTCCTCTTCCCCTCCCTGCCAACCTGCCTCCCTGGACAGCATCCCCCACTCCATCCCGACCCCCGTCAACCTGAATGTATTTACCAGGCAGGCACATCGCGCAACCAGAATGTGTCCGCAGTGTTCCCATCAGTACAGTCACTCCGTCTGGATCATAAATGCGCCGCAAAGAGAGGAAAGGAAAGGAGGAGGCTTAAGGCACGCTGTGATGGGTGCGGTGCTGTGTGTTCTACTTACAACCCGGAAACACGCAAAAAGCTTAAGTGACCTGCCCAAGTTTGCACAGCCCAGGGACAGGATGCACCCCATGCATGTGTGACCAAGACCTGTCCTGGGATCCCTACAGCGTGGCCACAGTGAGAGAGACCACCACTGCTCAAGGTAAAATGACAATTTCCAGGCTTATCGTGTGTATTGACATTAAAATATGAGACTGCTGCAGGGCTCGGACACTATAAAAGTTTTCTTTAGGAAAATTAGAACCCCAGGTAGAGAATAGAGTCTTCTGGAAAAATTTAACAACTGATGGTCTGTAGCTTGTAAAGGACACTTCTACTCTGTAGGCTTTTTAAGTTGGTAAGTGGAGTGGGAAGCAGGTGTTGGGGAAGAAAAATTTTCCTTCTACCTTTCTAGGTTCTTTGGTTGGTCTTATAATTAAATTGACATAAAACAGATTATCAGAAGAAAAACAAATTTAATTTTTTATGTCTAGGAGCCCTGAAGATAAGAGAGGCTTACATGCCATCCTGAGCTAATGAATGGGATAGGGGTCTGGGGCTTCAAAGGGGAGGAGGGTAATTAACAGGATGATAAGAAGAGCAGATGTTTGGTAATTAGATGTTTGCCCTGCCATGCAGATACGTCTTTTAAATGAAAAAAATTATCTCTGTTAATAGCTCATTTTCCAGCACAGGCCCCCAGTCTAAATTATTTCCGGTAGTTAAGGGAGAGGTAAAAGTTTTCCTGAGTCTGCTGGGTCTTGGTAGTTTTCAACTCAAAATAATCCACATTCCAAAGTGGCACATTTTTGGGTAGCCTATTCTGCTCCACTTCATACTCACTTTGCATCTTGCTGAACTCTTCATGAATTGTGGGTCCACTGGAATTTTGTGCTCATGAGGATTACAAATGCTACACGTGAACGGGGGCATATCCTCTGCTCAGCCATATGCTCTATTGTCCTGTTTTACTTCACTTACAAAACACAGTTTGAACGATAAAGTTAAGAATTTCAGGACTGTGACAACAGGGCATTAAACCAAGCTCTTGACCTTCTAAAAGCAGGACACTTCTGAGTGCGAAGGCACTGTGTGACTGCGTAAGTCACACATATTTGAAGCTAGCACTACCCATCTAGCAGACTCAGTGGGGAACCTTACAAGGGATGCAACTGTGGAGAAGCCTTCAAACAAACAGGTGATAAATGTGGGAAAATTTTCAGCTGGAATTCAAATCTTATCAAGCACAGGAGAAACCATACTGGAGAAAAAAAAACCTTCTAACTGTGGTGAGTAAGGATATTATGAGGTTAAAACAAGGTATCATGTGGAAGGTATCTTGAATACATGCATTCCTGTGCTGGTCTAAGAATGTTGTAGTACAGGTGAGTATTGGCTCTGCCAAAGCAAATTGAACGAACAGAAAAAGTATGACATATTAAAGAAATAAACAAAAATAAAATATATATTAAAACCTTACAGGGACCTCCCTGGTGGTCCCGTGGTTAAGACTCTGTGCTCCCAGTGCAGGGGGCCTGGGTTCCATCCCTGGTCAGGGAACCAGATCTCACATGCCACAACTAAAGATCCTGCATGTGACAATGAAGATCCTGCGGGCCGCAACTAAGACCCGGCACATCCAAATAAATAAATAAATATTAAAAAAAAAAAACCCCTTACAAATACCACTTAAGAAACAGGTTACAATTGTGTTTCCAGAATATAAACCAAAATTTTTTCCTAAGGTATATATTGCAGAGCACTTGTTATTATGCCTTTATAAAAATTTCACATTCAGAAGACATAAAGGTTGCTGTCTTTCCAACCAAATATTCGTTCTTTAAAAAATATGGAGAGCAGTGCCTTCAGATGGGAAAGATGGGCTCTAATATTTTAAGACTTTTTTTAAATTTCAGGAAACAAAACAAAACTTGGGTCTATAAGAAGAAGTTACGTTTGAGACTGAGAAATTTTGGTTTAAAATGAAAAGAATAAAGGAAGAGTCACTTTTAAATCCAATTTTTTGGTATAGCATGAATTTAAAATTTCATTTATGGGAATTCTCTGGCAGTCCAGTGGTTAGGACTCAGCGTTTTCACTGCAGTGGGCCTGGGTTTGATCCCTGGTAGCGGAACTAAGATCCCACAAGCTGCATGGTGCAGCCAAAAAATAAATAAATAAAATAAAATTTCATTTATTTATTATTAATCTAAAAGCTAATAATCATGACATATGAATAGTGGGATTTGGGAAAACATGGTTTCATGTCAGAGTGAATCCATTTCAAGATACTGACATTTAAAAAATACTTTTGTGTTTGTCTTTTTAAAAATTCAGATATAATTAACAACATTCTGTGAGTTTAAGGCATACATTTGGATTTGATACACATATATTGCAATGTGATTACTACCTTAGTGTTAGCTAATACCTCCATCACTTCACATAATTATCTCATCTTTTTTTGTGATGAGCACATTTAAGATCTAGCCTCTTAGCAACTTTCAGGTATATAATACAGTACTGCTAACTATAATCACAATGCTGTGCATTAGATCCCTAGAACTTATTAACCTTCTAACTACAAGTTTGTATCCTCTGACAAACATCTCCCCAGTTCCCCCACCTGCAGCCCCTGGTAACAACCATTCTACTCTGTTTCTATGAGTTCAGTTTTTTTAGATTCCAACTATAAATGATGTCATGCAGTGATTTTCTTTCTCTGTCTGATATACCTCGCTTAGCATAATGCCCTCAAGGTCCATCCATATTGTTGTAAATGGCAGGACTTCCAGGTAACTGGTAAATTGAAGAAGGGCCCTTCTTCAGTTGAGGAGGTAATACTGAAGAGGACAGATCTAGGAGATATTTTAGAATCATTTCTTACCCTTTAAGACTACAGGGACTAAAGGAAAAAACTCAAACAAACAAGGCTTAGGTGAGTCTGAAAGATCAGGTAGATGATGTGGCTTCTATTATAAGGGAATAGGAAAGAGGGTACAAAATGGCTTTAGGTGATACAGGGGAGTCAGAAAAGGTAATTTTAAGACAAAAGAGTACGTTTACTTTACAGAGCAAGCACTAAATGTACAGTAGAGGTTAGACTATGAAATTACACATGATGAAAATACAAATAGGTATAAATAAAGATAATTTTTATTTTATGAGATCAGTCAGGAATAGTTTTTTTTTCTTTTTTGCGGTACGCGGGCCTCTTATTGTTGTGGCCTCTCCCACTGCGGAGCACAGGCTCCGGACGCGCAGGCTCAGTGGCCATGGGTCACGGGCCCAGCCCCTCCGCGGCATGTGGGATCCTCCCGGACCGGGGCACGAGCCCATGTACCCTGCATCGGTAGGCGGACTCTCAACCACTGTGCCACCAGGGAAGCCCCAGGAATAGGTTTTAAATGAATTTAGGAAAGCTGGTGCATAGCTTCCTGCTGATGCTGATAACAGGGAGGATAGCACTGTGTTATTCTGCATCATGTCCTTTGTTGATGCAACCCAAGCTGGAATGCAGTACCTGAGAGGATGGATATTCAGTCTGATTCAGCATGGTGTTTCCTATGTCTAAAGTGTTCCTGATGCTGTTCAACCTGGATAACTGTCAGAGCTTTCAACCACTCCCTTCTTCTCAAGATGGATTCTGATGTTCACCTTGCTCGTGAATGGCCTGGAATTCTGGATATTCCCATTTAAGCTGTCTTTTTCATAGTCTGGAAAGGAATAGTTGGTGGCTTCTGTGTCGCTTGATGATGAAATTCGGAATGCACTCCCATTCCACAGGCACTGGCTACAGCCTGGAAACAAGATATGGTTGGGGTGTGAAAGACTCAATGAATGAACAAGAGTTAATACCTTAGAAAGACATCTTAGGGAACAGTTCTCAGGGCGTACAATAAACAAAGAATGTGCACAGTCTTATTCCATCCTCAAGAGGAAGTAGAAACACGGAGACTAATATATCTAGTCAGGGTGAGTAGAGACTGAAGGTTTGCAGCCTTGCTCCCACAGTAGTGTTGTCCTCCTCTTTTACTGTCAGGAGACTATTCTGTTCCTTTTGATATTTAATAGCCAAAGCTGCAGCCAGTATGGCCTATGACAGTTTGAGTAAACTCTTACTCCAAGGGTTGGGGGTATATGGCAGTCTCTGCTTCAAGGGGATTGTCCCTGGGGCTGATTTGTTGGGGTCATTCCTAAGGCAAAATAAATCATTACTAACATAGAGAAATGCCAAGGGTTACTGAAATCTTTAACTGAGGTTAAAAGAAGACTAGTCATCTTGAAACTCATTGAATGAACCACTAAAATATTAATTCAAAAGGAAAACTGACAATTCTGGTGAATTTTGTCACATGTGACAGAAAGCACAAACTTGGCAAGACAATACAATTTATAATTTGGAAACAATGTGAAGCTTGGCCACAAAGGGATGAAATCAGAAATACCAAAGCAAGCATGCTGGTGTTGTCTACTACAAATAAATCTACAGATAAGACTTCTGATCATGATCAGTAAATGATCAAATGGTGTGCAGACGTTCACTAGCAACATAGACAGGTGTGTGAGTGTGCATGTGTGTGGTGTGGTGTGAGGGGGGGCAATCTGAAGTTGCAGCCCCTTCCTGTAGCTGCTGCCTTCACCTCTGGAATCCTGTTCCTGAACCTCAACAGAAGCCCTGAAACCCTGGGCAACAGCCCCCGGGCCACACAAGCCCAAATGCCCGCTAACCAGGCGGGTGGTAGTCTTCGTGGTAGTCTCTCGGGGCCTTCAGGGCAAAGTCGCTGCCTAGCCTACCAGGTCCCTGCTGCCGCCTTGATTTTAAAATGTATGGTGAATTAGTGTTCTAAAAGGGTGATATACAAACCCCTTCCCCCTAACTTTAAAATTGTGTTGCTGTGCCGAGCGCCTTGCGGGATCTTGTTTCCCGGACCAGGGATTGAATCCCGGACCCCCTGCAGTGAAAGCGCCAAGTCCTAACCACTGGGCCACCAGGAAATTACCCAGTACTGTCTTTTCTAATTTTATATCCCGTTGTCATACTGTCAGTGACATAGTCAAGGTTAAGGTTAAGAACTAGGGCACTGGAATAGTATGTGTGTTTATATCCCGCTTCCACCATTTACTATGTGTTCTTGTGCCAGATACTTTACAGCTCAGTTTTCTCAACTATAAAATGGGAAATAAAATAAAATAAAATGGTAAAAATAACAGCATTTGTACAATCATGAGACACATTTTATCAGCACAGTGCCTGTAAATAGAAACTATGGGTTCAACATTACCTTAAAACAAATATTGGGTTATTTAGATCCTATCAGGACATTTCTAGTTCAAGGTCATTGAAAAATAAATGCTAAGACTTTTTTTTATAAAGCCTCTTAGTGGAAAATTTTGTTCATTAGATTATACTTCTCATATGGGAGTTCTGTTTCTAGCCAGAGTTTTCATATAAAAGCATTATATACTATAGAATATTTAGGCCTTAAATATGTTTTTATTTCTCATATTAGTTCAAATGAGCCTCATCTAAAAGGTAAAACAAGTACAGCAGGATTCACCTTTATATCCTGAAATCATTGGTAGAGTTCCAACTTGTTGCAGATTCCTCTCCACTCTTCTCTCAGATACCTACCCTTTCTACACTCTCCTCTAGGTCTTTTTTGGAGAGAATAGCAGCCAGCAGCAATGAAATAAAGTTTCAGGACCTATATTTTTAGTACTAATTCCTTCAGCCCTCTTCCACAATTGTCAGTAGCCAGAGAACCCTATTTCTGTCAAGAGAGCTCCCCAGAACTACACTCTCTATCCACCTACCCAGGAAGGTGCCAAAAACCCCACAGCGTACGTGGCAGTAAAATCCCAGTTATACTACTGTGTATCTCCTCCAAATTCTAAGGTTTAGTTCAATTTGAACACCTTTCCTTACCTCTAACCCTAGCTCTTGCCTAATTTGCTTCTATTCCCCTCCTGTCTTATTTGAATCTCTGGATTATGGTCTCTTGCTTTAAATGCTCTTCCAGTTGTTCACTTCCTGGCATGACCTCTGAACACAGATTTTGGCTTACATATTGGAATGCCACCACTGCATATGTCCTCTTGTTTGACATGACTGTCTAATTTAGTTGTGCTGTGTCTTCATTCTTTAAAGGAATCTTCCAAAAGAACTGTTCTGCAGTACGTTGCTCAAGCTATTCCACTCCTGGGCTTAGCCTACCTCCTCTTGTGGAGAATCATTAACTAGAGTTGATGATCAGTCTCTTTACCTGAATCTTCTTCCCCCCACACTGTAATCATGGTTATTTCCCAAGAGCGTCCTCTTTTTTATTTTCATTGCCATAGACTAACCCATTTATTAGCCTCCCCCAAATTCTGCTATTTTGGTTTGATTTTAGCGGTCAACGGAAGAGGTACATCCACTGTCTCACAGAAAGCAGACACATAGAGGTGAAGATCATATGCAGAACAGAAAACTGAGAATGAGAGAGAGAATAAAGAGACATTGGTCTTACAGTCATTCATCTCACCCAGTATTTATCTTTTATTCAATGTTTTTCACGTTTTTCTATTCCTTATGAATTTAAGTTCTTTACATTAATAGGTTTTCCCTCTTGTGAATTCTCTGATGTTGACTAAGGTGTGAGCTCTGACTGAAGGCTCTCCCACACTCACTGCATTCATAGGGTTTCTCTCCAGTGTGGATTCTCAGGTGTCGAATAAGGTGTGAGCTCACTCTGAAGGTTTTTCCACATTCACTACATTCATAGGGTTTCTCTCTGGTGTGAATTCTCTGATGCAGGATAAGATGTGAGTTCAGGCTGAATGCTCTCCCACATTCTTTGCATTCAAAGGGTCTTTCCCCAGTGTGAATCCTCTGGTGTCTAATAAGATCTGAGCTCCCCCCAAAGCCTTTCCCACACTCATTACATTCATAAGGTCTCTCTCCAGTGTGGATTCTCTGATGCCTAATAAGCTTTGAGCTGTGTCTGAAAGCTTTCCCACATTCATTACACTGATGGGTTTTCTCTCCACTGAAAATTGCTGCATGTTTAATAAGGTTTGGGCTCTTGAGAGATTTTCCATATTGGTGAATTTTTTCTCCAGCATAAATTCTTTGATGCTTAATAAAATCTGAATTCCATTTGAAACTTTGGTCATAGGTACTGTGTTTACAAGATTTCTGGTGTGAAAATTCATTTGAGTTCAGATTTAAGCTTCTCTCACAACAATCATGGCTTATTATTTCACCTGTAAGTGTATTTTTGTGGGTGAGGATTTTACTAAAACCTCCATCCTGAGCTGATGATGGTTTTTGAGACTCCCCTGATTCTTTTTCCTGTTGTCTCTTTAACCTGCCTGTAGACTTACAGATGTCTTGAGGCTCAGCAGATCCTTCTGACACAAATCCTGAAATTCTTCCTGATATAATTCTCTGCGATTCCATTCTCTCATAAATTTCCAGCTTTGGTATGGATCCACAGTTTTCACTCTCATTATCTAAAATAATGATGAAAAAATAAAGGGGTAAATACCTGTTTGCTGAGCTGATAGAAAATAAAACTTTGAGGTACACGCAAGATGGTTACCTATTGGTACTTCATTTGGCCACTCTAAAAATGTGTGGCCTTTGGAATTAGAGGACTGATGGATGAGGATACAAAAGAAAGAAAAATTGGTAAAAGCAAGTTATTTATGCAGTGGTTGGCAGAGAGAGGAAACAGACATCCGAGGATGAGCAGATACAACAGAAAAGATTAGGAAGAGGATCACCACCAGCAAGAATGGGGGTGGGGAACAAAGTAAGGAGAAACAACTACGCAATGTGACTGAGAGGGCTCTTGAGGAACTTTGGGTCTATGATATTTCTAGTGTTAGGCTTAGAGGATGAAAGGGAGGCACAATCTCAAAGAGAGCAGATGAGGACATAGATGCATTGAGAAAAGTAAAGTTATAATGACTCTGAGGTATGTATGTGGTGGGAGAAACCTCCATCCATCTATCCATCCAATCCACCCTTCCATTTCTTCTTCATCATTCATGGATAATCAAATTCTGTCACTTCTGCTAAATGTCCCCTATATACCTCCCTTTCTTTACATTTCTGTTACTATAGAACCTCACTGCTTTCTGTTTAGATAACTGTAACAGCCTCCTTGCTGTTCTGACTCTGAGCTATTCTTCTTCCCAGTCATCCTAAATACCCTTACCAGACTAATTGTCATTAAACCCAGTCATCCTGGGACTTCGCTAGTGGTGCAGTGGTTAAAAATCTGCCTGCCAATGCAGGGGACATGGGTTCCAGCCCTGGTCCGGGAAGATCCCACATGCTGCGGAGCAACTGTCCGTGCACCACAACTACTGAGCCTGTGCTCTAGAGCCCGCGAGCCACAACTACTGAGCCCATGTGCCACGGCTACCGAAGCCTGTGCACCACAACTACTGAGCCTGTGCTCTAGAGCCCGTGAGCCACAACTACTGAGCCCATGTGCCACAGCTACTGAAGCCCATGCACCTAGAGTCCATGCTCTGCAACAAGAGAAGCCACCGCAATGAGAAGCCCATGCACCGCAACGAAGAGTAGCCCCAGCTCGCTGCAACTAGAGAAAGCCCGCGCACAGCAACAAAGACCCAATGCAGCCAAAAATAAAACAACAACAACAAACCCTGTCATCCTCTTACACCCTACTCAGAAACCCTTAATCTCTTCTACGACACACCTGAGCTCTTCAGACTGGTTTCCAGGACTATAATCTAGTCCTCAAAATTCCTACCTTCTAGCTCATCAACCACATACTGTGCTCATGACTCTATATTATGCTGGAATCTAGCAGCCCCTCTTTGTTATAGGGTGTCCTTTGTGTAGAATAAGCTAGGCAGTAAAGGGGGTTAGGCAGTGCTGGTCTTAGGGTGGGAAAATTTACAATTTTAGGTGGGGTGAACGGAAATGTTTCCAGAGCAAACTTGAAAGCAGAATTTGGGTAATTTAAAAAAAATTACTGTAATTTACTCTTGGGTTTATTTTTGGGACCCTATACACCTAAAGTGATATTAAGTCCATGAACTTTTTAAACAATGAGTTTTTGAATAGCAATGAGGATTCTGTGGAGGTAGTCAGTGCAAGTATGGCCAACTTTCTATAAAAACATAAAAGAGCTTTGTAAAACCAAAAGTAAAATAAACAAAGGCAACAATATGGATCTTGTTCTATGTATCTGTGAATTATATTCTATTTCTGAGTATATCATCACATAGTTGCCTCTCTTTTTCTCTATCATTGTACGTGCTTCTCTATGAACATGTTTTGTTTCTGTGAATGTGTTTCTTTCCCTTTTGCTTCTTTTCTCATTCCCTGACATCTCAACTCATTCATTTTCTTTCCTTTAACTTGCTCATAACATGAAAACATCTCATGTTTTGGAAATATTATGGATAAAGAACAAATGAAAAAAAGGAGACATTTTGGATAAGAAACAGTTTTCTCTCTCTTTTTCTGGTTGGCCAATGACACACAAGAAAAAAGTTCTCGATTTCTCATGAAGTAATAAAGGAAAGGACCATCTACAGTTATGAAGACTAACATGAGAAGGGAGGTTCACTGTCCCAGTTCTTCAGGGACGTGCACCACAGAGAGTATTGTCCCTTACCACGGTCCAGTAGGAGTTGGGGTTCTGAACCACCATGAAGGACCTTGGTGTTCACTGGCTGGAACCGGACACTAAGTGGTGGTCCAGGGGGTGCCACTTTTCTCCTGAATAGTTCTTGTCCATGTCCACAGACTGGAATCTGAGAAAAACAAAGTACATTTGAGCTTACGAGAGAATCCCTGTTGGAATTAAACATCTTCCAAAACCAAAGAGAACCTCCTGTAGTATTGGGTTGGCCAAAAAGTTCGTTCGGATTGAACAAACTTTTTGGCCAACTCAATAATATAAAACTGGGGAAGGAAGAATTAAGTCTGACTCAATTATAAAAGGTAGTATGGTACCAAACAGAGATGGAAGGAGACATAACTGCATACTGAACTACGAGTTCCTACAAAGCTCACTAGATATCAATCTCAGGCCCTTTTCTCCCTTTGTGGGACTCCACCCGTCCTGGAGGTCTTAGATCTCCCATCCCCTTTGTACCTGGAGTACTGCTTCATCAGTGCCTCTCTCTAAATCTTCCAGTATGGTCACTGCCTCCTCTCCAGTCTCTGGGTAACGTTCATGCACCCAAGCCTGTAGATCCCCTGGCAGGATGGTCAGGAACTGCTCTAGCACCAGTAGCTCCAGGATCTGCTCCTTGGTGTGGGTTTCTGGCTTCAGCCACTGACAGCAGAGCTCTCGCAGCCGGCTCAGTGCCTCGCGGGGTCCTGGGGAATCCTGGTAGCAGAACTGCCTGAACAGCTGCCGGCAGAGCTCCTGCCTGAGGGTATCACTTCTCTGTAAGCAAGTGTCCTGCTTCCAGACAAAATCTTCCTCTTCAATCTTCACTATCAGAAGTCCTTCATCCTCTTGAAGGTTCTGAGCTGCAGCTTTCTTTGATTCGGTTGTCATCCTGAGATAAAATGTATGATCAGAATCCCACTTCTGCTCTGTGAAAGGCCTTTTTTAGTTTAAAGAGCTCTGCTGAGGGATAAAAAAATTGTTATTACTGTCTAGGAAGACAAAATATCACATCATAGAAATACTTATTCTTCATTATACACTTAAAAGCACTAAAATACCTGTTTTGTGGAATACAACTGTTGCATAATTTCTACCTAAAAGCAGCTTAAATTTTTATTTTAAAAATAAGATAATTTAAATTACAAATATTAAATATAAGACAATATAAATATAAGGCAATATTGAATGGTAACTTGTCACATGCAATTAAATTATTAGTCATAAAGAAAATAACCATCAAAACAGAAAAATGACAGAAGTGCTTCATAAAGTTGGAGATGGAAAAGAGCACAGTAGGTTACAATGGTCAGAAGCTTAATTAAAAAACTACCTTCTGATGAATGGACAGGATTTGACTAGGATGTGGGAGAAAGAAATAGGAAATTACAAGCAAGGAACAGCTTGAACAACTGGTTAATGGTAGGAACACAGAAGTGGGAAAGCAAATGTCAGTAGGTTTGTATAAGGAAATTATAGAGACAAAGGCCCTATTGAAGAAAGCTTCAAATGTCAAGCTCATGAATTCAGAGTTTATCTTTTAGGCACTGGGGAGCCAACAAAAGCTTCTGAGCAGAATGGCCTGACAAATACTGTTTGTGGAGATATATTGTTTATTTCTAGGATGGACCAATATGAAAAGATAGAAACATAAAGAGGCTACTATACTCATAAAAGTGTGGGGGAAATACAAGCTTAGAATGTTATAATTATCTATTCAGAATGTGGAACTGGGATTACTTATAAATCTCTTAAATAATAAAATAGGGCAACTTTTCTTGACAGCCAGAGGTTAACAATTTCAGTCAGTGTAACTAGCTTCTTCCCCAAAAGTCTCAGGTAGGTTTCCTTTTGTCCCAACAATTCCTTCTCTGCCTTTCTGGTTTCATGGCTCAGTCTATGTCCTGGACATTGAGGCCTATCGTATCACCAGTAAATTATAATAAACCAGCACCAAGACTTGCTTATCAGTCTTTTGTTAGTCTTTTTGTAAGATATGAGTTCCTCAAGTCTTATCAGCACTTTGGAATGGTCAGTCTGGTGTCTGGACTGAAAAACTGAATAAAGGAATTGAGAGGTAAAGCCCCAGAGTACAATAGCAAAATACAAGTACCAATCTTTCATGTTCTTCTACTCAACATTTCACCAAGCTGACTACTGACTCTTGCACAGACATGTATGTTATTAAGAATCTTAACACAGCAAAGCATCGGGCTAGAAGTTATATGGCAGTGGTTTCCAAGAAAGTCTGAATTCAGAGCTGAGCTCACTGCCTAACTGTCATGTGGGAACTTTGTTAGAAACAGATTCCTTGGCCCTGCCCCTGGATATGCTGACCTGGTTAGTATGGGGTATGCCTAGATATTCTCTATTCTGATGTACAGATATAAGGAATTTAAAAAATAGTATTTGAGTTTGCAAAATAGTTGGAAAGAAATGACATAAAACACACATGGATACAAAACATTTAAATAACAAAACAAGTTTCACGTGACACACACATTGAAAATGTTTGATAAATGTTGAAAGCCGAAGTACTAAACAAATTGCATGGTAGAGACACTGAATATCTTAAGAGCTCTGAGGTAAGGAAGGAATGTGTGTGTACGTGTGCAAATATTTCCTACAGGTGGTGGGGCTTAAACTGGACAATAAAGGATGAGAAAGATCCAGAAAGGCAAAAAGGAAGGGAGAGCAAAGAGTTGAGGAAGTGGGAAAGAACAGCAGATTGATAATGAGACCAGCTTGCAGGGTGTAATTGGAGTGACTAAGAATTGCACTACCTCTTATAAGGAATTCACCAACTCTACTGAGTTCCTACAGTTCCTAAAACAACATCTGTGGATGCAACACATATTAACCTGTATTATTTTTAGTTGTTTGGCTGTTTTCTTTTTCTTTTTTTTTCAACAATTGACTGGAGCTCCATGAGGTTAAGGAGCATTATTAATATTTATTAATATTTATTCTTAAGTTCCCACATTTGTTGATTTATTAGATAAAAATGTAAATTAGGAAATTTGAGTTTCCTAATTGCTTTGTCTTTTGGATATTCTGTATTTTAGATGATGAGACGTCCACTTAGAAAAACATTTCCAACAGATATTAAGAGATTTTAATGGAAAGGAGTTAGGAATGGAAACACAAATTTAGATAAGATCCATGGAAAGGGCAGTTAAAGATAAATATTGAGGATAATTGTCCAAGAGTATGAAATGAAGATCACAGGCTCAGATTGAACCTTGGAAAACAGAGTTTGAGGGGGTGAAAGTAAGAACAAAATTTAGCAATGATAGAGGAGGAAAATGGGGGGTTAGAGCTATGGTATATATATCAGTCTCAATCTTTCATAATTTACTGGGACATTCTTTTGATATAGAGACCTAAGTTCACTTCTTGTTATGTTTTCTAGACGTGTTAAATGTTTACCAGGTAGTGTCTTAAATCTTTATGGGCATTATCCCATTTAGCGTAGGAAGATGAACAGTAAAGTAGGCCTACAGAATCCACAATTCCTAGCTTAAACTTAAATTATCATGCTAAGCAGCTGATTCTACAACATATGTTATCTCCTCACATAGCTGAAAGTTCTGTCTTCAGATGTTTACTCACTTCTCATCCACTTAAAACAGTCCACAACTCTAGATAAAATCATCTAGTTCTCAAGGATTTGATATATACCCCCTAAAGCTGGGTTTCAAATG
The DNA here is from genome assembly GCF_937001465.1 of Orcinus orca. Taxonomy (NCBI): domain Eukaryota; kingdom Metazoa; phylum Chordata; class Mammalia; order Artiodactyla; family Delphinidae; genus Orcinus; species Orcinus orca. The sequence continues at coordinate 84,313,667 of NC_064568.1, forward strand.
TCTTACTAATCTCAAGCTAATAAACATTTATTGAGCATCTAGTGCTTTACAATCATTGTGTTGGAGCAGAGTTACAAAAATAGCTAAGCAGATATGTAAACAAATGCCATTAGGACAGAGAGTAGGGAGTAATTAGTTACGTTGGGAAAGGTGGAAGTTTCGTAAAGTGCAGGCTTCCTGTTGGATGAGTAGGTTCCTGGTGAATGGGTAGGCTCTGGGTGTGTATGTTGGGGTAGGACGAGGACGGGGGTGGGGGGGTAGTTTTGTTGGCGGAGGGATGGCAGTTAGGGGAAATCCAGAGAGCAGGGGATTCACAGCTCTCACAGCACCTTGTGTTTCTCAAATTGAGGCACTTTACAGTCTTACAACTGCCTGATTTGCTGTCTTCTCTCTCATTCTAGAACGAGATATTGGTTTCAATATTGGCTTCGCGGCCTCCCCGCTACACAGGAAACACGTACTAAATATTTACTGCGTGAGTAAATTTCATGAGGATGCCGGGATGTCCCCACTTTTCCTGCGAAAAGGCAGATTACTCCTCCCATGAGAAGCAGGAGTCAGGGGCGGACCGTGGGGCAGTTTTCTTCTGGCAGAACGCAGCCGATCCAAGACAGATGCCACCCTTCCTCGCCTTGCCCGACTGGGTCAGGCCACTCCTCTTACCAGTGACCCTATAATCTCCGCAAGCAGGAATGCCCGAGCCCCCCCCAACCACGCCCTCTTAGCCCTCAACGATGACGTCACGCGCGGCGGAGGTAACTATGGAAACCCATATTCTTTCCCGAAATAGGAGGGCGCGAACGCTCTCCCAACGCCAAACCTAGTTCCACCTTTCCTCGGGATTCCTCTGAGGTCCCGGTCCAGAGCGCCACAGGGCTGCTGCAATCCCGAAGGTAACATGATAGGGACTGGGTGTTTAAAGGGGACAAAGGGCCCGGACATCTGAGGCCCCAGAGCCGGACTCACCTCTCCCACAGGGCTGGTTCCGATCGGACACTTCCGGTGGAAGGACGGAGCTGCAATACGCCCTCAGGCGTCCTTCCACAGAGACTTTTGAGGCTGCGCAGAAGGAGACGGGCCGGCTTTGGACTGCGCTTCCCAGAAGCCTTCGGATCTCCTCAGGAGCCGGGACTCCATTTCCCAGGCGTCTTCGCTACGGTCTTGAAGTCCTCAGACTTTGAAGGAGAAGGCGTCTTTTCTTCTCTTTGTAGTAATAAGCTTGCCTCTATAGCTCCCATGCGGGCCTCATCCTTGACTTCATCCCATTTCAGTATGGGGCCGTGAAATGGAAGCCCACGCAGCAGGGACGCGGCTCAAACTTCACCTTTGGACTTATGGGAAACTTTTCCCAAATCCTTGGTTTGTCCCTAACCCGGGTGGACCGCAGATATGCAAAACGGGGTTAATCATAACGCCTGGTTTAAGACTTTGCGTTACCCTAAATTGTGAACATTCTTTAATCCATTACCAAATCTATAAGAACCAGAACGTTGACAATAACCTAACCTTTACTACAACTCTTTCTCTTGTCTCCCTCTGTATTTTGTGTCCCCTTACTTATTGAAAAGATAGTTCTGCTTGATACATACACATGGCCAAACAATATAGGCTTTTAATTTTAGTTGTTTTTGTCTGAAAGGCATCATGTCATAGGTAATCTGAATTTGCTGCTTTTCACTCAATAAGTTAAGATATACCCATATTGTTGAGTTAAAATTCATTTTCATTACTGTATAATATTCCATTTGTGAATATAGCATTGTGTTCATCCTTTCTCCTAAGATGGGTTGATAACACTATTATCTCTCTTGTGGATTACCGCAGTAAACTTTTTTTAACATCTTTATTGGGGTATAATTGCTTTACAATGGTGTGTTAGTTTCTGCTTTATAACAAAGTGAATCAGTATACATATACATGTTACCATATCTCTTCCCTCTTGCGTCTCCCTCCCACCCTCCCCATCCCACCCCTCCAGGCGGTCACAAAGCACCGAGCTGATCTCCCTGTGCTATGCGGCTGCTTCCCACTACCTATCTATTTTACGTTTGTTAGTGTATATATGTCCATGCCTCTCTCTTGCTTTGTCACAGCTTTTGTTCAGCTCACAGGGAAACATTCTGACTCTGCTCACCTGTGAATGGCTGCAAGAAAGAAGAAATTAACACATCCCCTACCCGAGGATGGTCAAACCAGGGGATATTTTGCAAGACTTATGACCTTTTAACTTTATTTCCTAACCTCCGCCTCCCCACCCCCTTCTATAAAAGAAACTAGCATCCAGACCCCAATGAGATGGTTCTCTAGGACATTAGTCTGCCATCTTCTCAGACGCCCAGCTTTCCGAGTAAAGTTGCTATTCCTTGCCTCAACACCTCGTCTCCCGATTTATTGCCCTGTCTTGCAGTGAGCAGAGCGAGCTTGGACTCGGTAACAAAAAGGAGACAATCAAAGTTTAATAACATGTATACATGGAAGAACCCAGGAAAACTGAGTAACTTGCCAAAATGGCCAAAGTTCCCACCTTAAATACCGTCTTCAGCTAAAGATAAAAGAGGATGTTGAGGGTGAGGAGAGTCTGTTATGGGAGATTACCAGGAAAAGCATAGTAAACAAAGGTGATTGTGATAGAGATTTGTCATTGTCTTCTCCATTGATAAAAGTTTCTAGAGATTTGGTCATTCTCCTTTTTCAGGTACAGGCAGGGAGACACACTTACAAATAAAGATTTCCCTTAAAAATGTAAATGTTCCATATGAAAGGGCAGCTTCTACTTGATTTTCAGAGCCCTTCTCTGTTAACACAAGTTCGTGTGCCCGATGCATGGTGAGGCCAAACAAACTGAAACGTCGGAGTTTGAGCAGAGAACGGTTTATTGCAAGGCCATGCAAGGAGACAGGTGGCTCATGCCCTAAAAAGCCCCAAGCTCCCTGAAGGAAGTGATGGGGGGGGGGGGGGGGAGAGGGGGAAGGGTTTGCAGGGTCTGCGATCAGCTTGTGCACAGTTCTCTGATTGGCTGATGGTGAGGTAGCAGGGTGGTGTCACAGGGGTTCACATTATCAGTCCTTAGGAGGCCTGGGGCTATGTGTTTATGGTCCTCAAGTGGTTAACATCTTCCATTTGTTTGAGAGGGGAAGGTTTTTTACATTTGCAAAACAATCCAGGAAATGTGCATGAAATGCTATTATCTAGGTACTTCAGAGAGGAACTAAAGCAGAGGATATGGAGGAAGGCCTGTCCTGGGAAGGCTCCATGGGGTCCTCCTGCTCGATTACATCCCTTGTCTGCTGTTTCTCAGAAAATAACCGGCTTAAAACAATTCATATGCCAAAGACATATTTTAGGGTGGCAAATTCTGCTCCCCTACACTGCAACAAATATGGGCTAGGCGTGGAGTGGAAACTCGGCAGGTGTTACAGATCAGAGACCACTGTCTCTGCGTGACCTAGCAAATATTTTTTAATTAAATTTATTTCTTATACAGCAGGTTCTTATTAGTTATCTATTTTATACATATTAATGTATATGACCTAGCAAATATTTGTTTATCAAATAGTACCAAACTGCAGACACAGGAGAAGCTCTGAAAACTGAGTCAAAGTTCCGCTTTTGTAAGAGACATTTATATTTATAAGGGAAACCTCTATTTGCAAGGGTGTCTCCCTCTCTGTATCAGGAATAGCAAGATAACCAAATCTCTAGAAACTTATCAATGGAGAAGGCCCTGACTTAAATATTCATAACAACCATACCCTGGTTTACCCTGCTTTGCCTGAAAACGGCCCATAACTGATCTAAACCTGGTCACTATCCTTGTCCTTGAACAGGTCTCAGTAATTAATGATCTAAAGGGAACAAAAGAATGCAGGAACAAAGGACTGTTATCAGGCAAGAGAAGTAACAATAGCAAAGATAGTAAATCAGTGGGAAAGACTCCCAGTTCTGTTTCTGTGGTAAAGATTAGCCTGAAGCACATTCTCCAGCTGGCTTGCAGAATTTAAATCCAAGTGCTCAACCACCAGATCAACCGGAGCCTAAGGGATGATAATGTTGACCCTTTATGACCCTTGTGACTTTGACTAAAGCTTGAACCCTGCTGACCTTTGCCCCAATTCTATGCTGAATTCTCCTCTGTTCAAGCCCCTTCATGAATATGCATGTACTCTTAGCTTAAAATTTCCCCAGTTTTGCTGCTCTGGGAGACACTGCTTTGGGAAAGAGCCCTGGTGTTCTCCGGACTTGCTGCAAGTAGTAAAGCAGAAAATTCTGAGAAATAAGGACTGCCATAAATTCCTTCTCCAGGGGAATTTTATGGCCATGAAGAAGATGGAAAGTCAGCACCAAGATGAGTCTGCACAAAGATACTTCACTAAAATAACACTTGTGTTCTATTAATTTCCCCGTGTATTTTCTTCCCACAATTTACATATCTGAAGCAAGGTCCTGGTGCGACACGCCAGCGGCAGATGGCAGGCAGGACATGCCAATAGTCTTCGCTCCCAGGGGAAGAGGGAGGTTACAGGTTATGGGGGGAATTAACATCCGATTGGCTCATCGGTTGCCAGGGAAACCAGCAGAGGGCCGTGCCCCTCATCGCTCCTTTGATAAGCTATCATAGTGGAGATAGTTCCGATCTAAAGATTAGAACAGTCACTAGATGGGGCCGGGGCAAGTACATAGGTATTTACTGATTAGGATGTATGATTAAGAGGGAAGGTCAGTCAGGTGAGTAGGGTGTAGGTGAAGCAGGCACTGGTCGAGCAGGGGATGAAGGTACAGAGAGCAAGAGAACAGCCATCTTGGGTGGCCTAATCATACAACGTGTGTGTAGGTGGGGGTAAGGCAGGCATGTAGGGCATTGGGCATGATTTTAAGGAATGTAGGTTAATCTACACCTAGTTATATATTAGCTCCCATCCATCCCACCCCTAAACTACGCTGAGCCCCCGAGTGGGGCCTTCATAAAAGAGAGGCTGCAGTTCCTGAAGTGGGTGATGGCAGGAATGAATGAATGAGAAGTATGGAGAGGATGGTACTTAATGAAGGCCACCTTCCAGGTTAAAAGAGGGAGAGCAGAGACCCTGGAACTACTGGATCACGGACTGTTATCCTAGGCCCCAAACCTGAACTCGAATGCAAATGTGTGTATGTGTACAGGTTTCTAAGGAGTTTATCCAGATCTTTCATCCGTTCTTACAAGGATCTGTGAACCCACCTGTTAAGAATCCCCCACCCTAGACTTTAAGGGGAGATGGTCAGAAACAGCAGACCAGCGCCCTTGGCTTTGAGCTATGGTGAGCTTTTAAACGGTGTGTTTTAATTTGTGAGTTTAGCCCTTCTGTCAGTGCTGAGTCTGCAGAATTTTCCTGAGAAAGAAAGGGACTGTCAGGGAAATTTGTGCTTCAAAGGAAAATTATAGCACACCCTTTTGTGTCATCTGATTCTGTGAGAGCTATTTTACAATTCTGTAGATTGTAGATATGATAGCAATAGAAAATAACTCCTGTCTATAGACATGCAAATTACTTGTCTACTGGTGGGACATTTTCTCCCTCCCTAGTCCACCCTCCCCACCAATCCCTAACCGTGTAAAAGCCAGTTTGGGCCCTATTTACACTTTAATTTCAATATTCCTGATCTATAAATGGCCTCCATTCTTCGAATTCTCCTTTGAATTGTAGTAACACCTCACCAGTAACCTCGTTAGTGAGTTAAATAAAATCTTTTCAAAGGGGTTCATTTTTATACTTGTATGAGAGTCACGATTGTATATTTTTTGGGAAAATTACCCTTTAATAAGACCTTTGTTCTTTATTCGACTGGAAGGAGTTTCTAGTGCCACCTCCATAACCATGGCAACCGAAGCATAAGGCAAACAAACCCACAGAATTCCTAAATCTCCCACAGCCTACCCTTTGGTGTGACCAGAGGGGAACGGCACTAGGCTCCTTCCCCTTCCCTCTCGTTCCTCCCCTTCTTCCTCCTTTTGCTCCCCACCCCCTTCCCTTCCTCTCTTCGATTCTCTTCCTCCTCGAGGGCGCCCGCGACCCAGGGGCTAGAATAGTGGCGGGGGCGCGGGGGCGGCTACCGGCCGCTGAGACGCGCCCGAGACCGGGCCGCCCACACCCGGGCCAGCCTCCGGTGTCGCAGGGGGACGCTCTGAGCTTGCAGTGGAAGGGAGGGTTTCCTGAAAAGAAGGAACATTACAAGTTTCTAGTCAGTAAGAGCAAAAAACTAAACATTTTTTTCGGCAAGAAAATTCGGGTTGTTTCAATGTAGCGATAAAAATAACAGGCAAAAGCCATGTGGAAAGTGTGCAGTAAGCTTCCGTGTAGGCATTGGTGGTTCAGTGGTAGAATTCTCGCCTGCCACGCGGGAGGCCCGGGTTCGATTCCCGGCCAATGCAGAGAGCATTTCGTTTTCAAAAAATCCTTCCAATTTTCAAAATGCTCTCGTTTTGAACTCGGATACTTTTTACATTCGAATTTTGACCTACTCGTATATTTTGTGACCATAAGACCCGGAGTCACTTCTGCAAGGTGAAAGGGGCAGGCTGGCTGGAGACGGGCTGTTTTCCTAAAAGAAACATCCAATTTTCTGTGTTCAGAATATATGGAGTCAATCTGCTCTGGATTCATTCTTCTGTTTGAAGCATGAGTAAAGCCAGCGAATGGGCTCTGATGGAAAGAAAACTTTTTCCAACTTATAAAAACAGCTCTCTTTAAATAAAAATATAATAAAGGAATTACTGCGAACTCTGGCCGCCGCGTTCAGCAGAGTGGCGCAGCGGAAGCGTGCTGGGCCCATAACCCAGAGGTCGATGGATCGAAACCATCCTCTGCTAGGTGCTTCCTTTTTTTCGGGGTTGCGGGGGGAACGAGGTACCGTAGTCTTAGCAACCCTGTTTCCTTTCTTTCTGTACCTCATGAAAATGTGGGTAATTCAGGGGTAGATTTTTATCCCAAGAAAATTTTGTGACGAAAATAATTCACAAATCAGAAAGTCTCTAATGTCAGGTGCCCCATCTCAGGGAGCAGAGAATTAATATTCATCCATCCGCTGAAAGGTGCCCATCTTTACCTACTACTGTATTGTAAAAGAGAATTTAAATTTAGAGTTAAAAAGAACCATATATAGCTGATTTCAGTTTCAGAGATTTGGTTAAAGGGAGCTGGGGTTTATTTAAAATGACAGTTTTCAACAATCTCTCCCCCCTGCTCTGTTTTCCTCCTTAGCACTTATCACTATGTAATATATAGTATATTTTATTTATTCATTCAGTATTTAGTCCCCCTGTGGTTCCTGTAGTATCTACAACATGGCCTGTCACATCTTGGGCGTTGCTCGTTTGTTAAATACGTTAAAAGCTACGATTTCTAATACACCAAAGATGACTATTCTTCGTTATTCTTCACCTTCTTCTTTCACCTTCTAAAAAATTACAAAAGAGTACAAAAATTACCACACAGAATCTATCTACTACTTAACATTATGGTATATAAACTACAAATTTCTTTTATATTTAAGGAAAACAACAACAACATAAAATTGAAGTACTCTTCAGCTGCAAACCCAGTCCTAATATCCCCTTTCTCAGGGCAACTCTACTATGAATTTGATGTGCATATCTCCCATTCCTTTTTTTTTTTTTATGAATAATTTTTATTTGCAAAGAGCCTGAAAACAACTCATATTACAGTTTTCATTTAAATAACACAATGCTTATTTTCAAAAGCATTGACAAAGTGCCCACATAAAAGGCTTTCCTTTATGATACCATTGACAGTAAGTCTATTTCTATGTAATAATCTATAACTAAACATATGAGTATACCTAATGTCTACATAAATGTCTGGACTGAGAGGCCAAAGGGCCATATTTGATTTTCAGTTGGTTCTAAAGTGAAGGCAACGTCTTTATGAACCTGGCGATACAGGTTTTAGAAATCCAGTCATTAAAGTTCTTTTATCAACTGTATTTAATTTTTTTTTTTTTGTATTTAAAGTTTTTTCCACATGAAAATCCTATCACAGTAAAGAATTACTTTAGGTACCAGGCGAGATCTCATTTCATTTTCAGTCTTGCTTACATGGATGCCCATGGCAGACACAATTTCCATCTGAGGTGTTTCAGTAACAAGCTTTCTAATCTCACAGATCACCAGAGGAACATGTGATTAATCAAAAGGAAAAAATTGCCCAGAAAGATGAAACATTATTCACTATTTTCTTCTGTGTTCTATTTAAGAAATAAATTTTCAGTCGGTTCTTGGATATTGTAACCATAGACTGAGCATCTTCTCACAGTGGCAAATTCATGCTTACCTAGAATTTCTTATTGACATGCATAAAAATGAAAAGAGAAGAGCTCTATTATGATAGTGTCGACGAAAAATTAAATCAGCCGATCTCAGAAAGAAATGGAAAACTTTCTTCAAGCCAAATTGAGGATTATAACCAGGGAACAGCCTCTCAGAAAGCTCCAAGAACTGTTCCGCCCATTAGAAGTCAAAACACAGTTATATAAGTTTTTTGAGACAGAGGGCTGTACATCAAACGACGTATTATTGACAGTTTACACAATTCAGATCTGCAAGTACAAAGTTGTGGGTTATCATGGCTCCTTACAAGATCAAGAAGGAAGGTTTTCTTTTAAGGAGTTGTCTTGTTGGTGATAGGAGAATGTTGTTCTTTACGGTTGAGGCCAGTATTTCTGCTGATGGGAGTGGTTTGGTGGATGCATCATGCAGACACACAATGCACAGTGGAGGGGGAGGGGGAGAGGGAGGGAGGTGGGGGCAGGGGCGCGGGGAGCGGAGCCCAAACGGCAGAGAAAATTTTTTATGTTTAAATTTTTCTTGTCTTGCCATAAAACGTGAATTTTATTTCACAATAGTCATTTTATTGTGGGGCCGGGCCTCCAAGCACACTCTCTGTGTATAGCACATCTCCCACAAAAAGCATTTTGCGAGATTGAAACAAAGTTTGTCATCTGTTACATTTGTTAGCAGTAGCTTCAAGTGACCTGGAGGAAGGAGACTTATTTTTAGAAACAGATTATTTCTGCTGGAAGAGAGACTTCAGAGATCACTTTTAGTTCAGGAACAGACCAGGAAGATGAGACCGTCCAGTAAATTACACAGAATGTGGTAGCAGTGGCAGCAGGGCTGGGTGGTGGATAAAACCCAAGCCTTCTGATTCTGCAAAGTGTTATTCTTCAATTACAGTCTTCACTTCATAGCTTTGGATGCCGACTATAGAGATTTCCAAATCTCAGAATTTCCTAGAGAGGCCTAGAAACTGCTTGTGTGAGGCAATAATCCGCTGGCTGAGAGTTGAGTGTCTATTCAATAAGGTTTGGAGGAAGAAAATGGGACTGGGACCAGTTTACCTTTGTCCCCCTCCTTCCTGTCCACACCCATCACCTGGAATCATTTGCATTTTATTAATTATCTACAACTTACATTCTATCTCTGAGTTGTAAAATAGCCTAATCACTCAAAGGCAATCAAAGATGCACACCTCCATAGATCATATAATCCTGGAGGCTCAGCCACGTGGCCCCACCCCACCGGGCACCACTGAAAGGACTCTCTGGGAGCTGTCGACTGAAAAAAAATGCACAACCTAAACGTTGAGAATTATGTTTTATTCCGTGGACCTGCTGAGGACTTAAGCCCAGGTTGCAGCCTCTCAGATAGCTTTGAGGGACTGCTGTGAAGAGGTAAGGGAATAGCCAAGATATATAGGAGTTCAAACAAACAAACAAACACCGGGTGGTCTAGCATCAAAATATCACTGCTAATTAAAGAAAACCAGACATCACAAGTTAATGAATTTAGCGCATTTTTATGTGTGGGAAGATGCAAGAGTCTGGGCTCATTGAAATCATTCCTTTGATATGTATCTTAACTACCTAGGGCCAGTATCCTGCTTTTCTCCATCCTGAAGCCCCTCAGGGTGCACAGTCAGTGCGTGGCAGTGGCTGATGGCTTGATGGCTGCGGTAAAATCCTTCGTTTACTGATATGGCAGGTGACAGTTTTTGTCCACAGATCCCATTCACACACTTCCAAGTTTGGTAACTTATTCTGACAACTCATACACATTCTGTTAATAATCTTCCTTTCCCCTTATACTTCTCCAATGCCAAGTTTTCATTCTCAGGCCTGCTTTTATTGCTATACTGACCAGTGGAATTCCAGGATCTAGCCTTGAAAACACAGTTTTTAGTTCGCAAAGAAAATGTCTTGCCCTAGTAATAAGCTGCTAATTGGCAGCTCCTTTTTTCCTCAAGATCTTTATCTTTGTGATATTTGTTAATCAGAAGAAGACAATTGGTTTTTCCTACTTCTCCCATATGCGTGGAAATAAAGTAAAAAAATATTAAAAGAAATCAGTGATTCACTAGAGAGCTGATTTCAACAGAATTTGAGTCTGTGCCTCATGTAAATAGAGGAAACAAGGAGCTAAAGGAGAGAGAGGGGCAAGCTGGGTTCAGGGAACAAGGGTGGGCCATTCGCAGAAGGCAGTGGAACCAGGAAGGGAAAAGGTGGAGCTTCCGCTAAGATCCTTACCGCCTCTGCCTTCCCCTTTCATTTTATTCATTGTAAGACAGGAGAAATAAGAACAGTTACTAAAAAAAATAAAAAAATAAAAAAAAGGAGAAAAATTTGAAAGAAAAGTAGGTAGAGGAGAATACATCACAGTAAGACAAATATAACATAATTAGAAAAGAATAAGTTTATTTATTAACTATTTAGTCTACAATAAACTATTGCAAACAATTTTCACCACTTTTACCTCATTGTTGGTAGGGAGCTGAAATTTTTTTATTATTTGTTTAGTTCACTTTTTTATCCATTTACTTAAATTGCCAAAAAAAAAAAAAAAGCTGTTGAATGCCTGCTGTGTGTGTGACCCTCTGCTCTGTCTAGAGCTGCCAAGTGCGAAACAGATTCTTTTCAGTTGAGGATTTAGGAGGATAGGGAGATCCAGGCATTTGATCTGGGTTTTGGTGGTATGGACAGTATACTGGACACTTGATATGGACACAGAAATCTCTGTTAATGTCCAGAGTTCTCCAGCTGTGGGATTAAGGTTTTCAGGAAGCTTTCAGGTATTTTTTGTTTAGTCCACACTATTATACATTTTTTATTAGTTGTGATGAAATAAAATTCATATTTTATGGCAAGACAAGAAAATTTTAAACATAAAATTTTTCTTTGCCTATTTGGGCTTCCTCCCTCCCCTTTAGTGTGTGTGGTACATCTGTATTAACCAGATCTCCCTAGGAGATAACATTCCTTATTAATCTCATCAGGGTCACTATTCCTTAGGAGATAACCTTCCGTGGTAATCTCATAAGGGGCCATGATGGCCCTGACCCACTACTTGATTTGTATGCATAGATCTGGATTGTGTAAACTGTCAATAACACGTCATTGTATGTACAGGTCTCAGTCTCAAAAACTTAACTGTGCTTTGATCTTTAACGGGTGGAACAGTTCTCAGAACTTTCTGAGAGACTGTTCCTGGGTTATCAGCCGCAATTTGGCTTGAATAAAAGTTTCCATTTCTTTCTTAGATTGACCGATTAATTTTTTTGTTGACAATTGCCAATTTGGAAAATTTGAAGTATTCCTTATTAAAATGCAAATCCTCTTGAAAAAATTGAAAGACTCACTGACCCTGAGCCTGCAGCCCCACGAGGCAACAGTCAAGTGAAATCATAGTGTATAGGCTCTGCAGCCTTCAGTTTTCTGCAGTTCCCACTGGTCCCCTTAGTTTCCAAGTGTGAGTTGGCATTTATCAACATCCTTGTGCTGTGGTTGTTCGTAGGGTAGTATTAAAAGAACAGTGAAATATGCTACTAAAACTGGGAAGGTGAAATACAGTGTCAGAAGTCTTTGTACTTCAAGAAAAATAGCAAAGAGCACCTTGTAGCCAGTTTTGCTTTTATCTGCTAGGCCCCCATGAGCATTTGACTTTTAACCTCTGGTTTAGGGTATATCACAACTGTCTCTTTAGGTACAGTTAAAGCTAAATGTAAACATTTAATGAAAGACAATTTGGAATAGAAAGTTGGGATCAAAGCATGGAAAAAATGGCCTAAATGCTGTTATGGACTCAATCGTGTTCCCTCAAAATTCCTTTGTTTTGAGCCCTAACCCCAAAGTGACTATATTTGGAGATAGGGCCTTTAAAGAGGTAATTAAGGTTAAATGAGATCATTAGGGTAGGGTCCTAATCCGAAAGCCCTGGTATCTTTATAAGAAAAGGAAAAGACTCCAGGGGTGCAGACACACAGAAAAAAGACTATGTGAGGACACAGCAAGACAGCCAGCTGCATGCCAAGGAGGGAAACCAGTCCTGCCGACACCTTAACCTTGGACTTCTAGCCTCCAGAACTGTGAGAAAATAAATTTCTGTTGTTTAAGACACCCAGTGTGTGGTATTTTGTTGTGGCAGTGCTAGCAAACTAATACAAGCATTTTAATAGGATGTTTGTTTGGACTTAGGCAGTAGAAACTGTCAAAGCAGGACTAAGAGACAGAAACGTTTGGAAAGGAAAAAAAAAGTCTACCTGCAAAGAGGTCAAGAGTCAGACTTTGAGGAAAACCCCCCCCCACACACACACACACAAGTATTTAAAATGGTGTGTGTTGGAGGGGGGAGCTGCAAAATGACTGAGGTTACCACGTGCACATTGGCCTGTTCATGGTGGAAAAATTGCAACTCACATGGTAATTATTATCCTGACAAGTCCTGACACATCTTCAAAGAGCAGTCTAGCAAAAATCAGGGTGTCATTGTTCTGTCAGGTGTTTAGGTTTACAGAAAACATTCAAGTATTTATTACTTTGAGGACCAGAACTAGGGTGAGCAGGACCCTATTATTTTTTATTTATTTTAGGGTGCATAATATTTTGATTTCTTTTTTTAAATTTTATTCCTTTTTATTTCCACAGCTCTGAACAGAGCACAAAACAATACCTCTCTCCCTCTCTCACATGCGCACAAGTGACTCTTGAAGTGACTAACAGATCCGGCGGTTAAAGGGAGACAGAAATGATCACTCTACTCATCCTAACTCACTGTTAGTAAAAAGTTGAAGTTAGGAAGCATTTCAGTTGGATCTGGAAAACACGACGCCTTGGATCGGTCCTTCTGTTTTCTTGCCACAAGATGGCAGAAGAGGGCAATACTTCTTATTTCACCCACTCTGAAGGTAATTATCCCTCTGATCTCTTAACAGTGGAAGAAAAAAATCTCGGAAAAAGCAAATAATAGAAAGAGGGGATGAATATGATGCTGATGAGTTCAGGATGAAATTAGGGGACTGCTCTCCACCAAGTAGGGTAGCTTGTCTGTGGGTTTTGTCGCCAACTCCCAAGACCTAATGACAGGGGCGCAGGGACTGGAAAAAGAATCTCATCTTAGAGGAGTGAATGACAAACCCGTATATTCTGCAGACCCATTGACCTGTTGGCATGAATTCCTGGAGGCTTGTTGTCTGTGACAGGGACAAGACTGTTCGTCTGACATAGGGTCTATACCTACAACTTTAAGGAAAGTGACAATAGGGAAAGAGAGGAAATGTTACAGCCTGGAGGGGGGATGTGGTAGTAGGGGCTTATTTTGCTGTTAATGGGGGAAAAAAAGATTTACAATAGCAGTCATTTACTGGTAAGAGGGGATGACAGGGTAGTGGAAAATGTTAATGCTTCCAACTGCAAAAAAAAAGAATTTAGGCATTGTTGAAAGGTGCAGGGGAGGGGGGAATTGAAGGACTTTCGATCATGCCTTGAGACTCCATTCCCTAATATTCCTAGTTAGCCCATGCGTTAAGTAAGTACGCCCTTCTCTTAAATACTGAGTTCTCTGACTTCTATCGCGGGATTTTAAATCGTGGACTCTAAAGTCACTCAGATAACTACTCCCCCGGCCTAGCGAGTCCTGGCATATCTCCTTCCGGCACATCGATTAAACATTGGAAGAACGCGGCTTTCCCAAATTGCTGGGTTCCTTGTTCAAACTTTTCTCCTTAAGGAACGTCCCTGACCTTTAATATTCCCGTTGCACTTTGACATAAATCACTTCAACTCACCCTAAGATCTCCGTAGGATAGGCAGGTCTAATGTTACCGTACCCATTCTGTAGTGGATGAGAGATAGACACCGAGAGGTTAATTTCGCCCAGGATCCGACTGCAGAACACAGTACCGTTAATTGTCAGCTTTATGGCTCTTGGCTCCAGAGCCCGGTGCATTTCCGCAGATAAAGCAAGTCATCCTTTTACTTTCGAGAAAATCTCTTCAAAACGCACAACCCTGATGGCAGACTATCTGGCCAATTGCAGCCCACGGCGGGCTTTTCAAATAGTGCTTCTGCCCAATCAGAGACGGGGAGCGTTCCTTGCGTTGAAAAAGTGTAAACAAAAGCGAAATTTTGGCTCTTGCAGCTGAGGGCAAAACTGAAAATCTTTTTCAAAGGACGCCAAAGAATCCACACTAAATTTGCATGACACTGCATAAATGCGTATACTAGAATATTTACGGAGGGCTTTTTAAGTTTTTACCCCGTTTTCCGCTCCCAAACCAACCCCCTACTCTCCCGAGAGAAACTAGACTACAGGCAAGTGCACCAGCTATTTCTCTGAAAGTGTAGGTGGCTCTGAAAAGAGCCTTTGGGTCATGTGTGGCAGCGGGCTGGCTCACTTGGAGCTGGTGTACTTGGTGACGGCCTTAGTGCCCTCGGACACGGCGTGCTTGGCCAGCTCCCCGGGCAGCAGCAGGCGCACGGCCGTCTGGATCTCCCTGGAGGTGATGGTCGAACGCTTGTTGTAATGCGCCAGGCGCGACGACTCACCCGCGATGCGCTCGAAAATGTCGTTGACAAACGAGTTCATGATGCCCATGGCCTTGGACGAGATGCCGGTGTCCGGGTGGACCTGCTTCAGCACTTTGTACACGTAGATAGAGTAGCTCTCCTTGCGGCTGCGCTTGCGCTTCTTGCCATCTTTCTTCTGGGCCTTGGTCACCGCTTTCTTGGACCCCTTCTTCGGAGCCGGGGCAGATTTAGCCGACTCAGGCATGATGAAAAAAATTACAAGATTCCCGAGAAGCAAAGAGAGAATAGTGAATCGGTCGAGTCCTTTTTATTTACAAATCCATATGCAAATAAGGTTTGGTAAAGTTCTTCGTCGGATTGGCGAATATTAGTGATGACGTTATTTCAATATTGTCCAATCAGAACGCGCATTATTAGGAACTGCATTTGTCTTGTTTAAAATGGGACAGCAACTCTGGCCAATGGAATAGCTTCTTTTTCGCGCGCAGCTGCGGTTATAAATTATGGGTTTTTCTTTCTCTTTAGTCTTTTTTGGCGTAGGTGCATAAGCTTTGCACTATGTCTGGACGTGGCAAGCAAGGCGGCAAAGCTCGCGCCAAGGCCAAGACTCGCTCCTCGCGGGCCGGGCTCCAGTTTCCCGTAGGCCGAGTGCACCGCCTGCTCCGCAAAGGCAACTACGCCGAGCGGGTCGGGGCCGGCGCGCCGGTGTATCTGGCCGCGGTGCTGGAGTACCTGACGGCCGAGATCCTGGAGCTGGCGGGCAACGCGGCCCGCGACAATAAGAAGACGCGCATCATCCCGCGCCACCTGCAGCTGGCCATCCGTAACGACGAGGAGCTCAACAAGCTGCTAGGCAAAGTCACCATCGCTCAGGGCGGCGTCCTGCCCAATATCCAGGCCGTGCTGCTGCCCAAGAAGACTGAGAGCCACCACAAGGGCAAGGGCAAGTAAGATCTGAATTAATACTCCAATCTCTAAGAACAAAGGCTCTTTTCAGAGCCACCCACAACTTATGTGGAAGAACTGAACACTGTCCTGAAACCTATCACGAATCCCTGGCTAAGTTTACAGTACTGTACGTTGAAATATGTAGTCCTATTGATTTGACCGAGCATGCGTTAACTCATCTGGTAAAAACTAGTTTGCAGTTTACTCTTGTAAAACCATGAAAGCGGCCGCATTTATTGTCCCCTCCCCAGGAACACATTTCCGGTGATTATTTGTTCCAGCAAATGTTAAATATTAAACCAATTTTGTCTTGTTTCTGGGTCTTTATCGTTAAAACCCGATGGTCCATTAGTTAACTAAAACTGCCCCTACTCGAAAGCTCCTTTCAGAGCTACTCCTATTTACAGGAAAACACCTAATCACTGATCAATGTAAATGTATCATTACTCCAGGCCTGCTTAAGTACACAGTTTACATATTAAAGTCCAATCAGCCATTTGATTGCATCAAAATCAATTAATGAAGTCACAGTCATTTACTAGTATTTAGTCAAGCACACATCAAGCTCCTCCTTCCCCACACCACGCTGGGCAAAGTTGTGTTCAGGAGGCCGGTGTGCCAGTCTATTCTGAAACTTTATAGGTCTTGGTACACTCATTAAAAATAGATCCTGATGCAATTATGAAATGTAACTACTATTTAGAGAGACTAACAAATACATTATTTTGCTGTAATTTCCCCCTACATTATCTGAAAAGGAAAAAAGACTCCAATGAAAAAATGCATTTCTTTTAGGACAGTTTAGGCGCTGACTTCCACAAATTCTGAACCAGACTCCTTTTTTGCTGGAGTCTTAACGTTTTGGTCGAAAACCATAAACTCAGGATGGAGTACGACCATAATTCTTTCCTGCGAAAATAGAAATCACAAAATAGTATGGACAACAAAACTTTTCAGAGGCGGTAAAAACCAAATGAGGATTGAATTAAAAGCCAATCAGGTTACTCCCGCAAAGTTCTGGCCAATCAGGATCGGATCATCTGTATAAAGTCTGGTCCTGGGAGCGCTCAGTTGCTTCTCTCGCGGCATTAGCCCAGAAGCATGGCTAGGACCAAGCAGACAGCTCGCAAGTCCACCGGCGGCAAGGCGCCACGTAAGCAGCTGGCCACCAAGGCGGCCCGCAAGAGCGCGCCGGCCACGGGCGGCGTGAAGAAGCCGCACCGCTACCGGCCCGGCACGGTGGCCCTGCGCGAGATCCGCCGCTACCAGAAGTCCACGGAGCTGCTGATCCGCAAGCTGCCGTTCCAGCGCCTGGTGCGAGAGATCGCGCAGGACTTCAAGACCGACCTGCGCTTCCAGAGTTCTGCCGTGATGGCGCTGCAGGAGGCGTGCGAGGCCTATCTGGTGGGGCTCTTCGAGGACACCAACCTGTGTGCTATCCATGCCAAGCGTGTCACTATTATGCCCAAGGATATCCAGCTTGCGCGCCGCATCCGCGGGGAGAGGGCATAAACTGTCCTTTCTAATCCGCCTTGGGCGCATTTGCTTTCTTCCAAAGGCTCTTTTAAGAGCCACTTCTGTTCTCATTGAGAGTAGCTGTATACTAGGGTGGGTATTTAAAAAATGCGGGAGAAGGGTTTCTTTCAGGAACTACATATTTGTCATGCAAAATGGGTATACAGAATACTTGCCAAGGCTACACGTGCCGTGTTCGTTTTGTTAGCTATCTAAAAGGACTTGCTGAACAGCAGCTTATAAGGGCAACAGTGTCTCCAGCAATAAGGTCACCTGGACCCTGAGTAATCAAAGATTTCACTAGAAGGAATCAGTCAACAAAAGAACTCTCAACCAAGTAAACTGGGATTCAGAGCATAAACACTAGCCAGTCCCTCCCCCACTTCGGATATAGTCGGGGTGCGGAGTTCTGGCTGACTGTTCTGTGATGTATTGGCAGTGCATGGAAGGACAAGCACTTTGCATGCCCTAATCAATTATTGATTTGAACTGTTCAGGGTCCCAGGAGGGGCAGAGTACATCTCGATTAAGCCAGACAATGTTGGTGGTTTGCCCGGGATCTAACAATAGTGGGCAGACTTCTAATGTACTAATTCAGTTTCTTTTATACAACTCCAAAAGGAAAGAATGAATCTGGCTGAAGCTACAGGGTGTTCAAACTAAGCATTTTTGTTCTCATGAGAACTGCATTTCTAGCTGTTTAGTAGTACCATCTGGTAACCCTACGGGATAAAGCTCTGAACTGTTTACTCTCCTTCACACCCATTCCAAGATTTGATACTGTAAAATTAACAAATTAACTTTTTTATTTGATAGCTTTCAGGAGCCTCCTAATGCAGATGTGCACGAGGAGCAATCCACAGGTACCGTGCATGCCATCAACATCTGGTGACTTCCCTGAGGCAGAAGCCACAGTGAGCCCGTTTGGGACAGTAATACCCCCCACACCACGTGTGGACTTCCCCGTGTCTCCTTATCCCTTAAATGAGGTCACACTTACAAGTATGAAATACTAGCTCCAGGAGCGTAGTCTCCCAACTCTGTGTGAACCTGTTTTAAAAGTCGAATTTTGCCCCTTTTTTCTCACCATATACATATAAGGCCAAAGATTTTTTTCGTGTTCACTGTTGTTTCTCCAGAATAGAAAAAGCCTGACACGGGCAGGTGCTCATTAAACTCTAGTTGAATGAATGTATTGCTGATAAGCAACCTTGTAGACACAAGATAGCCTCAGTCACTGAGTGCTTCCCACCTTCTGCATTACATATTTCATCACAGATTCTTTTTGAATTCTATGGGGAGTAGATATAATACTGATGACAACAATTATATAAAGCTTTATAGTTTCCAAAGTATTTTCACATGTCTTTTCATATGTGAACTTGGTAATATCTCCCCAGGTTTAGATGAGGCACATATTAATCCTTCACTAGCTCTAGAAAAGTCTGTCTTTTCTAAAGGTAGCCAAGTATTGGGAGGACAAAGCCAGGAAATCTGTTTGGGATTCTTTCAACAAACCCTGAAAGGGGACGAGATCTGGGTAAGCCTCCAATGACTAGGAAAATAAAGGAGGAGAAATCGTTTAAAAAAAAAAAAAGAAAGAACTGGGCAGAAAAGCCTGATTTCTTTTAAGTGGAAAGGCAGAAGTTCTCCTCAGCAAGGACATCTGCTGGGATTTGGGAGTCTTTTGAGATCTGAACTTAAGATCTCAGAAGTGTACTATGGGTCAATGAGGACATGTTCTATTTGAAGCCTAAATTTGATTGTAGAAGAGGTGGTTTTAGGAAATATCCAAAAATTCTTTGATAATCTTCCCTTCAAAAAATGGAAACTAGGGAATTCCCTGGCGGTCCAGTGATTAGGAGTCCACACTTTCACTGATGAGGGTGTGGGTTCGATCCCTGGTTGGGGAAATAAGATCCCGCAAGCCGCGCAGCGCGGCCAAGAAAAAAAAAAAAAGGAACCTAATTCTTCTCCCCTTGAATGTGAGCTGGATTTAGAGACTGGTGTGGCATAAAGCCAAAGTGACAATGAGTACTTTGGAGACTAAGTCATAAAAGGTGCTGTGTTTCCTGCTTGCTCTCTCTCAGGTCACTTGCTGGGGATGGGGTGGGGGAGCCCCAGCCGCCATGTTGAGAAGATATTCAGGCAGCCCTGTGGAGACGCCGGCATGATAAGAAGCTGATGCATTCTCCAACAGTCAGTGGGCAACTACCAACAGCCGTGTGAGTGAGCCATCTCAGGCCCAGTCAAACCTCATGTAACTGCAGCCTCTGCTGACAGCTTGATTTTTCACTTCTTGGGAGACCCTGAACCTGAACCACCCAACTAAACTACTCTCTGATTCCTGACCTTCAGAAACTGTGTGAGATAATACATTTGTTGTTTTAAGCTACTAACTTTTCTGGTAATTCACTACACAATAATAAATAACAGATGCAAGAGAAAAAACAAGAAGAGTTAGGAGTTATCTGACAGACTTCACTGGTCTAATACAAGGGAATAAATAAAATATAGTGGGCACATAAAAAGAAAATCTCTCTTTTTTCTGAGATCAAGAAACAAATAAATGGCAAAAATAAAAGCTGAACCCAAGAATCAGTCCATACCTGGGCACACCTGTGCCAGGATCTCCAACAGCATTTTCTAGCTTTATTTTAAAAAACAAACAACAACAACAACAAACAAGCAAACAAATCCAGAATAACCACCAAAACCAAAGGCAAAAAATGAGTACTATTTTAAAGCATGACTTGCAGAGTACCAGTGTCTTAGTCTGCTCAGGCTGCTGTAACAGAATACCATAGACTAGGTGTCTTATAAACAATAGAAATGTATTTCTCACAGTTCCGGAGACTGGGAAGTCCAAGATCAAGGTGCTGTCAGATTCAGTATCTGGTAAGAGCCTACTTCCTAATTCATAGATGGCTATTTTCTCAGTGTGGAAGAGACAATGGGGTCTCTTTTATAGAGGCACTAATCGCATTCATGAGGGCCCTCCACTTATGACCTAAGCACCTCCCAATAACCCTACCTCCAAATACCCAATACCCTCACATTAGAGATTAGGTTTCAATATATGAATTCTGGGGGAACAGAAACATTCAGTCTATTGAAACCAGTCTGTTTTTAAAGATTAGAAGCTTAGGAACTGTGTTCTTAGCCTCTGTCCCTGTTGTAAACCCAAGAGGGCGAGGCAGTAGAGGATCCCTACCCCAAAGGACCCACACCTTCATTTTGATTCTTGTCTTCTCAGTATCCAACCCTGCAGATGCTAGTAAGTTGAAGTGAATGAAAGGGAATCAGAGTTTCTGGCAGCTATTGTCTGATATATTTCAGGCATGATAACTAGCTACATTAGGAGACACTTAGAAGGGACTATAAAGACCATGGTATTATAAAATTTTGGAAACAAGGTAGGACATTATACAAAACAAGGAGGGAGTGTTAGGCATGAAAAGCTGTGTATATTAGAGAATACATTTAGGTTTTGAGAGAGTTTCAGGAGAAAGTAAGGGGTTTCTTAAAGGTTTTTGCAAATTAAGGTTCTGACTTGGTAAAAGGCCAATCTATGTGGAGAAATAAGACTATATGGAATGGAAGGAAAGATTTGAGAGGTTAAGTTCATGGAGTTGAAAAGACTCCAAATGGCTAGTGGTGTTTTGGATTAGTGTGTGTGTGTGTTTGGGGACAGGAGAAATGAGAATTAGGAAAGATACTAGTTACTAGTCAGTAAACTAATTTTGAACGAAGAACAATTAAAGAACAATAAAAGAGAAAAAAATTAAAAACAAAAAGAAAAGTAAGAGATATAAACACAATCTACCAGCTAATTCCAAAGGTTTAATCAAAACAGAGAAAACAAAATCAAGTGTCAAGAAAATAAACGTGTGGCACATCAAATTGAAAATACAGTAATAATGAAAAGGATTGAGCCCAACACTTGGAACTAAGAACATTAAGAATTGTCAACCAGACAAGTGTGAATCAGTAGCAACCCTCAGAACATTGGAAAGGCAAGTATACCTACCTCATTTATTCATCTGATTGAAGGGGAAAGGAATTCTATGGACTGTAAAGCATTGCCAACGTTTCTCTCAGAAAAGAATAGCTCTCCTAATGTGAGAAACAAACAAACAACTCCTAAATATTTATCCCAATTATTCAACAAGAATTTATCAGGCAATATCATTATTATTTGCTGAGAAAGACAAAAAGGAAGCCTTTGAACAGTACTTAATTTAAATAACATTCTCAAACTCAATTTTTTAATTGAATTATATTTGATTTACAATTTTATGTAAGTTTCAGGTGTACAACAAGGTGATTCAAATATACCTATATATCTATGTACATACAGATATCTATCTTTTTCAGATTCTTTTCCATTATAGGTTATCAAAAGACTCAAACTTTTTAAGCTGAGAAATCTGCAGTTTGTTTCCTCCATGAAGGTCGGAGAAGAGACTTAACAAATTATTTTAACAAAGAGAATCACACCTTTGGGACACATAGATGTGAATATAAATATTTCCAGGGCAAAGCATTGGCAACGCAACTGTATTTGTAAATTAAAGGCATGGAGTTTTTGGGTGCACTTGATTTCTCAGTTGAACAAAGGAGAGAAGCGAGGGGGGGAGGGGGCAGGGCGGTAATCCCTGAGAGGCATTTTTACTTGTTCATGGACTCACCAAAGGAAACTACAGGTAAAAGATTACCTTCCTCAAACAGCTTCCTGAAGTGTTTCTAAGTGAGATGAAGAAAATTTGAAAAAGCCAGTACTACCCCGCAAATTGTGGCAGCCAGTGAGGGAAGGGAAAGTAAGGTGATAGGATGAGTAAGGAAAAGGGGAGAGCACCGACGCTGAGAACGACAAAAAACCCCACCTGGAAGCTATCTATAATCAGGCGGCCAGCCACGAGGTTTCACAAAAGCTCCCAAATGCCTACAATCATCGCTCTTGAGATGCGCCATTCATTCCAGCAGCCACAAGTCGCTAAGAGATGGCAGAAAACAAAACAAAACAAAACAAAACGGACAGCAAGGCCTGACCAAACCAAAAGAAAGGTCTTCCAGGGGCGGGCGAGCGCAACACAATGTAGAAATTAGGCTGAGGGATTTTCATTAGGCGCCGGTTCTGACCAAGTAGTTTAAGCACCGCCCTTTCCAGTTTGCTGAAAACGTGGGCGGGGCTTCGGGTCTGGAACCTCCCTGAAGAGACGCAGCTGGCTTGAGCGGTTCCCAACCAGGTCCGATATACCACTATATAAAACACCGCCTTTGCGAATTGGAGCACCGTGTTCGATTAGTAATTGGTGAAATGTCTGGTCGCGGTAAGGGTGGGAAGGGCCTGGGGAAAGGAGGTGCTAAGCGCCACCGCAAAGTTCTGCGTGATAATATCCAGGGCATTACCAAGCCGGCTATCCGACGCCTAGCTCGGCGTGGCGGGGTGAAGCGCATCTCCGGCCTCATCTATGAGGAGACCCGTGGGGTGCTAAAGGTGTTTCTGGAGAACGTGATCCGGGATGCCGTTACGTACACTGAGCACGCCAAGCGCAAGACTGTCACTGCTATGGACGTGGTCTACGCGCTCAAGCGCCAGGGACGCACTCTGTACGGCTTTGGCGGTTAGAGTTCCAAAGGCATCATAACGTCGCTTAAAGGCCCTTTTTAGGGCCACCCACGAAATCTGTTAAAGAGCTGTAGGCATTAATGTGCATTTTAAGTATTTTGGAGTAGTTGGGTTGGGGGGGCTAAAAATTTGAAGTTGAGCTTAGGTTGCGCGTTGTCGCAGTCCCCAAGCCCTCGTCAGCCTTCCCACCTACAGTGGCAAATTCTCTGATAACTCAGCTGCGTTGCCAGTTTTTACAGAGGTTTAGTGTAAGCTCGGGCTCATCTAGCCTATGTCGACTGCACTCGCACTCCCACGTCAAGGGCAAAGTAATGATACAGTATGGCGAGTAATGCCTAAAATACTATCATACCTTTTTTGCAGAAAAAGTTGGCCGACCCTCGTTTTAATAAGCTGAGAGGTTCTTAAGCACGCTGAAGTTTGAGACCACTGGCATAGAACATGGCTGGATTTCGACTTTCAATGCCTCCGTTTATCATAAGCTGGTTGGTTCCCTTTTATGTTATTCAGTAAACTATTTTTGTCAAGAACCCAATCATGACATCTTGTACTGTATTTAAAATAGTGCAAGGTACTTTGAGATTCTCTAGATAGCACCTTAAGAATTTTGATGCATCCTGCAATCTTTTTTTTTTTGGCGGTACGCGGGCCTCTCAACGCCGCGGCCTCTCCCACCGCGGAGCACAGGCTCAGGAAGCGCAGGCCCAGCGGCCACGGCCCGCGGGACCCTCCCGGACCGGGGCACGAACCCGCGCCCCCCGCATCGGCAGGCGGACCCCCAACCACCGCGCCACCAGGGAAGCCCATCCTGCAGTCTTTTAAAGCCAATAAGATACCTCCTCTGTACATTATCCTAATGACCGAAGTAGAAGCGGGAAAACGCTTCCTTTTCTTTGAGGAATAAGCCTAGAACCAATTTTGTGGGCGGGGAAGGGCGGGGCAGGCGAGGGAGGCAGCAGTCTATTGTCCAATCAAGACGCGAGGGTTCCTATATATATTGGGACGACTGGGTCTTGTTACTACTGTTAAACTAATTGGCGCTGCTCGTGCATGGCTCGCACGAAGCAGACCGCTCGCAAGTCCACAGGCGGCAAGGCGCCGCGCAAGCAGCTGGCCACCAAGGCGGCCCGCAAGAGCGCGCCGGCCACGGGCGGCGTGAAGAAGCCGCACCGCTACCGGCCCGGCACGGTGGCCCTGCGCGAGATCCGTCGCTACCAGAAGTCCACGGAGCTGCTGATCCGCAAGCTGCCGTTCCAGCGCCTGGTGCGCGAGATCGCGCAGGACTTCAAGACCGACCTGCGCTTCCAGAGCTCGGCCGTGATGGCGCTGCAGGAGGCGTGCGAGGCCTACCTGGTAGGGCTCTTCGAGGACACCAACTTGTGTGCCATCCACGCCAAGCGCGTCACCATCATGCCCAAGGACATCCAGCTCGCCCGTCGCATCCGCGGGGAAAGGGCTTAAATCTTACACCGCCTCCTATTAATATACCTCATTCGAAAAGGCTCTTTTCAGAGCCCCTCAACTGTCACTAGAAAGGAACTGTTCATTCTAGAGGATACATGTTATCCCCAAAAGAAAAATGACAGGAGGGTTTTGATGAAATAGCTGTTGTGGGCTCAATTGTTACTGTGTCACTTCAGTGCTGCATATTTGGGATTAAGCTGCAGACGGAGGTTACTGTATTCTGTGATCCTAGTCAGCCTATTGAGCTGTTTCTGGGGAAGCATACTTAAAGTGATACAACCGTTAAGCCTTTGGCTACACGAAGGGACTGAAGAAAAACTGGCCCATACCTTGCGAAAGTTTATTGGTTTCTGTGGATAATTGTGTAAATGGCAAATGAAGGGTTTTTTGGTTTGTTTTTGCCCAGTACCCTAGCTCCTTGACTTCAGAAAATGTGCCTCTTGCCTTCCTGTTGCAGAAAGAAATACTGGTCGAGGTTCAAGCCTCACAGCTGCCATTTACTACTAGCTGTATAATCTTTGCCAAATTACTCATCTCTCTGGGACTCACCTAGAACAGCTGTAAAATGTAGCAGACGAATTGGTTTGTAGGGCATGCTTAGATTCGTTCCTGGCAGTTAAATGCTCAATGAATGTTAGCTCTCTTTACTATGCTTCTCTCCTGTAAAGCATGACTTCCCCCAACCTCTTCCCAAATTTTCTGAAAGTTTTGTGATTGAAAAAGTGGGAAATACTTGGTTGGAACATTTTCTTGTTAAGATCTCCTTTTTAGATCTCGATTTGCATAGTTCTGAAAGGCAGGCCTGTAGCAACACACTATAAACTGTGTCTGTGAGAAGGAATACAAAACAGCAAAAGAGCCAAATAGTAAATATTTTAGGTTTTGCAGGCAACATATAGTCTGTCACAGTTTTTTAAAAATACAATTTAAAAATAGAAAAACTCAGCTCGACGGCCATACAAAAATAGGCCACTGTCTAGATTTGGCCATAGTAGGCTATAGTTTCAACTCCAGGAGCTCCTGAAGAGACGAAGTGTATTGGCCTACAGTTTTTCACAGGGGAGAACTGTTGATTGCATGAGAGATCCTAATCATCACCCCATCCAGGCACAAAATCCTGTCCATGCCTCCCCCTCCCACCTCCCAATAAATAGCAAACTTCATCCTCCATTCCACTTCCTGGTTATTGCCTCAGTTCCCTTGGATGTTAATGTTTTCCTGAATTCTCTTAAACTTCTATAACCTCCAGTCCCTTAAGAGCCAGTCCACACTTATAGTCAGTGGCCAATTATTTTACTGGAAGATACAGGTCTATGTTCACTTAAACACGCAAAAATATCCACACTGATGTCCTACAAAAGAGGGTGTTTTGACCGTGTAATTTGTTAAATGTTGATGGAGGTAAGGAGTTTGAGAGCATTGGGAAAAGCACCGTGAAAGAGGGACAAAGTCCCATGCCATCTAAACAGTTTGCACTTTCGAGGGCTACTGGAAGCCCTTGAATAATTTTTAGCAGGTTTCAGGGTTTTTTCTAAAATACATTATCGGGGTTAAGCATTTTTCTTTGTTCTTATTTTATTGGATTCGCTTAGGAATTAAAGAGAGAAAGCATCTCAATCAAAAACAAACCAAATTTGTTTGAATGAAGGTCATTGGATCCTGTAGCCAAAGCAATTTCTATTCCTCCTGGAAGAAGTCACTTTGGCAACAGAACTTTTCCTAGCGGCAAAATCCCATTCTCTAAAGACAGTGGCACGTGGAAACTCCTTGGGAGGCAGAACCGGTTTTTAAAGTAAGATCTATATGGTTAATTTGGGGCTGTAGGCAACCAGCTGTCCTGCGCCTGTGTTACTTGCCGCAGTTTGAAACAAAGTTTATGGCAAAACCACGGAACCTAATGTCTTTCCTCTTGCAAAAATCAAAGGCCAAACTTAGGGACAAAACCTTTTAAAAAACGTTCACTTGGTACTTAGTAAAAATTTATTGCAACAATGCAACTAACTAGCTCGATGCCTTACGCCTGATGGACACATATGAAAAGCTGAAGGGATTTTTAAAAATATCTTTCATTAATTGCGCGTGATTCATAAAAACACAAACAAGTATGTGAACATGGAGGCTGTTTTCCTCCTTTGGAGCTTCAAAGAGTCAAATTCTGTACCACTGTTTTTAGCATTTAATCAAATTTTGGGACTAACAAACACAATTTGGGAGTCCAACCACGAGAGCCGGCTGCCTGAGGGCGGTGGATCGGACGCTCCACCAATCACAGGGCAGCACCGGCTTATATAAGCCCCGGGCCCGAGCAAGGTAGCATTGCAAAACTTGCTCTTTGGGTTTTGAATCTCTCTTCTTCTAGCAGTTTCTTCCGTCGCCATGTCGGAGACCGCTCCTGCTGAGACGGCTGCCCCGGCGCCGGTGGAGAAATCTCCTGCCAAGAAGAAGTCTACTAAGAAGTCCGCGAGCGGTGGCGCGGCTAAGCGCAAGGCGACCGGGCCCCCAGTTTCTGAGCTGATCACTAAGGCTGTGGCCGCCTCCAAAGAGCGCAATGGCCTTTCTTTGGCAGCGCTCAAGAAGACCCTGGCAGCTGGCGGCTACGACGTGGAGAAGAACAACAGTCGAATCAAGCTGGGTCTCAAGAGCCTGGTGAGCAAGGGTACCCTTGTGCAGACCAAGGGCACGGGTGCTTCCGGCTCCTTTAAGCTCAATAGGAAGGCGCCCACCGGGGAAGCCAAGCCGAAGGCCAAGAAGGCGGGGGCTGCTAAAGCGAAAAAACCTGCAGGGGCCACCCCTAAGAAGCCCAAGAAGGCTGCGGGAGCAAAGAAAGCAGTGAAGAAGACTCCCAAGAAGGCGAAGAAGCCCGCAGCCGCTGGCGTCAAAAAGGTGGCCAAGAGTCCCAAGAAAACCAAAGCCGCGGCAAAGCCGAAGAAAACTGCCAAAAGCCCCGCTAAGCCTAAGGCAGTGAAGCCAAAAGCGGCGAAACCCAAAGCTGCCAAGCCTAAGGCAGCAAAACCCAAAGCTGCAAAGGCAAAGAAGGCGGCTCCCAAAAAGAAGTAGGAAGTTGGCGCTTAAGACGCAAACCCCAAAGGCTCTTTTCAGAGCCACCCAGAGATCTCTGAAAACAGCTGTGCATTGAGTAACAATTCTCAGCCGCCCGCCAAGAAAAAATTGCTTGCCCTCTACTTCCACTAAACGTTTTCACCTTTCCTCCTGCTTGGAACTCAAAGCGAAAAACATACTCTTTTTAAAGCACAACAAAGTTAGAAAATTTGACCTGCATCCAGGAACCTGCAAAATTGTCCACAAACACGTTAAATGTGAGTTGACCATTTTAAGACATTTTGGTTCCTGGGTGTTTAGCTACAAAGAAATTTTTAAAGTTAAAAAGCCCGCGTCACGTTCAGATAGGTAAACTGTTTCTGTTCAAATGGTAGACGTTTTTATTCCGGTTTATGCACCACCTAATTCACTGCACACATCTATTTTTGTTATTGCAGGAATCAAGGCACAGAGCATAACTTTAGCACTGGCAGAGGTCGAGTTATACCGCAAATAAGCCGAGAAAGTGTTTTGATTGTCTTCAGGGGCCCTTAAAGATACTTTGATTTTGCGTCTTGACACTGCACTCACTTCCTTACCAACAGCTCTTGATATCTTCCTGACATTCCGAGGACATGACTAGGAGTCCGAAAAGTGGCTCAAACTGCTTGCCAAATTAATTACATGAAGTAATTTCTTTTCCCCAGGCAATAATGACAATGGAATTAAATGAAACTACTGTCCCAGCTCCTCCGCAGAAAAAGTAGGTGGCTCTGAAAAGAGCCTTTGGTTTCGAAGGCGTTGCTCTTGAGGCCTTACTTGCCCTTGGCCTTGTGGTGGCTCTCGGTCTTCTTGGGCAGCAGCACCGCCTGGATGTTGGGCAGGACGCCGCCCTGAGCGATGGTGACTTTGCCTAGCAGCTTGTTGAGCTCCTCGTCGTTACGGATGGCCAGCTGCAGGTGGCGCGGGATGATGCGCGTTTTCTTATTGTCGCGGGCCGCGTTGCCCGCCAGCTCCAGGATCTCGGCCGTCAGGTACTCCAACACCGCCGCCAAGTACACCGGTGCGCCGGCCCCGACCCGCTCAGCGTAGTTGCCCTTGCGGAGCAGGCGGTGCACTCGGCCCACGGGAAACTGGAGCCCGGCGCGAGAAGAGCGAGTCTTGGCCTTGGCGCGAACTTTGCCGCCTTGCTTGCCACGTCCAGACATAATGCTGTGTTTTAAAGCCTACACCAGAAGCAACTAAGGTGAAAGAAGAAAATCGCACATTTTATAGCTGCAGCTGGGCGCGAAAAAGAAGCTATTCCATTGGGTAAAGTAGTAATTCCGTTTTAAAAGAGACGTGTCGGTCCTTTAAATGCGCGTTCTGATTGGACAAAGTTGATAATGACGTCATTAGCAGTGTTCGCCAATCAGACATAGAACTTTACTAAGTGTCATTTGAATATGCAGTTGTAAGTGAAACGGACTCGCCTCGCCCATTGCTCACTCTTTGTTTCTCGAGGATTTTGTTAACGCCACTTCACCATGCCTGAGCTTGCCAAGTCCGCTCCTGCCCCAAAGAAAGGCTCCAAGAAGGCGGTGACCAAGGCTCAGAAGAAAGACGGCAAGAAGCGCAAGCGCAGCCGCAAGGAGAGCTACTCCGTATACGTGTACAAAGTGCTGAAGCAGGTCCACCCGGACACCGGCATCTCGTCCAAGGCCATGGGCATCATGAACTCGTTCGTTAACGACATCTTCGAGCGCATCGCGGGCGAGGCGTCGCGCCTGGCGCATTACAACAAGCGCTCGACTATCACCTCCAGGGAGATCCAGACGGCCGTGCGCTTGCTGCTGCCCGGCGAGCTGGCCAAGCACGCCGTGTCTGAGGGCACCAAGGCTGTCACCAAGTACACCAGCTCCAAGTGAGCCACTGGCTGCAAAGCAGTTGATCAGGTTCCGTCATATCCAAAGGCTCTTTTCAGAGCCATCCACGCTTTCCAAAGAGAACTGGCACTTAGTTTAAACAGCTTTAGAGGTAGACAAAAGCAATATAAATCTGAAGCCTTTAGTAAATGCTGCTTAATTTGTGCAACAAATTAGATGTTGGGTTTGTGGCATTTCAAATAAGATGATCTTGATAACAAGTTGTACATGTTACAGCCATCACCCAAAACGAATTTTATTGTGCTTATTTCACTTACTGTCCAGCTCAGCTTTACTCTGAGGATCAATCTTTAAGTTAGTGGCTAGCAAATTTCAAATGCTCTTTAACTGAACGTTTACTTATCTTACGTCATTTTTCAGCAGTTGTACACTTGCCATTCCATGCCCTGACCCTCACCATGCTTTATAAATATCACCCCAAAAAATGGATTAAAGGAAAACAAGCAGGTAGTGTCCCCTTTAGATTTTTCATGTAATTTGATCCTGCTGCATTCTTAAGTTTTTGGGAATGGCATTTCTGTTCACTATTATTTTTACATGGTCAAATTTTTTAATTGGGAAAAAGAATTTAGAGTATCAGTTTCTTTACTGAGTCAGTTCCACATTTCATCTCACTCTGTTTCCTCTTTACCTTTTTTCCCCTTGTAATAAGGGAGAAACTCTAAATGAAAAGGCAATCTTTGAGACCTGAAGGATGGCATTTTTCTCCAAGGGGGAAGCGCAATCTCCCGGTGTTTAGGCCCGTATTTCAGAGCTAATTAGGCATTCTCAAAAATCAGTGTGGAAATATAAGTCCCAAGCATGCTACAGACTATCAGATATTAAGATGGTAAAACCCAACATCTTTACTGTTTTTCTAGATATTATTCAATCTTTTCCCATTAAAGGACAGGAGGCCTTGGGCTTCTGGGATAGAAAGCACAAAATTGGGGCTGAACTTATGAGCTCAGGAACAAAGGAGAGTTAAGCCAAAACTGTAGACAAAAGCCAGTGATTGCCTTCCCCGTAGCCTCAAAAAGGTCACTAGAAATATGCAGAATATTTATGGAGTTTAATATTAGTTCATTTCTTTACTACATCAATTAACAGTGAATATGAAATTAGAATTGTTATTGATGTAGTGAAGACATGACTAATATCAGGCCTAGAAAGATAGTTATTTCCTGAAATGTACCATATAGCCGTTCTCCATTCTGTTTCTGTTAAGCCCCAGTTCCTCTACCATCTAAATCCTGTCTGTCCTGCAAAGCCAATCTCAAATCTAATCGCCTCTCTGATTATTCCAACTTGCATTGTTTTACCTTCTTGAAGTTTCTCCAGTTTTTTTCCTTTTTATTTCAACCTCTCCCACACACACACACCCTGTCTATATTTAAACCAGGACCTCCCAGTCTTTCCTATATCTTTATGCCTTTATCTCCATTAGACCTAGGAAGTGTGATTTATTTCTAGAATATTCTCTAAGTATTTAGCATTTTATTTTACAATTTTTTGGGGGCGGTGCGTGCCATGGCCTGTGGGATCTAGATATCCGACCACTGCATTGCAAGCACAGAGTCTTAACCACTGGACCACCAGAGAATTCCCTTATAATTCATTTTTAATCAACATTACCTGTGTTCACTGTTATGATTGGCCTATGGGACCTACACTTGAAATTAGGAGACCAATTCCTAAAACGTTTGCCACTTACTTTAAGAGGCCAAGATTTTGGCTTCTCTGAAACACAGTTTCCCTATCTGTAAACTGGGCATAACAGCAATTCCTAGTCACATGACTAGGAGTGAGACTGCTTTGTGAATGTCTAAGAATTATTATGCACATATTTTGTATATATTAAAAAGGAATCTTATACATCTATTTGGCATTTGAAAGGCTTAAGGTCATCTTCATTTATCAAACTGAATCTCAAAGTTCAGCCCGTACAGTGTTTTCTAGTTCATTTTTTCTTTCAATAAATATTTGTTGAGCACATATTATGTCCCATAAACTCTTCTAGGTGCCAGAAATATATCAATGAACTAAACAGAAAGGAAGTCACGCACAGATACAATTTATTTTCTAATGTGGGAACAGACACGCACATAACAAAAACAACAACAAAAAAAGAGTGTCAGAAGATAATGAACATTAAACATTTGGGAGGAAAACAAAGCAGAAAAGGAAGATAAAGAATGGTTTTGTTATCTTCCATTTTAAATAACATAATCACAGAATGCTGATCAAGAAGGTGAAATTTTAACAAAGATGAAGAGACGAGGGAGTGGGCCACTGGGGAAGATTCTTCTAGGCAGAAGGAAGCAGGAACAAGAGACCCCGAATGTATATGTGGGGTAAGAAGGAAATACCTGGTGTTAGACAAGGGACAGCAGGTGGCCAATGTGACTGGGACTGAAGTGGCAAAATAGCTGGAGGTGGGAAACGGTGCTGGGAATGGGGCCTTCCAGAATGTGTAGGACCTTATATGACAGTATAATGGCTTTGGTTTCATTCTTATATGTTTCAAATTCTTAGTAGCTGCAGAAAGCTGTAGGTTTTGGGTGATCAGCTGTGACTTTTTTTTTTTTTTTTTTTTTTGCGGTACGCGGGCCTCTCACTGTTGTGGCCTCTCCCGTTGCGGAGCACAGGCTCCGGACGCACAGGCTCAGCGGCCATGGCTCACGGGCCCAGCCGCTCCGCGGCATGTGGGATCTTCCCGGACCAGGGCACGAACCTATGTCCCCTGCATCGGCAGGCGGACTCTCAACCACTGCGCCACCAGGGAAGCCCAGCTGTGACTCATTTTGACCCCTGATCCTGGACTTCAAAAGGACAACGGGCATGGTGCTCTGTGTGGAAGTGTCATTTTACCTCTTTGCTGAAACCTCTCAGAGAGGTCAGAGAGAAGGACTACCAGGCCAAGTCAGGGCATCAGGGACCCCAGAGAAGTACCAGATCCTTCCTTACAGATATAGGAACTCCAGGCCTTTTACTCCCAACAGTTACTTTTTGTTCCAGAATAGTCCTCTTCTCCAAAGCCTCCTGAACTGAGCAAATTCCTGTGGAAGAATCACTGATTTTGAATCTGTTTCCAGTTGGGGCTCACCAGGGACCACACAAACAAGAGCCACTGACAAATAATGTTCTTTCAAACATCAAACCCATACCCACCATTTAATACATGTGTCCACTCCTGAATCTTAACCTTTCTCCAACTTCTTTAGTTTTTTCTGGCCTTATTTCCACCCTTGTCTCAAGCCACAAGAGCGAAATCTCGCATATTTCTTCTCATGGTACATTATCCATGTAACTAGGTAATAATCAAAGGGCCACTCTCACTTTTACGTTCCTAGTTTCTCACTCCTCTTGTGTCCAGTGGTTCCCAATTTCAATCATGCATCAAACTTGCTGGTAGAACTTTGAAAAAATATATTACTGCAGAGCTTTGCCCCTAGAGATTCTGATTCAATTTATCAGAGGAGGGGCCTGGACATCTGGGGTATTTGAAATTCCCCAGCTAATGCTGATGGCTGTGAGGATTGAGAGGCACACTCTTCTGTGCCCACTCTGGGAAGTAGCCCCTAAGATGGCACCCAGTGACCCCTACCTTCTAATACTGGTGCCCTTCCCACATTGCTCCAGCATTATGGTCAACAGGATATGACAGAGGTAATGGTATGTCACTTTCAAGATTCGATAAGAGACTTCCATCTTGATAACTCCCACTCTCTTGGATCACTTGTTCCAGAGGAAGGAAGCCAGCCCTTGTCATGAGTAACCTTATAGAGATATACACATGGTGACGTACTGAGGCCTCCAGCCAACAGCATTATAAACAAGCTTTTTCTTGGACTTTAGAAGCTCCAGTCCCAGTCAAGCCTTTAGAATCTAAAGTTTAGATGACCTGACTGCAGTTTTGTGAGAGATCTTGAATCGGACTACCACCTAAGCTGCTCCCAGGTTCCTGATCCTAAGAAAATCTATGAGGTAATAAATGTTTGCTGTTTTAAGCTGTTCAATTTTGGAACAATGTGTTACTCAACATATTTAGTTGATAATATACCAACTGAAACCTTAGCGATCCTTTCTTTCAAGATCAAATCTTGTTATACCTCTTCCAAGAAACTTTCCCAGATTGCCACATTCTAGAATAATATTACTCCCTCCAAATTCCTACAGCAGTTAATATTAAATAGTTTGATGTAATAATAATAAATATTAATTATATTACATTTTATATATACAATTATATATAAGTAGTGTTATATTAATGCTATAATATATAATTTATATATTTATATAACATATATAGATCTATAATTTATATAGAAGTATAAAATATAATAGTGCCATTTTGCCATTTACTGGTTTATGACATTGCTTATTTTATTCAGTATTGTTCAAACTTCAGTTAGTTATTTGAGTTCCACTTTTATGATTTTTTCTGTATCAGGGTGCAATCTATACTATTGTTTACTTAATATTTAAAAAAATATATATTCTTTAGGGGAATTCCCTGGCAGTCCAGTGGTTAGGACTCTGCACTTTCACTGCTGTGGGCCCAGGTTTGATCCCAGGTTGGGGAACTAAGATCCTGCAAGCAGGGCTGCTCAGCCTAAAAAGAAAAAAAAAAAAAAAATGAAATCAATGTATTTTAAAAGACAACCATAGTGGAAAATTCCTGCCTCTGACCATGAACAGAATACAACTATAAAACAATATGTAAATATGTAAATATATGTATATATTATTCAATTTCAGTTATATGCTATTTGCTGTCTACTACTTTGAGTCTGAAACTTGTTCTTTGTTATAAAGTTGAAAGACTGGGGAAGGGGGCAAGGATTAACAAGTGTTTGCAAGGCCTTAAAGATCTGCTAGCACCAAATTAATGCTTTCCCAGTTACTTAATCAGAAAGATTTAGAGAGAGAAGAAAAGAGAATGATATTTTCACTCTCTGTTTCAACGTTTTAAACACCAAAGTCCACATACTACTTATGATAATTTTCCATGCCCCCAGTAATACTTAGTACAGATCTGAGAAAATACTGGTTAATTAATGTACTATTTAATTGAGCCACTATTATATGTCTAACTCAGGAAATATAAAGTTATATGACCCAGGGAAGCTCACTTTGTGGTGGAACATTTATTAAGTTATACTTATTTTTGTTTCTCATATTATTTAATCATTATTTTGTTGAAAGAAAAAAAATCTATGTAATGTCTTTTTCATAGTAACTTTTATTTGTGCACCTCACCTGGGTCCCAAGAACACACTTGGAAGCAGGGTACATCATCTCATAAAATCCTTCTAAGAAAACTGGGGCCTTATTATTATCTCCATTTTACAGGTAATCAGAAGAATCACAGTGTTAGGCTGCACCCTGTAGGCCTGCAAGTCCTGTAATTGCCCAGCCTTGAGACCAAAAAAAATGCCTGGAGACAGCAACAGAGACATCAATGGTTTATTGAACAGGGGATCTTACACGTCTGAAGCAAAGTTCTAGAGTGACTCCCCACTCCGTACCAACAGCAGACAGGACATGGCAGCAGTCTTCATGGTGGGGGTTGGGTGGGGGGTGTACCAGTGTACCAATTATAGGGGGAACTGATGTCAGGTGGGCTCATCATTAACCGGGGAAACCAGCAGAGGAGGACATCCCTCACCGTCCCTTTGGTTAACAGCCATCAAGGGGGCAGATATTTCCCTTTAATAACCCAGCATGCTGGAGCCGTTCTGTTCTAAGAATCAGAAAAATTTCTGGTTGGAGCAGGGGCAAGCACTTAAGCAGATACTGATAAGCTCTATGATTAAGAGGAAAGGTCAGTCCTGTGAGTAGGGTGAGGTGAAGCAGGGACTGTTCGATCAGGGGATGTACAGAGAGCAAGAGAACAGCCATCTTGTGTGGCCTGATCATACACACAGGCTCACTGAAGTAGTATCCAAGATAACCAGCTAACAAGCATTGGGCAGAACTTCAGTCACAAAAGGTTTTCCAGGGCCTATGTTCCTTCCACCTGTTTAGGCTGCTTTAGAGTAGGTTCTTTATTAATTCAGATTATCAGAATGACCTTCCTTTGGTGCTCTATTTGGTTTTGCTATTTTCAGCATTTTATTCCCGTTCATGTATTTCTCTTGCTTATCTCCAGTACATCTGGAAGTTCTTCATTTCGTTTGCTCTAATATTTTGTCATTGAGGGATTATTGAATGTCAGAGTTTACGTCATGGCTCTTCACTCAAGGATCTGCCCTTAAGCAGTAAACGATATGGCACTTACATCTTGCTTTTGGCATATGGGGAAAAAATCCCAGTAGTTATTGGCTGTCATTTATTAAGTGTGTACTATCTTTGGATATCGTGCATTATCTAATTTATTTTTCCAATCTAATGAGGTAAGTGCTAGTGGTATCTTTGGTCTACAGCTAAAGAGACAGAGGATTGGGATTGTAACATTATCGTAACATATTGGCTGCTTTATTAGTTTGCTAAAGCTGTCATAATAAGGTACCTCAGTCTGAGTGGCTGAAAAAACAGAAATTTGTTTTCTCACTGTTCTGGAGTCTAGAAGTCTGAGATCAAGGTGCCAGCAGGGCTGTTTACTTCTGAGGGCTGTGAGAGAAAGTTGGGTTCTAGGCCTCTCTCCTTAGCTTGTAGACCCCATCTTTCCCCCTCTATCTTCACATGTGTTCCCTCTGTACTTGCCTATGTCCAAATTTCCTCTTCTTAAAAGGACACTAGTCATATTGGAGTAGGACCTAACCACTTTCCAAGGACCTCATTTTAATTTAATTACCTCTTTAAAGACTCTATCCCTAAATATGGTTACATTCTGAGGGTTTAGCGAGGTGGGGGGAGGCAGATAAAATTCTCCCCATAATAGCTGCCTTACTTTAAATAGAACAGCCAATAGAAATCAGGGGTGTATGACTACCTTCCCCGGACTAGGCCTAGTTTTGGTTCTTTGGAATGAGGAGGAAAAAAGAAACTAAGAATAAGGATAGGTTAATGTTTAAATGTCTACTTTAAAAATAACTACATTGTATCTATTGCAAATAATTAAGCAGCATTCAGGTCTCATCCACAGTGATACTTTAGCCTTTTACTTGGGCAAACCTGGATTGCTGACCCTCTGGGAGAATGAGTATAAAGGGTCTTCCCGGGGGGGCTGCTGCTTCAGGGAGAGGCCTCTTCTTGTCTATTTCATTACTGCTTTCAAGGCAGAAATAATCGTCAGATAAGAGATATAACAACAAGTCCATGTCTCATGTGGCGCGATTTCAGGGGGCAGGTTTCTCTCTGCTCCTTGGTGGTACATATTTCCAACAATTGAAATACAGGGTGTCTGCAAGCATTGTGTGAGTATAAGTTGCAATTTTCAAACACTGTCTTCTGGAAAAGTTACAGACAGAGCTTAGTTCGTCTTAATTTCAGTACTATAATCAACAGGCAGACTTTGCTATACATGCTTGTTTCCCACAGGAAAGGCAAAAGTTATTAATTGTATGATGATGATAGGGTAGAGCTATAGGACCCTCCAAAGAGAATTTGACCAGTATTCTCCAAGAAAAAAAAAGAAAAAATTGACATTTTTTTTTTCTTTCCTGTTCTTGGGAACAAGAGGGAGAATCTTTTTTTTTTTTTCAAATAAAGAATGGCATCTTTTTCACTATTAAAACAAATATGAATGAATCATCTCCATTTGTTTTGAAAGAATTTAGTTTGATGATAACAAAAGACCACAAAATCTATCATTTGTATACTGATGGCCACTACCACGAGGCTTATAAACTGATTCTGTCATTGATCCTCTAGCTATTTAGACAAAATACTCCCCTTCTCTGTGCATCAGTTTGTTCATCTAGCAAATAGGTATGGAATGAGAGTGGCCTTAAAGTTCTATTGCAGGCTCTCATCTTCCTACATAGGAAGGACTGAGGTCCGGGACACTGGAGCAGCAGGGCACGGTGCAGATTAATGGTATATATTCTTCTATATTTCTTAACTCCATCAAATTACACCTGAAAAATGATTGAAAGTCATGGTTTGTGGTTTGTAGAGGTCTATGTTCCATGGTGTGGCCACTGTGAAAATTTAACACTAGGCTTGAAGTAAGCAACAACTACAGTCTGATGTAGCCTAAGGAGATAAGCATCCCACCTTAAGAAGTCAGGATGTTGTTCAGGGATTTCCCTCCACCAAGATTTTGGTTCCAACAAAAATATATCAGAGGATTGTCAGGATGGCAGAAGCAGAGAATCCATAGTAGATGTCATTCTGAGTGCTCTGATGAGGTTAGTTGTTCTGATGACTTCAGAAGGATCCCTTCTCAAGCACGAAGTGATGGCTGTAGCTCTGGAAAACAAGGCATAAGCGAAAGTTCAAGGAAAAAAAGATGTGACTGAAGAGATGGTAGCTTTGATAAAAATGTCCTTGACAGTGAGGTGAAGGTGTTTGAATGTTAAGCTCTTTGGTGTAGACACTGCAAAAAAATGGAGTCAGAATGAAATGTCTAAACTTCAAGAGATTTGACTCAAATATAACCTATACTTTTTAAGGTATACCCTATTACCATTTACTGATAAGGTATTGCAATTAATCTCTGTGTGTTTAAATTTTGGGCTTCACAGACACTTCATAAAAGTTATTGATTTCTTCAAATTTATAAACCTGATTTCTTGAACCAACAATACAGTGTTTAGTCTCTTCCTCTAGTCCTGTGACTAGTATTTATTTACATTCAATTTACCATCTCACTTCTTTGATCATGAACAACTAACCCACTATGGCAACTGATGTGCTAACTTGAGCATCGTTAGCAAGAACTTGAGTTATCGCTGGACCAGAGTGTATGCCTGCAGTGACCCATATCAATTTTATACAACTGCATTTTAAAGATTTTAAGGATTGGAAGTCCTAGAGTAATTTATGGGTTGACATTTAAAAAAACATTTTAACAAATACTATACGTTGATCCTATGTCCAGTAATAGTAGACTAGGCAACTCAGATAAACCCTGATGCTTAGAACAACTAGAAAACATCTGATTGAAGGGTCAGGCAGCTAGCAAGAAAATGAATTACAGAGCCAAGAATCAGAAAAAGAAGAAAGCCCAGGGTAC
This sequence comes from Orcinus orca, assembly GCF_937001465.1. NCBI lineage: Eukaryota > Metazoa > Chordata > Mammalia > Artiodactyla > Delphinidae > Orcinus > Orcinus orca. The sequence continues at coordinate 84,352,143 of NC_064568.1, forward strand.
TAGGCAGCTAGAAAATAAGAAAGGAAGAAAATCTCCATATACTATTGTGGAATGATCTTCAGGATATATATTTTAAAGGAAAAAAAAGAAAAACAAACCCAAGGTAGAGAAAATTATGTGTAAGATGTTACTGTTTATCTAGTAGAGAGGTACTGGGACTTCCCTGGTGTTCTAGTGGTAAAGAATCTGCCTTCTAATGCAGAGGAAGCTGGTTCCGTCCCTGGTCAAGGAACTAAAGATCCCACATGCCAAGGGGCAACTAAGCTGGCGCGCCACAACTACTGAGCTCGCACACCTCAACTAGAGAGCCCGCGTGCCGCAAACTACAGAGCCCACGCACTCTGGAACCCGCACCACAACTACAGAGCCCATGCGCCCTGGAGCCTGTGCGCCACAACTAGAGAGAGAAAACCCGCACGCCACAACTAGATAGAAGCCTGCACGCCACAATGAAAGATCCCGCATGCCTCAACGACGATCCCGCATGCCACAACTAAAACCGGAGGCGGCCAAATAAATAAATAAATATAAAATAAATATTAAAAAATATAATAGAGGGGAACTAAGAATACACAAATGCATGCTTATAATTAACAAACAAATAATTGGAAGTTAAATCACAACAATAAAAATTGTTACTTATGAGAGAGGCTATAGGCTAAAAGAGAAAGACCTCTTTGAACATAGCTTGAGTTGACCTTGGAACTATGTAAAAATAGTTTATGTAAGGATAAGGTTAAATTTTAAAAAGCCAAATCCCTAAACATAACAGCAAAATGAAGCAAATGGATCTGTGTATTCAGATAGTAGCATAAGCACACAGGAAATTATTTCCAAATAATTTGAAAAACAGTAAATCAAACAGTTCTAGTGTGACATAATTTATTAAGGCAGCAGTTCTCAAAGTTTTCGACCCATGCACGTTTTAAAAGTATTGAGGATCCAACGAATTTGTGTTTCTGTAGGTTACTACTATTGATATTTACCTTACTAGAAGTTAAAACTGAAAGAATATTTGTTTTATTAATTCATTTAAAAATTACAATAAACCCTTTTCAACATACATATTTTATGAAGATAGCTATATTTTTCAAAATTAAAAAATTAGTAAGAAGATTAGCACTGTTCTATATTTTGCAAGTATCTTTTAAATAAGTTTCAGGATAATTGTGAAAATAATTTTAGCTTCACAGACACATTAAAAGGATCTCAGGGACCCCCAGGGGTCCCCAGACCACATTTTGAGAATCACTGCCTTTAGGACAAAGAGAAAGCTAACATTTTATTTATTTATTTAGTAACCACATTGTTGGTGGTAGTGTTGGGGATGGCTGTGGCAGAAGCTGGTACACAGGACAATTTCAGAATGCCTTGGTTATTAGCGTTTGGATTGATTTCTAACAATGGCAATCATTAAAATGCAATTTGCTCTCCTGAAATTTTATTGAACAAAGCATCAGCGAGTTTCTCAGGGAGCTCTTTTTTGAGACTTGATCCTATAGCATTGCAGGAGGTGGAGTTTCCCCTAATATAAGTACAACAGAACCTTAAGACTGTAAAGCCAGGCACTTTCTGGAGAAGAAGATGCTCATCTCAGTGACATAGGGCACAAAGACTTTGGAAAAGATGAATAGTGAGACACACCAGGTAAACTTCTTATTCAGCTCATCATAGTATTTGTTCCAATTGCTTATTATGGATTCATGGCTTTTACATGCTGAATCTATTCCAGTAAACTACAACTGTTCTGTTTGTTTAGTTTTAATTCTCAAGTTAGCACTACTTACACCGTGGGGATTCTTTCAGGCTTTCTTGCCACTCTCATCTTAACTCTCTTTATTGTTACTCCAAACATGGAAGATCATCCTTGCTTTCAGTGAGCATGGTGTTCTAGACCCATCAGAATTTCCCTTGTCTCAAAACTTGTAATCAGTTCCTCTTCAAGGAATTTAGTTTCTTGAATAGAGGTGGAAATCTCCGTACCAGGGTTTTGCGTCATGCACCTGGCTGCATCAGATGACTTTGAGAACACTATGATGACAGATTAAAAACCCTGTTTTTAAAGGCTAAGTGCCTGTTACTCTTTTCACAGAAAGCGCTTTATCTTGTCCCCAAATAAATTTTTTTTTCAATCAAACTCACTTTTCTTCTTGAGCTGATAGCTTCACTCTTCTCTGCCATATAAAACGTCACCTCACCAAGGTTAATTTACTAGAGTTTGGGCTGCTTATCTAAACAATGTGTTTATAAAACAGTATTATTAAAAATTTTATAAAACATACAATGGACTTTTATCCAGATATATATTTCTAAGATACACATAATACATTAGTAATTTTAATATTTCACTTTGAGCTTTTGGAAAAATTAATATAGTCCACAGCTCATAAACATGAGGATGATCTTACTATGTTTTCTTTTTGCAATGCATTGTCCCAAATGATTCTCCCAGTCATTATCATCTGTACACCAGTTATTTTAAAAGAAAATGAAATTTTAATTTTTCCAACACTTTCCACTTTCTGATTATGCTATTAATTCCATTAAATATAATTATAATATAATAGAAATTAAAACTTAATATATATGTATGCATGTATAAAGTGTATCCTGGCTAATGGAATGGTATAGCTAAAAATCTCAAAGGTTTGGCTCTATACTCTCCATCTCACTGCTGTTCTGTACCAAGAGCCTAAAATAATCAGACACTAGACACTCAATGCTTTTATATTTTTTGTCACCCTCTTGGAGTAAGAGTGTTGGAAAAATTAAAATATAACATATTTTAGTAATGTGTGTATAAATAAAACATATTTTATGTGTATATTATATGTATAAATATATGTACATATACATACATGCACACACTCATATTATGGTGTAATTATTTTAATTGCAGGCAGCACTGAATTTCAATTTCTTAAGATTTTTGGTCAAATACAGCTATTTGGCCAAATACAAATACATTAAAACATACAGAGTTATCTTAATATTTCACTAGTTTATTTTCAAGATATAAGTTTAAAATGTTGGGGAAGAAAGAGTAAATTAAAACGAAGCTACAATCAAATTAATACAATCATTAATATCAATAATTATTTTTTAGGGGCTTCCCTGGTGGCGCAGTGATTATCCACCTGCCAGTGCAGGGCACAGGGGGTCCAGCCCTGGTCCGGGAAGATCCCACACGCTGCGGAGCAACTAATCCCATGCACCACTACTACTGAGCCTGCGCTCTAGAGCCTGCGAGCCACAACTACTGAGCCCGCGTACCACAACTACTGAAGCCCGCGCGCCGAGCCCATGCTCCGCAGAAGAGGCCACCGCAGTGATAGGACGGTGCACCGCAGCAAGGAGTGGCCCCCTCTGGCCGCAACTAGAGAAAGACCACGCACAGCAACAAAGACCCAAAACAGCCAAAAATAAATAAATACAATGAGCATCTGAGGTAGTATTTGTTGGTCTCATTCCACACATGAGGAAAATAAGGCAAAAAATAAAATAAACTTAGCAATATTATGCACATAAAATTTCTTAAAAAAATTATTTTTTAAAAGTCCAGTGTTACATTTATACAATGTCACGTACCAAATTTGAGTGGGATACTTTTATACAGTTCATATTCTCAAAACACTGTTCCACAAGAACCAACTAGTAAAAGACACTGATATATTTGAGCTATATTTTAGGTGCAACTCCAGAGTCACATCACATATACATATTCCTAGTATTAAATGAGGAGTAACTTTATAGTTTTCTTTTCTTTTTTCTTGGACATGTGCAAGGACGTTAGAAATTAAAGCAGACATGATATAAAAAGTCATTTTTTTAAGAATTAAAACATATTTAAAAAAACCCTTAATTTATTAATGGATATTTTTCTTTATTCTAAGCACATGAGGAAATCCTCTGGGAAATATTTTGTCTCTATGCTTTATTATAACCTACATTAAAATTATTCTTTTTAATATGCCTAATATAAAAAGTCAGAAATTTGAAATTATAAATCACCTAGAAAAAATAATAGAATACACTTTGCAAAGATGTAGGTCATACTTATTAATTCTGAATGTAAGCCCTTAAGCAAAGATTCAAAGTAGTTTCTCCATCGTAAGACTTTAGTCCTTAAGAGACTTTTCATGGCTAGTCACTCATTTGTCTTGGCATACTGCAAATTAAACATATTAGGTCACCTATGTATTTTCATATGCAATATGAACAAATGGTAATTTTTGCATCAAGTGGTCACTTTGTAGAATAACATACTTTTTTGGGGAAGCATTTCCATGCTGATTCCCTGTAAAGACTAAAATAGTTTTAAATATGCCATTCATTCCTAAGGGCCTAAAATGAAGAGATGGATTTTGGTTTCCCGAACTGAGGATAGGGAAACAGCCCTTCTCTATTTAAAAAAAATTTATTCCGATTAATAGAGAAACAGTAAATGCAAGTGACATGCAGAAAGAAAGAAAACATGGAGAGGATCCTCACAGTAAAGGCAGGAGTAGGACCTAATCCCTCCCATACAGAGAAATTTCAGAGAAATTAGGGAGTGGAGAAAATGGCAGAGTTCTTCCAACAAAGCCGCGTGGCCCAGAAATCTCCCAATTAGGATAGACTCATGAGGGACACCGTTGGTAAACTTCAAACTGCGCGCGCAGCGTCTGGATTGGCTATCGATAAACGTGGCACCTGGTTGATGTGTGCGATAATTTGAATTGGATTCTCACTTCCATTTGTTTTTCTTCTGCCTTTCTAACTTAATATTTGGCAAACCCAAACCCAGGGAAAGGGAAGAAGAGCCAGCACCTCTCCCCAAAGAAAACATAAGTGAATAAAACGACTGGTACCTTTCTTACTGTGTGCCAAGCAATTCATTAGTCAGGTATGTACACGTTAAAATTAAGGATGGAAGACTTCCCTGGTGACGCAGTGGTTGAGAGTCCGCCTGCCGACGCAGGGGACACGGGTTCGTGCCCCGGTCCGGGAAGATCCCACATGAGGCGGAGCGGCTGACTCCGTGAGCCATGGCCGCTGAGCCTGCGCGTCCGGAGCCTGTGCTCCGCAACGGGAGAGGCCGCAACAGTGAGAGGCCCGCGTACCACTAAATAAATAAATAAAGTTAAGGATGGAGCGCTCAAGCCATTGTTAGCAAAAACTTCTGCCGGGTTCAAACTTAAAGGCGAGCGGATTTTCCTTTGGGACAAAGTGCATTTTGCCTTCTTCACTACGTGTGTGTCTGATAATGAACCTCCCCCTTCTCGACATAAAAACATATAAAAATATCTCGAGTATTGCTGCAGCACAACCTACATTGTAGTGGAAGTAATTTCTAACAAGATGAAAATGAGGAAACGCGAACAGAAGGAAGACCAAATGAAGACAGAAAAGATGACCATCTGCAAACCAAAGAGAAAAGCCTCAGAATAAACCACCCCTGCTGACAGCAAATCTTGGCCCTCTAGCTTCCAGAACTGCGAGAAAATAAATCTGTTTAAAGACCAAAAAAAAAAAAAGGAATCGCGGAACTTGTTATACTTTGAACCAAATAATAAACACCTGCTGCATAAAGTGAGTGCCACTTCTCTTCAGAAGATTGAGTGGCTCTGAAAAGAGCCTTTGGAGTGTGGGCCTAGCCTTACCGCTCGCTCCGCTGCGGCCTGGCTCATTTGGAGCTGGTGTACTTGGTGACGGCCTTGGTGCCCTCGGACACGGCGTGCTTGGCCAGTTCGCCGGGCAGCAGCAAGCGCACGGCCGTCTGGATCTCCCTGGAGGTGATAGTCGAGCGCTTGTTGTAATGCGCCAGGCGCGACGCCTCGCCCGCGATGCGCTCGAAGATGTCGTTAACGAACGAGTTCATGATGCCCATGGCCTTGGACGAGATGCCGGTGTCCGGGTGGACCTGCTTTAGCACCTTGTACACGTACACGGAGTAGCTCTCCTTGCGGCTGCGCTTGCGCTTCTTGCCGTCCTTCTTCTGAGCCTTGGTCACCGCCTTCTTGGAGCCTTTCTTCGGGGCCGGAGCAGACTTGGAGGGTTCAGGCATGGCGCGGAGTTAACTGCCAAGCAGTTCAAAAATAACAGGAAGAACAAAAACCTGGCTGAGCCCTCTTCCTTCACAGCTTCTTAAACAAAGGAGGCAGTGAGTAAAGTCGAGCGTCTGATTGGTGGTGAATCCTGGAAACAGCACGTAACAGTTTTGTCCAATCAAAATAAGTGTATTTCAAAATCCGATTTCATTGGGTTAAATAAAACTAGTTTTAGCCAATGGTACACCTTCATTTTCGCGCCCAGTGAAAACTATAAGTAGAGTAGCTCTCTCTGTATCTATTCGGACCTAACTCATATTGGTGGGTTTCTACTTTCAGTATGTCTGGACGTGGCAAGCAAGGAGGCAAAGCTCGCGCCAAGGCCAAGACTCGCTCCTCGCGGGCCGGGCTCCAGTTCCCCGTGGGCCGAGTGCACCGCTTGCTCCGCAAGGGCAACTACTCCGAGCGGGTCGGGGCCGGCGCTCCGGTGTACCTTGCGGCGGTGCTGGAGTACCTGACGGCCGAGATCCTGGAGCTGGCGGGTAACGCGGCCCGCGACAACAAGAAGACGCGCATCATCCCGCGCCACCTGCAGCTGGCCATCCGCAACGACGAGGAGCTCAACAAGTTGCTGGGTAAAGTCACTATTGCTCAGGGCGGCGTTCTGCCCAACATCCAGGCCGTGCTGCTGCCCAAAAAGACCGAGAGCCACCACAAGGCCAAGGGCAAGTAGAAGTACGTCGTTCTTTGCAACTCAAATCTTTCCAAACCAAAAGGCTCTTTTCAGAGCCACCCACCTTATCAACAAAAGGAGCTGTGCTTTCAAAGTCACATTGTTTTGGAAAGCAAGATGCTGTTGGAAATTAATCCTAGAACAAAGTTTGGCTAAGTCATTTGCATCTAGGTTATTTTCCTTAATAACCTTAAATGCCTTCCAAAACGCAAAACATTTGCTTACATAATTTAGGTTAAACTTATGAGCAAAATTAACATCCCTGTGATTCCTCTACAGGGGCAAGTGTCCATCTATCTGAGATAAAAAAACTTAGCACCATCCGACTTTGGCCTACCTTCCCTTCTAATTCAATTCAGTCTTACTGCGCACCACACACCCTCCTAAATGGGAATGGGGTAGTAATCCAGACAGGTAAACTACTTGTTTAAAAGTAACTTCAGGCAGAGGACACATTTCATAATGGACTGTTTACATCAATGATGGTGAAGTAAAGGCGGTTTGGAACTGCATTAGGAAGAGTGTGTGTTAACAAATAGGAAAGCTCGACATTGTAAATCACTTATCAGGTTCTTATAGTCCTAGTGCTGTCAATGATTTTTGCTTCCCCTTTACCCCACCATCATCCCTCTCACCTTCTCTCAGATCACCAAGTCACCCTAGCTAGAGAGGGCCTTCAATTCCTCTCCACATCAGCTCATGAATACATTTTGAATACATTTTAATGAAAATGAATTTCTTATGAATACATTTTCTTATGAATACATACAATTTCTTATGAATACATTTTAATGAAAATGAATTTCTATGGCATTCCTAGTCCATTAGAATAGGTTTTCTGAGTCTCCTGAAATATTTGTCTTATACACACACACACACACACACACACACACACAGGCCCTCTGCAGTGGAAGCGCCTAGTTCTAACCACTGGACTGCCAGGGAATTCCCAGTATATCCTATATTTAAATCTGAACCTCAATCACATGTAAATAATATTCATTGGAATAAAAGTGACCTCAGCAATCACAAACAGGACGTAAATGTTACCTTTTTTCCCTTTTCTTTTTGGCTTCATTATTTGATGTTGGAAGACCCGAATCCTGATTTCAGTGAATCTAATTATTCAATTTTTCCCTCTTAAAAACTCATCTGCGGGACTTCCCAGGTGGTCCAGTTGTAAAGAATCCGCCTTCCAATTCAGGGGACGCGGGTTCGATCCCTGATCAGGGAAATAAGATCCTACATGCCACATGCTGCTGGACAGCTAAGCCCGTGCTCTGCAACTAGAGAGAGAAAACCGGCACGCCAGAACTAGAGAGAAGCCCGGGCGCCGCAACGAAAGATCCCGAGCACCGCAACTAAGACTCGACGCAGCCAAAAAATAAAAATAAATAAATAAAGAAAAGAAAGTCATCTGCATTACTTGAGTTTGTATATTTTAAACAACTATATCTCAGAAGTAGAACGGTCAAGTAGAGTAAGTGATACAGCTCCAAGGAAGGCCTATGAGTTCTTTCAATTTTTAATAATAAAATATGCTGTTATCATTATTGATATTGATCATGCAATTACTAACACTTGCTTATTGCATCATTCTATTCCCCATGGCAAGAACAACCATATTGTTAAAATAACGCCTTTACAATTATTGATGTGGTTTTGATTGATAAAATCAATGAACCTATAATCAAATAGTTGACAAATGACTATAAATTTTTGTTTTAAATAAAATAAAATATTCAAGTGTGATATGTCATTGCTTATAATTCCACGTGTTAACTGAGTTTTTTAAATTAATGGAGTATTAACCCAATTTCATTGGATAAAGCACTTACTGTTCTTTACTATCTACATAATCAGAAAAAAGGTAAAACTTGTATTTAAAAATGGAGATAACAAAACTTTCAAAAAATCTTGCCAAAATAATTTAGATATTTCTAATTTCAATTAGATCCTGAAGAACTTTTCAGGACTCCATAGTTTATACTGTAAAGTTGTTTTCATAAGAGGTACAGTTCAATTTTAGTAGCACAAGGTTTATGAAAGTATTATTTAAACTTTATTCCTGGAGTTGGTCTTCCCATTAATTTCCCTTTCTGCAGACTCTGGACTACCATGAAAGAACCTAACAGTATCTTCCCATATTAGATTTGTTTTATATTGTCGGGGAACAAGGATTTTCCTCTACCCTTCTAAGGTTCTTTTAGCTGGTCTAATCATCAAATTGACATGAGATAGATTAACAGGAGAAAGTCAAGTTTAATTTCATACATACGGAAACCCCACATACATGAGAAGTTCAAAAACAGAAAGGTAAATATGCCTTCCTGAGCTAAGGAATGGCTTAATGGCTTCCAAGCACAAGAGGATAATTCACATGGACAATAAGAGGAAAATCAAATATTGGGTAATTAGTTTGCCCTGCCATGCAGCTGACTCACTCAGATAAAATTTTTCTCCGGTAATAATTCTCATAGTGGGAAAGACCCCCAATTCAAATCCTTCTAAGTAGTTAAGGGAGGGGCAGAAGTTTATCTTGAGATTGCAGGATCTCAATTGCCTTTACCTCAAAATAATCAATGTGCAAATGTGGCACATTTTGGGGAGCTCATTCTGAACACTTTTGGTATCTTATCCATTAGTGTACAAATTCCTTTAGAGTGGAGACTGGGTTTTATTCATATTTGCATATCCCCAGACCCTATTTCAATGACAAGCTCATAAAATATCGTCCAAAAATTCTGTTAATTCTATAATAATAAAAATCCTTATAAACTAAATAAGTGATATAAATAAAGGCAAAAAAGAAGTTGAAAGTTAAACAAGGATGAGATCACATGGAGGAAAATGTAGGGATTTTCAAATGAATAACTTCAAAGTAGCTAAACTGGAGGAAGGAGCCTAAAGATCAGAGGGGTCCAACGAGCAAAGACCAGTTGTAAAGAGTTACACTGCCTTTTCACTTCATGATATTAATTTATCTGTAAAAAAATTGATCTGCATGACCTTATTAATTTGGTGTACCTCCTACTTCCTTCTCCAGTCTAGCAACAGTCTCACATTTAAATAAATGCTACTGATGTTAATGAATATTAATTGCCTGGTGGAATAATGAAGACACTGAATGATTTTGGGGACCAGTAACTTGGAAGAAGGCAGGGACTCTGGACAAGGGGCAGACACTAAGTACAGAGAATTAGGGAGCCTTCAACAATACGAATCTGTGAGGCTCCCAAACAATGCCTTTCCCCTAAGGTTGTTTTTTGTGGTTTTTATAAATTTCTCCTCTTCCAGACCTTTATCTATGCTTACTATTTCAATTGTTTATACGAAAACATTAGTTTCACTGGTTCTGTGGCTGACACCCTACTGTAATTAAAAAAAAAAAAAAAACAGACTAACAAGAGAAAAACAAAGTGTAATAGTGTGTACGTCTCATGTATACATGGAATAAACAGAGGGGAACTGAGTAAAACTCCCAGAAGTGGCCCGAACCGCCACTTTAAATATCATCTTCAGCTAAAGACAAAAGACATGGCTGTGTGCGTGTGTGGGGGGGGGCTGTTGGAGGTGACCCGGAAGAGCACAGTAAACAAGGGGAGGCCGATTAAATCCGGCACCTTCTCCATTGGTAAGTTTCTTGTGAGTTATCTTTCTCTTCCTGGCACATTGAGTGAGATACCCTTACAAATGGAGATTTCTCATATAAATGTAAATTTCCCTTAAAAAGGGGTAAATTCTATTCTGTTTTTAGAGCTTCTGTATCTGCTTTTTCTCAGAAACAATCCGCTCAAAATAATCCTTATGCTAAAGGATATTTGGGAGTGGCGTATTCTGCTATCCTTCATTAGAAATGTCAGTATAGTATATACCCAAGTAGAGTGAAGAAGTAAATTTTTCTTAAATGGAAAAAAAAATGATTTATTAAAAAAAAAAAACTGGCTGCTAGGGAGTTGGTTAAAACTGTATTAAAGAGCATTCATAAGAATAACAAGCAGACATAAAAAATGTATTTTCTCTTTAAATAAGGGAAATTGGTTAAAATGTAATCAAAGAGGTTCCAAAATGCCATTTGCGGCATTGCATACATTTTCTTTGAAAGACTATGTGCTTTTATCTGTTCACCAAAATATTGATACGAAATTAGCTACCAGCAATGATCTATGTGTGGTGAGATAACGAGTTTTACCCTTTTCCACAATATTTATGTTTTGCGTTCGCATTCAAAAGCAATTGTTAAAGCCTTAAACACGGTAACAAAATAGTTACCACCGTGTGAAACACAGTACAAAGGAACAAAAAAGGCTTTTTTTTTTTTTTTGGTCAAATTCCCCTCCCCCCTCCCGGGGCGGGACTTCCCGCTACCTTTCTTCAGGTTCTCAGTTTGGTCCGCCAACGGACGTATAAAAGCCTGCATCTGGGAGGCCTGGAAGTTAACTTTTGTTAATCTTCCAGGTTTTCGGCATGTCGGGTCGCGGCAAAGGTGGTAAGGGCCTTGGAAAAGGGGGCGCTAAGCGTCATCGCAAAGTTCTGCGCGATAACATCCAGGGCATCACGAAGCCCGCTATTCGCCGTCTGGCCCGGCGTGGTGGTGTGAAGCGCATTTCTGGTCTCATCTACGAGGAGACGCGCGGGGTGCTGAAGGTGTTTCTGGAAAACGTAATCCGGGACGCTGTCACCTACACAGAGCACGCCAAGCGCAAGACTGTTACCGCCATGGACGTGGTCTACGCGCTCAAGCGCCAGGGACGCACTCTCTACGGCTTCGGCGGCTGAGTGTTCGCGCTCTTTGTTCAACAAAAGGTCCTTTTCAGGGCCCCCATCTTTTCATCTGAGGAGCCGTGATGCTGGTTTGTTTTGAGCTTGCTTTTTCACGCTTCACATTCTCTACACCCTTAAGCTCTTAGCTTTGCTCTTTACCCTTAACTGTTTAGAAGCACTACTTACATCCTTTACTGTGAAAGTTTCTTTGCTCGAGCACAGAAAGCTTAGATGGTCATAAGCTGGGAGCAAACGGGCCACCCAAATACATATGACTTGAGAGTTTTACCAGAGTGGCATTTCTCTTTGTAGATGGAGTGCAAGCGATTGTTTAGAAAGGGATGGAAAAGAAGTGCACCTGGCTCCTCACTAATTCGTAGCATATTTAGTATACATAAATGATTCGATCACAATAACCTATTCTAGCTCCATGTGTCCTCTGCTCAAGAAACAAACCCGTGGCTGTTAAATAGGCTTTAACACTCCAGTATGGAAGGCTGATAAAGGACAGGCTCACTGTAAAATCTCAGAATAGTTGGTGAGGGTGGGATGTGATTAAAAGACATTTCAACTAAATTATAAAAGAAACAAGGTCGCATTACAGAAATGTTCTCCACGGTGAAAAAATACAGGCAGCCCTCTAAGCTAGGAGAACTAATTAAAATAAGATCCTTGGTAGAGTTTTTCCTAACAGATTAGGAAATCCAGACCTAATCTCAAAGGAGGCCTTAGTATCTTCCCACAGGTCTTAGAAGCTATAGGAAAAAACCCAAAGCCAAAGGTGAAAGCTTGACTAATGCAGAGACCCAGACTAAAGGACAATTGCCCACATGTACAAAAAATGAGAAAACAATGACCAGATTTACATATTTTATAGCTGAAGTTAAAAATCCTTGCCTCACCAGTAAATCTTCATAATGTCAAGTGCTAAATACTCATCTAGCCAGTCTCCCAACTCAGGAATGTTTCCTCTTTGAAATACAATCAAGGAAGATAACACATCTGTTCCGGAAAGAGGCCTAACTTCCCTTATCACAAGATTCCAAATTGCTAAGCCTACATAATGTTTGAATGGGTTGTACCCATTTAGCTGTATAAAAGAGATTTCTCTCTTTGCTTTGCAATCCCTTTGGCAAATTGCCTGTGATGTGCTTCACGTTCTGGTTTAATGCTTATGCAATAGTAAAACTTTTCTGTTCCTACTCCCTTTTTGGAGAGCTTTTCTGAATTGGGAGATTTTGCTTTTAATTATATTTCCCCAACATTTTCTGAGCGTCTATTACTATTTGTGGCTTTCCACTGATTTCTCGAATAATTTTGACAAAAGTCTCTCAGTTCTTTAAAAAAGAAAGAAAAACCCAACAGTCAAAAAAAATCCCTAAGCATTCTGTGTATAGTTTAAATGCTATCTTATACCCAATATTTTAGTATTTGGCTGTAGAAATCTCTTATTACATTCATACCCTGATTTCTTTTTGATATTACTTTTTCTAAATCCAGACCCCCAAATTTTGAATAATGAAGCCATTAAGGTATTATCTATATATATCTAAGTTATTTTTGTAGTTGTGACCACTAGACCACAGGTAAGGTTTGTTCTCTCATTTATATTTGTAATGAAGCATATACAGTTGTGAGACTTGTTCTCTATATATTGTGCAATATTTGAAAAAAGAGGGCAAATCAAAAGAGGAAACTATACATCCCTAAGTTAACCAGATAAAATGCTATTGATATAAATGTTTAACGGTTATACTTTTTAAGTTGGGTAGACCATAATTATATGCATATAAAAGACAAAAAAAAACTGCCAACAGATTTTGTTCCTAGGTATAAATACCTTCTCATTTGGTGACAATAATAGCAAATACTTTATGACATATATCAAAGGGCACTCGGAGGTATGTCAATGTCCTCACTATTCATAATACATATCTAAATCGGGGATTCTATCCTACTCCATACTGATAACGTTGATTAATATAATACATTGACCAGACGTTTTCTCTTTTATCATCAACAGATAGTTGCTGGTTTTCCATACAGTTATCTCTAAAGGCCCCTGCTACAAAACAGATCTGAAATTGAGTTTTCCAGAAGAAACGTCAAAAGAACTTTAATAAATAACTGTACCTGATACTGTCAGGCTCTACCACAGGTCTGATGTAAGATTTTGCAAGCCGTATTAGAAGCAGGCTGCTTAACCCAAGATCAACAAAGCAATGATTAATCACTTTTCTTTTTTTTTTGGCCACGTGGCATGAGGTAATTTTAGTTCCCCCACCAGGGATCGAACCTGTGTCTCCTTCAGTGGAAGTGCGGAGCCCTAACCACTGGACCGCCAGGGAATTCCCAAGAATTAATCACTTTGGACTGAATGAACTGATCTGATTGTGGCTAAAGGTCCTTTACTAAAACTTTTTATACTTTCAGTTGCTATATTTTTCAAACTGACTCCTCAAATTTTAGAAAAATATTCCATTAAAAGAACTTTTGATAAACAGTAATACTTAACAATGACTTTTGAAAATATAAAATATAGATTGATTGGCCCTGTCTACAAAACAATACAGAAGAGTGATTGGATTTTATACAGAATCCTTTTTCATAGGAATGTGGTTATTAATATAGGCTTAGAACTAACCACTCCTCTTAAACAAGTAAGCCTTCATCCCTTTTTCACAACTATGTCATATTAATAAAAAACAGACCAAGTTAAACAAAAGATAAAAATCTAAATACTCTATTATAAAATACCTATCTAAAGGTCTGAGCATACTTAATCAAATTCTTGGCTTCCTAAATATTATGAAATATGTATTTCTTATACTATTTGCAGAGATTTAATTCTGCTACAGAGAAACAAATGTGATGGATGAAACTCATAAGATGTATTAAGTACTGTATAGATAAGTAGTTAGAAAGTAGAGCACATGTGTGTTAAGTATAAGGAGAAAGGACCAGGAGATCTGCACGATCCTTGAGGCACTAGTTATACCTGATACACCTGGACACTAAATATGCCTGGGATACATGAGGCACTAAATATTCCTGATACACTAAATATATTTGGGATATGGGTTATCCATTCTGGCCCCCAAGCGTCCTTTGCCCAAGATAACACAAATAAAATCCATGGCTATTTGGCAGGCAAATTGGTGAGCAAGCAACAGATGTGGTCAGGGGTAATAATCTCTCTTTGATAGGTACTGGCCAGGGTCTATCTGTGGACCTTCTTGCCCAAACCTGGACTCTGGGCTTCATAACCAAACCATCAGTAAGGAAGTTTGATGCAGCAGAAAGATATCTGAACATTGTGTAACCCATGATTCAGCTACTGTGGCCCATCTCCTTGAAACCTTATTTTAAGTCTTAACTTACCTCAATCTTTCCCCTTGTCTCAGGTTATGTGTTTAAATTAATTTAAAAAATCATGCATCCCCGACATTTTGATTTAATTTGAGTCTTTTTATGCCATGAGAGAGCTTGCCTGGTAGTGTGTTTGGAGGCTACCAGGGCATCAAGGTACCTTCCCACAGGACAGTGGGGAGTCAAATGTGGAAGTAGGAAAAATATTAAGGAAACTGAAGCCAGTAACCTAGGGGAGAGAAGACGGTCCTCAAGCCAGGGTGGTAGCATAGTGGTACAGAGAATTGATGTTTCCATGCATATTTTGAAGGCAAAATCAAGAGGATTTCTAGAAGAATTGAATGGACAAGAATGAAGTAATTATCAACTAAATGGGGGAGTGTTTTAATGAAAGATTGGGAGGGGGGAATACTAAGGATTCTATTTTGGACATGTTAATTTTAAGATGTCAAACATCCATGTGAAGAAAAAATATAGGGAACTGTGGGGAATTCTCTGGCTGTCCAGTGGTTCAGACTCGGTGCTTTCACTGCTGAGGCCTGGGTTCAATCCCTAGTGGGGGAACTAAGGTACTGCAATCCACTCGCCCCCAACCTCCACGCAAAAAAAAAAAAAAAAAAAAGAAAAGAAAAGAAAAAAGAAAAGAAAAAGAGAAAGAAATTGGGTGTATGTCTGTCTGGAGTTTAGGAGAGAAGCCTGGGTTGGCAATATAAAATTGGAAGTCATTAATGTACAGATGGCATTGAAAGTCTGAACTTGGTGAGATCGTCAAGCGAGTGAGTACAGAAAAAGAAGTAGTAAAAACTTAGCCCTGTATCCCCCAACATTAAGGGTCTGGGGAGAAGAGATGAGCTAACAATAGATACAGAGCCTCTGGTAAGAGAGAACCAAGTGAAGAAAGTATATCAAAGAGAAATTGTAGGGTCAATTATGTCAGTGTTTCCAATAGGTCAAAAAAAAATGAAGACTAATAATTGGTCATTGGATGTAGAAAAATGATTGTATATTAGTTTATTTTGTCTTTCCCTAGTAAAAAGAGACTTTTTTTCCCTTGCTGTATCACTAGTGCCAAGTACAATGCCTGAAGCACAGCAGTCATTCAGTAATATTAATGAATAAATGAATTAATTAACTAACATTCCTGATGCTATCGACTGAGAGCTTTCCTGTATACTCACTAGGTTAGAGTCCTGAACAAGCAATGAAACTGTGTTAAGTAATACATGCTGATTCTCAGGGTATTTAGTCACGACACTTTTTTCTATTTGTTAAGGTTTTAGTGTAGACTATGTTGTGTTTTTTGTTTTTTGTTTTGTCTGCATTGGGTCTTTGTCGCTGCGCGTGGGGTTTCTTCAGTTGTGGCAAGCAGGGGAGCGGGGGCTACTCTCTGTTGCAGTAAGTGGGCCTCCCATTGCGGCGCCTCCTGTTGTGGAGTATGGGTTCCAGGAGCATGGGCCTCAGTAGTTGCAGCATGCGGGTTCAGCAGTTGCAGCACGTGGGCCCTAAAGCGTGTGGGCTTCAGTAGTTGTGGTGCACGGGCTCAGCGGTTGTGGCTCTCGGGCTCCAGAGTGCAGGGTCAGCAGCTGTGGCACACGGCCTTAGCCGCTCTGCAGTATGTGGGATCCTCCCCGACCAGGGATGGAACGCATGTCCCCTGCATTGGCAGGCAGATCACCAACTACTGTGCCACCAGGGAACTCCTACGGTTTCTTTTTTAAGGGTAATTTTCCCAGTACAGCTGGAAAGGAAAGCCAAGAAGTTGTCCTTGGTTTCTGATGTCTCGATTCTATAACCGCTGAACCTAGCAGATGTTTATAGCAAGAGCTTTTTATGCAACAAACTTTAATCCATTAACCACAGATAAAATAAACCCATGAATTTTGAACTAAATCCTCTCTTGGGAGAAAGGTAAGGACTTGAACTCCTGGACAGGCCCTCTCATTGCAACAAAGGATGATTGATCCTTTGTCCATTAATTTGGGTCTGAGCTTTGGGTCTGAGAGTTCCACAGCCTTTGAGAACATTCTCTTAAAGTTGAAATTGATGAAAAGATGGTATTAAAACACCGAGATTTCCCCTTAGATTTGAAAAGGCCCGTGGGACCAGTAGAAGTGGGAAGTGCTAATGAGTTGTATTTGAGGTGACCCAATCCTACAGATTCTGATTAACTGGTCTAGGGAAAGACCAGTTATTATTTAAACAAACAACTTTTTCATAGTAATTCTTATGTGCCTTCACATAAGAGACAGATCTTTTGTCCACAGGATGTCTGGGTTTCTCTTTGGAAGTTAAATTCTATGGCTATTCAGAAAAAATGAGATGAGGTTGATAGAAAGTGAGAAAGAGAAAGACAAAAATCACAGCAAACCTACCCAGTTATGCTGTGACCATCCTCAGAAGGCTAAGGAAGGCTCCTCCTGCCTTTTATTTACCACCCAGAATGTGAGTACAAACGAACAGGTGTGACACTTAGGAATAATCAAGATAATATCTCCAAGTGCAAAAACTGGTTCAAAAAACATATTGATTTTAGGGTATTTCCCATGGCCCCATAACAGACCAGAGAATCTCATCTGGAATGTGGTTGTGATGCAATTAGGGATGAGGCATAGATGAGTGATAACTGCTTCACTTTGCACTTACTATTTGTCAGGCACTGGTACTTAAGCACTTTTCATTTATCAACTCATGAATCCTCAAAACAATCCTTTGAGCGAGGTATCAATATCATTATCACACAGTCGTATAAATGGAGAAACTAAGGCCCAGAAAAGATGTGTAACTTAACCCGTTCTCACCACAAGAGAATGGTGGTATAGGTTTAATCCCAAGCCATCTGCTTCTAATGATTATGCTTAAACGTTTCACCATCTTGCATCCCTTTGGTAGTAAAGTCACAAAACAGGATTTACTTCTCCTAAAATATTTATTTTTATCTTTTACATCCTAAACAGAGAGATTATTTTTTATGTCCAAAATATATGTGGGTCTGCTTAGCGGTGCCAAGTCGGACGATTTTTCACAAGTAGAAAACAAGTACATTTTTCATTAACATGCTTACATTAATGACAAAAAAATTAAGAAAAATATGTCTAAAGAAAACATATGTGCTCTCCATACGTGGACCAGGAATTTTGTACTTTTGCTTTATCTGAATCCATTACTATAACTGTCCCTCCCCAGTTCTTGTCACCAGTGACATTCACCACTTCACCAAATACATAAATTAAGACTTAATGAGCGCTAATTATGAGCCTCGCCTTTTAAAATCAACCAAAAAACCCTTTACTCACTGGACTCTATGAGTGGACTAATTTAAGTTTAAAATATTCTCCCTATCCTTTGTGGTAAATAAGTGATCCAGACCAGTAATAGGCTACTGACTATCCCTCCAGGGACATAGAACATGCCTGCGAGCTTGATTTGACAAGATTATTACCTTTAGAGAGGCAGAGATGTCACTAACCTTAAAGACGAATTCTTTTTCTATAAAACTTTCCCACTTTGGGATCTGAATACACTTTTTCCAAGTAACACTGCCAGACTCCAGATTGTGTGTGACTTTGCCAGTGGTACAGTGTATTAACTGATACAAAGTTACCCCACTTTTAATAGGTGGTTCAACTATAAAAATTACTTTGTAAAAGAAAAAGTTACGTAGTAGCGAACGTAGGCATCTGCAAGGACTTTCCCCACTACCTCCTTTAGCAAATTACACAACTAAAGATTCCATACCAACTCAGCGTGAATATATCTTTAGGTAAAGAATTGACTGGTTAGCGATCCTAACGATCCCTGCTGTACCTAGGCGGGATTGGGAACACACGCGTCCCACAATAAGCACAAAACAACTTCGCAGGCTAAAGTACAATAATTAAACACTCTTCTTAACATCTCCAAGCAATGAAAAAATTAGAGAATCACAGCTCCTTACAAGCGAAAAGTAGGAAGCCCTGAAAAGGACCTTTGGTTAACAGAACAGACACAAAGCTGAACACTCTAGCCGCCAAAGCCATAAAGGGTGCGTCCCTGGCGCTTGAGCGCGTAGACCACGTCCATGGCGGTGACGGTCTTGCGCTTGGCGTGCTCGGTGTAAGTGACAGCGTCCCGAATCACGTTCTCCAGAAACACCTTCAGCACCCCGCGAGTCTCCTCGTAGATGAGACCAGAAATGCGCTTCACACCTCCACGCCGGGCCAGACGGCGAATAGCGGGCTTAGTGATGCCCTGAATATTATCGCGCAGCACCTTGCGGTGGCGCTTGGCGCCCCCCTTTCCGAGACCCTTCCCGCCCTTCCCACGACCCGACATAACCAACACTTAACTGAAGCTCAACAAAACTGCTTTCTACGGCTCGCGGATGCAAGCTTTTATACGTCCGGTAGCGGACCGAACTGAGAACCTGAAGGCGGGAAGTCCCTCCCTAAGCGGGGGAGGGGAATTTGACAAAAAAAAAGAAAAAGAGGCCTTCTCTGTTCCTTTGTACTGTTTCACGCTGTGGTAACTTATTTTGTTACCATGTTTTAAGGCTTTAACAATTGCTTTTGAATGCGCACGCAAAACATTAGTGTTGTGAAAAAGGGCAAAACTCGTTATCTCACCACACAGAGATCACTGCTGGTAGTTAATTTGGTATTTTGTTGAATAGATAAAAGCACATATTCTTTCAAAGAAAATGTATGCAATGCTGCATATGCCCTTTTAAAACCTCTTTACACTGGTGTATTTAACTCAATTTCCCTTGAGTTTTTAATAACAAGTTATTAATGTCTGCTTATTATTCCTTCCCATTAATTCTCCATAGCACAGTTTTAAACAATTCCCTAGCAATTCCTTAATCAGCCAGATTTTTAAAATAATTCTTTTCTCCACCAATGAAATGCCTTTAACATCATACTTGGAGCTATTACTAAAATTCTATTCTGTTCTATATACTATGGTTTCCCAAATCTATTTGTTACATTCAGAATTAATTTGGGGATAGATGATTTCTTTTTTGTCTGGTTGATCAAGTGGTCAGCAAGCAAGATTTATGGATTTATTTGCCAGTGATAAAGTACCCTCTTTAATTTCTGTAATGTACTGGGGACACTAGTTCTTCCTATTGTGTTTCCATTAAAATGTTTTAAACATTGTAACTTGTTTCAAGAAAAAAGAAAACGCCTTTGGGTTTTTCAGAGGCACCAGGCTTTCCTACCAACATAGGAAAGGTATAATTTCAAAGAGAACTGAAGACGTGAAGGAAAAATTTTTAAATTTCCAACTCTTTTCTCTTACAAGAGAAAGGACTCAGGTTTATTTTTCAAACTGCTCTTGTTTACTCCATGACTAAAAGCCATCTAATCCCTTTAGCAATGCTTATCATTTTACAGTTACGTATGGGAGGTGGTGGAGCAAGGTGGGGTACATTGAAAGGAGAGGGAACTAGGTGAGAAACTAGAAAATGAAACAATATACATTATGCTGTCTCGTAACTCTTAAGTCATCAAGTCCTGTCAGCACTCGATCTTAAAATTACCCCAGCTTCCAACTATTAAGGTTGAGATTTTAATAATGCATAAGGTTGTGGGCCCGTTGCAGCTTAGGGAGGAAGCACTCAGACACACTGGCTGCGAATTCAGCCTCCTTGTCAACTAATACCTTCGACTTCTGAATCCTCCAGGAGTAAGTAATTCCTTACTTCAATTTCATAGGCAGTAAGTAGCTAAGTAGCTTATTGGATAGGACCCAGAAACTAGGTAGCTTATCGGGATAGGATCCAGAGATAAGATTAAAGAAAACCCCAGGAGTTATTGCGATGCTCTGGCTACTTGCAGTGCAATGAGTTATCTTCAAATACTTCTGCAAACTAAAGGATACATGCATTAGTAGTTCTTCACTAAGTACACGAAATCTACTTATAATAGTGAAAGGTAACTCTAACGAACATGCAAAAATGCATGAGAATCAAGGCTCCCCAAAAAACGTACAAACTTTTACTCTAAAGCTATACTTACACATTCAAGAAAACATGAAACATTTCAAAACAGACCTAACAACGGACAAGCTCTTTTTCGGAAAGTGTAGGTGGCTCTGAAAAGAGCCATTGGGTGTGAGAAAGTCTGATCAATCGCTCTGCAATCAGTGACTCACTTGGAGCTGGTGTACTTGGTGACAGCCTTGGTGCCCTCAGACACGGCGTGCTTGGCCAGCTCTCCGGGCAGCAGCAGGCGCACGGCCGTCTGGATCTCCCTGGAGGTGATGGTCGAGCGCTTGTTGTAATGCGCCAAGCGCGACGCCTCGCCCGCGATGCGCTCGAAAATGTCGTTAACGAACGAATTCATGATGCCCATGGCTTTAGACGAGATACCGGTGTCCGGGTGGACCTGCTTCAGCACCTTGTACACGTACACCGAGTAACTTTCCTTGCGGCTGCGCTTGCGCTTCTTACCATCTTTTTTCTGGGCCTTGGTCACCGCCTTCTTGGAACCCTTCTTCGGGGCAGGAGTGGACTTGGCAAACTCAGGCATGGCGAAAAACTGCGGTACAACGGATAAACGAAGATCAGGACACCAACAGGTACCTCTTTAACAACAAGGCTTTATGCAAATGAGGTGCAGTAAAGGTTTCTAGTGATTGGTGATTCTTCTCCAGTGAAGTCATAGCTCAGTTTTGCCCAATCAAGGTAAGCATCCTGCATAGTCGCGTTTCCATTGGTCTAAGTGAAAGTAAAATGTTAGCCAATCGTATAGCTTCCTTTTCGCGCCCAGCAGGGGCTATAAAAGGTGCGCTCTGAAGGTTTTGCGTCACTTATCTTTGGAAGCGTCGGTTGGTGTCGAGTTATGTCTGGGCGAGGCAAACAAGGCGGCAAGGCTCGCGCCAAGGCTAAGACCCGGTCTTCGCGGGCTGGGCTTCAGTTCCCCGTGGGCCGAGTGCACCGTCTGCTCCGCAAAGGCAATTACGCTGAGCGGGTCGGGGCTGGCGCTCCGGTGTACTTGGCGGCGGTGCTGGAGTACCTGACGGCCGAGATCCTGGAGCTGGCGGGCAACGCGGCCCGCGACAACAAGAAGACGCGTATCATCCCGCGTCACCTACAGCTGGCCATCCGCAACGACGAGGAGCTTAACAAGCTATTGGGTAAAGTCACTATCGCGCAGGGCGGCGTACTGCCTAACATCCAGGCCGTGCTGCTGCCCAAGAAGACCGAGAGCCACCACAAGGCCAAGTAGGGACCAAGTTTGGAAGCAACAAAAGGCTCTTTTCAGAGCCACTTCTATCATCATAAAAAAGGTGACACGACTTGGTACATTTTTAATTTGTTCTGTGAAGTACAGTACTGATACTCTCTAGTTAGGCTTCAGTCCTAGGATATCCTCATCTTTCTTGTTCATATTTCACAGTTGTTAATTTAGAAGTCCACAAAATTGACATTTGTGTTAGACTAATTTCAAAATCACTGAAGCTACAAGGTTATTGGCTCATATCTATATAGGTCCATATGTGGGAGTTAGGCAAGTGGCATAAGTGAGTTTTTATGAAGCCAAAGCATCTGTTAGAGGGGCCCTGAGGTGGTTTTTTTGTGAATGATACACAAACTCATTTGGGGTGTCAGAAAGATAGTAAATCCTGCATCTTAAAATTTGCTTTTAAAGAGTTGTTTTAAAACAAGATACGCAGTCGTTACTTAGGCTTATTTTCAACAAATATCACACACTTGGATACCAGGCATTAAGGATACAATGTTAATGAGACGCCGCCGGTCCTAAAGAAAATCTAATGGGGAGAAACAAAAAGAACAATGTAGCAAGATAAGTAAGCTCAGAATATAAGGGGAGCATAGAGGAATAAGATCTGTGAGAGGTAACACTTGGTCTGGGGATTAAAGGAAGTCGGGAAATAGAGGAAAGTGTAGGGATTCCAGCAGAAAATGAGCGTCACCAAATTCATGGCTTGTGGTGTGTGCAGGCAAATGACAAAAAGTTCGATACTGGCAAATAAGGCAGAGTGGTCGCAAGAGAGGAAGAGCCAGAGGGATTTCTAGGCCAGCCCTTTGGTTTCAATGCTTTATATATACTAATGACTTCCAAATCTTATGTCCATCCCAGACTTACCTCAAGTTCAGACATACACATACATCTACTTTCTGATATTCTTGTAGATCTCCGGTGAATTCAAAATGTATATCCCAGACTGAACATCATCACTACTTTCCCAGTGAATCTTATCTTAGTACTTGGCATCACCATCTACCCATTAGCATGAGCCAAAATGGTCTGGCGTCTTGAGTATTCATTTTTGTGAGCCATTACTATAGCAAAAATCCAAGTTCCTTGTATGGAATGATGAAATTATGTTGAAATTCCAGAAAAGCTTAGGTAGAAGGATAACACTACCGGAGTTCAGCACTTAGTTTAGAGACATGGAATATTTGTATCCACATAATTAGAAATGTACACATAACTAGGACTGCTCATTTCCCCTGAATAAATCTTCAAATAATGAGGACTGAAAGATTACTTGGGGAAGCAATATACTGACTGCATATATTCAGGGGAGGGTGCCCTACCCAGCCAGCAGAAAGGGCCATCTCTGTTGTGGGCCCCTCTTGACTTAATATCTCAGTTCCCCAAGCTAGAAGGCCCTGTTTACACACTCAAGAATACCAATCTGATTAGAAATTGGCCTTAAATGTGCCCGGGGAGGGGGTGGGGGACGACTGCTTCCCATGAAATCTTTTTTCCCATAGGAAGGCTGATTCCTGGGAGGGGACACTCAATTATTTTTTGCTTAAGGTGTTAATCCAAGTAGAAAGCATTAGATCATTTTAACTTGGTAAAATATTAGCATTACCCTAAATCCCATGTGGAAATCATAGGTCCTACATTTCACAAGCCCCGACCTCAGAAAAGGAATGGGCATGATTACATCTGACAGTCTAATCGTAGCAGTAGTGTTTTCTAACTAAAAGAGAAATTAGGAATGTAAGAAAGATCTAACCACTTATTTTACTACATTGGGCGACGGAAATAACACATACACCTGGTACTTAGAAAATCACAATGTATAAAGTTCACCTGTCTCCCACAAGCAACGCTAGTAGCAGTAATTAGTAGGGAAACAGTCCTTTTTCAGTGTGCATGTAGGTGGCTCTGAAAAGAGCCTTTTGGGGTGGATGGGAGACCTTCAGGCTCACGCCCTCTCCCCGCGGATGCGGCGGGCAAGCTGGATGTCCTTAGGCATGATGGTGACGCGCTTGGCGTGGATGGCACACAGGTTGGTGTCCTCGAAGAGCCCCACCAGATAGGCCTCGCACGCCTCCTGCAGCGCCATCACGGCAGAACTCTGGAAGCGCAAGTCGGTCTTGAAGTCCTGCGCGATCTCGCGCACCAGGCGCTGGAACGGCAGCTTGCGGATCAGCAGCTCCGTGGACTTCTGGTAGCGGCGGATCTCGCGCAGGGCCACCGTGCCGGGCCGGTAGCGGTGCGGCTTCTTCACGCCGCCCGTGGCCGGCGCGCTCTTGCGGGCCGCCTTGGTGGCCAGCTGCTTACGTGGCGCCTTGCCGCCGGTGGACTTCCGAGCTGTCTGCTTAGTGCGAGCCATGACTAGATGGTTCAGCTAGCATAAAGGCGCGCCCTAGCCACCTATTTATAGCGAGAGTCACAAGCTGATTGGACAAAAGGAGACCAGGACTATCCAACCGGTAACCGGACTGGTTAGGACTCGAAAATTTTATTTGTTGTTCCCCCAATCCTCCGACAGTGTCAGTTATCTGTGACCTCAATTTTTTTTCATTTTTCCTGTAAAGTTGTTTGCTCTGTAACAGCAATTTCCAGTAGAAATAAATACAAGCTACATAAGAAACAAACTTTTCTAGCAACATTAGAACAAAATAAAAACAGAAGAAATTATTTTTAATAGTATTCTGTTTAATAGTATTCTGTTTAACCCCATATATCTAAAATATTCATTTCAACATGTAATCAATATAATTGTTAGATATTTCACATTAATTTTTTTTATTTTGCAGTTTGAAATCCAGTGTGTATATTACATGTCTACTGCTTTGTTCAAACGAGCCACATATCCAGTGATCAGTGGCCACAATTGGTTAATAGTAGCACTGTACCATCACCCCTCAGCTTTCCTTCAAACACGAATTTTAAGAACTTAAAATTTTTTTTCAGTAAGTACAATCTGATTTGCATGTGAGGAATTAAAGGGTTAATAACTTCATAGGGAAACTCATCCTTACATGAACTTCTTTTCATTGTTAGTTAATATAAAACAATTCCATTGCAGTACAATTTATTTTTCTATTTTAGGAATGTAATTCCTTTGTTTTTAAAGAATCTAATTCCCCACCAGTAACCTATGTTTACCGCAAGCTACACACCCCTTGGGTTTGCATCTATATCCAATAGTTCCTTAGCAACTGGCAGAACCTTAGGAGAGCCTCCTTGCCTGGCATCTGATACATCTGATCCTCCCCCTCCCCCCAGGGCCTAGAAATTACCAAGGCAAGCTTTTTTTTTTTTTTAAGGAAAAAATGATCTAATCCCATCAGTACAAGGTCTTTTAACAATAAAAAGACTAAGAAAACGGCATTTTAAACTAGAACTTAGCATTTTTATCCTGAAACGAATGATCATCGACTTATATAGACATCTGTTTGTATGGATGGGTGCGAGGGAGCTTGGAAAATACTTGAGAACCCAATAATAAACAATGAGTATAATTGCCAGGCACCTCAGCTAACTTTTCCAATAAGAAGCCTGAGTATTTAAATATTCCTTAATCAGCAATGGAAAAGGTAATGTACACTGATGTGAAATTAGGTCTTTCTCAGATATCTTACGGCTCCAAAAATGGCCTTTGACCTAAGATACAGGTTTGGTTTGATCCCTGAACATTCAGGATGTCTAGAACCCAGAAAACAAAGATGTCTTAAAACTGCCACAAAAAGGCACATTGACCTTCCACCAGAAGTTTGTGCTTTCCAGAGGTTCATGATGGGTAGAGGTGAAGGTGACAATACTTAAGAATGACTCATTCCACATAACCCCTCAAATCTGCCAATGGTGTTCAATCAAAGTTTATAGGTTATTTCACACACTTTAACATGGAGTGGAAATCACTTCCTAACACAAGTTTTGAGGTTGGTATAATTCACCTATAATGGTCCTAAGTATTATCTAGAGTATAAGCTTTATAAACCTAGTGCTCAGTTCTTCCCAGAAAACTGTAGGTGGCTCTGAAAAGAGCCTTTGGTTTGATTGAGAAACTTGAGCTGCATTAAACTAATCCAGACTTCTATTTGCCTTTGGCCTTGTGGTGGCTCTCGGTCTTCTTGGGCAGCAGCACGGCCTGGATGTTGGGCAGGACCCCACCCTGCGCGATGGTGACTTTACCCAGCAGCTTATTGAGCTCCTCGTCGTTGCGGATAGCCAGCTGCAGGTGGCGCGGGATGATGCGCGTCTTCTTGTTGTCGCGGGCCGCGTTGCCCGCCAGCTCCAGGATCTCGGCCGTCAGGTACTCCAGCACCGCCGCAAGGTACACCGGCGCGCCGGCCCCGACCCGCTCGGCGTAGTTGCCCTTACGGAGCAGGCGGTGCACTCGGCCCACGGGAAACTGGAGCCCGGCCCGCGATGAGCGAGTCTTAGCCTTGGCGCGAGCCTTGCCCCCTTGTTTGCCTCGCCCGGACATGGCTCGGGATCAACAACCGCTATCAAAGATAAGAAGCAAAAAACTTAAAAACGCATATTTTATAGGCCCTGCTAGGCGCGAAAAGGAAGCGGTACGATTGGCTAACATTTTACTTTCATTTAGGCCAATGGAAACGCCGCTATGCAGGATGCCTACCTTGACTGGGCAAAAAAAAAAAAAAAAATTGAGCTATGACGTCACTGGAGAAAAATCACCAATCACCAGCCACCTTTATCCCACCTCATTTGCATAAACCCTTGTTGTTAAAGAAGCGCCTTTTACTTTCCTGGTCCTTTGTTTCATTTCGATCGCAGTACTTTAGCATGCCTTAGCCTGCGAAGTCCACTCCTGCCCCGAAGAAGGGCTCCAAGAAGGCGGTGACTAAGGCACAGAAGGATGGCAAGAAGCGCAAACGCAGCCGCAAGGACAGCTACTCCGTGTACGTGTACAAGGTGCTGAAGCAGGTCCATCCGGACAATGGTATCTCGTCCAAGGACATGGGCATCATGAATTCGTTCGTTAACGACATCTTCGAGCGCATCGCGGGCGAGGCGTCGCGCCTGGTGCATTGCGCTCGACCATTACATCCAGGGAGATCCAGACGGCCGTTCGCCTGCTGCTGCCTGGAGAGCTGGCCAAGCATGCAGTGTCTGAGGGTACCAAGGCTGTCACCAAGTATACCAGCTCCAAGTAAATGTGTTTATAGGCGTTACCAAACCCAAAGGCTCTTTTCAGAGCTACTTAACACTTCTCAAGAAAGAGCTGGGGCGCCTTGCCTGTCATTTCCTTGCGGGGGGTGGGGGAAGGTGGCGGGGAGAGAGAAGGAGGAGGTGTCTTTGCTGGATTGGGGTAATATTTGAAGAGGTGACGTTTAACCCAGATTTGGTGTTAATCTGACAAATGTTCAGACAAGGAAGTGCATTTTGGCGAGCACTTCTGGTGTCAACACTATGTTCTTTGATTCATCTAGCCCGTCTCCCCAGGTTTTGACTGGACAGACAATACCTGAAAACCTCGAGAACAACAATGACAACGCCAGGGAAATCCAGGAAGTCACTGGACTAGTTCCCTTTAGATACAAGTTTAATTTCACAGTTAGGAAGCCCCAGGTTAAAATGTTTGCAGTTTAGCACATTCTATAAGTGCGCCTGGGAGCCTGTAAGCATTGTGAATGGAAGCCATTTTTACGTGTACAGGAACTCCACACCCATTTTTACGTGTACAGGAACTCCACACCCATTCACTCCACAGCCCTTTTTCTCGTATCACTTTGCAGCAGACCACGATGCCGTACACTAGTGCAGGAACTAAGGAACAAAACTTCAGCTGCAATACGTGATCTGAACAGATAACTCCTTAAAAGAAAAGATAGGTACCCCTGAAAAGAGCTTTTACAATTGAAAACAGCAATACAAGATACAATGCAATCAGCCGCCAAAGCCATAGTGGGTGTGTCCCTGGAGCTTGAGAGAACAGAGTCTACAGCAGTGACCGTCTTGCGCTTGGCACGCTGGGTGTAGGTTATGGCGTCATGGTCACATTTCATAGTAAGACCTTCAGCACCCCGCGTGTCTCTGTAGATGAGACCGGAGATGCACTTAACTCCACCGCGGCAGGCCAGGCGCCGGATGGCGGGCCTGGTGATACCCTGGATGTTGGCACACAGGACCTTACCGTGGCTCTTGGCACCACCATTAACCCTAGCCCCTCCCCGCCTTGCCGTGGCCTTGCCATGTTGAGAGTGCAGATAAATCGAAACTCTAAAGACAACAGTGGAAAAAAGGTGTACTCAAGGCGGGGGGGGGCGGGGGGGACAGCCGTTTATTTGAATTCTTCGGACCAAATTAAAAACTAGAGAAACTCGAGAGGGAAAGACTCGCATTTCTCGTTCCTCCCCCTTCCTTGTTCCAAACAAAGGCGGAACTCCCGAAGTAGCTGAGTTCATCTTGGATAAGGTGAGGCCTAAGGTGCGGTGCCCTTGGAGGGAAGAAAAGGTGCTGTGGACTCAGAGATGTATTTTAGGCACGAAAAAGAGATTAACCAGAGAATGCGGAATGTGCTGGATGGCCTAGGGGCAGGGATGGATGGAGGCTCTTTTTAATTGTGCCCGTTTTAAGCACTTTGAATTTTGAATCATATGTACACATTGTCCATAAATAAACAAACAAAACACAGGTAAGATAATAAATGCTTCAGTAGAGATGTGCATGGAAAGCCCAAAGAGCCCAGAATAAATAATATTACCAATAAAGGAGGGTGGTGTACAAAACAGCATTCTGGATACTTGAAGTAAGAAAGTGGATATCACATTCAAGGCATTGGAAATGGTTAGTGGGACTAAAGTCTACAGGAGTGGGCTTCTCAAAACGATGACAGGATTTCAGTATAAAACCACTAGGTATGAACCATGAAACGTTTATCAAATAAGATTCTGAAGTATTCACGATTCAAGATGCCAGTTTAGTGTTGTATGGTTATTTAACTGAAGCAGACTCTGACATTACTTGTTAAATTAATCTGGCAGTCATACGAGGTTCTTTGTTCCCCTGAGCATGAAGGAGAAAAAGAAAGTACCATTGTTCCGTTTTGGAACTAGTAGTCCTCTTTTTAACAAGCTAAAAAGAAATGTCAAATACAACATTGTTACCTTTGCAGCCAGCCAGGGGATCAGAATTGCAAACTGCATAGATCTATATCTAAGGAATATGCAACAATGTCTAATGTTTGGTCTTCCTAGGAGATCTCTTACAAATCAAATGAGACTCCCACATTTTTATTAACTGAGAACAGACAACTCGGTGGTAGTTTTGAACACCGGCAGAGAATTCCATCTTAGACAGGAGAAGGAGAATCTGACAACTCTTTAGATCACATTCTTTTGACTACTTTTATGAAGGAGGATTGGAACTGTAATTTCAGGGTAGAGGAACATCTTACTTTTTTGAGAATCATTAATTATAGACTTTCATTTTTAAGGTTAGGTTCTGAAATTTAAGTAGTTAATATTATAAGAAAGAGCAGGCCTGAGTTCATATTTTACATGAAAAACAGAAAAAAGACTGCAGAGGATTTTATCCTTCAAAAGGGCTTTATCTTCCACCATCCAGGAAGTCCTCTCTACTGTACAGATTGGCTTATTGTCAATAATAAGGGTATTCTTTGTTTTTTGTTATTTTCATATGTTTAGTAGGTACATTCCTCACCTTCGTTCATGCAAGTTTTTTAATAAATTTGTTTTCTATAACCTCATATTCTTCTATGAGAACCTACTATTTAGTCTGTCTCAGCAGGTTTATAAGACAGAAGTTGTAACAGAGATGCGAGAATCCATAGAGCGTAAGGAGGGCCTGCTTTCCTTTCCAGTGTTTCTATGAGCCGTAGTTGTTATAAACTGGAAGTAACAATGGAATGCTTCAAGCTGGGACTTTATTAGGATTCTTACATCTGAGGAATATATTCACGATAACAAAACTCACAAGAGATGCTCATCAAACTAGAATTCACTATATTAGTTGTAATGAGAAGTATGCCTGGCCTGACTGACCAATTTATTGGTCACAAATTGCTTTAGTAAGTCAAGAAAGTAAATGAAGTAGCCTGATTCCTAAGGAACATCTTCATAAATCTTTAACAGTACTATAACTTCTCTCTCTTTATTCTTGGTATAATTGTATCTTAAACAGTCACACTTGCAATCTAGCATGAATTGATTGTCTCCCTGGAGGATTTTGAGGTAGAGGTCACCAACAATCCTCACACCTCACCTTTCCTTTGCTCAGATCCTAGCATTCCATCTCAACTCCCGTGCACATATCTGTCATTAAATTGTTGGAGTTTCACTTTTATATCATTTTACATTTGACTGCATGATTTCTTAATATCTGAGAAACATTAGAGATTTGGAAGTGCTTTCAAAGAACCTCATCCATCTATTCCTGCTCCTGTTATGACCAGGTTCTATTTCTGTACCCTTTCTTCAACTTCTGGGAAAGAACCCCACATAAGGTTTATAAAACTGAATTCCCAGATGAGAGCCCCCAAAGATGCACTTACATATGGGAGAGGTTAGCACCCTTCAGGCTCTCAAATGTGTTGATTTAGAAACTCAATATCTGTGTGTACAAAAAAAGACTACAGACTTAGAATTTTAAAACAAAACTTTGTCATTTATAAAACTCTGCTGCAGGAAGAAAGGGAAAGGGGTGAGAAGGAGACCTGCAAGCTTAACCAAGCAGAGGTCCAACCAACCTCTCATTTAGTGGCCCCCAGGTTTTCCTCTCCCTCTCCATGCAATGAAGGTAGGAGTTAGAACTCTTAGATACCAAGACCATGTTTCCTTGGGAAAACAAGACAAAACAAAACAAAATACCAGAAAATGGATGATCTGAGGTCACCGAAGGGTGACTTCACTACCACAAAGAGGCAAATGCCATTCTGGTCACTGTGCGGATCACAGACAAGTCAGTGAAACTCGTACCAGTTTCCTTATCCGCAAAACAGGGGTAGAAAGCCAGCCCAGTTTCATCAAAAAGTTGTTTGGATCGAATAAAACAATATATGTATCAGGGAAATAATTAAGCATCATACAATAAGGGAAGAAGAATTATATAGAAAGTATTGCCAATTCCAGTTATAAATCAGGCATATCATTGTAGAGCCAATGATTTTATGTGACCCAATCAGCCAGCAAAAGGGAAATTAATTTATTTCATCATCAAGTATTTGTTAAGCACCTACGATTATGTGACAAGCACTATGCTAGTATGGAGGATACACAGTGAAAAAAAGCCTGTGAAAGTTTCTTGGGAAAAAAAAGCCTGTGAAAGTTCCTGCTCATGTGACACTTTGAGGGGAGGGGTAAGCTAGGCAATAAAAAAATAAATTAATAAAATTCTTAATATATCAGCTCCTTAGTAAGTGATTTGGATAAAAATAAAGCACGAAAGGGGATAGGAAGTTGGGGATCTCAATTTTAAGGAGGGTATGCAGACAAGGCGTCGTGGAGGAGTCATTGGCATAAAGTGCTGAGTCACTACCTGGGGAAATCTGTTGCAGGCAAAAGGAACAAGTAACCAAGTCAGGTACTTAGTGTGTTCTGGGAACTGCAAGAGGCCGTTGTGGCTGGGGAAAGGGATCTATGGGGTGAGCAGTTTTGAACTTCTTGTGTCTTTTTCTCTTAGTCCAACTTAATTTCTGCACAGAGCCTTGGCAGCCTGCATGTTTTCTAAATAGCTGCTGAAAAAAATGCCCTGCAAAGCAAGACGAGATGGTGCCACCTCTGCAAGGCTCTAGATCCAGGAAAGCAAACAGTATTATTGCAAAACCATCCCGAAAGAGGTGAATTCCAACAAAGGAGTCTTGTTCTCAGCCATACGCCAGCACCAAGTGCAGAGCCTGGAATGTACACTCAGTGAATGACACCCCAACAAATGTTTTTTTACAGCTTAATATAATAACCATACATAGCACTTAGATGGTGTCTTTAGGGGAGTTTTCTTATCTCTAATCATCCCACTCTCACAAAACTCCACGCAAGCCCAACAATTTTGTAAACAATCATCATTTCTGAAAACATATGACAAACTTAAATAGCCCCATAAGAAGACACTGACGTTCACTAAAGCGTTACTTATAGTGGCAAAAAATTGGGGACACTCCTACTGAGTAAAACTAAGGGAGTAGATCAGGAAAATTCCTGTTTCTAGAGTTGTTCAGGTTACTGTTACTGCATAGTAAGCAGCCCAAGCTCGGTGGCACAAAACATTTTATTATGTGCATGGATTCTGTGATCAGGAATTAGGGCAGAGCACAGCAGGAATGGCTGTCTGCTCCAAAATGTCTGGGGCCCCAGGTAGAGGGTCACTGACTTGTGATTCTTGGGACAGCCGCTGAGGGCTGGAATCGTCTGGAAGCATCTTCACCCACATGTCTGGCAACTGACACTGGCTGTGGGCTGGGACTGTCTGCGAGAGCACTTTTATGTGGTCTGGCTTCCTAACTGTGTGGTGGCCCAGAATGTTCAGACTTCTCATATATTCCAGAAGTGAGTCTCCCAGGACACTTAACCAGAAGCTGTGACTTCCCATCTTAGGATAAAAGTCAAAATCCTAACCAGGTCCCACACAGCATTGTCAGTTGTATATAAGATGATTAAGTGGGAGGTACAAAGCTGGAAGCAGGGATTTCACCCTTAGAAAAGGTCCCTGAAAACCCAGATGAAAATGTCGTTTTACAAAAGTTGAGGAGTCCTAACGATAATTCTTGGGTATAGGACTGTCCTGAGCACAGCTGGACTTCCAGCATCTCTGGCCCTGTTCTGTCAACGCCAGTTGTGCCCTGAGCCATTGAGACAACCAAAACGCCCACACGTTTTCAAAATGCCCCTCCAGGGGGCGGTACAGTTTTGTTGGTGGGGTGGGGGGAACACGTTGTTTAAAATTTACTAGTTGGGATCCGGTGCCTAAAAGATGGATCTTTGTCACAAGAGATACCTTTCCAAAATTATTCCTTGTGGGCCCCATGGTGTAATGGTTAGCACTCTGGACTTTGAATCCAGCGATCCGAGTTCAAATCTCGGTGGGACCTTGATGAATGTTCTCGTTTTCATTTTTATTTCTGCAATCTCGTCCCTTAAAACCAGCATTTCCCCCTGTAATCCAGCCCACCACACGTCAGTCATAATGAGCAATAGTATCTTGGTCAAGCTTCGGAAATCGGAGCCCACCGGCTGCTGGAGCGAAGCTGTATGCAGAAACCAGCGCCGCGGGGAGCAGCCGCCAATCCTGTTACCTGTGCCCAGGTCCGGGCGCGGAGGGGCTGTCTCTCGACTGTCTCCCCTCGCTTTATTCCTAGAAAGGAATCTATGTACGCATGGAAACGGACTTTCTGTTTTTAAAAGAATGGCCACATTACCCTAAAACTGGAAAAGGAAGTCTAAACCGAGACGTGATAAATATCTGATTAGCAGCTGCTTTCCCTCGCGGCTTTGCTCTTCACTGAGCTTTCTCAGAGGGTGGCATCCGAGCCCACACAGGCAGAGCACGATGGATTAGCAGTCCCGGGCCTTAACCACTTTCACGCCACCTCGACCCATCTTAGCTGCAAATTCCTTAGATTCTTTCTTCGACTTATGTTAGTAATACCTCTGCACTTCGATTACGTTGATCCGTGTGGTACAGTTCTTCAAACTGCAGGTAGCAACCCATGAGTGAGCAGCCCTTGTTGTCACCTTTGAGAATCCTAAGACAGGACAAGTTCTTTTCACTTTGCTCGGGCAGCTTTCCACATCTTAATGATTGCTGACCTAACCTGCCCACATCTCCAACCTCATTTGTCACCGTTCCTGTCACACACTTACCTCCAAATTAGCTTCTAGCCACAAGCCACGATAAAATTATTTCTATTCTTCCTTTTTTTTTCCTCTCCACATTTTCTACCAGCAAAACTTTTTTGCCCTCCCATTTCCCCTCATGTTATGAGGTCTGATTCTCTACTCATTCCTCAAATATTAACTAAGCCCTTTCAGCCCTTCTTACTGAGGACTTCATTGACTCCCTTCCTCTAGGCTTTCGTGCCCCATCTGTTTCCTCAGCACCGGAATGTCCCCTTCTCCTACCACCTCACGTTTTAATTGCTTGTTTGATAAGCCCTCCCTCCTGCTCTAGACAGCAAGGTCTCCTAGGGGAGAGACCAGTACTGTGGCCTTGTTCACCTTTCAGTTCTCAGTCCCACAGTCCCTGCTTCCTGTTAGGAGTTCAAAAATACTTGCTGAGTGCAGGGAGTTCCCTGGTTCCTAGTGGTTAGGATTCCGGGCTTTCCCTGTTTGGGGAACTGAGATCCCATAAGATGCATGGCCAACAAAACAAAACAAACAAACAAAAAACAAGTTGCTGAGTGCATAAAGTTTTCACCTAATCTGGTTTGATCATCCCAGAACCCAGGACAGTTCATGTCCACGCTTGGTTCCAAATCTGTCTGCTCCACTTCTTCCCAGATTTCTTCTCACTCTTTTCCTTCAATGATCCCAAGTCTACAGTGACACTAAGGACAAGTCTTTGCCCAAGACTGGAGCAGAAGCCTCCCTGAAGGTGAATGTCAACCATGACTCTGTCTTAATGAGACCACAGCGGTAGCTAAAGTTGGGTGGGGGGGATGTGTAATTGGAGCACTGAATTTTGCACTTTTGAATGAGAGTTTGAAAAGAAAGTCTCCTTTGACTACATTCTTGCCCTGTCTTCCTGAAGTGTGTAT
The DNA here is from genome assembly GCF_937001465.1 of Orcinus orca. Taxonomy (NCBI): domain Eukaryota; kingdom Metazoa; phylum Chordata; class Mammalia; order Artiodactyla; family Delphinidae; genus Orcinus; species Orcinus orca. The sequence goes on from NC_064568.1 coordinate 84,386,970, forward strand.
GTGCCCAGTTTCGGTTACCTATTGGTTGTAGGGAGGCCAGTGCCTGCCATGGGCTTAGCCTCTGGAAAGCACTAATTACACATTTGTCCTTCAGCTGAAGATTTTTGAGCGCTGCACAGAAAGCTAGGATTTAGGCTGAAGGTGTTCTTTTTCCCTTTCTGAGGGTGCAGGAAAGAGACAGACCTTAACCTCTGAACGCTGCACTTGTTTGTCCCCTACTCAGAAGGGTTTCACTTGCTGCTCTCATCACAGTTTGCCTGGGGGCAAGAGTCTGGGAAAGCTGTAGGATGTGGCCCTCGAGAAGTACAGATGCTTTTCTCTGCTAGACGGGGAGCCACTGCTGCACAAGTCACAGGCACCTTCCTGCACGTGGTGCACTTTTGTTAACATATCGGGAACCGCGCAGGGTCAAGGCCATTGGGACTATTCTTCCCTGTGGCGTTGGAAAATGTAATTGAACTGGTGTATTCGTCGCTGACCGGTTATGTCGAGGGAAGAGGAATCTACCTGGCTTTCCCCGCACAGGTTTAAAAGCATCTCCTTTGTAAGAACATTTTTCTTGAATCTGCCAGGTTTCGACAGTTTAGAATCTCCAGTGGAGGATGTTTACCCTCTCTCCTGAGGGTTTCCTACCCACTCTATGCAAAAAATGAACCGTCCTTGGCCATTCTCCACCTGTTCTAAGCTTGAGGAAAACTCCCAACCCAGCTTTCCAGAAAAGAACCAACTTAAGATTTTTCCAGTAAAGCCACCCTGAAAAAATCCTTCTGCAAGGGAATCCTGCAAGAAGCCTGGTGTTTACAGGGATGCTTATAGGGTTGTGGAGTTTTTTGCTGGTTTGTTTGGGGTATTTGGTGGGGTTTTGTTTGGGGCGGGGAGGGAGGGCTTGCGCTTTATAGTCTGTGTCCACAAGAGGGCGCGCCGTCCTCGAAGCCCGCCTCCAGCGTATCTTCGCTTAAAATCTGAAATCCTGGAAATATATTTGGAGCAAAACTGGACTCTCCTATACCACTAAAGAATTTGCTAGGCACTCACTCCTAAATTTGCGCAGGATATCGTCGCGCTCTGAGCCAGCGAAAAGCCAGCGCAAGGAGTTTGTGAAGATACTGGATTAGGATGCGACTCAGAACATTCACCAAGACCCATCACAGAAACTGATTTGTCTTGTGGGTTTTCACAAAGTGTGGGCGCCTGTGTGTGTGCGGGAAATAGATGTGACAGGCGGGGCGGGAACTTTCTTTGTGCCCTTTTGGGAGTCTCCTCTGCTCATATTTCCCGTTGGTGAAAGGGGAGCAGGAGGGCCGTGGGGCTGGACTCGGTCCCAGGAAAACTCCCGAGCGCTTCTCCTTTCTGCTTCCCCCCCCACCGCCCCCCAACTCTGAGTTGTGTTCCCAGGACTGCAGGGATCCTTCCTCCAGCCGCGTCTTCCAAGCATGTTTATTTCAGTTTTTTCTTAAACACCAATGTCTCCTCTGCTACTTTGGTAAATCTTTCCATAACGCGTCCGTAAAAGAGAAAGACTATCACCCTAAAAAAAAGACGAATTTTCGTGAAAGCAACAGGATCCAATAAAGTAGGGTGAAAGACACCAGGTCTCTGCCTCAGTTTCTTCACCTGTAAAATAGCGATAATGCCTCCCATCTCACAGGGCGATTGTGAGCCTTGGGTGAAGTAATAGTACAGAACACGTGTCACAAAACCGAGCACTCTGTGGGATGGATGCAGGCATGTAACAGGTAAGCGTCCATGACTTAATCCTAGAGGAAGAAAAGCAAAATGTGCTTATACCTTTCAGATAACCAGATAAAGGGACTTAGGGAGGAAGAACTATATCATCAAAGAATTTAGCAAACACTAAGCAAAAACAGGCCCCATGGTGTAATGGTTAGCGCTCTGGACTCTAAATCCAGCGATCCGAGTTCAAATCTCGCTGTGGACCTGAGGTTTACCTGGTTATCCATCTCTGCAAATTTCTGATAATTCTGCTATTTCTACGGAAGCTTTCCCATTCCAGCTCCTAGAAATTTTCATCCGCAGACACATGAGCTAACTTGGGGGAAAAAGTCCTGTCCCTTTCATTAGGTTCAAATACAATTTTACTCTTCATATACTAAATACTTCTCAAAAATACTTTGAGATACTTTTTATTGATCACATGTTACTATTAAACTTGAAAACAACTCAAACTGGGGGGGCGGGGGTAGATTCTTAAAATACGAAGACACTCATTGGAAATAACTAAATATCATATCTCATTTTTAATATATTTTTCTGTTTCGGAGTAGTATAATAATCAGTCACAGCCTTTAAGCATAAAAAATGCAATATATGGGGATAAAATTCCATGACAGCTATAGAACAGAAATGCCTTTGAAAGAGAAAAATAACTCATGAACATTTTTCGACTGTTAAATAAAGGTATACCAAGTACATTTTTAAAGGATGCTAGGGTATATCAAATTGCTCTTAGGTTCCAATGGAAAAAAATCAATGATGGATTGGGCTCTTTTAATGTTCAAATCTTACCATATACTGGCAATTACATTCTTTAGAATGATTTAAATTTATTAAGAAACATTTTAGAAGAGCACTGGAAAGCAGTGTGTAAGAGCATCAAAATATTTGGCAATTCATAGACTAAGGAATTAAGATAGCATGAAGACACTGTCCTTGGTTAAAACAATGAAGTGATGGACCAAAGCAGCCCCCTCACCATCATCTCATTCTCAGACTCATTCATTTCTAATTTTCAGGTGGATTTTTTTCTTCTGTGAATTTCCCATTTGTGTACATCTGATTTAAGATAGCTTATTATGATTTTGTAGGCTTTCATCGAAGCATATTTTTATTAAGCCTTTGTTGCTCAAACTTTTCCTATGCAATAGTTTCCAAGTAAATATTTTTCTTCTGAGTTCTTTTATTATTTGCAACTACATGTTTTATTATTTTATATTTTGTATTTAAGTGACTAATCTATCTGGAACTTGGTTTATTACTGGCTGAGAGGTAAATGTCCATCTTTGTTTTCTCCAATAGGCAAAGTTAGTTATAGCATCACAATTTATTTTAAAATCAATTTTGCCTACCTACTGAATTGAAATATCAACTTTGTCATTTACTAATTTCTACATATCCTTGTATCAATTTTTAAATTTATCTGTTTCCCTCTATGTATATACTTATGACAGTGCTAGGATCTTCTGATTAGATTTTCTTTTAATACATTTTACTGCCCATAGAGCATTCTTCCCCTAGGCTATTTGACATTTTCAGCTGCAGGGGAATAAGAAGATAAAGAGGGGGAGGTTGGAGATTTAAAAATGTTTCAGTTTGTCATTTCAAGCTCCTAGTAAAGAATTGAGAACAAATTGAGATAAGCTGACATATGAACCAGTTAGCCTGGGGTAGAGCACAACAGAGTAGATCAAAAACAGCCATGTTACAATAGAATGTATTTTTGTGGGGTAGGGGAATGAAAATACGAGTTCATAAAAAGAGAAGATGTAAAATTTCAAATGTTAGAGAAAACATTTTTTTTAAATAGATGATAGTCCATTTAAAAAATAATCACTATGGTATTTAGATTCATTTAGAAGAGTGATGGAACACATTTTGAAATGGCACAATTTACAATGTACTGGAAATCAGATTCTTTACAACTGTCTGAACTTATGTGAAATTTTTAGATATTGATCTAAAATTGTACAGGGGGGTACATAATTTTTCAGAGGAGCATGCTTTCAAATTTTGAAGACTACTACTTTAGAGCAGGAGTTCTTAACATGTGTAACACAGTGGCTACAAACAGACTTAGGAGTCAAGTCTTGCTGGTTGTGTGACATTGGGCAAGTGACTTAAATTCAGCTCAGTCTACTTATCTGTAAAATGGGGACAACAACAATACCCTATCTACAGAGATAAAGTTGTCAAACTTCAGCATACATCAGAATCGCCTGGAGGGTTTGCTAAAACAGACTGCTGGGCCCCACTCCCAGAGATTCTGCTTTAGGAAGTCTGGGGTCAGGCCCCCAAACCTGCATTTCTAACAAGTTTCCAGGTGATGCTAATGCTGCTGGCTCAGGGACCACACTTTGAGAACCTTTGGTCTATCTCATAAAGTCATTCATTGTGAGGATTAAAAACGTTAGTACATAAACATTCTTAGAACTCCACTGGCCCACAACAGGTGCTAATACATATTAGCCTATCAGTCAGGATTGGATTCACTGCAAAAGAAAATTCTACTCCAGTGGGTTAAACAGAAAAGAGTTAGTATATGTCATTTAGCAAGAGGTCCTGAGGTCAATCGTCCAGGGCTGGCGCCACTGTTCAAGAATGTCATGAAGTTCCGAGGCTCCCTCTGTCTTCTTTGCTCAATTGTCTTTGTTCCGTGGCTTTTATCATCACACTTATAATAGTTGCTGTTCCTCCAGGAATCTTGTCTGAATTCCAGACAGGGGGAGAGAAAAGCAAAGGATATAGGGTAAAGAGTTGATGGAGCACGCCAGCCAAGTCACAGCCCCTCCCTTTATATTTTATTTTTTTAGAGAAGTCACTCGCATTTTAAAAATGTTTCCAGAAGTCCCCCACGAGCGACTTTCACTTGAATCTCAGTGGTCAGACCCAGCTCACATCCCACCCCAACTACAAGAGAGAAGAAAGGGAAGGATTTTGGCTTTCTAGCTACCATGGTGGAGGAAATCAAAGGAGAAAGGAGTTTAGGATAAATAATATACAGCATCTGCCTAAAGGGTATCCATGAACACACAGAAACTCATGCAAAATATCAAATGTATGTGTACTTTTTTGAGGAGTCAGTCCACAGCTTTCATTAGATATTTAAAGATCAAAAAAATATGGCTCTCAAGCCCACATTTCTTGACTCAAGCATCCAAATATTTTAACAAAAAGGATGTCTACTCCTCTGCATGCTCCATCTCTCAGCCATCACATGAAATCAAAAAACCTGAGAGCATGGAAGCCTCTTAATTGCTGTCTCTCTTCCTTTTTTAAAACATTCTACTGAACTTGTAAATGCCACTTATGTTATTTAAATACCTGTTTATAAGTAGTCCTACAGGGTAGTTCTTGCGGTGTGCCTGTGTTTTAATGTGACTTTCCAAATAGATCATATACTTCTTTAAAAAAGGCTTCTTCGTGTATTTTCTTCCTGTTTCATTTATATAAAGTTGCGGAACAAGGAGCATTAACTTAAGAATTAAGTTCTTCTGTCCTGAATTTCAGGCTGGCATTAATAACTGGAGATTTAGGTTCCCTGACAGAAGAAACTGGATGACTATTTAAAGAAGACAGGCAGGACTGGATTTATTTCTTTTCTAACTGTTTAAAACACTGAAGTCTGTACTTTGGGCACCTCTGCTTTAACTATCAAAACACAGCAGCAGTTGACAAACTTATTTGCGGTTGCCATAAAACCATGTTAAATGTTATTATGAATGGTTTCCTTAAGGAATATGGATTCCTGGTGTCAAATGAGATGTGAACTCTGGTCGGATATTTATTAGGTATTATGGGTTGAGTTGTATTCCCCCAAATTCAAACATTTAGGTTCTAGCTCTCAGTACTTCAGAATGTGACCCTTATTTGGAGACAGGGTCTTTAAAGAAATAAAATGAGGAAAAGTTAAAGTGAGGTCATTAGGGTGGGCCCTAATCTAATATGACTGGTGTCTTTATAAAAAGAGGAAAGATGAACACAGTGACACAGAGGGAAGACAATGTGAAGAGATATAGAGAAAGGATGGCCATCTACAAGCGTAGAAAGGCCTGAAACAGATCTTTCCCTCACTGCCCTTCAGAGGGAATCAACCCTGCTGACACTTTGATTTTGGACTTCCAGACTCCAGAATTGTGAGACAATATATTTCTGTTGGTTAAGCCATCCAGGTGTGGTACTTTGTTACCACAGCCCTAGCAGACTAGTACAGCAAGGATTCTCTGATGTTGTACAAAAGTTTTCTCTTACTCCTCACATTCAAAGACCACTTCCTTCTTTCTCCATGCAAGGACACGATTATATAAAGGCTGAGCTGTGGCCGAAAATTTGCCCATGCTTTTCATACTTACAAACACTTTCCTAAATATATGGCCCCTCTGATGTCAGAAAGAATGTCCCAAGTTTTAGCTTAACACAGAGTGTGAGCAAAAGTGTTGTGGGCAACTTTCATTCTGTCATGTTGCTTAAAAGGAAGTTGCTTGGTCACAATATTTTCCTTCCCTTTCCTATAGGCTGTGATTTGGTTTTGCCCATGTGGACAAGGATAGTACTCTGGAGATCGCAGAGCAGCAAGAAAAGCACAGGCCACTGGAGAACTTTTTGGAGAAGAGCTTCCAGAAATTTCTGACTTGCCTTTCAGCAGGACATTCACATGATAAATAAATTTTCTATCCTACTTAAACCACTGTTACTTGTTCTTTGGGGTTCTAATCATATAAACAACCTAGCAAATACATGGAAAAAAAAGAGAATAAAGGGCTGTTAACTGAGGAGGTGGCTAAAGTTTATACACACTTCCCTAGATTATTTCAAGAGTCTCTTAACTGATTTTACTGCTTGAGGTCTTGTGCCTGTCCAACACATTCTCCACATTCTGACTATAAAGTAATCTTTCTAAGATATAAATCTGGTTATGCTACTTCTCATTTAAAACCACTGCCTAGAGTTGTACTGTCCAATATGGTGGCCACTAGCCATATGGAGCTAATAAAATTAATAAACATTCAATAAAATAAATTCAATAGTACTAGCCACATTTCAAGCGTCCAATAGCCACAGGTAGCCAGTGACTACCATGGTGGACAACACCGATGTAGGACATTTCCACCATTATGCAAAGTTCTACTGGACAGCACTGGGCTACAAGATGCATGTCTAAGTCTCCTACATGATCTATAAAGTTCTTTCTCTCCAGACTTACCTGCTGTTGCTATACACGTTATCAGAGGTCAGCAGGCTGTTTCTCAGATCTGCACTGTTTACCATCCTGCTGCCTGGGAATTCTGTCTTCACCTTGCCCATCTGGAAAACAAGAATTCATTTTTTAAGTGTTACCTTCTCTACACACATATACTAAAAAAAAAAAAGCCAGAAGAATTGAACATGATTCAAGACTTATTTCTGAGCGTATCTTCTCTTTTATCTACCATCCCTGCAAAGAATAGCAGATGAAGGAGGTTCTTCGATTAAAAAAAAAAAAAAAATCACAACTTAACAAAAAAAAAACAACTTGATTAGAAAATGGAAAAAGAACTTGAACATTTCACCAAGGAAGATATACAAATGGCCAATAAGCACAGGAAAAGATGCTTAACATCGCTAATCATTAGGCATATGCAAATCAAACCCACAATGATACTACCACCTCACACCCATGAGAATGGCTACTATCAAAAAACTCAGAAAATAACAAGTGTTGGCAAGGAGGAGAAGAAATTGGAATCCTTACATACTGTTGGTGGAATTGTAAAATGGAGCAGCCGCTATGGAAAACAGTATGAAGGTTTCTCAAAAAATTAAAAATAGAATTATATGATCTAGCCATTCCACTTGTGGGTACATACCCCAAAGAATTGAAAGCAGGGTCTCGTAGAAATATTTGTACACCCATATGCAATAGCAGCATTATTCACAATCCAAAAGGTGGAAGCAATCCAAGTGCCCATCAATGAACAAATGGATATACAAAATGTGATATATACATACAATAGAATAATATTCAGCCTTAAAAAGAAAAGAAATTCTGACACATGCCACCACAAGGATGAAACCTGAGGGCAAATACATCCTCAACCATACCTTCAAACATCCCTGATTCTTATACTAAACAATGATCTTGCTTTTCTTTCTTTTTGTTGAAGAAATATCTGCTTAAACATAGAAAAATATTGCTGAGTGCCTCAGATTAGACAGCATAAAATGAGAACTGTCTTCTTCTACTCTGTATTATCCAAGTGTTGGACCCTGCTGATAAATTTCATTCGGAGAACCTCTACACACAAATTAAGTGCTAGTTAGGCCCCAATGCTTCGACTAGACAGTGTCAGAAGAATGGTTTCTGCCCAGAAGAGTAAAGAGTGAGATGCACTTCTTGAATCTGACAGCACCTCAGTGGTTATTATCACCCGCTGCACACTAGCACTACCTAGGAAATTTAAAAGCTCTCTAGATGGTTCTAAAGTGAAGGCAGGCTGGCTGTAGAGACGTACTGTCTGATGACGAACACCCCCCCCTTTACCATTACACAGCTCATATTTACTTGATACCCAGAATCATCAAACTGCACTCAACACAGTCGCAACATTTCTGCCTTGCGGGTAACAGTTTTCCACCAAGTATTATTACCCAGAGCATGCGGACTCTCCAGCACCTGTCGCTCAAGAGCCTGAATGCCTCCCTGCATGCGTCCGCCCCTCATAACCACACCCATAAACAGTGACTCGTTACCTATTACCATCCGCTGGGCCAGGCCGCTTCCAGATGGACCGTATTGATGGCGAGTGTGCAGGCCTGTGCCATCTGCTCTCTGGCCAGAGGCGTCTCTGCAGAGCCGTCGACTCCGTTCCGCTCCCAAATCCGCGGAGGCTGTGTTGGGGTCCGGAGGCGAAGCGCCGGAGCTTACTTGCCTTCATCCCCCGCCCGCCCCGACACCTCCTGATTTTTGAAATCTGCTGCTTCTGACCAAGAATGTGCGCCATGGGGGCCAACTTTAGTCCCAGACTTAGGCCTCTCGACATTTGCCCAAGTCCCACCTTTGTCAGGTTGGAGGCTCCGAAGCCTAGCCCTTCTCAAGCCGCCTGGAAGAACCAGGCGGTGCTGCCTGAGCACGAGATTCAGGGTGTTTGTTCCAGAGTCCGCGGAGGCCCACTGACCGGAACACAAAACGACGAACTCTTCCGCCCTGGGGTTGAATAAACGATGGTTTACCTCCACTGACGTCATTTCCAGGTCCGCTCTAGGAACCTGGGAGGTTTCTGCGTCTCTGTGGTTATTTCTAGCTGTTAAAGCTTCACGTGCCTTTAACTCGGTCCTAGGCCTTGCCTTCTAAATGTGCTGGGAAGGTTTCACAGATAAATTATTTGGGAAAAACTTCAAAAGTATATATGCAGGGCTTCCCTGGTGACGCAGTGGTTGAGAGTCCGCCTGCCGATGCAGGGGACACGGGTTCGTGCCCCGGTCCGGGAAGATCCGACATGCCGCGGAGCGGCTGGGCCCGTGAGCCATGGCCGTTGAGCCTGTGCGTCCGGAGCCTGTGCTCCGCAACGGGAGAGGCCACAACAGTGAGAGGCCCGCGAACAGCAAAAAAAAAAAAAAAAAAAAAAAAAAAAAAAAAGTATATATGCAAAGATAGAATAGTACAATGAATTCGATGTTCATATCTCACACCTTCAACAATTATCAACTCACGGCAATCTTATTAACATATAACCCAACCCTCATTCCTCCAGACACATTGTTTGAAGTAAATCTCAGACACGTGTCATTGGTAAATTTAACACAGCCTAGACTAAGATGAAACGAGTTAGACACTTGCCTCGGGCACAAAATTTAAGAGGCTGCCAAAAAGCTTAGCAATAGACACAAATGATATTTTAAAGCAATATTTTTAAATGAAAATTAATGCAAAAAATCCGTAATGAGTACAGTACGTTAAATAGAAAATCAGTATTACTGATTTTTCCTTCTGCTTAGCTCCTATATGACTGACACAATACTGAAACTAAAGTATCTCTAAAAGATAAGGATGCTTTTGAAAAACATAATCACAATATCCTTATCACATCTAAAAATAATAACAAAAATAAGATCAAGTATCGAATCATTGTTCAAATTTCACCAGTTTTATATATTTTGTAAATATATTCTATAATATATATTATAAAAATCATACATATATACAAGATATATATATCATATCTATGTGTTTTACAAACAATTCATTGGACATATATGTCTCAAGTTTTTTGAAACTATAGTTTCTCTCTTTCTCCTTTTCATGTGTTTGTAGAAGAAACCTGAGATTTTGTTTCCCAGGGACTTTTAAGAATGCACACATCAGAAAACTCAAGTCACTCACTCCAGTGTAGGGGAGGGAAAATAATCTTTCCCTCTACCCTTCGAAATTCTCAGCTAGGTCCCCTGTAACAAAAGACAGATTAAGAGGAGAAAAATATACAAATGTATTTAAGTTTTTGTGATATGAGAGCCCTCATAAGGAAATGAAGACCCAAAGAAGCAGTTAAGAGTTGATGCATATATACTGAATCAGAAAAAGAGTAGTAACATTATGAAACCATGACAAGGCAAAGGGGCTTGAGCTAGGATAGTTAATTGGGTGAACTGACTAGGGAGATAAGGATTAATTTGTAAAGATTTCCCTCTAGGAATGTTACTTTTCTCAGAGTATAAGGAAGACATCTTTCACATGGAAATTTTATATCCTACTTTAAAGAAAAAGAAGGAAAATTAGAGTGTTCTTCTTATAGCTGCTATTTTTCAACTGCCTTTAGCTCAAAATAATCCTTATGCCAAAATGGCATATTTGGGGCCAACATACTCTTCCACCCTTCACCAGCTTCATTCTATTTCCTAATGGCAAAGCCCACAGATCAGCAAACCTACCTCACAACAGCAGACTTTGCAGCTGGACCACCTGAAACTAGAGATTGTTCCAAGATTTATATGAGCAGGGAAAGCCAGAGTACTAGATCCTTTCCCTTACCAGCTTTCTTCAGCCACACTGGCCATCTGTCCCTACAGCATTGCAAGGTCACTTGGTTTTAGGGCCTTTGGAGTTGCTGTGCCTTCTCTTCCAGTGCTTTGCCTCAAATCATTCATGGCTGACTTTTTCCACATTCCCTTATCAGCTTGAAAGTGACCTCTGCAGAATGCCCTTCCCTGGCCACCCCATCTAAAATAGTTTTCCACCCAGTCTTCCCCATCATACCACCCTGTCTTATTTTCTCATAAGTATAATACACCTACCACTACTCAGAATTATCTTGATCCTTCATTTGTTTACTTGTTTGTCTCTCCCACTAGAATGAAAGCTCCATAAAAGCAAACTCTTTGCCTATTTTGTGCACAGATTGGAAACCTGTTGAGGTCACAGGTGAGTAACAAGGAGGGGCTTGAGGGAGAACTCTCTTAGCTAAAAGATATCTCTTAGATAAAAGATATCTCTTAGATATCTCTTAGATAGAAGTATCTAAGGTCCATTTGTTACCAATTCCATAGACATAGATCATCTGAAGCTTTATGTTATCATCAAAGGTTTGGCAACAAACTTCCAACAGGCCTGGTCTGGGAAAGCTGTCTTGGGAAAGCTGATACCTGAGTATGAAGTTTATGTGAATGAAAGAGTAGGACAGTAGGAAAGAGGTAGGAATGCGAAGGTATCTCAGATAGTGGTAATGGTGGGTAATGATACTAGGATGGAGTAGTGGGGCAAAAAGAAAATCAAGGAATGTGGACAAGCATAGAGATATAAAAAGAGAAACAAGGATCATAATCAGTGGAATGGGTAAAGAGAAAAGATTATCATGGCTGTGGGACAGCACAGGAAAGAAAAGAGAGAAATCTGGTGTCTGTCAATCAGATAGATGAGTAAAACGATCAAGCTCCATGAAGGAGTAGGATCTGTAGGCTGATCTATGATGGGTAAGCCTCACTGTGCAAAAGCCAGCTAAAAAGTCAGAAGTCATTCACAGTGGTCCCAGTGTCAAGGCCTTCTCTTATACTCCATCAACTGCCTAAACTCCTTTAAGTTTTACTTTACCTCAAATATGGACCACAGCTTTTTTAACTGGATTCTTTGGCCTTTATTTCCCACCATTTATCTTTACCACAACTGCAGCAGACAATGTTGATAGCTAATCAGTGTTCTCAGTTTCAGAAAATAGAATCCACTCTAATTAAGTAAAATTAAAAGGGATTTCTTATGAGTTTACAGAGTTTCTTGGAGACCAGAATCAAGTGTGGATACTACACTGTCAGAAGCACCCAGCCATGAAAATACTTCGGTAGAAATCTTACTGCTGCCACTTCTGGTTCCACAAAATCCTAGACAGTAGCTGCAGGTAAACTAAAATATCCCAACAACCACACACGTGTGAAAGGATTTCAATCTAAAATTGAACCAGAGGATATGAAATAGAGAATCTCACACATGCACCCTCAGAAGAATGGAAGATAAGAACTGAGGGACTGATTTCCCCTAAATGCCTGATTTACAGAAGACAGAGACTTATCTCCTGATCCATGGATAGCCGCTAATCTGGCTAGACTTCCCCCCCTTTACACTCCTTGCCCGTAAATACAGCCACCCCAAGCCCTCAACAGACCCACCCGTGGCTTGCTACATGTTGCGTTTCTTGAATTGCAATTCCTCTGCTATTCCCAAGTAAACTCAATTTCTGGTCCTTTTAACTTGCCTCAGTTTACCTCTTTATTTAGACTGACATATGCCAGAAGAGCTATCCAGGCCTTATCTCACAATATTCATTTCTCCAAAGTCTCGCACGAGTACGTCTGCTCAGCCAAAGCTACGTGACACAGGGAATCCTAGTGACAAGGAGGTCTGAGAAATGTAGCTTTTAGTGCTGCAGGCCCAGTGTATTGAAGGCACACTACAACGGGGTGGCAGAGGTGTAGAGGAAGCCAGTCTATACTACTGGTCACAGTTGCTACCTCGTATCCATTTCACCCTTTTTCCTTCTTAATATAATTCTGATTTTGTTCAGATATGCACTACTCATGCACATAAACTGGATAACTCAGGAGATTCTACCCCCCTTTTAAGTTCCAGGGGCAATTCATGATTAGTCTATGATAAATATCTATGTCCTGAGCCTTTATAGGCGATTAATTTACAAATTTAGGTTTAAACCAGTGAGCAAAGGCGTTCCCTTGCTGGCTATTATCAGTTCAGAGGTAGGGAAGGGATCTAAATGGTCATAATCAAGCTTTCATGATTGTAAGAAGTTATGATTTCCTTTTGAATCATGAGCAAAGAAAACTATCCAAGGTTGCCGCGGGGGCATCAAAGGCATGGCCCATATGGGGATCGAACCCACGACCTTGGCGTTATTAGCACCACGCTCTAACCGACTGAGCTAACAGGCCTGCATGCCTATTATGGCTCTTCGTTAATATTTTTAACAGCGTCGACTTCGTGGAATTTCTTTACCATTAACAGGAATTTCATCAGTCGTATTTCCACCGGGCCCACTTTTCGTTAAAAGAGAAAGTAAAGAAGAAAGCTCTGTGTTGGTAAAGAATGAACCTTGTCTTTCAGGACATCCTTTCTTGGAACCAATGCAAATTCTTTTGTAACAAGTACAAAAACCACTTGTAATGAAAATGGCAAATTGAAACATTCGATTGTAAGGACTTTGATGTATTTGCATCTTTGAGACCACAGTAAAGGATGATAAGAGATGGGAAAAGAGTCTTCCAACCTGCAGACTCTTTGGGAATGAGAAGAATGCGTGGTTGGAAGGAATAAGAGCAGTATTTTTAAAGAACAACTAATTTAAAGCAATCCATCCATCCATCCCTGAGCAAAAATTAAAAGCTTCCTTCCACAAGGAAATAATGGAAATGTAACGCTTGTGATAAACAAAAGGCATATGACCTTGATAATGAGGCTGAGCTAGGAAAAAACTCATCGTGAAAAAGCTCTAAAATGAACCCAGGAAATAGTAATGAACAAAACTTTGCATGAACAAAAGAGGAACTAGATCTGAGGTGAGAAAAGTCAGCTGATTCTTAGGACAGGTGGAAAAGAATATACATTGAATTTGGGAATGAATGTAGTGTTGTGAGAATAAAATAGACCTGCTTTTTAAGGTTGATCCCAGAATTGCTATGCTATACTGCAGTTCTGGTTTTTCAACATTTACTATTTAGACATATGTACCATATGTCTAAATAAAACACACTATTTATGTGTTTTAAATGAATTAACATATTTAAACATAACAACTAACTTATGAGGTGGGTATTATAACCATGCTCATTTTACAAATAACCAAGGACAGAATTTAGAATCAGCATTCTCATTATTTAGCTCTAGAGAACTTCCTTTTAACTAAGTCACTAAACTGCTTCTTAAAATCATGTTCATCATTTTGTTGCTGGATTACTATATTCTGAGGACCCTCCTATTCAAATAACCAAATTCATAGCATCTTGATTTATACCACAGGGTATTAATTGCTTCAATTTTCAATTAATATTAATCTCACCACTAATATTGAATATGTAACATAGACCTGAAAACTCCTATCCCAGATAAGGAACTCTGAGCATCAGCCATGTGCACTGCATTATTATGGCAGGGTAATTCTTTCTAGGAATTTTACTCTATTATTTAGTAATTCACTTCCTCTTCTTGGTTCCCCAATAAGGAAAGGAGGTACATGGAGAGCAAACACCCTAGAGATTGATTGATTTTTTTTCTCCCTCTTTGTTTTACTCTGAAGTTTGTTTTCTTTTTATATTATACAATTATTTATAAAGGTTCATTGTAGAAAATTTAGAAGGTGTGGCTAAACAAAAAGAAGAAAATAAATATGGTCCATAAATTCCACCATCTGGAGGGAATTACTAGTCAGCACATTTGTTGAATGTCCTTTAATATATGTGTGTACACATTCTCATTGAGTTTACACTTTTAAGGTCATATACATATATATATATATATGTATATAATGTCAGACTTACAGAAGAAGTGCAAAAATAATACAAAGAACTCCTATATACTCTATATCCATTTTCAGCAATTGTTAACACATTTTCTTTTTTTGTTCTCTCTTCATATGTACTCATTTTTTCCCCCTTGAATCATTTGAGAGTTAGTTGCAGTGTATTTTTTTTAAGAGATCATATTCACGCGCACACAGTTTTTTGTACTCTAATTTGTCGATTAGCTATATTTCCTTCATATCTTTTCATGAAGGACAATAATTGCCATGCTGAAAAGTGAGAGAGATCAATAAATATTTGTTGAAATTATACCTAATTTTATTTGATTATTGAGCAGCTTGGGAGCCCATATTCAAACCTCTTTGAACATTATATGGCTTAAGAAAGTGCTTTATTTCACATTATAAGAGAAAATTATGGCTATCATCTCCACCACCTCCTTCCTTGGGTTGGAAAAGCCTACACTTTGTACAATGGTTAAGAAGTTTGCAGAGTCAGTCAACTTCTGGCTGGCAGGACCAACTCATTTTAAAATAAACTCTGATTTGACAGTGTACAAAGTTGAAAGTGCAATTTGGGACATCCAATATATACTAAGAGAAAAATGCAAATGCAAAACAGTGAATAAATAATTATGCTATCTTTCGTGTGGAAAAACGAGAAAAAAATAACAATCAATATACATGTTTACTTGTATATGCATAAAGAAAACCAATAAGGATAAACGAAAAATTAAGGACAGACTTTACCTATGCGAAGTGATGGAGAAAAGAGGGCTGGTGGAGGATAAGAATGGAAGCGAAACTTTCCAATCTATCTATTTTTAGTTTCTCCTTTTTTAAACATGTGATTGTCTTATTTATGCAATAAAAACAAAATTAAAAATGTTTAAAGTTATGTATACCTTTCATGTTGGTATAAATGTGCAGAGTGTATAAAACAAAGATCTTTTGTCATTTTTTCTATTTAAGTTTTGGACAATTTTTCTTTCTATTTTTAAATCTTGTTTTCTTTAGACGGAACTGGGGAGTACAGAATGACCCAGAGGGAGCAATATGAAGAATGGGTGGTTTTACAATTTGTTTTCGGAGGAAGCAATCAAATAACCCAGTTTTTTCTCCAAGAAATAGTTTCCTTACAGGAAAACAAACCAAAATGAAATAAACAAAGAATGGCCCTCTGTTGTACCTTTCACTTGCAGGTTTCTGCTACTGTTGTGCTTTGTGAGTTGGAGAAGCGCCTGGAGCCTAGAAAAGGTACCAGGCCTTGTGGGGGGGCGGGGTGGGGGTCTGTTTACTCCACCCAAGCAAGGTTCTAGAACCCCCTAGCAAGGAAGTTAGAAGGAAATGTGATAGTCCTACTACGTTCAGAGACTCTTCCTTCCTCTTTGCAGTTCGCACGCCAGGTACAGAACTCTAGCATTCTAGGGTAGGTTTACTCTTTTGGGGGACAGAAAAGGTCAAACCGGATTGGCCCGTGTGGGGATCGAACCCACGGCCTTGAGCGTTATTAGCACCACGCTCTAACCATCTGAGCTAACCGGCCGGAACAATGTGAATTTTCTTCACATTACCAATGATACTTAAACAGCATTGTCTTGCAGTTTACACTGGGAAGAGAGAGTTGCTTCTTTGGCTGGGGAAATGGATGAGGAGGGAAGAAAAAGCTTCTTATTCTGTCTCAAGGAAGTGTCCTTCTTCCGGGAAAACGTAATCTTTCTCAAACATCGGATTCTGGCCCGAGAAGACTCAGGCCAACGTCCCCAGTCAGGGCTTCCTGAGACCGCGACGTGTGGATCACGGAACTGACCATTGAGCCGCCACAGACCTCGAAGGACTCGGCTCCTGCGCGCGGGATCCAGATTCCTCTCTGCTCCTGGAGACATTTCAGGCAGGTCAGCTCCTGTTGGAAGCCTCGGGACGCGGGAACCTGCACCCTGTGGCCGCCTGGCCCCGGGGTCCTTCCGCGGTCACCGCGACCCTGAGTCCTCAGCTGTGCTTTCGGGCCTCCCTCTCCGCGCGGGGGAGTCACGGCCTTTGTGCTGCAGTGCTGGTCATCGAACACTTGAGTGGCTGGGGTCCGCGGGAGGGAAAGAACCTTGCGGATGGCTTCTCAAGAGCATCTGACCGGCCATGTCCTTGGGTAGAACCAAAGACAAGGGATGTCGAAGCCAGGACGTGTCAGGGGTCAGGTCAGTTATGCGGACCTGAGAGGAACGTTGGGATCTGAAAGGGAAGGAGAAGCCGAAGCCCCAGTTGGGCAACTCAGTGGAAAGAGGCGGGAAACCTCCTTCGAGAGGCATAACTGAGAAATGCACCCTTTCCAGGCTGAAGGGCACCCTGATCCACCTGCGGGCAGGTGTCAACGCAGGGAGGGGCCAGTAGAGCAGCTAATTCCTGAGTCACCCTCTGTTCTCGTCGCTGGGTTCTACTTCTTCCCTCCTTCCCACCACGACTGTTTCTGTTAAGTTAGGGGTAGTAGTATTTTTCAGAAGTTAATTGATTTGTGTACATTGTAAAAAGCCTTCTTTATGCTCTCTCCCGCCATTTATAAGTACGTGTGAGCATGTATATCTATATATATTACATAGTTTCCTTTCGGATATGCACTGCTAGTATATAAAGTGTTTAGTATTTGGTATTCACGGGTTTTTTTTCCCCCTAGAAATGAGAATCATATCCTTTGACTAGCTAAATTTGCCATTTATTTTCTAACTTTCCATTTCAATCCTTTGCTTTTAATATCGTAAATGTAAATGATTCTTCTGGTTCTTTAGCACCTTTCACTAAATTTGTACATCTTCCAAATCAACTTGCAGGTGTCTTCATTTGTTTTGCTCCGTGGTGAAAAATTTGAAAGTTTGTAGAGCAGAATATTATTAGTACTATCTATCATTCCTGTTTTACTAGGGTACTTGGTATGGTTACGTGATTTTTGAAAATCTGGCCACATTCAGACTTACTCTGATAGTAGGCCACAGTCACTTGCTTTTGGTCATAGGTCAGTTCCCTGGAAAATAGACATTGAGATGGAGATTTGTGTGCAGGAGTTTTACTGGGAACACTCTTAGAATCAACAGCAGCGAGAGGGTGAGGGAAGTAGGATTGGGAGGAGGCAGAAGTTGAACTTGCTGTTGTAACAGCGGCCTCAGCTGATCTCACTGGGATATGTGAACCTGAAATGGCCCTTCAGTAATGTTCTGAACTGAGGCTGGATTTGAGCTGCACCCAGGGGCAGGTATAACTTTGAGCAAGGTGCCTCTTTTCCCTTGAGGACAGGGCACAGAGACCAACCCAGTAGTAAGCCATCAGAAGTCAACATTCCTGGAGTGGAGAGATAAGTGCTGCCATCCCGAGGATGATTTGACAGGTGCAACAAACACAGTTCTTCCAGCAACCATGTGTCAGACATGTGCTAATCTTTGACCAGTAACGCCTCAACACACTAACAGAGAAGAGAGCAGGTGTGGTTTGAACAAAATGCTGGTTAGTAGAAAGCCATTTCATTTTTTCTCTTGGGACAAAAGTCTTTGACCCCTGCTGCCAGAGTTTACAGTCTAGTGAATCTAGTGGTGTCCACGCTGGAACAATTTCCCAGGAGGAGATAGCCATCTTAATCTAGTCCCTGTATTTATTCTTCCAAAAGAACATTTTTTCCTTGGTTTTGACTGAGACAAGGTGTCTTTTTTTAAATATATATATATATTTTAATCACCTGGTAAACCAGTTACTAGACTCATTAGAGCAGAGGTGTGTAAAATTGTGTTCGAATGATATGTAACTAAATGCCACGGTGAGTGAGGCTCCGTGGCTTAGTTGGCTAAAGCGCCTGTCTAGTAAACAGGAAATCCTGGGTTCGAATCCCAGCGGGGCCTACTCCTACCCTGCTGAGTGATTTAATGTGGTAAAAAAGTATTTTTCTCTGGCTGATTCCAACTTGAATTGACACCCGATGAATCTTCCAATACTCAGGACTTAAGCTTTGCTTGGGAAAAACGGATTACTTGTAGAAGAGGACAGAGGTAGAAGGTCGAATAATAACCGGAGAAGCATTCCGAATATACATACTAAGAGTAATTTAAGGACTCTGAATATTTGTCCGAACCATGATATTAGCAGTGGATAGCTAGCCTAGCCTAGCAGAGGTTTGCCCCTTTAGCCAACTGTTTGATCAAGTGATGGAGATTCAACAGCTTTAAATACATGCCCTTTCAGATATCCTTTGGATTTGCCTGATTACTGAGAGGTTTAATTATTTTTTCAACCTCAGACACACTTCGCATAGAGTTGGCACTCAGTTTTTTTTTTACAATGAACTATTAAATGGCTAATGGCTTTTCTAATTTCAAGGTCATAAGTAGAAGTATTTATCAAGTACCTTTGAGGGACAATGGATAGTGCACTGAAGACAGAGACCCATGGTCAATGGGGGTGAGTTTAAATCCTCTACCATTGAATCATTCTTGCTACTCACCATTTCTCCTAGTAAACCTGCAATTTTCCCTTGCATTTTTGCTCCTACCTCTATTCTAAAGGAAGAATAGAGGAAGGTAAGGGGAAAAAATTAAAGAGCTAAAAACCCCTAATTTAAACTTTAAATTGAGTATTGTAATAGCTGTTTCTACTTTTTAAGTGATTCTGGACTCTAGGACATCACTGAAATTTTTGAAAAGAGAAGAATATGATGCCATCTTAAGAGAAAAATGGTTAGTGACCAAACATATAAAGCATCTAACAAGAGTTTCGAGACAGATGAAAAAAGCATTTTGAGGTCTGAAGTCTTAGCCTCTTTTCTAGACAGATTTTTACATAAAAGTTCTGAAAAACACATCAAATCCTAAAAACAAATGTGTTTCTGTTTTATCTGCAGTTTCTTTTGGCATTCTAAGATATATCTTAAAATAATTTGTCAGACTCTACAAATGCCCACTCCCCCATACTTAGAAATGTGCACAGAATTCTACAAGCAATGATTGCATCCTAAGTACCTTCTTGCTTCTCACTGTCATGGGCCAACAGATTAATTACACCTTTGTTGAGCATCAGGTATGCAAATGTGTCAGAAGACTGACATTTTAAAGAACGCCTTAAAATGGAATTGAATCTAATCAGTAATATTCTGTACCTCCAGAAATGTTGACTACTTAATAGTACTAAATGATAAAACTATCGTTATTCTAAAAACGGCTTTAAACAAATCATGGACATTCACAATCGTGTCTTTGTTAAAGGGACTTCTCTCTAACTGAAATGCTATTTCATTCTTGACCTAAACAATTCTTCATTCAAACTTCCTCCCCCATTAAATGTGTCCTGGCTTGGGATCCTCAAACGGACAGCTCCTCTTTTGTGCTCTCAGTGTAGGCCTGACGTTGTCTTAGGTCAGCTGTGTGGTTCTTTCTTCTTCATGGCCAGCTATTCATTTCTCGTGTTGGGCACTGGATAAAGTTTGGTGAACCGATTCAAATGGAAAGTCCCTTAAAAAGGTGGAAGGTAAGGCACGGTGATGATGGAAAATGTTGGGGGGAGAGAAATGATTAAGAAGTGTTTCCACTTGGTGCCCACACACTTAGGTGTGTGAAGTGAATATGATAACGACTACACTATGGAAAACTACTTCCAAACATTGTTACTCTGCAGACTCAACTGAGATCTTCTGGATTCAACTGTCCTTGTTTCCTGTTACCATACTTTCTTCTCTGTGTCTACAATTCCACATAAGCAGCACACCAAACTTAGGAGCCTTGAACATCCACAGATTGCTAAGTTTAAAGTTCTCTGAGCCTTGCACCTAAACCACGATCACACATGGAAAACTTGAAAGCACTCAGCACTCTCCAGGGCTGACATTTACATCTTGTCTCTGTTGTGGAGTCTCTGGAGCTGACCCTTCCTTGGCTGCCTGCCTAGAGCTGATCTTTCAAAATATCCATGTCTGAAAGAGGTGTCTCCCTAATATCAAACTCATATTTCCATTGCCACCTGCATTTCACATGAGTACCACTTGCACAGTACACCATGAGCTCAACTGATCATCAATCCCACTGGAAATCTGTGGTAAAACTTGACTCCTCCCACTGCCTTACCCGACCAATCAAATTATCTCAAAGTCTTCCTGATTTTACCTTCAGCATATGTGAGATGTCCTTCCCTTCTGTTCATCTGTTGGTTCCTATTTGGATCTTCAACATCTCTTCTTCACCACAATCTACAACAGCCTCTTCCTGTTCTCTCTGTCTCCAAGACTGGCCATCTGAAGCCATTCTCAACACAGCAGACAAAAATCTCTGGCTTAAAATACAAAACATAATTTCCTCCTTAAAATTTCCCAATCTTAAACCTTTCTTCTTTTTCTAATATATGCATTTAAACCTATATATCTCCCTCTAAGCACTGCTTAGTTGCATGTTGTATTTTCATTCTTTCAGTTCAAAGTATTTTCTAGTTTCCATTGTACTTATTCTTCATTCAGAAGTGTAATGCTTGTTTCCCAGTATTAGAATTTTCTAATTATCTTTTTGTTATTGACTTCTAGTTTACTTCTGTTATTGTCAGAAAACATTTAAAAATTGTTTTTTTCCTTTAAAATTTATTGAGACTTGTTTGAAGGCACTTGTTTGTTTTGGTGAATTTTTAATATGCACTTGAGAATAATGTGAATTCTGCAGTAGTTGCGTGTAGTCTGAATGTCTGTTAGGTCAAGTTGATTGGTTACTAGCTATGGTTCATCTTCTCTATCCCTACTTATTTCCCCTTTTCCGTCCGTTTCTCATCAGCTGCTCAAAGTGGTCTTTAAAATCACCAACAATGATTGTGCTTATTGTAGTTCTTGTTTTAGTTTTCTCAGTTTTGCTTCATATAAGAATTGATATGTCTTCTTGCTGAATTGATCATTTTATCATTATGAAATGTTCCTCTTTATCTTTAGTATGACTTTTTACTTTGATGTCTACTCTGTCTCATATTGTGTACCCACACCAGCTTTCTAATGGCTGATGTTTTCATGGTTTATCTTTCCCCGTCACTTTACTTTCAATCTTTTGTCTTATTTTTCAAGTGTATGTCTTGTAAGCAGGACACAGAGGGCTCCTGTTTTTCTTTGTTTTATTTTACTATTTAGCCTGCCAATTTCTGCCTTTTAATTGTTTATTCCATTTACATTAAATGCAATTATTTATATTTGGGTTTAAGTTGGTCATCATAATTTTTTTCCATTTGTCCTACTTGTTCTCTGTTTCTCCTTCCCTACCTTTCTTTGAATTAATATTTGTTATTCCATTTAATCTTTGTTTAACCTAACATGTAGTATCGTTTCTCTTCAGCTTCTTTTAAGATGTTTTTATCTTTGTTTTTCAAGAATTTCAACATAATTTGGCTAGTTATAGTTTTCTTTATGTTTATCCTTGTTGTTATTTGCTGAACTTATTGAATCAATGAGTTGTTGTCACATTTTTTTCCCCATTGAGCTATAAGTACCCTTAAGATTAGAGCATTTTAATGTATGTAAACTACACTTTGATTTAAAAAAAAAACCCTTCAATGATAACGTCTATACTCCAAGAATTATAGGTTAGTCTCCAATCTCTCATCATATTCAGATTGAAATCTACCTTCCCCTCTTTGGAAGGCACATCCCTCTTCCCTCTGATCTTGCTCATATATTTCCATTTAAGTCTCATTTCTTTCCATGCCTTGCTTCAAATTCTTGGATTCCCACCCCCGCTCCACTCCATGAACTATTCCCACTTCATTCAGTTCCCAGTAACAAAATTCCCTTTCTACCTCTCTACAACCATCATACTTCTTTTCATCTATGAAGTCTTAGATTTGGTGTCATTTTCTCTGGGAAGCCTTCAGAGGCATGCCAGTTTTTTGGCTGTTGGAACAGATTTCTTCTGAACATTGTGGTAGATATATTTGGTAAACGCATTTCTATTCATGTATAATATTGTTAATTTCAAAAAATATGGAAAAATTTCAGAGACCTAGGGCATCAAGGAATACCTTCACATGTTCGTTATGTGTGTCCACTTTCCGTAGTGTAGCGGTTATCACGTTCGCCTAACTACGCGATAGGTCTCCGGTTCGAAACCGGGTGGAAACAGGTCTGGCTTCTCCTACTGTTACTTCTGAGTTGTTTCCCATTTCGGCACGAAACCTCTGCTTCCTTTTTGTGGTGCCAGACTTCAAAACATACACAGACATTTGCGCTTCTTTTGAGGTCCAGGGGTTTAAAATGAAAAGCGGTCCCGACGCCACCTGCGCTGAAGCCCGGGTCTCCCCGCCGCCCCTCCCGCGCAGGTCGCGGGCCGCTCTTTCTCCTCCTGCACTCGGCGTCCTCCCACTGGAAGGGCCGAGAGGCCCGAATGGTGTCAACCCGAGGAGACACCCGCTGCACAAGACCCCGCCTGCGCTGCGCGGGAGACACTGGCTCCCTTGGACGTGTGGGTTTTCTGCAAAGTGACTTTCTCCTGAACTTCAGAGGAAGAAAAGCGCTCCACTTCGAAACTGAGCAGCGACCGCACAACTGTCCAGTTATGCTTATTCCTATTGATACCATCCAGTAGTTCCAAAACTCATCAGGCGTAGATGGGGAAGAAGAGTTGTGGGGAGGAGTAGGGGCGGGGGGTTTGAGTAAGAGAAGACCCCTGCCCTCAAAAACACCCTGGGTATCTGTACTGGAGAAATGCGACTCTTCCCCGCATTTTCGGGACCGCCCCTTCCCCTCCGTTCCCACCACCCCAGGGAGATCCTCTGGGTCTGCTTCTCAGCGGGGCTTGATGTTAGGCTATTCAACTCCAGTGGGTGTCCCCCCGCAGGGGGAAATGCCGGATCTGCCCCCTCCCCCCACGCCACCCCCAGGCTCAGGGCGGACTCGGGGCCCTCGCTTGTCGTTGATTGCTTTTCTTCAGCGAAATCAACGCAACGTTTTCCTAAAACTCAGCATCTGGCATCCAGCTCAGGCGGAGACCGTCCCGGATGAAAGGAAGGATCCTGACCATTTCTGAAATCAGTTAGGTATTCGGGCAGTTTGAGGGATTTCCCGGAAATAAGAAAGGGTTGAGAAGTTTGGTGACTTGTTTGTGTATATTTTATGATATATTTTGCTAAAAACCATTAAGGAGGACAGTTTTTCTTTTGGAATGGACATAACACAGGAAGGAGGGTGCTTCCGCTTTCCAGACCCACTTTCAGGGAAATTATTTCATCTTGCAAGCGTTCAACTCAGTTAACATCCGTGCCTGCACGAAGTGACCACACGGGGGCGACAGAGATTGAGATCTCCGAATGGGAAGCAGGGGCTCCGAATTTGCCCCTACCAGCCTCTAGGAGGGTTCTTACGATCCTTGAGGTGAATTCTTTCAAACTTATTGGGGGAATTTAACTGGTTTTTCCTTAGAGGTTAAGTCACACCAGATCTCATATTCTGGATATTTTGTCTAGATAAAGGCAAGAGGAGGCAGAAACAAGCATTTTAAGAGTCTGAACCACACTACACGTTGTAGATGTCATATTATATGACACATTACGTATAACTGCTCCAAATACCAACTCTTAAGTACTTCTCCACCCTCATGTCACAGCTCACTGTCTCTTGCAGTCTGTGTTCCATACTCATGGGTCTTCAGGTAATCAGTCTTTCTGCACGTGCTGTCCCCTCTAGTTGAAGAACTTTGTGCTTGCCTCATTGCTTAGTTATCTCTTGCTCGTGCTTAGATCTCAGCTGGATTATTACTTTCTCAGGGAAGACTTCCTTAAAATCCCTAAGTGAACGTCCTGTATTACTCACAGTATCATGTATTCTCTTTCCCAGCACATTTTACATTTATCAGTGTGATAACTTTCTTAATGTCTGTTTCTCTCACTGGAATGTAGTAAATTGCATGAGGGTAAGAGCAGTGTCTAGTTTTGCTCATCAATGAATCCACACTGCCTTGCATATACCTGATACAAAATAGACACTCAGTAGATACTGGTGTTAAGATTGAACCCTTACCATGATTCTCTGAGGAAGGTATTCCTTTCCTAATTTCACTGCAAGACTCAGTCTCTCAGTAATTTGAGATACTGAGTCTTGCAGTGATTGCCTATCTGGCCTAAGTGTGGATCTAGTGTGTGTGTTATGACTCAAACATGAGTACGCCTGGCTCCACATTACCTGTTCATTCCTTAGTATCCTATTGGAAGTGGGTGTATTTTCTTCAAAGTCGCAAAGCTCTGATCTTTGCACCTGCCATGTGTAAGGGAGGAAAAACTTTTTCCCTACCTTCTTAGGTCTATAGCTGGGACCTATGAATTAAACTGACAAAGGACAGATTACTAAAAGAAAACGTTTACAAATTTTATTGATGTTAATATTTTAATTTTACATGCACAGAGACTTCACAGAATAGAAGCGAAAACCCAAAGAAGCAGTTAGACTCAAAGATTTTATACTGTTTTAACAAAGCGCAATAAATTATAGAGAAGTAGAGACAGAGAAAAGAGGGATTTGGGCTTCCAAAGGCAGTAATCTGGGAAGGTAAATACATAGGGCAACTAATAGAAGATAAGGGTTATTTTAGTAAGGTTGGTTGTGCAGTCATCTTGGCGTTGACTTTCCATCTCTGGTGATAAGGGTTGTTCTCCTCCTTCTGGTACAGGAGATGGGGAGGGGAACATCTTCACAAAGGGAAATTAACGACCTGCTTTTAGGCAGAGAGGAAGAGGGCTGAGAGTCCTTCCTGTGTTTGCTTTTTTTCCGTTGCCTTCAAAACCATCCTTATGCCAAAGTGGCATATTTTGGGGTGGCATATTCTGATTCCCTCCCCATGTTATGTTGTTGAAACTAAAAATGGGAAAGAAAGAGCTAGAACAGTAGTAATAGCTACCATTTGTTACCAGGTATTAAATCAAGTCGTTATTGATTTTTCATATATAAACTAACAAGCAAGCGTAAGGGGGTAGGTGCCGTTATTATTGACAATCATTTACTTGTTTTATAGATGCAGACGTGGAGGAGTGCTCAAGATCACCAGGTTGTAAAATTTGGAGCCAGTATTTGCATCCATGACTGACTGGGGCTGAAGTGTTCCACATTATTGCAGTTTTCTAGAAGAAGGGTGGGCCTACAGAAAGACATGGATATTAAGATGGTGATACTGAGCATAGAATATGAAAGCAATTTTACCAGATTAGGGAGAAAGCAGAGAAAGCTAGATATGAAGAGTCTCAGAGGATATGGAGAGTAACCAGAGATAACTGTCACAAACATTATGCTTGTTATTGGTATTGCTCCCCTGGAGGAAATAGGGAAATGAATATTTCAGAACCAAAGGAGACTTGAATTTTTTCATTTAAGCGAATGGGTATGAACAATGGTCCTGATGTTGAGACAGTGTTCCCTAAGACACACTATATAGATTGCTGCCTTTGAATGTGAGCATCAGAGAAGTTCTAGTCAAATACATGGTTCTTGTGGAGGAAGCTGTTTGTTTTGAACCATCCCAACCTCTGTAGTTCTTTCTCTTTATCCAAGTCAGCCAACACTGCTTCCCTATCCTCTCCCCTCAACTTCATCCTTAACCCTTAAGGCATCTCTTGAAGAGCAGAAAGATCTTTAGGAAGGAAGTCTGAATGCTGGGTTTCTGTCTTGGTTTTATTATGTTGTGATCCTGAGAAACTTAATAACCTCTCTGTATCTCACTTCCTCATCTGCAAAATGGGATATTAAAACCCATTTCATTCATTTTCAGCAAATATTTATTGAATGTCATCCATTCAATAAATGTACCAGACATTCCTCTAGGTACTGGGAGTCTAGCAGTAAACAGACAAAAATCTCTGCCCTCATTGGAGTTTGCACTCTCATAGAGGAGACAGAAAATACACAAAATAAACAAGCTAGTTTTAAAGTGTGTCAAATGATCATAAGTGATATGGAAAAAAAATAAAGGGGAGGAAAAGCATTGGAATAAGGGGAGGAGAAGCATTGGAATGAGGGGAGGAGAAGCATTGGAATGAGGGGAGTTTATACTTATGGCCACTGATAAGGTGATATTTGAGAAAAGACCTGAAGTAGATAAGGGGCTGAGTCATACATATATCAAAGCAAGAGTATTACCAGCAGGGGGAACAGTCAGTGCAAAGGCCCTGAAACAGCAATGTGCCTGATGCATACGATGTAAAACAAGAGGGTCAGGATTAACGGCAGCAGAGTAGGCAAGAAGGAGTACAACCAGAGAAATGAGATCACGGACAATCCAGTAGGCCCAGTGAGGACTTTGGCATCTACTCTGATGAAATGAGGAGTTGCCGGTTCAGTTTTGAGCAAAGCTGTGCTATAAAGTGTTTTAGGTTCACAAAGATCTCTCAGACTGCTTTTCATAGAATGTTTTGTAGGGATGAAAAAGGTGGAAGAAGGGAAACCTACTAAGAGATTTGTGTAACATTCCATGTTAGAGATGAAGGTTTCTTGGAGCAGGGCTGTAGCAGTTGGGGTGGTGAGAAGTTTTTCAGATTTTATAGGTAGAACAAGACAATTCCCCCACATCCATGGAATGAAAGAAAAATTGAAGTATTAAAAAATGTTGCCAACATTTTTTTTTTTTTGCCTAAATATCTGAAGAGTCGAAATCGCCGCTGAGTGAAATAAGCAAGCCTGGAGTTGGAGAAGCTTTTCTTGGGGACACTTAGAAGTCCGTGATCTTATCTCTTCTTCCACTTTGCATGGAAACAATACATACTTGTCTTTAGTCTGATGAAGAGCGGCGCTGCCGCTGAGCTGTGATGGCCGAGTGGTTAAGGCGTTGGACTCGAAATCCAATGGGGATTCCCCGCGCAGGTTCAAATCCTGCTCACAGCGTTTTCGATGTGGCTTCCGCAAAATTTACTGCTGTGCCAACTCGCCTCACAGAAATCCCTCAGGCTGCAGTTCCGATTTAGAACCCAAATTTTCAAAGAGCGTGGGCGGCAGCCAGATTTCAATCCCTTTCATTGCTCTGTGAGCCTCCTGAGCCCAGCCTCCCCACTGTCCTCACCGGGTTTAGAGCGCGCTCAAAAATACTGGCTGCGATGAAATGAAGTTGTTAAATCTGTTAAGAGAGATTACAGCAGCAAACTGTACAGAGGAGACGTTGGAATTTGGGAAAATCGTTTCGCTTTGTGATGGTAGAGAGCCGATTATAAAGAATGCTTCTTTAAAGCATTCCCAGGCAGCAATCTTCAGTGTCTGTCCTGATATCAGCGGCTGCTGGTGAGAGCCATAAAAATTTAAGATAATATTCCATCATATTTGCTACACGCTCTTTAAGACAAGCGTTTTATACAAACGAGGAAATTGAGGCACAGAGAGGATATATTACATTTTAACTTCTGACTTTGCCTTGAATTTCAAAAACTTGGTCTCCTTCTTAACGTACTAAACCACTCTTAAAGCACTTTTGCATTTTCAGCTATTTTGCCTACTTTGAACAGCTAAGTACATTTTAAGCCAATTCTATTCTGTTTTCTAAGTTTATTTTTCAAATGAGATTCTTAAAATGTATATTTCTGTTGAATTCTTGTCTCCTTATTGCATTTTGAGGGCAGACGAATATTCTGAGAAAAAAAAAAAAGGAATGAAGAGCTCAAAACTAGGCAGTAATATAAGCTGGGTAAGAAAGGATGTGAAATAGAGTGAGGAAAAGTGAATAGATAACTGAGTTCATAGAGATTTGTTCAAGCAACGAGAGCTGCTGGATACTAAGCACCAAACAAGTGTTCAACGCGTAGTCAGAGAATAAGTGAAGATTAACCATTGTTTTCAAAGAAAACATTTTATGTAAATCTATGTTATGCAACCAAAGCACAAAAGAAATTATGCTTTCCCAAAGTCCATACAGTCTCTGGTTTTAACCTCTTACTCAATTAAAAAAAAAAAGTAATCATTCTTTTAGCTGGCATAAACCGTGGATGGTAATGAAAATATGAACATGAGAACACTCATTCAGCAAGGGCCAGTAGCGCAATGGTTAACACGTCTGACTACAGATCAGAAGGTTCTAGGTTCGACTCCTTGTTGGCTCGATAAGCTCAGTTTTTCCTTCATCTTCCTAGGTACTTTTTTCAAAAGGATACTGAAACAATTTTTAAAGTCTTTCGAAAGTATTTTCGTGGAAGTGATCCTTCACCTTCTGTCAGTTGAGTCTGAAAGAGACTTCAGAAGCATCAGAGGACCATCCTGAAAATTTTCTTCCTTTCATCACTTCTTGAACTTGAGAAAAGATATTGGCTGAAAAAGACCACTGGAAGGGAGGGTTTTAAATCAAAGAAACTTTAAAGAAAAATAAACGAAAAAAAATTTCCTGGCAGTATCTTCTCCATCAATATTTTTTCCCATTGGGAAGAGTCCTCACTCACAGAGGACTACCCTGCACAGCTCTTTCCTCGCATGGCTACTAGCAAAAAGAAAAGGGACATCTCCTGGGGAAAGGTTGAGTCAAGAAAGGTTCGGCTGTTGTGGACGCGGGATGCGAGAGGCTCCTTGCCTCACTCAGTTGGGCCCATTAGGGTTCAGTTCTGAAGCCCGGCGAATGCCCCTCTTCCCCCTCCCTCACCAGCCGTAACTGACCATCTTCTGGAAGTAGGCAGGAGCTGGGAAACCGGACCTCAGTGGACAGAAGAACCAAGAGGAGTGCACTCCCCATTATTTTTTTAAAGTAAATACCCCCAGGAGAAGATGAGCGGGTAAGGAAGACGTGGGAAGGCAGCTTTGGAGCGGCCCCTCCAAAGAACAGACCTGCCTCTTTTCTCTGTGTGGAGACAGAATAGAGAGGCTGGGGGGAAATCACTGCCAAGGCGGGAGGGTGGGTGGGGGGTGGGAAACATTTCTCAAACTAAACCAAAAAAGCATCTTAATATGTGGCTCGATTTCCGAAGGTGTAGCTTGTATCCTCGCTCTGCACCGCAGGTAAATTTATCGAAGTTGCCGACGTGCGCTATGAGGAGCCCCTGAGGCTGAAATGAACGGAACCACCTAGCGTGCTGCCTCCGGGGGCCCAAGTCTGTTGGGCTGTGAACGGATTGAAAGGAGAACTGGCGTCTTACAGCTTCTTATCCCGTTCCCAGCTCTTTACTGCTAAAGGGAGAGAAGATCTTCCATGAAAGCCAAGTGCAACCTCACGTGGAGCGGGCATTTACCTTGGAAACTGCCTGGGATAAGGAAAGAGAACGAAGCACAGACGTTATGGGAACACACCCCGCGTCTTGCTGCTACTAGGACCACGCTCTAAACAACTCAGTCGCTGGCCACCCTGAGCTTGCTTTCTTTTCTCGATTGAAACTCGTTTAAAGCGCCAAAATAATACTGTCTCCTGAAGGTTCACAAAAACTAAGCAGGCACATTTCGTAACTTTTTAACCTTAATCCTTCCCTAAAACACAACCGTCTCGTTCCCACACTACTTCAATTTTCTTCAATAAACTTGAACTTTTAAAGTTATTTTTACTTTGAAAAACTACAACAACCAAGGCGAAACGAAAATACATAGCTTTCTTGTTTCACAAAGAAGGCAATATCTGAACTTCCTGTTCTGAGCAGTAGCGTTTCGGAGTTAATACGTACTTTGGATTCTAAGTGCCTACTCGGCAGGCACCAGCAGGTCAAAACCACGCCTCGACTGGCCGCTACGGGAATCAAACCCGCGCTCTTGGTGTTATTAGCACCACGGTTTAACCAACTGAACTAACCTGCTACTCTGAAAGTTACTCTCTTTTAAGAAAGTAAATCCGTTTACATTTTCTTGTGTTTGAAAAATAAAAGGAACTTCTTTTCCCCCGCTCCCTCAAACCACATTCATAGACTTTCATGAGGAAACTACACGATTTCAATTCTTCTTATTTGGACTAGAAAATCCACGGAGAAATTTTCATGCAGAGGCTGTCTAGTTTATTTGTGGAGAAAGCACTGTTATGAGATTTTCAATCGTGAATGAAGGGAGCCTCCGGTTTTTAGAAGCATGTCCCTACTGGATCACTAATAGCAAACGTCTCTTTAATGACTTTCAACTTAGTGACCTAATTTTTTCAAGTCGGTATTAAAATTTTCACCCAAATGTTCATTCTCTGTTATCACTCAACTTCCATTTTGAGAAGCAGAGGATCCAAGCACTAGGTCGGAGAGGATAGAACAAGTGAGATGTGCTCTTTGGTCCTTGGTGAGGCTATAGTTTTTAACATGTGAAGTTGAAGGAATCTCCTGCAGCCTCGGGAAATGTCCCTTTACATTTCATGAGGTTGTATCATTTCTTTTCTACTTTTCGTACTTTCATGCTGACTGACCCCTAGTTAAATTTTCAACGAATATATTAATTTAAAGCTAAATGAATCAGCAAGTGATGATTTTGTTGATTTTTAGGCCGACGCTGGCGCAAGAGAGAAGTGTGGGTTTCTAGTGGTAAATATTCAACCGTTACTGGCTCAAGTTCCGCCAGAGTCTTCTAAGTTTTATTCCTCTAGTCTTCAAGAGCTCTTGTCTTGGGTTGCAAGAGCTAAGACTTCAAGGTGCTCAAAAATCACAGAAGAGACATCTATCTGACACCTCTTCTGCAGTCACACGTCCTCTGTACTTGTCAAAATCAACCACATTCTGGCTTTTGAAGATCCTTGTACATCCCACAGTTTGTGTATAGATCCCTGATGTTCACATAGAAAGCCTTCGCGAAGGAATGAGCTTGTTTTAGTAATTTGAACACCTAAAGAATTACTGTAAGTAAGTGGAGAATTTAAAGTGCTTATGCCCTGCTTCTTACAGATGCCTTTAATAACATCTAGGTGCAAACTAAATAAAGCACTAAGTTTTGTGGGGTATTTTAGGGGTTTTTTTGGTTTTTTTTTCTTTACCGCAAGGAATTACTTGAAGCTGTGGAAGAATTTATGCATATGGGCATAGAATTGCTTTTTGCCATGGAAATTAAGGGTAAATGTATGGAACTCCTCACTGTATAAATGGCACTAGGGACAATATATTTGAAGGTGACGGACACTTGGTTTTGGGTCAGTATCTCCTAGTTCACAATTACAAAAGGGTGTCCAATAAGTGCCGAAACCCGGGATTGAACCAGGGACCTTTAGATCTTCAGTCTAACGCTCTCCCAACTGAGCTATTTCGGCTACCCCTTGGCTAGGTTTTTCTCAGCTACTCCCTTTAAACAGTCTTTTCTTAACAACCTCTTCCATTTCAGAAAGAAAAGAGAAAAATTTTTGCCTTGTTTTCTGAAAATGTAACGTATTTCCCATTTCAAAAATAATTGTACCAACAAAAACTCAGACAATGGGGAAACATACTCAAAGTTTCCTGAGTATGATAGGAAGAACAAAAAAACAGTGATAAAAGAAAATTTATGTATTGTTCTTAAGGATACGAATTGGATAGCTATAGGGGTGTGGTGATTCAGAGCTTCCTGTTGGAATGGTAAGCTTCCTAGATACATAAGACAACATCATCTGGGATCATTTCTAGCTTGACGCTTAAATATCTTTTACTCTTTCAGTCGTTTTTTATTCCTTTCTATTCTATTAAGGTATAAGTTATATACAGTAAAGTACCCAAATCTTAAGTGTACAGCGTGTTGATTTTTACAAGTTTACACCCCTTTGTCACCATGCATGCTCCCTCCTGCTCCCTCTGATTTGATACCCCCGCAAAGTAAGCCACTGTTCTGAACTCTTTCACTATATCTACTGTCATTTGTTTTTAAACTTCTACAATGAATCAGGTAGACTCCGCATTCTTATGTCTGGCTTCTTTCACTCAATACTGTCTTTGAGATTCACCTATGTTTTCTAAAGTAGTTAAAAGCAGTTTGTTCCTATGTATCGACTTCCATTTTATGGATATACTACAATTTACTTACCCATTCTGAAGTCGATGGACATTTGGTTTTCAATTTAGGGTTATTATAAAAAGCACTGAACCTTCTTGTGCATGGTTTTAGGTGAACATAATCACTGATTTATTAGATAGATACATAGGTGGAATTGCTGGTCTATAGGATATATGTATGTTTAACTTTATTAGGTGCTGCTAAACTGTTTTCCAAAATGCACGTACCAGTTCTCACTACTGAAAACAATGTATGAGGCTTCTGGTTGCTTCACAGCCTGGCCACTGCTGGATATTGTTATTTTAATTTTAGCTACTCAGGCCAGGATGTAGTGATAGGTCTTTGTGATCTTGACTTGCATTTTTGATGACTATGATATTTTGCATCTTCCCATATGCTTTTCCCCATTTAAAAAATTGGGTTGATTGCCAGTTTTTACAAAATTGATTTGTAGTTCATTACGTATTGTGAATGCAAGTCCTTTGTCAGGTATACGTGTTGCAAATATCTTCTAATTTGTGGCACACCTTTAGTTCTCCTAATTTTGTATTTTGAACTTTTCAGTTTTAACGAAGTCCAATTGGACTTTTAATGAAGTCCAATCTTTACAGTTAGTGCTTTTTTGCATCCTAGTTCAGAAATATTTGCCTACACTAAAGTCATGAAGCTATTCTATGTTTTCTTCTAGAAGTTTAAGTATTTTACTTTTAACATTTAAGTTTATATTCCATTTTCAATGTATATATGGTGTGAGATAAGGATTGAAATCATTTTCTTTACTATATGATTTCAATTGACCCAGCATTATTTATTGAAAAGTCAATCTTTTCCCCACTGAATTGCAATGTCTCCTTGTCATCAAACAGGGAACTGCATATGTGTGGGGTTTTTTTCCCCAGGCTCTCTATTCTGTCCCATTGGTATATGTCTGTCTTTACACCAATATTACACTGTCTTAATTTTTTTAACTTAAAAATAAGTAATAATATCTGATAATATAGGGGCTCAGTTTTTTTTTTTACTTTGGATTGCCATAGCTATTCTGGATTTTAAAAAAATTATTATTTCAATATAAATGTTAGAATCAACTGTCAATTTCCACCTCCCACTCTCCCCCAAAATCCTGCTAGCAGTTTTTTGTTTGTTTTTTGGTTTTTGTTTTTTTGGTGATGCATAAAATCTATAAGTAAGTTTGGGGAGAATTAATATTTTAGCAAGGTTGGATTTTTCTGGCCAGGACCATGGTAGATTCCTCCATTCAAGTCTTTAATTTCTCTCAACAATGTTTGGAAGTTTTCAGTGTTGAAGTGTTGTTTTAAAAGATTAACTGCTCTGCATTTGATGTTTACCAATGCTATTTTACATGGCATTTCTTCTTAGATTTCATTTTCTAATTGCTTATTGTTAGTATAGAGACATGCCATTTATTTTTGTATATCCACCTTATATACAGTAAAATTGCTAGATTTACTTATTAATGATAATTGTTAGTAGATCATGGTTGTATGTATGCTATCATGTCAGTGTGATCAATGCTGATTTTACTTCTTTCTAGTCTTTATACTTTTTTTTCCCCTTACCTGTTGTTTAGAACATCCAGTACAATACTGAATAGAGGTTACTATGGTGGACACTCCTGTCTTATTCCTAGTCTCAAAGAAAGCTTTCAATATTTCACAATTGCATAAGGTTAGTTGTAGGGTTTTTTTTTCCAGAATATTCTTTTAGATTAAAGAAGATACCTTTATTCCTAGTTTGTATAAATTGTAATTATGAATGGGGATTGAACCTTATTAAATAATTTTTCTGCATCTATTGAGATATACATATAATTTTTTTCCTTTAAAATTCAGTGTGGTAATGTATATTGTTTTTTACAGGCTAAATCAAATATTCTTAAATTTACAGAATGAGTTCCATGTGGTCATAATAGATTATTCTTTTAATATGTTGCTGGATTCAATTTACCAATATTTAGAACTTTTCATCTATTTCCCTGAGATATATTGACCTGAAATTTTCTAGTTTTATAATGTCCTAGTCAAGTTTTGATATCAGGATCATGCTAACTTCATCAAGTAAGCTGGGAAGCTTCCCTTTTATATTATCTGGAAGAATTTGTGTACAATTCGTATTATTTCTTTCTTAAATATTTGGAAGAATTCACCAGTGAGCTATATTGACCTAAAGTTTAATTTGTAGGAAAATTTCATATTAGAGATTCTATTTCTCTGATTGATATAGGACAGATTAGATTTTCTATTTCTTCTTGTGTCAGCTATGGCAAATTGCATTTTTCACTCTGTGACAAATCGTTTCATCTAAATCGTTAACTTCATTGGCAAAAAGATGTTAGTATTTTTGCTTTGTTGATTTTTTTCTATTGTGTGTTAGCTTTCATTTCAATGGATATCTCCTCTTATTTTTAGCATCTTCTTCATTTTACTTTCTTAGAATTAATTTGCTCTTGTTTATCTAGCTTCTTTTGATGAAAGCTTAAATATTTGATTTTCAACCTTTTCTTTTTAACATATACATTTAAAGACATGAATTTGCCTCTCAACACTGCTCTAATTACACCTCAGCACTTTTAATGTCATATTTTCATTATCATTCAATTCTACCTATTTTATATTTTCCATTTGATTTCTTATTTGGCCCCAGTGTTATTTAGAAATGTGTTCTTTGCTTAATTTCCAAACAGTGGGAGATTTTCTAGATACATTCATTGATTTATAATTTAATTCCACTGTGATGTGAGAGTATAAACTACATAACTTAAGTCTTTGGAGTTTTGTTCATGGCTCATTATATGGTCTATTTTGATATATGTTCCATGTACATTTGAAAGTAATATGCATTCTAACACTGTTCTATATATTGTTTTAGACATGTCAATTTGGTGAGGTTGGCTAATCATGCAGTTTAAATTTTCACATCTTTACTATGTCTAGTTTGTTCTTGTTCCTTGAATTTCCTGAGCACTTTTTGTTTGTTTGTTTGATTGTTTTACCCTGACAGATGTTTGTCTCTTTAGCTGTGGAAGACTGTAGGAGATGACATGCTGGCCCTCAGATATTTTGAGTTTTTAGTCTTCTATTTCCTACAGCTTCAAATCTAGCAAACATCTTGAAAGGGAGAGCAGCTGTGTGTACAAGATAGAGGCCTGTCTCTAGCTGGACTTTCTGTTTTAAACAGTATGATTATGGAAGATTTTACTCTGTCCTTAGAAGCCTTTGGCCAAACTCCCCAAGTATGCTTGTATAGTCCCCCAATCTATCAAGTGTCTCATTAGGGAAACTAATCATATTTGGGGCTCCTGTAGTTTCTAAATTATCATGTCAGCTCCCTTAACCAACGAAATCCTTTCGGGCTTCTCTTTCCTCCAGAACAGTCCTTTTACAAGCTAATCTCAGTATGTTACAAAACAAAAGAAAAAAATCCAGTTAATATAAGCTCACCACAGAAGGGTTTACCATTCTCTGAAACTCCAATTCATACAGTCTTCATTGCTTCCATAACACTCCCATGTTTTACAAATATGATGTTTGTAATTGTGATTCATCTCACCTTCTTTCTTGTTGTAGTGGGAGTTTTAGGATTTCGTGTCCTACGTAATTTTTCTCAGAGGCAGAAGTTAAACTCAAATTTCATATTAAGGGGCTTGAATTTAGGACCTCATCTTAAAAGAACTAAAGCATTACCCAGCATACTACCCACGTTAGCCACAGCAAAGACATAGTCTTTGTCTTTATCAAGAAGAAAGAGCTCGGATACTTGATATGGACATTATTAGAACCCACTGATCCTAATAAAATTATTTCTTACACCATTTTACATAGAAAAGTGCTATCATAACTATTTGAAAATGGAAATACAATATTTAGAAATGTTTAGTTGTTGTAATTAAAGCCTAATTAACTGAGCACCATGAATAATGAGAAATCCCAAAGTCAGTACCTACTGCACCATTAACAACAATAACATTCTAATCTATAAATAGGAGTCGTTTTATATATATATATATATATATATATATATATATATATATATATATATATATATAGTATATATATATATAGTATATAAGTGCAAAGACAACACATGGGAAATGTCCACAAGGGAAATTCATTCATTAGAGACTCAGTGTGCAGATAGTTATTGGTAGCTGCCTAGCATGTACCAGAACTCCCAGAAAGAAAGTGTTCAGGATAAACCATATTGTCTGCACAGTTTAGGCAGAGTGAGCCACTTGTGTCATTTAAGAAATGGTGGGAACTATTTCAAAATCTTAGTTTCCAGATGCCAGCTAAGGGCCCATCTTGCAAGCTGATCTTTCTAAGAATAGCAATCTCAGGCTTCTATGTTAACCCTTTTCTGTACAATCCCCTTAAAAGTAACTAGACCCAGAGATAAATATTTTCTATTCATCTGATTGAGATTTCCGAGCAATTCCCCATGTAAATAACTTTACCTGTAACTCGTCTACTATTCCCTATAAAAATCTAAAGCAAACCACTTTGCAGAGACACTGATCTTTGAATCTGGAGTTCTCTCCTGAATGCAATAGCCCGAATAAAATAAATCTCATTTATCTGGGTTTTGTCTTTGACAGTTTGTTGCCATGAGTCATAGCCCACCTCAGACACCCATCTTTTCCATCCAGGAACCGGGTCCTCGCACGCCTGCTGTGGCCCTTTCCTGACTGGCAATTTGGAGATCCCTCAGTGAGTCCAGCTCCTGGACCCTGTGCTCCAGACATGTGTCAGTTGTAGCATGGTAAGGATTTGATTTTGGTTCCTTGTTTGAACACTATTTTGGTTTGGTTTTGTTGCCAGTTTTTGTTTACCTTTGGCATTTGGGGTTAAAATATAAAATCCACCCCTCAACCCTCACCATTACATGCTTTTGCATTATGATAACAATTCAGTTCATTACCTCCTAAAATGGCAAAATTTAACTACTAGGACACTCTTTTTGTTATGTCTTGATTATTTAAGATAACAAAGTCTTTCCACTTTCGAAACAGTTAAGGTTATTTATAATTACATTACCTCCTACGTTTACTTTTTTAACTAGACTCTATTCTTTAGAGAATTTTTAGGTTTACATAAAAACTGAGCAGAAAATACAGAGACTTCCTATATACCATCTTTTCCCCACTTCGGAGTTTCCCCGATTATTAACATCTTGCATTAGTGTGATACGTTTGTTACAATGGATGAACCAATACTGGTACATTATTACTAGCTAAAGTCTATAGTTTACAGTAGGGTTTGCTCTTTGTGTTGTACAGTTCTATGGATTTTGACTAATGCATAATGTCACGTATCCATCATTATAATGTCATGCAGAATAGTTTCACTGCCCTAAAAATCTCCTGTGCTCCATTTATTCATCCCTCACACAAACCACCAACCCCTGGCAACCATCAACCTTTTTCACTGTCTCTATAGCCTTTTCCAGAATGTTCAATAGTTGGAATCATACAGTATGTAGCTTTTTCAGACGGACTTCTTTCACTTAGCTATACACATGTAATGTTCCTCCATGTCTTTTGCATGGTTTGATAGCTCATTTCTTTATCGTGCTGAATAATATTTCATTGTATGGGTGTACCACCGTTTATTCATTCACTTAACAAAGGACATCTCGGTTGCTTCCACATTTTGACAATTATGAATAAAGCTGCTATAAACGTCTGTGTGCAGATATTTGTGTGGACATAGGTTTTCAATGCATTTGGGTAAATATAAAGGTGTGCAATTGTTGGATCATCTGGAAAGACGATGTTTAGTTTTGTAAGAAACTGTCAAACGTCTTCCAAAGTGGTTGTGCCATTTTGCATTCCCACTAACAATGAGTGAGTCTCTGTCTCCACAGCCTCAAGAGCATTTGATGTTGTTAGTCATTTGGGTTTTAGCCTACTAAAAGATATGTAGTGATATCTCGTTGTATTAATCTACAAATCCTTAAATATATATGTTCAACATCTTTTCATACGTTTACTTGCCACCTGTAGTTCTTCTTTGATGAAATGTCTATTCAGATCTTTTGTCCATTTAAAAATTGGGTTGTTTACCTATTGCTAAGTTTTAAGAGTTCTTTGCATATTGTGGATATTGGTCCTTTATCAGACATGTGTTTTGCAAATATCTTCTCCAGTCTGTGGTTTATCTTTTCATTCTCTTTGCATGGGCTTTCACAGAGCAGATTTTAATTTTAATGGAGTCCAATTTATCACTTTTTTTCTTTCACCGATCATACTCTTGGTGTAGCATCTAAAAAAGTCATTGTCATGGGAGTTCCCTGGTTGTCTAGTGGTTAAGATTCAGCATTTTCACTGCCCTGGCCCAGGTTCAATCCCTGGTTAGGGAACTGAGATCCCGTAAGCCATGCAGCATGGCAAAAAGTCATCACCAAACCCTAGGTCTGCTAGATTTTCTCCTATGTTATCTAGAGAAGTTTTATATTTCACATTTAGGTCTGGTCTATCATCTACTTGAACTAATTTTTGTGACATAGGATCTGTGCCTAGACTGTTTTTTGTTTTGTTTTGTTTTGTTTTGGCATGTGGATGTCTAGCTGTTCCTGAATCATCTGTTGAAAACACTGTCTTTTCTCTATTAAGTTGTCTTTGCTCCTTTGTCAAAGATTAGTTGACTATATTGGTTTAGATCTATATCTGGACTCTCTATTCTGTTCCATTGATCTATTTGTTTATTCTTTCACCAGTACCATACTGTCTTGATCACTGTAGTTTTATAACTAATCTTGAAGTTGGATAATGTCAGACCTCCAACCTTGTTCTTCAGCATCCTGTTGGCTATTCTGGATCTTTTGTCTTTCCATATATACTTTAGAATCAGTTTATCAATACACATAAAGTAACTTGCTGGGATTTTAACTGTATCTTTTGAAGAATTAGCTCATTCAATCTAAGTAATCAAATTTGTGGGCATAAATAATAATATGTAATATTCCTTTATTATCTAGTACTCGTGGCCCCTCTTTCACTTCTAATATTAGTAATTTTGTGTTCTTTTTTTTTCTTTGTTAACCTGGCTAAAGGTTTATCAATTTTATTGATCTTTTCACAGAACAAGCTTTTGGTTTTGTTGATTTTTTTCATTAATTTCCTGTTTTCAATTTGATCAATTTCAGTTCTAAAGTTCAATTTTTACAGTCATTTCTTTTCTTCTTCTTCCCTTGGATTTAATTTTGCTCTTCTTGTTTCCTCTGGTGGAAGCTTATTGATTTTAGATATTTCTCTTTTTTTTCTCATATATGCATTCATTGTCTATTTCCCTTTAAACACTACTTTCTCTACATCTCACAACTTTTGATAAGTTGTATTTTAATTTTTATTAGTTCAAAATATTTTGGAGAAACTCAGTTCAACCCAAAACACAGAAGGAATATATAAAGGTAAAATCAAATATTTTATTTTTATTTTTAAAATCAATCTAACAGATAACAGTTTGCTAAAAATAATAGCAACAATGTATTCACTGATTATAACTTATAGATAATTGAAATGAATAACAACAATGTTATAATTGATGGGAGGAAGGAATTGGGAAAATTCTGTTATGAGGTATTTGCACTACCCATGAAGTTGTGTAGTGTTATTTGAAAGAGTATTTAGATTAGTTATAAATATAAATTGTGAGCTCCCCTAGTTTCTGGTGGTTTGCTGGCAATCTTTGGTGTTCCTTGGCTTGTAAATGCACTACTCCAATCTCTGCCTCCCTCTTCACAAGGCATTCTCCCTGTGTTCATGTCTGCTTCCAAATTTCCCCTTATTATAAGGAGATGTCATATTGGTTTTACTGGATTAGGATTCCCCTCCTCTCCGGTATAAGTTCATCCTAACTTAATTAATCTGCATTTATCCACATTACATCTGCAATTATCTTATTTCCAAATAAGGCCACATTCTGAAATACTGGAGGTTAGGGCTTCAACATATGAATTTGGAGCAGAGGAAACACAATTCAACTGATAACAATGTAGTTGTATCTTGTCTTTTTATTCACTCTGATAGTCTTTGTTCTTTATTAGTGTATTTAGAACATTTATATTTAATGTGACTATTGCTATTGTTGGATTACTATCTACCATATTTGTAACTACTTTCTATTCATTTTCCTATTCTTTGTTTTATTCTTTGTCTTCCACTCTGTTTCTGCCTTCTCTGGGTTTAACTGAGCATTTTATAGATTCTTTTTCCTCTCCTCTTAGCATATCAATTAGAGTTTATGTACTGGATACTCCAACTAGTACTGGCTCCAGCTGTGAGCTTTTGCTCCTGGGCTTCTATCCGCTGGTAACTGTGATTCATGGGATCTGCCTGTCTCTCCTGTTTTTTTGTCAGCATGTTTCCCTGTGACTCAATTCTCTGATATATCTAAGAAGAGTTGTTAGTTTTTAATTTTTCTTAGCTTTCCTGTTGTTGTGAGGTAGGGAGTGATGACTTCCAAACTTTTTACAATTGGGGTAGAAACTTGAAGTCCTCTATGTCTACTTTTAAAATCTTATTGTCACTTTGATTAACTAGGCAGCCAAGTATCATTTTCCAGTAATATGTGATCCTGTTTAATTAGATGTTCAAAATATCTGACAACTTTTGACATTTTTCTTCCTCAAATCAAGTCCTAATGTACATCATTTGCAGCTAAAACTGGCTTTGAGATTTCCCAGAAGGCCCTAGAAAAAGAGGTAAAAAGAGAGGTTCTAGAAAGAGTTTAATTTATTTGATATATTACAATATATATATATTGCATGGGAAGCATTGTCAAATTGGAAGAGGTATTTAGCTCTCTACTTGGAGTTAGTCAAACAACAAAGTCCCCTTGACTGTCCTCACTTCTGACACTATTTGCAAGTTTGAGGGGGTTCCCAAAAACACCTTTGGGTTTGATAATTCACTAGAAGAATTCACAGAACTCACCAAAAGCTATTATGCTCACTGGCTATGACTTATTACAGAAAAAGGATGCAAATTAAAATCAGCCAGAAGGAGAGACATATAGTGTAGATTCTGGCAGGGTTCTAAATATAAGACTTTCCTTGTCCTCAGGATGAGTTACCCTCCTGATGTCGATG
Source organism: Orcinus orca (assembly GCF_937001465.1). Classification (NCBI taxonomy): domain Eukaryota; kingdom Metazoa; phylum Chordata; class Mammalia; order Artiodactyla; family Delphinidae; genus Orcinus; species Orcinus orca. The sequence continues at coordinate 84,428,643 of NC_064568.1, forward strand.
TGTGACAATACACACAGACTATTGCTAGCTCAGGAATATCACTCAACCTTCCTTGTCCAGAATTTTTATTGGCGCTTCATTACATAGGCATGAGTGATTGACCACCCACATGCTTGAACTCACTCTCTAGGCTGACTGATACTGAGTGAACTGAAGCCCTCCCTGTAAATCACATGGTTGGTTTTTCTGACATGGCTACAGAGAATGGCCAACCCCACCACCCCCCGCCCTCCAAATACACTACTATTAGATGTGATATAGATTACCTCCCAAAAGCTGAGGGCAAAGGCCAGACCTCTCTTTGGGCGTGGCCAAATTTTTCTCTACATGGGAAGGGATGGGCTCCTCCCCAGACCCTCACCTAGAATGGTATCTGGCAAAGAGAATGCGAATAATTCTATTTTTCCAAGAAACTAATAACATAAATGAGTAGCCTGTACTGAGGGGAACTGGTTGGCTGGGGATAGGAATAGGGAGGGCCTTTATACATAAAATATTTTGAACCATATGAATATATTATGTATACAAAAAATTTGAAAATTAACAAAGTAGTTATATGAAATATAATTTGGACATGCCAAAGACACAAAAGTAGGCCATATTTATGTTATAGATAAAATCACTTGGAGACCCTTTAAGGATACAAATCTTTTCAGCTTGTATCAGCAACGGAAACGGAAACTGGGGAGAAATAAATAGTAAAGAAACCCAAAAGGTCAAAATGGTAAGAAAAGTTTCTTGTTCCACTATTATATAAGACACTATAATTCTATAAATAGTCTAAAAAATTATTGGAGTATTCTTATATGAGGAGGAAAAAATTTTAAGCAGAATATTTAACTATTTTTCATAATAGTATGAGATCTACAGTAGTTATTTACCCTACGATGGGGCTAAAACAAACTCATTTCAAATTCTAATTATTAGCCAAACATATATTTTAGTCCTTTATTTGGCAGAAGCATATATCAACTCTAGAAAAACCTTGAGTAACAGTGTTCAAAATGTCCAATATTTTCATCTGGAACAACCAAAAAGAAACACGTTGTTTTTCCTTCTCATCATTCCTTCTCATCATTGATAAGCAAACTAGTAGGAAGACAGTTGTATGTGTAAATACATCATTTTTACAATGAGATAAATGTGAATTTAATATTACAAATTATCTATTAGTAAGAAGAAATAAATTATCAGATTTTTTTTCTGGGCCATGAAGTATGAGTAGGCGTCTGTCACATGGACAAGAGGAAGATGAGCATTATTTGTGGAGAAAAGAGCTTAAGAGGTCTTTTTTATTTGCACTGGCAAATCTCTTTTCTGACCTCAGATCTTTACATTCCTTTAGTGAAAGAAACTGCAAGACAAAACAAAACTCTCTTGCTAATGTTGCTCATTTCCCAGAGCTGAAATTTAACCTTTATTTTGCCAAAATGAATAAATTAAATCAATACAATAAACTTTCACCCTAAGCAGTGAGAATGGGGTAAGACAAAAGAGTGCTGTAAAGGAAGCAGAGACCTCCACGAAACCACAGGCGGAAAAATTATGTGAGAGTTACAATCTCTTCAGTCAGCAGCTGAGCTGGGTGCTAAATAAACAAGCAATGAAGATGCAGTCCCTGTCTCCCCCAAGGAGCTTATGACCCAATAAATGAGAGTGAATTAAGATAAGACTGAACTAATACATCAAGTGCCTGGCACAGGAGAGCGTGAGATCCACACTGTGGAGGTGGAGCTCTCATCACGTCCTGAGGACAGACAAGTGATCTCCAATGGAAGAAGTAGAAGCAAATGAAAAGGAGGAGCAAAGAAGTTTCAGGGCAGAAGAGGAGTATTTGCCATAGGAGGAGGCCTTCGGGAACACTGACTGTGAGCACAGTAATATTGAGAGATATTAAGGAGGTAAGATAGAACTGAGAAGACTCAGGAACAGAAAAATATGGGGAGTGTGGAGAAGCCGGGAATCAAAAATGATTCTCTGCTACAGAGATCAGCACAGTGTTAAGCTAAGTAAAAGAAATCTAACACAAATGGCTACAAACGGTATCATTTTATTTACATGAGATTCTAGAAAAGGACATATTATAGTGATAGAAAGCAGATCACTGGTGGCCAGAGGCAGGAGTGTAGGGAGATGATGGACTACCAAAGAGCAGGAGGAAACTTTTTAGGGGAAAGGTGCCGTTCTCCATGTTAAATGCAGTGCTATGTGTACAATGGTATATAACTATTGTGGTAGGCAAATGAGAGCTCCCCAAAAGAGGTCCACACCATAGTCCCCAGAACCTGTGAATGTGCTTCCTTACATGGCAAAAGGGTCTTTGCAGATGTGATTAAGGTAAGGATCTTAAAACAAGGAGGTTACCCCGGATTATCCAAGTGGGCTTGATATAATCATAGGGTCCTTAAAGATAGGAGAGAGAAGCATAAGAAGATGAGAGTCAGAGAAGATGTGACAGCAGAAGCAGAGATCAGAGTGATGCAGTTGCTGGCTTTGAAGATGAATGGGGCCAATGACCAAGGAATGTGGGCAGCCTCTAGAAGCTAGAAAAAGCAAGAAAAGAATTCTCTGTGAGAATTTTCAGGAGGAACACAGACCTGCCAACAGCTTGATTTTAGTCGAGTGAGAGCCATTTTGGACTTCTGACCTACAGAACTGCAAGACAATAATTTTGTGCTAAGCCACTAAGTTTGTGCTAATTTGTTACAGCAGCAATAGGAAATTAATACAATTATCAAAATTAATCAAACTGTACACTTAAAATGGGTGAATCTTTTTGTACATACATGTCTTACTAAAGCGTCAGGATGAATGTCATTTTCCCAAACAAGGCCGTTTATTTTCTGATGAAATTAGGAAGAGATACATACATAGCCACCTATGTTTCATTGCTGGGGGAAATTATTTTCTGTTCCCCAGTCTGGTTTATGTAAAGTAGGCGGTGGAGCCTGACTCAAAGCACATGTATATTTCAAAGATGGAGTTCAGCAACCTCACTGCAAATCTTGTGGAACTCAAAGCTAAGATGCCTGACAGCAGCTTCCGCAAATCCGTGAGCCCCGGGTGACAGCTGTACGAAATTGCAGAGCACAAGACCCAGGTTTTCCTCCTCCTTGCTCAGTCCCTAAGGATCTGAGAAATGGTTTTTTAAAAGGAGCGAAGAAAGGGTGAGGGAGACTCATCTGAGGCTGTACAACCTGACTTTAAATTCTCCTGATTGAGGAGAATCGAATTTGCTTGAATATGTTCAATTTACCTCCTTTTGGCTTGTGATTTCTTCCTATGTTTGAAAAATGACCAAATATCCTCCTTAATCATGGAATATCTGCATTCTCACCATGGAAAATGTAATAACCTCTTTTTAGCTTTTTCTTTAAAGAAGAGGGACAGAAAGCAGTAGAACGAAAAGAGACTGAAATCGTAAAGGGCAGAAAACATGCTCCAGGTGAGGCTCGAACTCACAACCTCGGCATCACCCGCACATATACTGCTGTATAAGTACCGCGCGCTAACCGATTGCGCCACTGGAGCATGCTTTCTTTGCGTTTTCGGTGCGCGCTCTACAGAGTCATGAGCGACGGGAGCGCTCGGTCCCCGAGATAAGCTGGAGCTGGAGCGCGCGACACTGCTAGGGACCCTCTTCACCCCTACCCTCCTCCACCGCGGCTACCCTGGCGAATAAAACACGCTTTGTTCGAGACGCTTTCATCTTTCGCGGAAGCGTGTATGTGATCCTTCCTCTACGCCAGCGGAAATCAGCATTTCCCCGGGATCCGGGGGTGCTCCTTTTAGAAGCCCCGAGAGAAGACTGAGGAGAAAGAGCGAGCGGACTCTAGCTCTTCCTCGCCTTGACCCCAATAAGGGAACGATATCCATGGAAGACAAGGGCTATTTGGCTGAGGCAGAGCATCACCGCGCACCGCCTGGCTGGTCCGTGATGCTTCCTACCAGATGGAGGACGCCGAGAAGCCGAGACAGCCCAGCCCTCGCTCCGCAAGTCTCCCAGCACCCGCCGCGCTCCTGGAGGGACTACCCGCCTCGCTGTCCAGCACCTCCAGGCTGCGCCTCCCGGTTCCCCCAAATCCTCCCCGAGCCTGCCTGAAAACCGCATTCGAAGTCATACAGCCAGCTGGTCCGGCATCTCTTGCGGGAAAAGCCAGAGTGGTAACCGCTCCTTTGTGGCGCGTGTTACAGAAATCAAGGCGGTGTCCACCACCCCTAATCCCACCCTGCTCCTCCACCTGTTTTGACCTTCTTTAGAGGTTCATTGCAGATAGTTTGCCTCTGCGATCTAATGCCCACCCAGTATCCTCGTTTCCTGCCTGGGGCATCTAATTATAAAGGCTAGTTTTGTTTATTTGTGTGTTTGCTTGCTTGGTTTTGGCGTGGGGAAATCGCAGCTGTCACATACACACGAGATATGAAGCTTTTTGGCTTTTATGGAATAATTCCTGTCAGAGAAAAGGAGAATTGTGTAAAGAAGGGAATAGTCTATTCCTGACCACCGAGTACTTAACAAACAGGACAGAGAGTAATAGACCAGTGAGCAAATTTCTCCATACTGACGAATGAAGGGATGTGAGGGCAGAAGTGTTTCCACATCTCGGTGTCTATTGCATTACTGAATTGGGATCTTTACATACACCTTAAAGTGAGAAGCAGTGAGAAGCGATATAGACTCTTTAGTAATGACCATCTCACCACACGATCTCCTCCTACATTCCCACCACACAGTCCTAGAGAGAGACCGAGATCTGCCTGAACCTCTAGAGGTCATTCCATCTAAATAACAATAGCAGCCACTAGTTGGATCGAGCTTATCACGGGCCAGACACTGTTCTGAGTGATTTATATAAACCTCATAAGAGCACTCATGGTGCTGTGTTCCAAGTCTGGATCTAGGTAAGAAGAACCAGTATCTAGGGAATTACTGTTCTTAAGAGATGAAAACTTACAAGACTCACAGTATGTCACTGGATATTAAACTGACTTTCATTAACACAAAATAGGCATTATAATGGAGAAAAATGTTGATAGAAAGCTAAGTGCTTTTAATTGTTAATATTAACACACACACACACACACACACACACACATTCTGATCTCTGCCTACTCTTCCATGGAAGGCCAGCCTGTATGGACCACAGCATGGGCTCCCCTGCCCTGTGACTTCAGCTTTGAGTTTCATTTGTGGGAGCACTTAGCAGGAAACCAGAATGAGAGAAGACAGAGAGGTTGGAGTATTTATTTCTCTGGATCCCTTTCTCTGGGTCAACTTCGTTCATCAAAGTGGACATTTCCTTCAAGCTCCAGATAAACACCAGAAGTGAAATTGCTGGATCATATGGTAGTTCTATCTTTAATTTTTTAAGAAGCCTCCATGCTGTTTTCCATAGTGACTACACCAATTTACATTTCCACCAAGAGTGCAGAAGGGTTCCCTTTTTTTCACATCTTCACCAACATTTGTAATTTCTTGTCTTTTTGATAATAGCTCCATCTTTTAATTGGGGTATTTAGACCATTAATATTCAGAGTGATTATTGGTATAGTTAGATTAATATTTACGAATTCATTATTGTTTTCTATTTGTTGCCCTTGTTCTTTTTTCCTACGTTTGTCATCTTACACTTTTTCTGACTTTTGAGGTTTTAATTGAGCATTTATATGATTCTATTTTCTCTCCTATCAGCATATCAGTTATACTTCTTTTACATTTTTTTAGTGGTTGCCCTAGAGTTTGCAACATACATTTGCAGCTAATCCAAGTTTACTTTCAAATAACACTATACCACATCATGAATAGTGTGAGTACCTTATAATAACAAAATAATCCCAATTCGTCTCTCCTGTACCTTGTATCATTGCTGTCATTCATGTCACATATATGTAAACATACATAAGCAAATACATATACATATGATATACAAATAAGCATACATGAGCAAATACTTTGTTTACACTATTATTTTGAACAAACTGTTATATGGCACATCAATTAAGAATAAGAAAAATACAGGGTTTTATTTTACCTTCATGTATTCCTTCTTCAGTACTCTTTCTTTGTCTATGTAGACCTGAGTTTCTGACCTATATTTTTTCCTTCTCTCTTAAGAAGTTCTTTTAGCATTTTTTTGCAAGGCAAGTCTACTAGCAACAAATCCCCTAAATTTTTGTTGGTCTTTTTTAAATTTATTGGCTATATTGTCTTCGTTGCTGCATGCGAGCTTTCTCTAGTTGTGGCGAGCGTGGGCTACTCTTCGCTGTGGTGCACGGACTTCTCATTGTGATGGCTTCTCTTGTGGAGCACGGGCTCTAGTCACGCGGGTTTCAGTAGTTGTGGCACATGGGCTCATTAGTTGTGGCTTGCGGGCTCTAGAGCACAGGCTCAGTAGTTGTGGCTCACGGGCTTAGTTGCTCTGTGCCATGTGGGATCTTCCCGGACCAGGGCTCAAACCTGTGTCACCTGCATGGGCAAGCGGATTCTTAACCCCTGCGCCATCAGCGAAACCCAGAAGTCTTTCTTTCTTGCTTGCTTCTGAAGGATAATTTTGCAGGGTACAGAATTCTGGGTTGGTGGGTTGTTTTCTCTCAACACTTTATATATTTCACTTCATTCTCTTCTTGCTTGCACGGTTTCTGAGGAGAAGTTGGATGTAATTCTTATCTCTGTTCCTCTATGGGTAGGGTGTTTTATTCTCTGGCTTCTTTCAGGACTTCTTTATCTTTGATTTTCTGTAGTTTAAGAATGATATACCTACTTGTAGTCTCCTTGTATGTATTCTTGGTGTTCTCTGAGCTTCCTCAACCTGTGGTTTGGTGTCTGACATTAATTTTAGGGAAAGCCTCAGTCATTATTGTTTCAAACATTTCTTCTGTTTCTTTTTCTCTTCTCTTTCTGGTATTGCCATTACTTATATGTTACACCTTTTGTAGTTGTCCTACAGTCCTTGAATACTCTGTTCTGTTTTATTCAGCCTTTATTCTCTTTGCTCTTTCAGTTTTTGAGGTTTCTATTGATATATCCTCTAGCTCAGAGATTCTTTCCTCAGCTGTGTGCAGTCTACTTAAAAGTCATTGAAGGCATTCTATATTTCCATTATAGTGTTTTTTGGTCTCTAGCATTTCTCTTCTTCCTTCCTTCCTCCCTCCCTCCCTCCCTTTCTCTCTCTCTTTCTCTTTCTTTCTTTCAATTTCCATCTCTTTGCTTACATTGTCCTTCTGTTCTTGCATGCTGTTTACTTTATGCATTGGCCCCCTTAGAATATTAATCATAGTTGTTTTGCATTCCTGGTCTGATCATTCCAACATTCCCGCTATGGTGCTTGCTCTGTCTTTTCAAGTGTCTTTTTTTGGTTTTTGGTTTTTGCCTTCTGGTATGCCTTGTAATTTTTTCTTGATAGCCAGACATAATGTGCTGAGTAAAAGGGACTGCTGTAAATAGACCTTTAGTAATGTGGTGGCGAGGTGTGGGGGGCAGGGAAGTGTTCTATGGTCATATGATTAGGTCAGTGACCTTTTAGTAAGTCTATGCATCTGGACTGTGAACTTCACAAAATTTCTGGTTTTTTCTCCCCCCACCGCAACCCCGGCCCTTAGATGGGATAGGATGATTAGATTGGGCTGGCGTTGGGCATTTTCCTTCTCCCATATAGAAGGCTAGAACTGACTGAAATAGAGTATTTCCCCTCCCCCAAGTCAATATGGCTCTGCTAATACCCCATCAGGTTAGGCTCTGGTTAACTAGTTTCTCCCGAGAGCAGGCCTTTTATAGATGGACAGAGTCTTCTGGTGTATTTCAAAATAGTTCTTCTTTTTTTTTTTCCTCTGCCAGTATTATGAAAAAAATTTTCTCCAATATTTACTGTGAGAACTTGGTTGAACTCCTGGTGGTAAATCTCACAATATTGTTAGGGCCCCCTGTGACTGAGTTCCCCTGGAGTTTTTAACTCTCAGAGTTGTCCACATTGAGCCTCCAGAAATTCATAAATTACAGTTCAGGTTTTCTTCCCAGTGCTCGTTCCCCAGCAGTTTCTGGCCATGGGTCTCTGCTTGGTAGGTTTGTGACTCGTATTCACCAGTTTGTCTCTCCAATCTTGCCAGTAGGGGTTTGCCCTGTATTCTCCTCTCTCTTAAGGATTCAAGAAGAGTTGTTGGTTTTTAGTCTGTTCAGCTTTTTAATTGTTGCTAGGACAGTGCGGAGACTTCCAAGCTGTTTACCTGAGGAACTGGAAACCATGTGTTGCGTTTTTAAAATTACTGAATACGGTGCCACATAATTAACAGCTTTTTACCAGTGTGCGCCAAAATCAAGGTCCCTGAAGTTCAGTGGATAAACTGCAAATATTATAGACATTAACACTGTAAAGTTATTACAAAGATGGTTTCAATTTTCCGTATTGTTTCCTTTTAACACCAGGCTAAATAATTTCCTGATAATGTCATCTGTCTACAGAGTGCATGCAGGTTTGGAAATGTGGCATTCACTCATTCATTTTTTAAAAATGTATTCACACATATTTGAATGCCAACTTGCTGTGGTGATACAGCTCTAAACAAGGCTTGGTTTCTACTATCAATAAGTGTCACTTTAGAAGAAAAAGAGAAAAAAATACATCAATTATTTAGTAGATATATCCAATATATGCTATAATAAAGGTGTACAAATGGTGCTATGAAAAGACACCTCTCACCTAGATTGAAGGTAAAGTGATACATGAGCTGAATTCTGAAAGATGAGTAGGGCTTACCTAGAAGAAGGAATGGAGGCATATTTCGAGCAGAGAGAGTGGTATTCATGAAGCTATGAAAAGCATAAAAACCTCTGAAGACTGAGGAATAACCAGAGTCCTCAGTTGCAAGAAACAGACAACTACTCTGGTTGATTTTAATAAAAACGAATCATCTGTGCCTGTCCTGCATCTTTAGCAATTTACAATAAAATTTTCAAACATGATACAATATAAAGTGTGTTGGATTGTTTCAAGAATCCAAAGTACTTTTTGAGGAATGTATCTGTGACTTTGGGGTATTATTATATTATTAATTATTTAATACAAATGTGGTATATGGAAATTCCATCATTTTAATCTTTGATATAGATTCTTGATTTTAGCAATTTATGTTAGCCATTCAGAAGTGATCAGGGGTTTGCTTTTGCAGACAGCTAATTCCAATAATGAGATCATAAATTGAGACCGGGAAGATTAGCTGCTTCCTACTTAGGTTGAATCTTCATCAGCACTGTGTTACTTTCTTTGTTCTTCTCTATAAACTGACCTTGGTTCCTTGGCTTTCAGGTAACTTTTATGCCTCCTAAGGTGTTTGCAAACTCACCACACTCTGGTTACATTTCTTCAGCTCGGCTTAATTCAATAGTTACTGAGCACCCACTAGGTTCCACACTCTGCAAGGCTCTGAGATACAATGTCAAACAAGATATGGCTCCTGCATTCAGGGGAGCTTAAAGTCCATTAGGTAAGTATGATAAAATCGATAATTACAATATCTCTTTAGGCCTATAGCACCCAAGTTAGTCAGGACTGTATGTTGCAATTTATTGAATCCCAATAAAAATTACTGATGGTTTATCAGCTTATATTGGTATTAATTGTATTGGTGGTACTTCGAGTAAGGTTTTCATACCTGAATTTCAGGTATCATCAAGAACTCAGATAGCACAGCAACTTTATTTCTGTTGTGTAATTCCTTTTTTACTTGAAAAGGTCCATTTTTTGTTCTAGGTTTTGGTGTCAAGGATAACTGAAACTCACCCCTTAGAAATACATCTCTTAATTAAAGTCTGCGCGAGATGGAAAACTAACGCTCCTAAGGCCCCGGTGAGATTCGAACTCACGACCCCTGGTTTACGAGACCAGTGCTCTAACCCCTGAGCTACGGAGCCCCAGTTAATAAAATTTCCACTCCTTTTCCTAAAGCAGATTATAGGCTGAGATCTTTAGGGTTTTGTTTTGATTGGTTTCTAGAAAATTTGACGCTCTGCCCTCATCCCCTTTTCGATTTTCTGGGCTGTGGTCAAACAAATTCCCTCACTCTCTGATAGTTTTAATATCCCGTTCGATTCGCTTTTGTCAAAGGAAGTACAAGACCCTTAAATCACCTCTGAGAGTTTTGTTTGAATCCAGAGCCTCCGAGGGTCAGAGGTTGCACGTTGACGGGAGTGGGGAATAAACAGCTAGCCCATCTGCCAAGATGCGGAGGTTGGGGTGAGAACTACTGGGCCACTTGATTTTAGTTACAGCCACGCCCGGTGCTCTGCAGTACCTTTCGCACCGATTGAAGCCCAGATATTCCAGACTTCAGTTCTTAGAGCCTTGGGGGAAAGCAGGCAAGATCTGTCTCAAATTCCCCGATATCAGCTATCGGAAGAGAGACTGAGGGGTGAGGGTAATGATGAGGCCAGCAGGAAGAAGGAAATGGAGCGACCTCCCGGGAACAGAAGCCGAGGACAGGCTCTGCCTTTTGTAGCCTAGTCCTTGAGGCTGGAATACGTTTTGGAGCCTCAATCCGGGGCGTAAAGAAAGGGCCATGTTTCTCCTCCACCGCGCGTCGCTGAAATCCAAATAGAAAAGTTCTGTCCAAAGGAGCTGTGGCAAAGATACCAGAAAATTGTTAATTTCCACCCGGGTAAAGGGGCTGTGAGGGTCACCAAAAAAAAAAAAAAAAAAATCTGTATGGCGGCTCAGCTCACACAAGCAACAACCATAATGTACAGAGAGCTGGTAAAGAAGAAAACTCAACCACAAATCCTAGGTCTCCTGTCCCAAGTCAGAGGCCCTGTGCACCTGAAACAAAGCAAGGACTGTTTTCCTGTCTACTTTCAGGATTTGATAGCTGGCTAATAAAGAAACAATGGCTCTTAATTACAAACAAAAAGCAAAACCAAAACACCTCGACTACTGACAAATACAAGTAACATTAAAACAACTCAGCAAAATAAGATTTATTGGTGGAGAAGTGGGGAATCCAGTCTCTGTGCATCTGTCCCAACCTGGAATACAGTTCTCCCATAATCCAGAGGAGAGGCTGCAGTCTCTGAAAAGCCAGCCCGCCAGCTCTCTAAAAGGTCTCCCAGGGTAAAAAATAACACACTCCACCTCCCACTCACCAAAGTCATATACAGGCAAAACAATGCCCTTGTGACCTGGAGTGTCATAAATGCAAATAATAGGGAAACGCAGCAAAAAAAAGAAATGGGCGTATTAAAGAAGTTGAGAGTGAGGGGAGTGAAAGAAATGTGAGGTCAATTTTATCACTACTACTCATCAGCGCTTCCTAAACTTCTCTGGACTCAAGGTCTGCCTCCTGCCTTCCAGAGGAGCCAGTTTGCTCAGATTCTCCAAAATCCTAAACTTGCCTGTGCAGAAGGGCCTGTCACCAGAAGCCCCTCTTCATCTCCTGAGTATCAGAGAAGAAGGGGATGCAGGCTCAAGAGAGATCATAAAGTCCCAACAAACCTGTGGTTTGCAGTTTTCTCAGATTTCATCCTGTATTTAGGTTATAGTGTTCACCTCTGGTTTTCTTGCACCTAAAGAAATGTATAACCTCGATGAAATATGGCGAGACGGGCAACAGGAAGAAACTGTCCTCAGGACTTTTCAGTAACATTCTCCTCAAGGTCTTTCTAGTTTCTGTCTGCTGCCCGGGCCCAAAGTCACATGCTTTAGGGTTTGTTCCCATTCTCAGGTAACAAAATGTCCATTACCCAGTACTCATCATGAATGTATTGTCTCTCAGTCCCAAATTCACCCTTTTTGCCTGCCTTGTGGAAATGGATATGAATCCTTTAAATAGTTTTCTTTTGCCAATCTGCACTGAAACTCTGCAGGTAGAGGATGGTGGAGAATCATTGCAGGAGGAAGGGGGTTTTGCATCCTGGTTCCCACGCACTACTTGGACTGCTGCTTCCCCAGGGCCTTGCTGCTACACCAGGCATGGCTTTCCCCTGCTTCATGATCCAGCAGCAACCAGCAGCCACCAACTTCCCCTGGCCAGCGTCCCCCTTGAGTGTTTTATAGTGGAGTGCGCTCAGTGAGAGACCTCTCCAAGAAGAGCTTTCCAAGAAACGCTGGAAGATGGATCTCCAGCCAGTTCCAGAGGGCACATTTCAAGCAAGTTCTGCTGGCACAACCTGAGAGCAATTTCTCCACTCTTCAGTGAGCCATGTCGGTGCCTTCCCCATCGAGGTCTGGATCTTAGCTAGGGGTGGGGTGAAGGGTAGAGGGCTCTTCCTTCTGTGCTTTGGCTCAGCTGTAGGTGAGGGGCACTTCCTAAGCTGTTTTCAGCCCTAAGGGTAGTGACTGCTCCTTAGATTTGCTATTCCTTTATTCGTCAGTGTTGTCTTTACTTTTTTACTAACCAATTCCTTGTTTCTCCAACACCTTCTTTAGATAATAATTCTCTGTATTAAACTTTCCCTGTTCATTATAAGAGAAATACTTTCTGGAGATGTAATGTACAACATGACAACTGTAGTTAACAACACTGGATTGTATATTTGAAAGTTGCTAAGAGAGTAGATCTCAAAAGTTCTCATCACAAGGAAAACACGTTGTAATTATGTGAGCTGATAGTTGTTAACTAAACTTATTATGGTATCATTTTGCAATATATACATATGTCAAATCATTACGTTGTACACCTTAAACTTACACAATGTTATATGTCAAATATATCTCAATAAAATGGAAAAATAAATAAATAAACAACTTTTCCTGCCAAGTTATTTGTTCCTCTCTCCTCATTGGACCAAGACTGATCCATACCTAACTATTGTCACGTAACAAATCATACTAAAATTAAACGGCTTAATTTATCACCTGTCATTTATTCGTTCTCACAGATTTGTTGGTTTTCACAGAGTTTGGGCAGAGCACAATGAGGACAGCTTGCCTCTGCTCCGTGATTTCTGGAAACTCAAGTGGAAGACTCTAAGACCAGGGGCAGGACATCATCTGAAGGATGGGTTACTCAAATGTATGGCTGCTGCTGGCTGTGCGCTGAGGCCTCAGTTATCTTCCATGTGGTCCCTCCCTGCGGCTTAGTTTGGGCTTCCTCACAGTGTGGTGGCTGGGTTCTGGGGACAGATGTCTTGAGAGAAAACTATTGGAAGCTTCTATCACCTTTTATGATCTAGCTTTGGAAGTCATAGAGTATCTCTTCCATCGTAGTCACAGGTCTATCCAGATTCAAGGGGAGGGAACAGAGACCCCTGCAACCTCTGGAAGGAAATGTGTCAAAATTGCATTCAAAGGAAAACACATGGCATGAGATACAGCTGTATGGCCATCTTTGGAAAATACAATTTACTACAGGTTTTTTATGACTGAACTCTAACCACTTAGAAGCCTCTATCCCCTCAGATTTCACTTATCCAATGTCCCCTGGACTTGTAATGAAAATTCTGAGACATTAAAATAAATTAATATTAAACAGGTGCTTAGGAAACATACTACCCAGCCGTTCATGGAATATTGCCTGTACTGGGCCCTGCAAAAATCAGTCTATAAAGAAAATTGAATTATGGCATATTTCAGTTGCAATTTCATGTTTACATTATATTTTGATAATATCCATTTTCAAGTATTCCAAATATTTTAAACCTGTATTCAGACGTTTTCATCTACAAAAAAATATACAAATAGAATTCAAGAGTGTATAGGAATATACCTATGCTTCAAGGTATAGGAAGCATTAGTGCAAAAATTCAACATATGTATATATTAAAATACAAACTGTCAATTTTGCATACTTTGTAATTGTACTGTTAGTATAGTGAAAAAATAGTCACAATAAAAAGATTAAAACCTACAAGCAATAAACTTATTTTTTAAAAAGAGATGCTTCCCATTTAGTTTTAGGGTAATAGATGAGGTAATTACAAATTAAAAAGTGATAGCTCTCAAATTTAAGTGTCCTATAGATTTAGATTTTACAGCCTAATTATAGAAACTTGGTGATACTCCTACTTGTCGGAATTTCAGATTTCTTCTCTCCTTTAATCCTAGAATAATCATTGCAACAAAGATATTTCTTCTCTTTTTTTTTGTCCCCCCCCCACTTTGGCTATTTCATTTTCAGTCACTTAAACATATTTTTTTCAACATTATGTTTCAGAATAGCTGCGGTCACCTAAGATGGGTAATATTTATTGGAAAGCATCTGAGAGCTCTAGAGAGAAGAAAGGCAGGATTATTACTGTAGAGCACAAGCAACCCTGAAGGTCAGGAGATGGTGATGGGTGGAATGAATGATGTAAGTATGGCTTCAGGAGATAAAATCACAGTTTGGATGGGTTGAGAACAAGGGGACTGACCCTCTCTTGTCCAGAGCAGTGGGGTTGACCATTTATTCACTTTAAGTTTCCACCGATCCTGGGGCAGCATCGAACTGGACCTGCTGGATAAAGGTTTGAATCACAAAGAACACAGTGACCTGGGGTCCAGATCACATGTGGGGGTCGGGGCCGTAGGAGGAGATTCGTGTGAGGCGCGGGACACTGGTCTGGCGGGCAGCGGAGCGGAAAGCAGGAGACTGGGCTGGGAGTACTGGGGAAGGGGGAGGGGCGAGGAGGGAGTGTCGCTCAGCACCCTGCCACCCCGTCTCCAAGGCAGAAAGAATTATTCAGGTCCTCGCTAACGCTCGTACCTCCTACCTCTCTCTGTTTCTCAGTCTCTGAACTCAGAACTAGTCCGACAAATTTTCAGAAGCTTTCTTCTGGGACGCAGCTAGGCGCTAACCTCTCAGAGTCTGCAGTATAACACTTCCAAACAAAGCAACGTGTCAGGATGGCCGAGTGGTCTAAGGCGCCAGACTCAAGCATCTGCTTCTCATCATTGAGGCTTCTGGTCTCCGAATGGAGGCGTGGGTTCAAATCCCACTTCTGACACATTCCTATTTTGTTTCACTTGCCACGTTCAGGTCAAAAGTTTCACCTTGGATAGCTCATAATAACTCAACCCTCAGCACCGCAAATATTTCCCACCCTGAAGGGCACTCGAAAATGAGAATTCCCCAGTTTGAGAATCTTAGGATACTTTCAGAGCTATATGGGGGCAACTTCCAGCGCTGCCTTCTGTGAGATCCCTCTTCCGAGGAAAAAACTACCATAACAACTTGTGGTCTTTTCCTTAGTGGATCAACTGACCGGTCATCCACATTTGGATCTTGGGTTTTTACTGTGGGAAGAATTACTGAAACCTTCACTGCTTTTCTGCACACAGAAAGGAATCTGTTATAAAGTTCTAACAAAAAGTTTCCTTTGTCACCTTCTTATATCACGTCTAAAATCTAAGAGGGAAAGTCCCTCAAGATTATGACGCTGCTGAAAACATTTTTTGGTTATCAATAGCCAAAAAATGTCCATACTATTAAAATTAAGTAAATTGATAGCTCATTTTGAGATTTCTTTTCAGAATGATGTGATCTAGATGTCTTGTCTTTCATTTTATAAAGTAAAAAAATGCCTTCTATGAAGTTCTACATAGGCTAAGTAAGATCTTGGTCTTAAAATTAAGATCTTAGACTTCTGCAGCTTTGACATTAAATGAGTTTTTCTTCCTGTATAGCTTTTAAATCACTACACAGCAATTTTTCTCCTAGAAATGTATCTCAGTGAAATTCCAGCTCAGCTCCATGCTTGGCCTTACCTAGTGTAGCATTTTGCAGTACCAGATTGTTAGAGGCAAGCTAGATGTCCATCAGGTGTACAGCAGTGGTCACCCATGAATTTCATACTATGTAGTAGTTGTACATAGAAGCAGATGTAAATGTAGCAAGACAATAGATTTTTCAAACTGCGTTGAGTAAAAGAAAAAATATCAGGATGAACAGTGCCAATGAAAATTAAAATCACACAAAGCAACAGCATTTTTTTGAGGGTAGTTTCTTTTCTAAAGAACATTAACAACTTTAGAGAGGATCTATATGTTGCGGGGAGAGGAAAGGGATGGATACAGGCCATGAAACAAAGTAGAACTGAGAGTGACCTTTCATGGACCAATAACACAAATGAGCCCTGGACAACCAAGTGTGATTAACTTACCTTTTGAACCCAAAGCCTCTCTTTCCCTTCCATCATTAAATTCCACTTTTTTACACTCTACAGATTCCTAAGCACGCACCACTCTTTTCTGCTCTGCATTTCCCCTGCAATCATGAAATTCTAAATTATTTTCCTCCATTCTCCATTTTCATCTTTTTCAACCATTGTTTCGAGTTGGGACTGTTTATTTTCCTGTTACTGGCTTTATTTTGTATTTCAAAGCATTCCTACTGTATTTTGGACTAGACAGAGAAACCTAAAAAGTATTGATAAAATAAAAAATAATTTTACAATGTTTACTTCTCTTTATAAGGTACCCAACACCTGCTCAAGATGGTGAGTACTGAGCTCTGAGGATCCTTCTAGCCAGGAAATTGTTACAGAGCTTGATTTAAAAACAAAAAAAACAAAAAAAAACAAAAAACAACTTAGGAGACAATGTTCTGAGTACTTGCCACTTTCCCCAACGTGTCGTTTCTTAAATATTTAACTTGGGAAATGGTAAAATAAGGTATTGTGATGTTTTTAAATGTAAAAGGCAAAACCAGAAACTGTATATACTTACTCCTTTGTATACTTTTCTCATTAATACAAAAATACAAAGACTGCAAATTGATTTTAACAATTGTATGATTGTTTCTATTTTGTTTCTTTCAATTCCTCTCTATGGGGAAAAGCTGTGAATTTTCCAATAATTTCCGCACTGGAAAAGTCTAGGACTTTGTGTGGGAGACCCTTAAGCTGAGCTACCACTAGAGAAAGTCTGGGTCCTTCTGGCTGGTGTGGTCATGCAGGAGATTGGCCTTTGATTTGCCAACAGCGAGGCAGCCAGTATAACGTTTTCCTCCTGCCCACAGCTAGTGGGTCTCTCCGGGAAACGGAGGTCTTCCTGGTTACTTTGTATTTTTGTTTTGTTTTGTTTGTTTTTGAATCAAGTTCCTGGGTTTCGTTAAGATCAACAGGCTGACATAGCAAGGCACGACCTTCTGCTGGAAATCCACTGCCGGCTTCTCTCGGGAAGAGAGGGTCATCATCGGTGGCGCTAAGATTTTTAAAATGTGCCCAGTACTCCAGGTTCTCTAATTGGGAATTTTCACTTGTCAAAGGCTTGACTGTAGGTTCGGGAGACGCTGGTGGAGGGGTGTCTTTAGAGGCAGAAAGGGCCGAACTACGGAATAAGCGAGGATGATGCTCAAGTGCCAGTGGGAACCAAGGTGGAAGGGCAAGAGTGAGATTTTTAAAAGGCTGAAAGGTGAGTGTGCCTGCCGAAAACAAAAACTGAATCCTGTCAGAAGTGGGATTCGAACCCACGCCTCCACGCGGAGACCAGAAGCCCCAGGAAAAGGAAGACACAAGCTTGAGTCTGGCGCCTTAGACCACTCGGCCATCCTGACACGGCAGCACCAGACACTCAGCGGTAATAATTCTGTCCGTGATTGAAGACTGTTCCATCCAGGAAGGAGAGGAACCAGTCGTTTTTAGAAATTACAGGAGCAAACCAAGCACTATCTGCAAAACCGAAAGACAGGAAAGGAGGAGTTTTACGGTGAGGACGTGCGCTGGGCGACAGAACTGATGCTGCTCTGAAAACCGGGAGCCCACATCACCTACTTTGAGTCTCTTTCTCTCACTCCACCCCTGCTGACCACGGTTACAAGACCGACCTTAAGGAGTAGGGGACTTGGGATATAGATTTTATTGGCCCATGTTGCAACTACCGGCTTTCAGGAGCTTTCCCCGCTGCTCACAGTATCACACAGTATTTTATCTTAAGTTTCTATTAGTGGAGACTGGGCCTGTGAGTGGGACTTAAAGATTCCCTGTACAATAGTATTTCCAGCATCTTAACAGTTCCTGCAAGGGTCCACTCCCTTCTCCTCTCTGCTCTTCTCTCCTCCCTTTCCTTCCATTGCCATTTTTCTCTCCCTCTAATTTATCTTCCCTCTTCCATTCTTTCCACCTGCATGAAAGAAGGGATGTGAAGTGAAGAAGCAGGACGTGGTTTATTATAGGACACATAATAAGAGAAATATAGAGCATGGAGGACTCAAATTAGGTCTTGGTCTTGGTTTAAAATCTCTACTGAGTTTTAAAAAATGTTTTTGTTGTTGTTAAAATCCCTCCTGCTTTGGTTAAAGAGAGAGGTTCATCCAATGTTTTCTTTCCATTCTGTCCCATAGTAGTCTTTAGTTAGTCTCCCAGATTAATAGCCTTCAGAAACTTTTCATTCCCTACAGAAAAACAACCCAAACACATATGTATGAACTGGCAAAACAGCTATTGAAAGATCCAATTTTGTGTGCACAATGATCAGGGGTGAGTTGTTTTCTTTTGCTTCATTTTTGGTCTTCATGCAGAGAACCTAAAAAACAGATTTAAAGGCAATGCAGGAAGAGTAGAAAACATGAGGATCTTGAATCAGATGTGTATGTTTGAATTCAAGCTTCATCACTTACAAAACTGTGATGTGTGATATTTTATATTATTGAGACCATCTGTGAACACTTCCTTCATCTGTAAATTTAGAGGGAAATCCCTACCTCAAGATTCTTGAGGGATTAAAAAGAATTTATGTAGGTACTTTCCCCAGCAAGCCATGTGACAGGGAGCAGTCATTGAAGAGACCATTCACCCTCCAGGTTCTATTTACAACCTCTGGCATTTATACAGTTTTGCGACAACCCAAATTCCCTGCTCCATTGCCTTTTCTGAACTATGGTGTCCTACCTTCCAAACACTTAGAAAATGTGCTCTGGGTTCTCCTTTTCTGCCAATTAATAATCTTTCAAACGTAACAGCTCCCCCTTCCCCTTGGTCATGTGCTCTGTCACTCAGCCCTCGACATCCCAGTCAGGAGTTCTCTCTCCCTCTTTTGAACCCCCCAAACATATTGGTGTTATCATTCAATGAAAAGCTGAAAACTTGAATTTCAAACCAATATAATATGAACACAGTGTCAAAGATTTCATGTATCTCACTAATCAATGAGTAAGCTGTTAAAAATGTTTCAAAGGAGATTATGAAGAACAGACAACACACAATCTGAAAGGCTGAAATAAATGTGCTAACAGATGCAAAATTGGTTAATATTCTGTAGGGCAATAAAACTTAAGATTGGACTTATTTCTTCTATTGGGTAAAATTGTATCTCAACTGAGCAAAATCCTTTGCGTTGATGTAAACAAGAACCAGTTGCATTATTATCAATTTTCTGTGAGTTAACTTCTCCCACCATAGAGTTCCAGAATAGCCTAGTAAATAGAAAGTCAGTCAGAGATGCACACCCCTATAAAATCAGATAATTCCTACATGGTTTACTAGACTAATGCCCAGTACGTCACTAACGCAAGGACCCAGTAAATTCTGTTGTTCATTTTAAAATCTTGGACACATTTTCCTGACACATATGACAATTTATGGAAGTCGTCTAACAGTAAGCTAATTAGGAGAGTGTTAGTGGAAATGGAGACATGTTTGATCAGGTCCCTGAGTTCTGACTCTTGTCTTAGTTTACCTATTTGTAAAACTGAGGGGGTATAATATTTAATTACAGTGCTGTAGTCAGGTGGAACATTTTTAAATCTTTTATACTTTCCTTAGTTTACATGCTTTCTAATGGACTCTTGTGTTTCCAAGATGAATAAAAGCAAATGTATTATCCTGTTTTTATTTCCAATCTTTCTTCTATCCCTCCCCAGTTGATTATTTAAAATATCAGGTGTATGTAACGTGAAGGGAATTCCAAATCAGCACGGTCTCCAGAGGCAAGTGAATTTTGTTTCCCAAGCCCAATACAATGTGCAGCTCAATCGAAATGGTCAAAATCTGGCAAACCAGAGAAATAAAGACACCACATTAGAGATTCCACAGTTTGATTAACTCCATATTAATCCCTTCTGGGAACTTTTTGAAGCTTTCACTTGTAAGGATGTCTTTTAGGGGAAAGAGCAATAAAAATACATTTTCCACAAACTGTATGTGTGCACTTGAAAGAGGTTGTTTTAAGAGCTCCTGAACAGACTGGGACAGCTTAGGCCGTAAGGAAGATAGTCTGTGATGGCAGTATTTGCACAAAGTCATGGACTTTTCTCATAAGCTAGAAATCAATGGAATAAAGACTTCTGCAACTGAGTTTCACTTACTCAAAATAAGTTAGAAATTGGCTTGAAAAGAGAACAGTTTCTGAAATAAACATAAATGTGGAATTAGTATCTGCAAGTCTAAGTTATATTACTTGAAGCATCTTGGAACAGTAGCCTTTTTTTTTTTAAGTTTTGTAGGTCAGTGTTTCTCTCATTTTAATGAGCTTACAAATCACCTTGGGATCTGGTTAAATGCAGATTCTTATTCAGTACATTTAACATATGAAAGAATCACCTGGAGCAATTGTTAAAGCACAGATGCCTGGGCTCCACCCCCAGGGATACAGTCAACCCTCCCGTATCCCTAGGTTCTGAAATCCTTGAATTCATACAACGGTGGTTCAAAAATATTAGGAAAAAATTTCCAGAAAGTTCCAGAAAGTTCCAGAAAGCAAATTTTGAATTTGCCATGCACCAGCAGCTATTTACATAGCATTTACATTGTATTAGGTATTATAAGTAATCGAGAGATGATTTAAAGTATACGGGAGGATGAGTGTAGGTTATATGCAAATAAAGTCATCCCTCAGTATCCTTGGGGGATTGGTTCCAGGACCCCTAAGGATACCAAAATCCGAGAATGCTTACATTCCTTATATAAAATGGCACGGTATTTGCATATACACACCCTTCCATATATTAATACTTCAAATCATCTCTAGATTGCTCATAATACCTAATACAATGTAAATGTGTGTAAATACAATGTAAATGCTATGTAAATAGTTAACAGCACTTGGCAAATTTCAATTTTGCTTTTTGGAACTTGCTGAAAATTTTTTTCAAATATTTTCGATCAGAATTTGGTGGAATTTGCAAATGTGAATGCAGGGATATGGAGAGCTGACTGTACTATGCAGAAACAATTTCCCTTCTCTTCTAGTTTTTTTTGGCTGGTCTAGTAACTAAAGTGACATAGGAGAGGTTAACAGGAGAAAAGCTGATTTAATTTCATACATACAGGAGCCCCAAAGATATGAGGCTCAGGGGCAAATTGGCGAATTGAGGCTTATGCCACCCTGAGCTCAGGAATGGGATAGGGGCCTGAGGCTTCAAAGGGGAGGTGTGTAGTTCACAGGAGGATAAGAAGAGGAGGAGTTTGGTTATTAGAAATTTGCCCTGCCATGCAGATAGGTCTTTCAGATAGAAAAGTTACATCTGGTAATAGTTTTTTGTTGTTGTTTTTGTTGTTTTATTTGTTTGTTTGTTTTTTCTGGTACAGACCCCCTATCAAAACTCTTTTGGGTAGTTATGGGAGAGGTAAAAAAATTTTTTTTCCTGAGTCACCTGGGTCTTGCTTGACTTCAGCTCAAAATAATTCACATGCCAAAGAGGCATATTTTGGGGTGGCATATTCTGCTTCCCTTCAACATCTAACTTTAGAGAGATTACATTTTTTCTCTTTTAATAGATATGGTGCTCTCTTTTCATGCTAACAGGAAGACTACCCATCATGTGATATCTTAACTCCAGAATCTACAGACTAAATATAACCAATCACTGGCTGATTCTCCACTCAAGGAGCAACTTCTAATCCTGTTTTCTCTATTTCTTGTTTGGAACTTTAAATCTCCTTTTTCATGCTTATTTACTAGTGTTTCATATTTTTCTTCTATTAATCTCTGTTTTATTGACTCAGGAATATTCACTTATATTTTTTCTACTTTTACTTTCTTCATTTGTATCTAATTTTTATTTATCCCCATCCCTTGACTGTTGAATGATGTGCGATTTTTTTTATTAGTTATCTATTTTATACATATTAGTGTATATATGTCAATCCCAATCTCCCAATTTATCCCACCACCACCCCTCCCATGAAGTGCAATATTTTTAATGAAAAGTTCTTGATTTTAATATAGTCACAGTTGTCATCTTTGTCTTTATTGTTGGATTTTCCCCTTTTAATTAAAAGTTCTTTTCTACCTTTAGTTCCTAAAGATATTCTTCACTGGTATCCTTTAAATGTTTTTACTTTGTCTCCTCCCTGGAAACACTTCCTGGTCAATTCAGTACAATTCAATCCAGATAACCACATTTAAAAAACTCTGCTGAGGGAGTACTACAGGGGAGTGATTAAGCAGCATTAAGCAGTGGGATTTCAAAATGAAGGTTTGAAACCATATACAAGACCCTGTGCTCTTGTCCTTTGAGGTTAGAGGCTTTTTGCTTTAACATCCCAGGCCTCCTCTGAGTCTCAAAATGTTGACTCAAGAGTTAACGATTAGGAATTGTGAAGACATAGACACAAAGAATAGCTGTTGATCCAGGAAACTAGTAACAATTTAGACTATAAACCAGCCGTATAGCAGAGTCACTGAACTCCCAGCTCCCTGAAAGATAGACGTAAAGGTCGGACACACATTACTAACTTTCTACAGGAAGCAGACGCCCACCAGATGAAAACTGCTGACCACAAGCATGGAGACCCCAGACTGACTGAAACCAGAAGACGTGTGGTGCTCAAAATTTCACCTCGATGCCAACCAGTCTGAGAATTGTGCACAAGCTCATCACACACCCTGGAGCCCCTCCCTCACAATGCCTTTAAAAGCCTGTGCCTTTAAAAACCATATTAAGATGGTTTTTTAAGGGCATTTGTCCACCATCTTCTTGGTTAGTTGGATTTCTCTTTTTTCTTCTTTACTGTTGTTGTTTAGCTTTCTCAAATAAAGTCACTCCCCTTGCCTCAACACCTCGTCACTCAATTTATTGGCCTGTCCTGTGGGGAGTAGCTGATCCTGCATTCTTCCCGTGAAGACATCAGGCTCCCTCTTTGAGAATTCAGGCCTGACTTTTCAAGGTGATAGAAAGATAGTAAAGAAGCTGGGGGGGAGGGGGGGGAGGTTTGCAGGAAAGAGAACCAGACTCTATGGAAATTTGGGGAGCAGGACCAGATACATAACTTACAGGACCCAGTGAAAAATGAAAATGAGGGCCCTTTGTTCAAAAAGCAGGAAGAAAGTGCTGTTAAAATTATGAAAATATACCCATATGAGTCTGGGTTAAAGGCTCACGCCCACCAAGACTCCCACCCAACTTAGCCTGGCACTGTCAGGCTGCCAGCCTGGGACAGGGACAACAGGCACTGTGCCACATCCGAGAGGCACCAGGGTTATGCTGCTTAACCACCTCTTCCCTAGACCTCCCAGGGGGCTTACTGCTGAGGCAGGTGTGAGAGGGGGGTGGGGAAGGATAGTAGGGCAGGTTGCCAGCTGAAGGGTACATTGGCCGCTGAAAACTCATCTCTGGGTGGCGGGACCTGTGAGAGCCAAGGCTTCAACGAAAGCCCCACAACTGCACATGCTCCATGTTCTATTGGACCTCACGAAACGTGTGTAAAGGTAAAACTATTAAGAATTTCAAGAGAGCAATTGCAGAGCATTAAACCCCAAGAGCAGGACCCTTCTGAGTGTGGGTTTGGGGGCAGTGAGCTGCGTGACTGCATGGGTCTCAGGCCCATGAATCTGGCCCATTTAAGGAAAACAAATCATATTCAGAATCTTGTGGGAGAGATACTGGCTTGGTCCCTCTGGTGATGAAATATCATCTGCAGCTCCTCTAGCCGCTCCAACCTGTAGCTGAACTGTGACTGCAATATGGGCCTTTCAAATAAGAACTTTAAGCAGATGAATAGAAATTGAAAGATAAATTTGAAGCTAAAGTTGAGGCAATAAGGAATGAACAATAGAAATGAAATGTGTGTGTTATATGCCCTAGAATCCAAAGCTACATAAATGCCCACAAAAACGGTGTGACCCTCAAGGACTCAGGTTACTTTGCTGGAATAAGAACATTTGCATTGAGCTTTTGAAGAGATTTACAGAAGGCCACTAATAATGCCAAGGCCTGGACCCCAACCATACCTCATCGAATTTCCAAACCTTCCTTCCAAGGTTTATCCTGGAAGAGCACTCAGGACTAAAAGTTACTGGCTTACAAGACCATGGACCAATGATTCTCTTTTTGAAGGTGGTAGTTTTATTCTGTTAATGTAGCTGGGGAGGTTACTGGGGATGAAAATATCTGAGGAAGTGATGATTCCATGGCTGCGGTCTTAGGAGGTTAAGACAAAGTCTGTGGCTTCTGTAGCAGAGAAAATGAAAAAAAGTAGAATCGGAGCCCTGCAGAATTCAGAGGGGAATTGAGAAGGAAAGAACAGCTCAGAAAAGGAATCAATCAATCATCTCCTGAGGTAGACTTATGCAGCAAAAATCACCCTTCTGGATTTTGAATATTGGTGGCTAGGTTCATCTCAAGAAACTCGAGTTTTCTCTGCCCTTGGAAAATGATCATTTCTGGTTCCTAAGGAGATTGGAGTATTGATAACCTGTCTTTGTAAAAATCCACTTAAAAGTTTCACCTCCTCCGTAGCACCTTCGATGTCCAACACTTATTTTAAAAATATATTAGAGCAATCCAAATCATACAAAAGAATGTGGCATATAACCATGAAAATAAAAAGGGAGAAGTCTGGTTTTGAATAAGCAGGCAGCAGGTGGCTGCGGACTGAGGTGTGAACAAATAATCCAGCTAGGGTAGATCACCTTGGGCTTCACGTCTCCCTCAGCTCTGCGAGTGACAATTCTCGGAAGTATTTGCTTTTTCTTCTCTTCCGCCACGTCTTCAGTTTCTCCAGGGGCGTACAGTGCCCCTGCCCTGTCCTCGGCCTTGCCATTGAGGGGGAAGAGCCAAGGCGTCGCAAATTCAGAGTCTGGGAGTGAGCTGTGGGAGGCGCAGGGGAAAAAAGTTTGAGTTCTAAATTCATCCCTAGAAATCGGTGTAGGAGACCCTAACTGGTTGAATACCAAGTTCCTGAGAAAGGGTTTCAGAGCTTTGGTTTTTGAGTAAATTGCAAAAGTGCAGAAGCCTTAGAGATTTGCTCGTAGGCAGCAATCTTGAGAAGGAAATGTGGGGCCAACTCAGAATGAAAGAAGGAAGTTAGTGGGAAAGGGGGAGAAGGAAGAATCGACAGGCTTGAGCGTCTATCAGTCTGTATACAAATTGATAAGGTACAATAAAGTAACCGGAAGCAAGGAGCAGAGTGGCGCAGCGGAAGCGTGCTGGGCCCATAACCCAGAGGTCGATGGATCGAAACCATCCTCTGCTACGACTTTTCTTTTTCCAATATTGGACCAACACATTCACATCCTCAAACTCCAAGATTCCCATAAGAACACCAGGCAGAGGCAGCTAAATTCA
The DNA here is from genome assembly GCF_937001465.1 of Orcinus orca. Lineage (NCBI taxonomy): Eukaryota > Metazoa > Chordata > Mammalia > Artiodactyla > Delphinidae > Orcinus > Orcinus orca. The sequence continues at coordinate 84,454,050 of NC_064568.1, forward strand.
AGGACTCATGACAGTGACACTACTGATTTACATTTCTTGTTTTCTTTTGGATCTTAATGAAAATTAACCTCTATCAAAAATGTGTCTTTATCAATGTTTATAAAGCTCGCAACATATTGGGAAACAATGCAACATCTTAATTATCGTCTGTGTGCAGTGACCCTGTCACTGCATTTTTGCCTATGCAGACGTGTTAACAAGACTTGAAACGGAGCAGGACCCTTCGGTCTTCCCCGCCCCTCCCCATGCCCCCCGCCTGCCTTTTATCTGTAGAAAAACTAGCCAAAAGAATAAGTATAATCAGAGAAGTGAGAAAATGCAGAAGCAAAGGAAAGCAGTCAAAGAGGACAAAATAATAATAGTTTAGTCATTGAGCAAAGTCAATGCCCTTTAGTTCCTCCTCAGGGCTATAGGTAATATTCTGAGCCACATCCTGTGAGCTGTCTTGTAGATACTGAAATCCCCACCAGGTGGAAGAAGTTAACTACCTGATGACCAGACTGTAGCCACGACCTAAGCTGCCACAATTCTGAGAACTGACCTCAAAGAAATGGGAAAAAATCGGCCTTGGAACTAAAGATTGGCTGTACTCAAAACAATCAAGATGACACTGATCAGACCAACCACGACCAATTTCAAGATGACTGTCAGAGCTAACAGTGCTATTTCTGCATGTAGCGCCCTCCCTCCGCCTATCCACCCCTGAAACCCGCCTTTGAAAGCTCTTGGCCACTGATTGTCATTGGGGGGAGTCGGCCTTTGGACAGGAGTCCGCCCTCTCCCCTGGTTGCCGGCCTCCGAAATAAAGCAAACTTTCTTTTTCACCAAGCTTGCCTCTCAAGTATTAGAGCAGCGGACAGCCGGACCCCACTTTCGGTAACAGTCTCATGAACAAATGAAGACCTGCCGTGACAGAGGCAGCGAATGCTGTTCCACCTGCCTGGTCCTTCCTGTCTTTAAAGAGAGTGGAGCTCAAGATAAAATGTGGAGTTGAAAAGTAAAGGAATAGGACAGGGACAAATGTGGCCTCCCCACACTGGCAAGAGGGAGGTTGGAGAGACGAAGGGAAGAGTAGAGGGGGAAGGAGACTGGGGAGAGGGTGAAGAAAAGGCGTGTGAAGGAAAGGTGCGGAAAGGTGGGCGTGCTGAAAAAGTGAGATGTAAGAAAATTTTGAAGAAGTGGGTTTTCAGGGAGCTCTTTTCCTGGACGGAAGCACCACTTCGAAGTGGGCGTTAGGTTGTTTCTTGCTGTGGCGTTAAAATTCCAGGAGACCCCAACTCTGAAAGAAAACACTGGAGGAAACAAAGGGAAATAAACCTCCTCCTTGTGACATAACCTTCATTCTTTACCCAATTTTTGATTTTCCTGAAGTTCTTCCCACCTACTGAAGTCGTTGCTGGTGAAGGAGCCTGCGCGCCCGCTCTAAAGCCACCTCTGATGAGTGGGTGCGGCCTCAAAGGGCTCTGTCTGCAATCATTAACTGCAGGAATATTCCCTCCCCAACGGATCCCACCCTACTCTCAGCACGACTTTCCCCCTGCAATAAGTGCTACACAATAATTGTCTGTGCAACGAAGAAATAGTTTGGGGGTTAAATGGAATCTTCAATACAGTCAAGCCAGTTGCAGCGCTGGGTCGGGGGTACGCGATCAACGCCCCTGGCAGACCCAAGTGATTTCCGAAATCACGAACATCACTAGCACACCTCGGTGTTCTTAGGCATCTGTATAACGAGTTAAAAAACTACTGACGAAGCCTGAATAGCTCAGCCGGTAGAGCATCAGACTTTTAATCTGAGGGTCCAGGGTTCAAGTCCCTGTTCAGGCGGGAAAGACTATTTTTCCATTTCCGGTAACAGAGCCCATTTAGAAATGCCTCTGAAAGTGGGGAAACCTTAACAGCCAATTTAGGGAAAGGCACTGACCTAAAATAGTTTACCTTTTAGTTTTTCATTAATTTTCCTTTCTCAAATACTCACAGAAACACTTCCCCAAGTTTCTAAGAGGAATCGAAAAAGGGCATCATATAAAAATAATAAACCAGTAATAGATTTATTGAGAAGTAAGCCATTTAAAGTTCCCTTAAAATGATTCATTAATGTGGGAGTGGAGGGGAGCAATTTGGATGGACCCGACTAGATGTGATGGTATTAGGAAGTGGGATCTTTGAGACGTGATTAGGTCATGAGTTAATCCCTCCTAAATAGAAATAGTGCCCTCTCAAAGGAGACCCTAGAAAGCTCTCTCTCCCTTCTGCCACGTGAGGCAACAGTGAGAAGACAGTGGTCCATGAGCCAGGAAGCTCTCACCAGACAATCAAAGAACATGAACCATGAAGATTTGCCTTTTAGGCATTTGGTGCCTGTCTTTCTTTAGAGAATCTCTTTTGTTTCTTTAGTCTGAACAATAATAACATAGATTGTATACTCTTCCTCTCCACCTCCCTTCCCTCTCATCACAACCAGTTTTAATCACTACCTTTACAGCTATTAATGCATACTTTGGTGCAGTTAACTATGTTTATGCATATAACACTTCATCCTTCATACTTAATTTTAGTGGGTTAAATAGTGTCAGCTGGAATTTGTGTCTTTCTAGAACCTCTGAATGTGACCTTACTTGGAAATAAGTTTTTGCAGGAGTAATTAGTTAAATTAAGATGGGGTCATACTGGGCTAGGGTGGGACCTAAATTCAATGACTGGTATCCTTATAAGAAAGGTCACAGATGCAGAGAGAAAGAAGAAAGTCATAAGAGGACAGAGGCAAAGATTGGAATGATACAGCTACAGCCAAAAAAAAATCTAGGATTTCTGGGATCCACCAGAAGCTAGGAAGAGGCAAGGAAGGAGTTCTTCAGAGAACCTTCAGAAAGAGCATGGCCCTGCCAACATCTTAATTTTGGACTCCTAGTATTCAGAACTGAGAGAGAGTAAATTTCGGTTGTTTTTAAGCCAACCAGTTTGTGGTAATTTGTTCTGGCAGCCCTAGAAAACTTACTGTTTTTCTCTCTGTGTAGCACATTCATTTTAGATATCCAAGTTGTCTCCAATTCTCTGCTGCCTGGAATTGCTACAATGACTGTCCTCTGCAAAGCCACCTATGGAACTGAGCTGGAATTTTACTAAGGACTATTCCTAACAGTGGAATTTCTACTACCAAGAGGCTACACAAAAATAAACATGCATTTAATGCCCACCCTGAAAAATCTAAGACCTAGATTTTAAGACTAAACCCTTACCTTTATTCCACATAGAAATTCACACATCTATATATGATCTTATCATGACAAAGTGAAACAGAGGAAACACATCTAAATCACACTGGTGTGAAAAAAAGTCCCAGGGGAAGGTGACCCTTGAGGTAATTATAAAATAAGGAAAAAGCTTGAGGTGAAGAAGAAAGGAAGTTCTTTGGAGCAGAGGGAGATTTTTGTTTGTTTGCTTTAAAGTTTAATGCCTATTAAAGAACATTTCTTTGCTATTAGTGATTAAACTATAGCAATGTTGCAATCCTTTGCAGGGCCGTTTTCAGATTTAGATAAGTGGGGAATTCCCTTTTATAGATTCTTATAACAGATTCTTATTGTAAAGATTGGTGAAACTCCCAGGAATTCACTGCCCAGAAAGAGTTCAGGACACAAAGCGTAAATGTCTCTTCAGTTGAGATTCTTTTGAATCAATGGTTACGTCTTCCTCGTTAGCGCAGCAGTGAGTATCCCTTCCTGTTATACAGGGGGCCGGGGTTCGATTACCCCACGGAGAGGCGATGTTCCCAGTCTTTAACTGCACAGAAAGGGAATCTTGCTGCTTTGTTTCTCTCTTTTTGTTGTTTTGTTTTATGTCGAATTCCTGCGTGTTGGTTTATCAATGCGTCCACCAAGCAAGCAAAGGCCTACAGATGGGAATCCACGGCCGCCTTCTCTCTGGAAGAATTTACCCTCAGCGCGGCGGTTCAAAATGTGCGCGTTTGGCTCTGGAAATATTCCAGGATCTTGCAGTGGGAATTTTCATTTGTTGACTGAGGTGATGGAGATGTTGCTTGTGCAGGAACCGCCCTTGGAAAGCTCTCAATGGTCCCCAAATTTTGATGCACATTAGATTAACCTGGGTGCTTTTAAAATGTCTGGGGGTGAGAGCCAGGCTTCAGTAGGTTTTTAAAATCGCCACCTAGGTGATTTCAATATGCCTCAAAGTTTGGGAGCCGCTGGTCATTTCTCTGTCATTAGTTACTCTGACAATGTTACTAACATATTCCATTTTTTATTGTATTTAATATAAAATTTAAACTATTTGTAAAGCATTATAAAAAAAGTAAACCCACTAGTGATCTAACATAGATGGTATTGTTATATTGTTGTTGCCCATTATGTAGCAACAACAGAAGTAACTTTGTGTTTCTCCAAATCATGGAGCCACCACAGAGTGTCAAAGTGTGCAGCGGGGATAGTATGTTTCAATTCATGTAAAAATATGGACATTTGAGCTGACACCTTCCATAGCTCTAATTTGCTAAAGTAGTTTAATTTTTATATGTAAAAATGAAAACCTATTGTGTTGGTTAAAAAAAAAAAGCCTGATAATGTTGTTGTTATTAGGTGCTAGCTAACATAAGTTATACAGTACACCTAAACATATACAGTGTGCTGGTTTCTTTTATACTTGGATGTTTTGAAATTTGGACATATACAACCTGTAAAAATTGCTGAACTTGTAGTTTAAAATTTCAAAGTCTGGTGATTCTTGATGTTTATACAATTACATTTACTAATATACTTAACTGTAAAATTGTTATTTGGAAATAATTTCAAACTTACAAGAGGTTGCAAAAATAAAAATACTAGAGGGAACACCCTTTACCGAGATTCACCTTTTCTTAACATTTTACTCCATTTGTTTTTATTATTTCCTCTATGTATATTATATTTTTCTGAGTCATTTAAAGTACATTACATAAACCTTCCCCCTTTTCTCCAAAATACGTCAATGTGCGTTGCCTAAAAAAGAAAAAGAAAAAAAAACAGAAAAAGAAAAACACAGGAACCATTACCTGAACAGAGACTTGAACCCTGGGCCATCAGATTAAAAGTCTGATGTTCTGCCAACTGAGCCATCAAGGCACTTGTTATGGGTTTTAATTCATGCTATAAGTAACCAAATTCCATTAGCAATTTCAATGCCCAGGAAGAGCTGGAGTAATCCATGGCTTCAGAAAAACTAAGGTCTTCCAAAAGTGTGGCTTGACCACTTGAATCATTTACTCACCAAGCAGAACATTTAACCTCTGCATGTACGTTCAAGCACACTTTTTAATTGCTGGGAGAATGAAGATTATTCCTAGAGTCAATTATTGCCGAAGGGGATTCACAGATCTGGGCAGAAGGACCCTCGGAGACCATATTTACTTCTCAGATATGTTTGAAGAGAAGATGCACAGGCTCCCTCACCAACCTGTGGGGGAACCCAGAGGAGATGACCATTTTTAGGAACGACTGGAGTAACTGAGGAGAATCTTCCAAAGAATGAAAAGATGGGGAGAAATGAGGTTCATAACGTGGACCTAATGCAGGAGAATCAAATCTGGTTGTACCCTTTGGTATTTTCCCCTCAGTTTCAGAAATGGGATGTCTGGGTTCTTCAGGGCTAGGGGAAAAAAATCCAAGACGTCCTCTAATTTTCTTCTCCACATTTTATCTAGAGGCCCACTCCTCCAAAGACAGGAATGACTTGGCAGTTAAGGAAATAGTGCTCTTGTTTCATTCCATGTTTATTTGTTCATGACACAGTTTTTGAGCACCCGTAGAGAGATCATGGGGACAAACATCCCAAAGCATAGGTGGCAGAAGAGGAAGATAGGAAGTGCTTAGTTTCATGAGGACTGCCTAACCCAGGACTACTTATTTTTGAATCAGTAATCCTTCTATTATTTAAGGCATTATTTATTGTGGTTTCTATACATGAAGCCAAATGCAATCCTGACCAAATATGAAGAAAATAATGCATAAAACTCTTATTACGTATAATACTAACCATTATGAAATAATGTGTGTGCAAATGTCATTTTATTATATAAGTTACACACAGAATTTCAGAAATTAAATATAATGTGACAATTATATACCTGGGGAATAACATTTAGATATTACTAAATGTGATCAGAGGTCATTTTGACTTGACCAAAAAAATACAAACCACCACACCTGCAGAATATTTTTCCTCCCAATGTCCAAGTAATGTATAAAATAAGCATCCTCTCTATATCTCTGAGCTTCATGCAATTTTAGGTACTTTTTCTGACTCTCAAGGTCATTGATAAGATAAAAATCAGACGTGGAAGAAAGAATAGGATGAGAGCTCCAGTGAGGTCTAGGGATGGAGGAGTGGGCAGGAAGGGATGATAATCTTGATTTGGGAAAGGATGGAGACAGGTTAAGCAATGAGATTATATGTTGCACAATTTCTCTGCCAGATAGATAGGTTTCTTTGCCTTTACTCAAAAACATCAGGCCTCATCCCATTTTATCAACTTTGCCCTTGCTATTCCCTCTACCTGGAAATATCTATCCCAGATATTCACATGAGTCAATCCTTTTATTCATTCAGGTCTTTGAGCAAATGCCACCTTCTCAATGAGACCGTCAATAATAACACTATTCAACAATGTCAAAAATCTCCCTCACATCCCATATCTCTTCCTTGCTTAATGTTTCTTTATGGGTTTTACCACCATCTAGCTGTCTGTATATATTAATTATGAGACAGAGAAAAGCAGTCCTGGACATCCAGGAGCGGACCTGGCATTTACAGCTATGTCTTGATGTTTTCTTGTTGAATATAAACAATTTCCCAGAACATCAATATCAGACAAGACCTCTCTAGTAAATTAAGACAGAAACAAGACAACTCCATAATAGTGCCTACACACAAATGAAAACATGAACATTGTCCAAGCCACAGAATACCAAACATTTCCCTCTCCCACTTCATATAAACGACTGCTGCTTCTTTACTAATTCCAGCTCTATTTTTACTCTAGTTTGCCCTCCCTTTAGATAAGATTTAAGATATCCAACCATAGAATTACCCCCACCTCCTGACAGCATACAAACCACTGCAAAGCCATACTTCCTTAAACCCTCCCCCAAATCACCTAACCAAAACCCAAATCCTATAATCAGTTCTTTCTAACACTCTTTGACTGAGACACTCCACTGTTACCCTGGTGTGCATTCTCTCTTGCTGCAATAGTTAGTAAAACCAGCTTTTTCAGTTGCAGGTGTGTCACTGGCAGACTTTGGCAGGAGTGTGTTTTGGCACTCATTGGCTTGGGGTACCGTCTGCCCCCAGCCCCCAACTGCTCCATTTCTGTATCCTTGGACCCAACTACAGAATCTGAGTATACATTAAATAAATATTGTTAAATAAATAAATAAGTGAATAAAAAATAAATCGAGTCAGCTTTATCCATAGGAAAGCAGAAAGTCACATTCTTGGGAAGGGAAGGTCAGGAAAGCAGCAAATAATATCTTAGGTGCTCAGTCAGACAAAAAATTACAGACAGGTAAACAACAAAAGTAAAATCAACTCCCCTTTGGCCATTGTCCATATACAAAGTAGACTGCAATAACTGATTTACACTTGGTGTCTACAACGCTGGGAGCCCTAACCATAGGAAATGGAAGCAAGGACAGTAGGAACTAGCTTGACACAAAATGAAGAATAAACAACAGAGTAAAAACCTCTCACCTTTACCACTGGGGGCTGGGGGGCTGGGGTGGAGAGAGAGAGAAACTATTTGTTACTCGGTAATGGCTATCAACCCTTTTAACTCGTGTATCTATTATCCGGTATCACATAATACATCGCATCCCCTTTCCCTAGGCCATTGGGAGGAAATTAATGGGAGAAAAGAAATGAGGGAGATAAAAGCCAGTGAAGAGAAGATATGGAAGGAGAAGTGAAGATTATGGGGAGAAACACCGGAAGAGTGTGAAATACGCCTGCCTCGTACTCTTAGACGGACAGTTCTAATGTTTAAATAGGTTTATTTTTTTAAATAGGTTTATTAAAGGAGGGTTTTAGCCCTTCTCACGGGCTCTCTCCTTGCCTATGTTACTTTTTATTTTATTGTGGGAATGCGAGAGCATGAACACTGCGGGAAGCAGGCTGAAGCGGTCTTCGAAACCAGCGCTAATTCTGTTCTGTGGGCTTTTCTATGATTTGTGAAATTCCCACACCATGGGGACCGTCGTGGGCCGTGGCCTGGCGGGCCTTTGGGAGGCAGGCAGCGCGGTGCGGGAGGGGTAAGGGGACGTGTGGTGGGAGCGGCTTATCAACACCCCCGGCTCCCGGGCTCTGGGGCTGACTTAATTTTGTGCCATAGCAACAGCCTCCAGCTTCTATCAAAAATTGTCTTTTTGCCTCTTCCGTTTTGCGATCCGTTCAGAGCTTTGTGTTTCACCCCACGTATTCTGGTTGTAATACAAATTTCATTGGTTGTTAATCACAGCAGCAGATTATACCACACTTAAAAGCAAATATGTCAGGATGGCCGAGCGGTCCAAGGCGCCAGACTCAGGTTTCTACTTCCTGAGCTCGGGGTTTCTGGTCTCTGGTTGGAGGCGTGGTTTCGAACCCCACTTCTGAGATGGGGTTGTTCTGTTCTTATCACGCCCAAATTCTGCACCTTCTGTGAGTGATCACAACTACCTTCGTATGAGGCGTTGTCAAATCTTACCCAATACCATCCATATTTCACCCTTCTTAGACCAGTGCGATTTAGATGTCTGTTCCCTCATCACGCCCGCCTTCCTTCCCTCTTTTCCTTTTCTTTCTTTCAATAAAAATTGCATGTTTATGAATATCTATGGAATAATACTAATATATCAGTATTAAAATGCAGGTCTTAAAATATATTTGAGGTGATGGTTATAAGTTCCTATATTCAGTATTTTAACTGTTCTGTAAGGATAACTTTTGAATATTCTTCCACAGCTCTCCTGCGTGTCCCTCCCTCTCCACTGTCCTCAACTGACTCTCTTTTTTTCTTCTCCTTCCTCTTTCCTTTCTTGCATACCTTCTCCCATCACGTCTCTTTGCTAGTCTAAGGGTATGGGCTGTGAAATGAAGAGGTTGATATATTCTATGGCATAAGGTAAGAGAGGTGTGAGAGACAGAAGGAGTAGAACAGTGATTCTCAGCCAGGAGTAATTTTTAAATCAAGTTGTTTTCATAGACAGAAGGAAAGAAAGAGAAGAAGAAAGAAAGAAAGAAAGAAAGAAAGAAAGAAAGAAAGAAAGAAAGAAAGAAAGAAAGAAAGAAAGAAAGAAAGAAAGAAAGAAAGAAAGAAAAACTTGCCCAGGTCCCATTGCCCCTAAGGGTGGCTCTACCTAACAGAACCTAAATTATTTGTTAAATATATGTTTTATTACCTTGATTTTTTTTTTTGGTAAATCCAGAAATTCATATGTTGAATCTTCTTTGCTTTTCTTTTTACATATCATTTTCTACCTAATCCTTTTTGAAATTTTAGTTCTGTTTTTGCTGTTCTCTTCTGATATCCTCTATATCATTTGCTGTTTTTTTATTGTCAATTCTCTTTTGTGCTTGTGCCATATATATATATATATTTTTTTATTGTGTGTGTGTGTGTGTGTGTGTGTGTGTGTGTGTGTGTGTGGCTCTTCACCCTACTGCATGCTGATATAGCCCTTGGACCTGGCCTGTATGGGTTTTCGAGCTCTTTGGTTTCCAGCTGGGTTAGGTCAGTGGGAGTCCCAGGAGGAGATATGAGTGGCAGGTATTTACTTCTTGTCTCTCTCCCTGCAGGTCACCAGATGAGCTGCATTACTTGACGGGGGGCCACACCTCAAGGTAGCCCTCTCTACAAGGCTCTCTTCTTCCGAGTTCAAGTAATTACACTCTCTCGATGCCTCCTCAGGTATAGGAGTAATAATACCCCTACTATTACTTGTGCTGGAGAACTACACCCTCCCTGGTGGTTTTTCTCTAACTGTATACATCTTTATAAATAGTCCTTATATTAAAAATAAAAATGAGTGCTTTCTGAATGTCTCAGTATAAATTCCTCTAGCATGCATATGCTTTGAAAGGTTCAATATTACTAGAAGTCTTATTGTGAAATACATAAGTCTTACGTCCCCTAATTCCTCAAATTATCTTGTCTAGATGCCACCAAAATTAACATTTTAACTGTTTCCTTCTTGGATTTACAGATCTCTATTTTCCTAAATAATATGTATAACTGCTATTATTGATTAATCAATTAAGATATTATCCACTTACTTTCCATCATGTTAATTAGTTGACTGTTTTACACCACCATCACCCACTACTCCTTATCCTTCCAAAATAATTATATTTCAGCTTTTGTTTAATTCAACATTTATTGTTTATGTCATTTTCCTATGAAAGTATTATACACAGCATTGTTGTGAGCTATGATTCTGTTTCCATTCTTTACTGGATGCTAATAATTGCCTAAAAAAGCAAACTTTAAAAAGAAAAATTTTAATGTGCCTAAGTTCCTTCGCATCTATTGGTAATTGCTAATTCTTCCTTAACTGCCAAATAGCTTTCAGTAGAGCTTTCCACAAGATCAATCAAATCAGGTAATACATCAGTTCAAACATTTTTCTTGAAGCTGTTTTTCCAGTTGACCTCTACTTGCTTGCAGTCTGAACTGGTTGCTTTGTGGACCTGCTGCACAGCTGTCATCTGAATCTTCTCTTTGCTCACCTGTTTATAATCTATTTTTTGTTCGTTTAATTGCTCCACTGTTTTAGTGGAGAGTGTTCTCAAGGGTTTTTTGTTTTTATTTTTTAGGTTATAAAAATAACTCAAAGTCTGAGGTAATGGTGAAGAGAGCCTTCAATATGCTTATCTGTTATGTTAGACTTTCCCAACTTACATCGGTTGCCCCATACATAGATCCTTAGTATTTTTACCTTTCATTTTTGAAAGTCTGTTTTTTTCAGTCCTGCCAGCAGGGTAAAGCCCTAACTGGCAGAGATCTGAGAGTAAGGTGAAGAAAAAGAGCTAGGCATTTCGGCCTTCAGCGTTCCTATACACCAAAATGCTTAACCTCTCCCGTTCTCACTATGGTACTCAGATCCTCATCTGTAAGAGTCTAACCCCATTCTTTATTTTCTTTGAAGAATAAATCTCCAGATTTCTTCCTGGGCGGTGGAAGACCAAACAGTCAGTATATATAAGTGCAGAGAATTTAGGAATCTAATTGCTTCTCAAATTTTAGACAATCTGCTTAAATTTCCCTTTAGCCTCCAGTACATAGCGCTCTCAGTTCCAGAGCTTTTTGAAGAATCTTTGGTATAAATCAGGTTGTTTCTGTGAAGTTTATTACTATTTGTCCACCTGTTTTTTGGCTTTAATGTTTCTTGCTTTTCACTTCTTTTGTGTTCTTTCCATAGTTGTGCTTTAAAAAGTCTTTTTACTATAGTATCAGTGAGTTTTCGGAGGACATACAATAAAATATGTAATTTCAGTCTCAACAATATCTTAATTTAATATGGATAATGTTTGTTATAGAAACTCCATGTAATTTCTAACCCATCTAAAAATTTTAAGTTGAACTGAATCAAGCTAGCAATGCTTCAAGTTATTCCAAAATTTGATGACTATTGGAAAGCATACTATGACTTAAAAGCATAGTCTTCAAACCAGTACATATTGTTTCAAGTGATCTTACTTTACTTTACCAGTGGTCCCATGGCAAGGGGAGGTTTAAAAGAAAAGTATGCAATCCATTATTCTTTAGTAAAACACTTCATTTCTGATGGCAGATTTCCAAAGCACCAAAAAAACTGACCAAAACTATGAGAAACATCCGACAGTAGAAACCGACCCTCCTGGAATGCACACAATGGTAGTCCAACAAAGTGATTCAAAATTAGCTGCACTTAATATAGTCAAAGGAAATGACACACAAAATTAAGAATTTTGCCTCAAAAAAAACCCACCTGAAAATAGAAAAAGAAAATATAAACTTTAAAACAAAACTTTAAAAAATAATTTAAGAATGTAATGGATGGGTTTTAAAACAAATTAGCAAAAAGAGAGTTAATAAACTGGTCAGGTGAAATTATCCAGAATAAAAAGGTTATTAAAGGAAAACACAATCAAGAAGTTGAGAAGGTATAACACATTGACAGTTACAGCCAAGAAGGCAAGGAGAGAAAAGATTGGAAAGAAGCCACATTTGAAAAGATAATAACTGGAAATTGATCTGAATATTCAAAAAGCCCTACTACAACCAAGGTGGATAAATACAAAGACCACACTTAGACATATCTGGTAGCCAGCCTCCAAGATGTCCTCCCAGTGATCCCTGTGGGGATATGATACTTGGGGAATCAGTTCAAATGATGTTATCAGGTTACTGATATTGTGGTGAATAATACATTGTCCTTTGTCTCTCATCCAGGAGTCTCATATCTTCTGCCAGTATCCATGAAACTGTAGTAGGCTAACTTCTTAGCTTAGAGTAATTATGATTTCTTTTTAGTGTTTGAGTAATTAAGTTCTAGTTTCTTAGCAAGTTTGATGATTATAATACAATAATGTTGTCTAGATCGTTTATTTTTAAAAGAAAATTGAAGTGGCCATTTCACTTTATAAAGGAAACTGATTTTTTTTTTGGTAGTGTCTTGACCATTTTGTCTATGGATGATGGATCAGAAAATAGAACTTTATGGTTATGTCTGTGGATTTTTTTTTTTTGTCAATGACAGTCCACTATTCCAGATGCGGAACTGGGCAAAGCCATTTAAAAACTTTTTTTATTAAATCCTTTTTAGGCAAAGCCATTTCCCTCCACTTTAGTTCTTGTTCTCATAGACTAACTTCCTCCTTTCCCTATCCTCCCAAAGAAGCTCCTTCTTTGCCAAGCAAGAGTGGTCACTAAAACTTACTTAGACATTTTTGGTACTGTCTTCAAGTCTGTGCAGATCTTATATTCCCTTGGTTCTCTGGATTATTATTAATCTTTTAGTTATTAGAGTCCAAACTTATGATCTTTCCTTCATCAAAGACTTTGTTCTCATCCAAGACCAGAGCCAATTTTAGTCTCCTCCCCTGTGACCAGGTGCTGAGTTAGCCATATTCACATCTTAGCTTTCAAATGCATAATTTTAGCCTATTTAATTTTAAATGAATTTGCATTGCTCTGAAGTAAAACTTCTTAGAGACAAAATACTCTTAACAATGAGAAGTAAGGTTTCAAGTGGGGTTCTGCAGATAGAGTATACTAATGTCTCGAGTATGTTAAGGAAAAAGAAACAACTGCTCTCCAAGTGATAAGATGTTGTCGTGAAAGTAGCCCAGGATTCCAGAGCCCAGGGCAGCTGTGCCTTGTCCAGACTGAGGAGATGCTGACTGACCTCCTGCAGGAGCCATCATTGGCCCTTTCTTGATTTCCCACTAAATTCTGCACGGTGCCATTCTTCTCCAAGCGATTCCTAGCATTCTGTTCTTTTTCCAATTTTCTGCCACAGAACTGTAGACATTGTGTTGTCATCGTAGTACAGAAGCCAGGACCATTACTTCCACGGCTGGGTTCACATCCTGTTACCTCACATTTTTCTTCCGGGAAAGGATCACCAGCATCTTCTCCTATGAATCAGTTACTTTTACTCATAATTATGGTTTCCTAAGGAATGCACAGAAGTGACATAAGAAACAGTTATGGCCTGAAACGTTGGCATTTTTAGAATGAACTCCCCAAAACTAAGCAAAGCATTCAAGCAAAAAAAAAAAAATTTTTTTTTTCTCATTGTGACAGACCACATTTCTTATGAATGTCCTATATGTGACTGTTTATCTTTGGACCCAGAAAATGACCCATGCACACACCCGTTTCTACTTCTGCCTTATTACTGCATTCTTATTAGTAACAATACAATCTGTCTATCCACTGACCCAATTTTGGGTGCTTAAAAGTTCTTGTTTAGCAGTCCTGGGCTCTAGTAACAGCTCTACTTACAATATGTAGCCACTCCAAGGAATGAGAATGACACTTTCAACTTTGAGAATGACAGAATCTACTTTTCCTCCCATAGGATTTCAAGTATAATTTAAGCTCCAACAATTCTCCCTGATATCTGGCTTTCTGATTCTTTCTCTATTCCTGCTATCATGTATATACACACAAAAGATGGGTAGGATATATAATTTTTTCATCAAATCACTGTTGACACACGTGGGAATGCTTATGAAGAAGCTCCTCAAATGTAAACACCAGAAAGTAGAAATATCGGCAGTGAGAAATGTAGGGACCTGGTATTCGCTGACTGTGGAGAAAACGTTCAATTCATACAGGAACGGACCGACTATTGGCAAGGGCATCCACTTGGTGACAAAACATCCGCGACTCTGGCGGGACTCGAACCCGCAACCTTTGAATACCTCGTTTCCACACTAGAAGTCCAATGCGCTATCCATTGCGCCACAGAGCCTGACAATGCATGGGGCTTGGCTGGTTCCCAAAGACTGGTGATTATTTATTTGCCTATCAATAAATACAATTCGTGGAGATTTAATCTGTTCCAGTCACCGTGAAAGTTCAAGAAACACAAAAACAAATAAGACAGTGCAAGGGACACGCAGTGCCCAACATAGGGGAATTTCTGAGCCTTTCAGTGACTAATGTCATTCATTGTCATGAAATAAGAAATAGTTTGTCCAGTTTCATTTGGTCTCTCCAAGTCCACTCTCGGGACGGTTGGCTTCGCAAACATGGAATTTGAGGAACTTCCAGCAAATGACGTTGGGAGATATTGTAAATATGTGGCCAGCCCCACCACTCCCTTTCCTCCAGTTTGGAGTCCTCTCTTTCGATCTGGGGGCCCTTCTTGTTCGTACTTGTGTTCTTTTTGAAAACGGTGAGTTCGTATGTTGTTTTGCCAATGGGCTCATGGAGCAACGCAATCCCACTGTCGCCCTCTCTCTTGAAGGAAAGGACTACAGTTTTTAAATGCGTCCAGGGAGCTTTGGAAAGATCGCAGGTTTTCTAACTCGGGAATTTTCTTTTGGTGACTGCGCTGAGATTAAAAGACGCCTTTTTATTCGCTGCCGCTTTTCTGTGACACCGTATGGTCCAGTCGCACTGGTTCATTTAGCGACCGTCGGTCACGTGGGTTGATGTCTTTGAAGACAGAAAGGGATGAATTACAGGTGAGGTCATTAAGGGTGAAACTCAAGTGCAGGAGAGTCCAAGGTTTGTTGACCCGGAGCAGGCGAGTGGTTGTGATCTGAGGAACTGGAGGAGGGTTGTGGAAGGAAGAGAAGAAAGCTCAGGCCATTTTATTTCAGAAATGAAAATAGTTCTGAAAATTACAAGACAAAACGCGATCTCTGAACCGACTGTCTGGAAAAACGCAAAGCAGAAAAAGGACGTGTTAGACCAGAGCTGAAGTTTGAGTTGAGTGAAAAAGTTCTTGCAGCCCTAGAGTCTAGGAGCCTGGGTATTGAGGGCCTGCGCGTTCACACCCGCAGCCCACTCCCGCATCCTCTCCTCCGGGCCGTGGTTGCTCTCCCAATGCTCGGCTTCTTCCCAGGACCACGCCGCGCATCACTCCCTTAGCTCCTCAGCTCCTTCCGGCAGCCTAAGGACTGGGGAGGTGGGAGGTAGATCTGGTCAAGCTTCCTTGACCACAGAGTTTATACTCCAGCCTCTTGTCTTTGAGGACGTGTCGGTTCAAGTCCAAGTTTCGGGAACTGAGGAGACGCGGGCCGGAGCTGAGTGGCACCTCCAGGCAGCCTCAGACTTGGAAATGCTAGTGGGAGAAGGACCCGGAATGAAGGGCACTCGAAAGAATCGGGGTCGTCTGCGTTTGCTTTCACAGCTAACCGGTAACTGACTTTGATAACAGTAAACTGGGTTGCCCTTCCCCTGGCCCAAAGGACTATTCGAAGTCTCACGTGGGGGGAATGCTGGCTAAGAGTCGGTGGGGGGCTGACCAGCTCCCTTCCTTACTGAAAAGGAGGATTCAGGGACGGTCTCCAACCCGCTCAGAAGTTCTGTCGCGCACAAAGCTCAAAGGACAGGTAGAAACATGTAAATAAAGCTATGCAGAATTAAGTTTTATTATAAATAGGGTTGATTCTGGGTTTAGAGATTATGTGGTTCATGAGAGGAGGATTTTGAGCCAGCTCCCTGCTACTGGGAAACAGGACAGGGACAGTTAATTTAGACTCCCAATCCCCATTCTGGGAATCGAAGTGTGTTGCTAGGGCACAAGTAAATACCAACACATTTTCAGATTACAAGGGAAAAGTTTTCTCAAGTCCATATCTCCCAAACTCTCATTCGTAGTTAAATTTCACCAGCTTCTCTTTTCCTCTGCTGTAACAGGAGTAATTATTCCCTTCTTTATAATCTCACAAGATGTTATTTGTTCCTGAAACCATAGCACTTACCAAATACAGTCATTTCAGCTAATTTTAAGCTTGATAACACTTGAATCAGTAATTCGTTTTGTAAAACACTGTTCTAGGAAATTAATATTAAGTGAAGAAAAACATTTGGTGCACAAAAACAATGATGGTATTTTTAAAACATTGATAACAGTAGCACAGCAGAAATTACATAGCAGTCCAACAAAGGGGAATATTTCATTAATTCTTACTTCATCTGAATAATGGAACATTACAAAGCCACTGAAATAATATTTAGAAAGCTCCTGCAAAAATATTGATATAATATTCAATTAAATTAGTAAAATACACAATTTAGAGAGATAAAAGCAGCCCTTGACATTTGGGAGCTGACCTGGTACTATCAGCTAGGACTTGATGTTCTTTTATTGAACAGAAACAATTTCACAGAGCACCAATGTCAGACAAGGCCATTCTATGACCATGGTTGATCAAGACAAAATTAAGATCACTTTGTAATCATGCCTGAACACGAACACAAACATGAAACACACACACACACACACACACACACACACACACACACACACATACACTTGCACAAAAGCATTGTTCAAACCACAAAAATGACCCCAAACCTCATCTTGGTAAATACACATGCCAAAAAATGACTAAGGTTTTTTGCCAATCATAGTTTTAGCATTGCTCTATTCTTCCTTCCTTCAGGATAGGATTTTAAATCCTAATCTTAAATTTAAGCTATTTAATCACAGAATCACCCCTTACTTCCAGACAACATTTAATCTAAAACAAAGTCCTGATTCTTTAACTCTTTTCCCAAATCGCCCAACACAAGACTAAATTCTTTGAGTACTTTTTAGTACTCTTTTACTAGGATGTACCCATGCGTCCCCGCCGTGTTCTCAATTGCTACAAGGAGCTCTATGCCCAACTTGTTCAACTGCATATGTATTCCTGGTGGTTTCTATCTGGAAGATATTGGCACAATTCATATCCTGTATGACTTCAACTATCCACATTTTTCTGCATTCAAAATACTGAGGGAGAGATAAACCAAAGTGCTGCTGTTGCTGGTTTCTCTCCATGCCCCCCTGACCCCCAGTGTGTTAGTCATCATTACCCAAGTTTTCCCAAGAAGGAGAAATTTATTTTACTTGGCACAAGAAAGATGAATTCTCTAAACGTAGACTCAAGGACTTTGAGGTTACTGAATGTTACCTCAGTAGTATTTGGTTTGAGCAACTGTCTTTTTCAATGCCCTTCACAATCACGTGGGCCTTGAGTTTGTTTCTTGAATAATTGATGCTAGTTAGAAGTTTGTAGGAGCCATGGAGGCGTCTCTCCCCCCCATCACCTGCTAATATTTAATTAGACTTTTTAAATTATTTTGTATGCATACTTTGATAAACTAATCTTTTATGGGCCTTTATTTTCATAACAAAAAAATTGTAACTTTAAAAAAACGTTTTAGGAACCCTCATGACACAGGTCTGCCCCAAAAATACTCCTACAGGGACAGAAGATAAAGATTTTAAATATATTTGGCAATCTCTTAATGCACATGGTTGGGAATTTTCCAAAAATTGCCAATGGAAAAACACATTAGAAATGCTCTGAATCTATGAGCACACAGAGTGAGTGATGCACTTGCTTCTCATGACCAGATTTCTTCTGTCAGTCATGGCATTATTGATCTTTTCTGGATATAGATAAAAGTAAATTATTTGATATTTAATTAGATCTACCCCTCCCATAAGGCTTTCTCAGTGATATCTGAATTGAATAGAACTCTATTTAAAGAACACTTTGTTACCTCTGGTTAAATATAATGTATTAAATCCAAGCAATTACCTACCATCTTTCTCAAGGATACATCGTATTCATCAGCTCTCACCTCTTACACATTAACAGTTTGTTGGTCATAAAATGGGGACCTATATATGCATCTTGGGATCCAGCATCTGCATTTAACCATTCTATTCTGAATCGTTTCTGCAGAGCATCTGGAAATTCTGCTGAAGGAACCAGTGAGTTACAAATGTAAAAAGGAGAACAGGAAACGTGCAGTGTGAGTTACAGTTAGAGAAAACGAGCCCTTGCATTGCCCCCAAAAAACTGAACACGTACGTAATCCATTTTTTAGAAAGCAGCTATGATCTCACAGAAAATGAAACTCATGGACCGGCAATGCCTCTTCTTAATGTGTGTGGAAAGTGAAAGCGTATTTGCATCTGCAAAGCACTTTCCCAAACACAGTGAGATTAATACTTTGGGCCTAAATTAGGAGCCTAGGAACAACGAGTGAGGGAATCCAGAGGAGATTTTCAACGTCGTTTTTCTCTCCTCCCACCTTAGACACAAATCAGCGGGAGCATTTCCTTCCCTGAAACCCGTTGTGCACAGTATCATTCATCGAGCAGGCTAGAAGTTCTAGCAGAAGTGTTGGTCCCACCACGCCTAAAAGTAGGATTACGCTGATTTCCCCTCGGTGCTGAGTAAATTTGGTTCCTGTTTCGGAGACCCCAGCACCCAGCATGAAACCAACTCATCCGCGAGGGAGGCAGGCGCTAATTGGTGAACTGACCTGAACTTTGAACAATGATACTTGTACAGCGAGTACTCTCATCCCAGTTCTCCTAAATGTC
The DNA here is from genome assembly GCF_937001465.1 of Orcinus orca. Classification (NCBI taxonomy): domain Eukaryota; kingdom Metazoa; phylum Chordata; class Mammalia; order Artiodactyla; family Delphinidae; genus Orcinus; species Orcinus orca. The sequence continues at coordinate 84,473,126 of NC_064568.1, forward strand.
GGGGCTGCCGGAGAGAGTTTGACTTCCCTCCCCAAGCTTTCATTCACCTTAGTGTTTTTGCCCAACTCGCTGCACACACTTTTATCTACACAGGAGTCTTATCTTTATATCTACCACATATCGTTTTATAGTGAGACCCCTCCCTTCCCGTACGAGTAGTCGTGGCCGAGAGGTTAAGGCGATGGACTAGAAATCCATTGGGGTTTCCCCGCGCAGGTTCGAATCCTGCCGACTGCGATCGAAATTTTAACCTACGGAGAGTGCACCTGCTCCAACCAGGCAAAAACGTGCTTCCGGCGAAAAACAGAGAGCAAATTACTCCCTCAGTAGAGCCTTAGTAATCCCCCGTTCCCATCCTTGTACAAGGCTCAAGGGTGCCCGACTTTTCTCTCCCCAAAACCCTCCCTAAAATAACACGTTGGTGAAAGTGTTAAGCTATTTCTATTTTATTAAGAATTTTGTCATAGAGTAATATTGGCTTTTTGAAATTATACGCATATATTCCTGTAACCACTACCATAATCAGGATACAGAACAGTTCCATCAATCCATAAACCTCCCTTGTGTTATCCCTTTATAGTCACCTCTTAATCCCGTACGTAACAGTTGGACAACCAGATACGTTTTCTGTTGCTTTGTTTGACTTTTTGAGAATGTTATGGAAACTGAATCATACAAAATGTAACATTAGCTTTTTGAGATTAGCTTCTTTCACTTAAGGTACAACACGCCTTGAGATTTATGCAAGTTGTTGCATATATCAAAATTTTGTACCTTTTTGCTGTTGAATAGAATTCCATTGTGTGGGTGTACCACACTTTATTTCTTCACCTATCCATTGAAGGACAGATGGGTTGTTTCCAGTTTTTGGCAATTGTGGGGGAAAAAGCTATTAACATTAGCGTATGTACATTTTCATTTTTCTTGGATAGATTCCTAGAAGTGCAGTTGCTGGGGTACATGGCAAGTGTATAACTTTATAAGAAATTGTCAAACTGTTTTCCAGAGTGGCTGTACTTTTCTTTATTATCAGCAATGAATGAGATTTCTAGTTGCTCCTCATTCTCACCAGCCACTGATGTTGTCTGTATCTTTAATTTTAACCATTTAAATAGGTGTGTAATGATACCTCATTGTTATTTTAATTTGCATTTCCTAATGGTTAATGATGCTGAACATCCTTTTGGGTGTTATTTGCCACCTTCATACTCCTTTTGGTGAAGTGTTAACTAACCTCATTGTGGTAATCATTCGCAATATATACATATATCAAATCATTATGTTGTACACCTTAAACTTACACAATGTTATATGTCAATTATATCTCAATGAAGTTGCAAAAATTAAAAATAGAATTATGATATGTTCCAGCAATTGCACTTCTGGGTATACCCAAAATAACTGAAAGCAGAGACTCAAACAGATATTTGTATACCCATGTTCATAGCAGCATTATTCACAACAGCAGAAAGACAGAAGCAATCCAAGTGTCCATTGATGGATGAATGGATAAACAAAATGTACATACATACAAAGTATACATACAATGAAATATTATTCAGCCTTAAAAAGGAGTGAAATTCTGGTGCATACTGCAACATGAGTGAAAAGACATTGTGATAAGTGAAATATGCCAGTAATAAAAGGACAAATACTGTATAAATCTGCTTATATGAGATACTTAGAGTAAATTCATAGAGATAGAAAGTAGAATGGCGGCTGCCCAGGGCTGGGAAGAGGGGGAAATGGGCAGTTATTAATTAATGGATACAGAGTTTCAGTTTGAGAAGATGAAAAATGTTATGGAGATAGATGGTGATGATGGTTGCACAGCAATGTGAATATGCTTAATGCCGTTGAACTGTACACTTAAAAATGGTCAATTTTATGTTACGCATATTTTGTCACAATAAAAAATCAAAAAGAGATTACCATTTTTGTTGTTAGTTTTGTTGGCTATTTTTCATTTTCAAAATGCATTACTTAATTTTTGCATTAAAATGCATTACTCATAAGGCAACCATACATTTTAAACCTTAAGTATGTGACTGTCACAAGATTTCTTCAGAAAGCCATAGGGTTTCCATGAGCGCTCCTGGAGCTTACAGCCTGAGTAGTCCCTAGGAGTCAAATGTTAAAGCTTTCTCCACAGCCACTTGTGTCTTTGTTGTTTGGGTTAATGAACACAAACTCACTGGATGATTTGTCTTCAACATAGTCCATTTCCATTCCTAAAAGTGTTAGCTGTGCTTTCTTTTCGATGAACACTCTGAGTCCATTTTGTATTTATTTTCTATTGCATTACTATCTGCTCTTTGCTTCATTATTTCCTTCCCTAGTGTTTCATTTGAATTAAATTAGTGGCTGATTCTTAATTTCAGGTAACGAATGCTTAATTACTCCTTAGCATTTATTTTATTTATACATATGTGTTTAAGGTACCGTTCTAGGATATCTAGGGTACTTACCCTCTAAGTACCCTTCTAGCTGCACAGTATATGTCTTGACATATACTATTTTATTATCATTTATTTCAGAATGGTTCTTAATTTCTTTCTTTTTTTGTCAATATTTTTATTGAAGTATAGTTGACTTACAATGCTATGTAAAATAGTTCCTAATTTTGATTGACATTTGGTCTTTAAACCATAAATTATTTAGAAGCATATTTATTTTGTAAACAAATACAAATTTTAACTTTTATGTTTTGATTTTTGGCACAATTTTATTGTTCTGAAATAATAGCATGTATCTAACCCTGTTATGTTTTTGGAGACTTGCTTTGTGGCCTGGTAAAATGTCAAGTTTGAGATAATTCCATGTGTGTCTGGAAAAAGTTGGAATCCAGAAGTTGGTATGTGCACTGTTCCTTATATATGTATGTATATTATATGAATTGCATTCCTTTGTCTTATGGCTATTTTTTCATGTGTGCTTTTAATTGGTTTTTCAGAGAGGTGTATTGTGCAAAACTATCCCACCATGACTGTGATGTTTATATTTCTCTTTGTACTTCCATCAATTTCTGGATTTTCTTCTCCATTTCTTAAACTTCCAGAAACAAGAAATTCTGCATAGAGCATGATTTATTTAACAGCTAGGACTTGGAGATACCAGGTGCTCCCTCCAATTGGACAACTGCAACAAGAAAAGCCTCGGGAAAAACATATATTTAATTTATACAAGCTTTAGAATATCCATTGAGACTTTAGGGACATGCTGCTTCTTAGAAATTTATGTGTTTCCTTCCTCAAAAGAAATGAGGAAAATGTAATTCAAACATAATTTGTCTCATGGGAAACTCTGGATAAAGACTGAGGATAAGCTGCAGTGCAGATTCTGATCACCCTGTGCTTAAAAATGAACCTGGTTCCATCCACTGGTCCTGACCTAGAGATGTCTAACTCTGGCTTCTCAAAACTGCATAGTCAGGAACCCACATCCCATAACCAACCACTCTGAGATGAGAGGGGCACTCAGAACTGGTTTGACTAGAATCTCAGCCTCAGGCGTGTGTGCAACTTTGCCTCGTAAGTTACAATATTGGGGCTAATGAATCGTGGAGCCTGAATTTAAAAATGTTTCTTTAGCAGCTTTATGCCTAATTTTACTTGAGTGATTTCATTTTTTAATAGTTACAATTAGACTACATGATATAAAGGAGAAACTCTTAGCCTAAGGCATAGAGTCTTCAATAATTTTGTGAATTCCCTGGTATGGTTTGCTAAGTGCTGTGTTTTGTGTCTAGGTTCATCTTGGTGTGAGAAAGTGCCTAAGTTTCCATTCCATTTGCCATGGGGTGCTAAACAAACAAAGGTTTTAGAAGTCTTCCCTAATAACTTCACAATCTATTAAAGGGAGAGAGAGGAAAATGCCAACTTAATTTTCTTATTTTGAAAAATGCATTAAATGCCTTTTGGTGGCCATGAGGCCCCAAGCAAATTCTTTTTAACTAGTACAAGCAGCTTTTCTACATGGGCTCAATGCCTTTTTCCCTCATGGCAACCAATGCTCACCAATATATTAAGGATAGAAGCCCCACCGGAAGCTCCTCTGTTCACCAGCAGTGCCCTACTTGGTTTTCACATTCACATACTGATGCTGGCATGTCCCCCTAAAAGTAAACAGCAATGGGGCTTGTCTGAGCCATAATTCTAAGTCCATTATGGAGCTTATTCTTTATTTTCTCTTTTATATATTACTATATTGTTGCTGCCCAAGATAAACCACTCCATCTTTTACAATTAGGATCCATGTGCTGCACTCTTATTGTGCATTTTGTGTATGGAAGATCATGGACCAGCACTTTCTGCAGAGTAGCAGTATTAATTCTTGTACAAACCAAATTCCATTTTATTTGTATTTTAGCTTTCCATCATACCTGTGCCATTAGTCTGCGTTACAAGCGCTTTCTCCAACCTATTCCTGGCTAGGCTTTGTTTTATGTACACGTTGATAGAGCTCCCTTCCTAGTAGATACGCATCTCCACAAGGACAGGGGTTGCACGCTTATCTTGGTTATCTTTATGCCTCCAGCACCTTCACAGGAATTCAGTAAAACTAGCTAAACAAATGATTTGAAAAAGGTGCTAATCTAATGACTTTTTTCCACAATAAGAACTTAAAAAAATCTGTTTGAATTTTTTGTTTCATTTCTAATTTCTTCTTATCCCATTGCTTCTTCCTGATTTTCTGATACACACACACACACACACACACACACACACACATATATATATATATATATATATATATATATATATAGAGAGAGAGAGAGAGAGAGAGAGAGAGAGAGAGAGAGTAGCCCTAGCCAAAGAGGTGACATCCTCTATCACCCGGCCTGAGAGAATGGCTTATTTAGGAAAGGTGGGGAGGTTTTATCTCTGGACTCTGCAAGCGTTAGTTCTACATTCCCTTTAAAATTATTTCCTTTGGCTATGGTTTTTGTTCTGTGCTCTTGTGAGTTACAGGATAATACTTTATTCACGCGCTGAAGATCATATGCAGTTGTGTTGGGAGAACACAACTCAGAGTCTGGTGCAAGTTCCTATAGCCTTTAGAAGGTCCGCACTATAAGGGTTTTGCACGGGGTTGATGTTTTGCAAGCTCCTCGTGTGTTTGTTTGTAACCACTGAGACTACTGGAAGGAGAAGTGGGCCCTCTTTGCAATTTTGTTCATCTCAGTTAGCAGGAGAGTTCCATTCTGTTATCTTCCGCCGCGTGGGCGAGTGCACCAGACAGCAGGAAGCTGCTGTGAGTGAGAGGCAGAGGGCCGTACGTGGCGACGTTCTCGCTGCCATCGCAGAGGCCTCTGTCACTGAACTCTCAGAACAGTCCTGAGGGCGGACATTTGTTTTCCCCGGGTAGTCACTGCGCCGCCTCATTTAAGGGGGCAGATGTCCTTCCATGGAGTTAGAAGTCATTATGCAGTCGTAGGAGAACGCCTATATACACATCCACTGGGACGAGTGCTGGGAAAGGAGCCAGCGTCCCCAGAATTCAACCAACACAAATTCCAGAGCGCAACTCGGCTAAAGCTCTGTGGAAATCTCAACAGAAACTTGCTGCTGGGAGGCCTCGGTGAGTGCAGCCGAAAGGAGGCGAGAAGCCAGGCGAGCTGAAAGGGAGTCAGGGGCTCTATTGGCTGCGTAGACGCGGACGGATCCACCGACACCGCCCAAGAAACCTAGTGTTTAAGGAAGCGCGCTGGGTCTAAGAAAAAGGTGTCTATGGAATAGCAGTAAAACAAACAAACAAACAAAAACACCCCACAAAGTCTTTAGTACAATTTGGCAGCCTTCACTGGGCACCTTCTCCTCGATGAAGGCGAGTATGATGTCTCTGATCCTGAAATATCGCGTCCCTTACAGATCGCTACAGGTGACAAAATTCAGACTTTTTCTTCAAGCATACCTTTTCCATTTTCTCGAAAACATAGCTTTTCTCAAGGTTTCTTCTGTGAATGTGCCAGAAATTAACACATTAAAGCTTGTTTTCCTAGAGGCAATGGACCTGATAACTACATAATCTCTGTGGGGAAAAATATCACATGGCTGAAATTGGGCAGAGGTGCAGATAAAAGACTTGAAATTTCTAAGGCTCAGTTTTCCCGTCTATATAAAGACTAAAAAAGTTTCAGCGAGTTTTTAAGTATTAAATCATATAATGGATATAAGACGTTCAGTTCAGTGCTGGTGTATATAAGAACTGCTCACTCTGTTTTTCTTAATGAAGAAAGCGAGGGCTAGGATTGCCAAGTTTCTGAATTAATGGTAGGGGGCAGACACTATGGGTTCCTTGGCAAAAAATAGGATGAAAAGTAAAAATATATAAAATTAAATCCCCTAGGATTTTCTTCGAAAGTGACCTGAGTGGACGTAGACTAAAAATTTTGATTGTTTAAGCTAAATGATTTCAGTAGAGCTACTAAGACATATCATGGACAATTATGAGGTGAAGTGCTTCGTGTGCGGTTCCATGGTGTAATGGTTAGCACTCTGGATTCTGAATCCAGCGATCCGAGTTCAAGTCTCGGTGGAACCTGCTTCGTCCTTCCGTTTCACTTGTTTTCCCCCGGAAAATACTGTCCACCTAAAAGACCGCTATCAATTTTGCCTCTAATATCTCCTGTGAGCTCCTGTGAGTCCAAACATATCTGTATCTGAGTGAGGAGGCAGAAGTGGAATTCCATTCTGGTTTAATGGAATTCATTTTATAAGGAATAAAAGAAGTATCAGAAGTAAGTTAAGTACAGGTGGAAGATAACAAAACCCCTGCACTCTGCTGCGACTAGAAAACCAACTCTAATAAAAAGCAATAACGCTCTTTTAATAAAGTTTATTTTCTGTGCACATTAAAAAGAATATTTGAAATTGTTCAATATTTCAAATACGGGAAATAAATAAATCTAATAGTATTGGATAATATACAGTTAATAGCAAATTTCTCTTCTGCCCATGACCTCTACCTGCACAATTTCTGACGCACTCCACCCCACCCACAAGGCCACTGAACCCAGTATATATAAGTGCTTTATATATACTAAATACAGACAGACACCACAGACACGGTGGGGCGGGGGGGGGGGCAGATCTAAATATGGAATATCTTAAAGTAGGTGACTCTAAGTAAAAGGGCATGCAACACTCATTATTACATTTAAAAAATATCTACAGATTTAACACACTTCAAGTTAAAATTGGGGGGGAATCCATAATGATATTTTCATTGCAATATTCGTCTGGTCATTGTGCCATGCACAAAACACCAAACATCCTTTTTTCTCAGATAAAATGAGTGACTTATGCTAATGAATGATTTCTTTACTAATTACATTCTTTGTATATAAGTTTTCCTTTCTTCATTTGTTCTTGTACTGTTTTGCCCAGGTCTCAGGAAATTTTTTTTTTTTTTTTTTAGTATAGTATTTGTCTTGGATGAAGTGTGAGTTGTTTTGTTTTGTTTTCCTGAATTAGAAATTTGCAGGCATTTCACATGGACTAGGGGCTGGGAAGATTCACACACACACACACACACACACACACACACAGTCTCTTTATGATATCAGGTTGTGTGTGGAATTTTTAAGCAAAATTTTTTTCTCACAACAACACATATCACTAACTCCAAGTGTGCTCACAATGAAGATTCTCCCCCCATACACTGATCTTATTCACTGTCTGCTTCTTCTTAACATTGCCCATGTGTAAGTTGCTTATCCAAACATTCATATGTAGATTCTCCTTCATAATAAATGAGTTCTGTGAAGTTCCTGCTTCCACATGTAAACATATTTCATTGTTCAAAACCAGAGAGTGTTGGTTTTCTCTCTCACAGTGCCACTAACTGTGAAACACTATGCACCCCTGTTTGTTTGTTTGTTTTTTGCAAATGCTGTACTGGGAAAACACTGCTTATGGTCTCATTACAGCCCTTCGACCTTCACAGTATGTGGAATCTACTCTTCATGCTCCATCATTCATATACTGCACAGATCACTTTTAGTTTGGTCAGAATTGAAGTTTGCTTTATCTTTCTTGTATTTATTGATACATAAATTTTCTTTCCCAGATGAAAATGCAAAAAACGCCTCTACTCTGCAACTGTAACTCTATCTTTACTGCATACATTTATTGCCATCACACAGTTTAAATACCAAATGGAGATATAAATATTATGGAGCTCTTGTTTATATCACATCTTAAGTGTTCAACAAAAATGGTCCGTCTCGCTACTTTTTATGAAACCCGACAGCCCTTTGGTTGACCATAGTGACAAATCAACAGTAGGAGAATATCACTGTGCTTTTATAGTAGCAAGAGGGACTGCAATGTTCTTTCAGGCGTGTTTAACCACGCAGAGTTCCTGGTAAAATCTTAGTCGACAGGATTCGAACTTGTGCAGGAAACTCTCAATGGATTTCAAGTCCAGCCCCTTAACCACTCGGCCACAACTACCACCTTACTGACTGTTTAGTGCGCTACAGTGAAAACTAGTGGTGGATATGTGGCACGTTCCCCAACAGTAGGTCTGGCAACAAAAAGTTTCTTAGCCCTGTCCAGGCCACTCCCTCAAGAATGAATGAGCTCATCTAGAGCAAATCAAGAGCCAGCTGGTGATGTAATTCAATAAAATGCTCCTAGACAAGCGACTCGAACTTCTTAGACGCTGGAGCTTGTCCAAAAGCCGGTGATAATCTTGGACACGCACGATCACACCTAATTCTCGGGAACCTGCTGAAGGGGAACTTTGAGTTTAGAGTGAGCTCTAAACAACCTCCAGTCGCAAATACCAATGGGAGAAGGAACTCGAATGAAGGGAACGTGCGAGAAATGGCGGGGGTGGGGGTGGGGAGTCATCTATGTTTACTTTCAGGTTTAAAATCTAAATCAGGAATCTCTTCCATGGATCAAACTGACATGCTTCCAAAAGAACGATTAAAATTGGACTGCGGCGACAGTTCGGAATGAGGGGGCGGGGTGGGGGGCGAGCAATTTCTGTCCTAACTGGAAAAGACAAGGCAGGAGAGGTCTCGGACCCCTTCCTTTGAAGGTCACTTATGTTGTCCTAGTGAAGGACGCGAGACAATTCCCAAGCGAACGAAGCCTTCAGCCTCCGGAGCCCGGAGGAAAGGGAGGAACTCAGAATACAGGTTTTCCAGGGATCCGAACTCAGTAGGAAGACATTCTCAACGCAGAATAGCGCCAAAAAGAAATGCAAACATGTATATGTCAGAATAAATCTAGCTAAATTAATAAGGTTGATTCTTGAGTCAGAGACTATCTGGTTTATGAGAATGGGATGATGAAGGGGACACCTGGCTTAGATTCCTTTTTATGGAAATGTCAAGGACTCCAAAACCAAGGACTTTCTCTGAGTTCCAGGAATGGAAGTGCATCCCCAGGGCATAAACTAGTAGATTTAAAGAGAATCTCAGATACAAAAGGAATGTGACCTCCATGATCGAGGCTGGAATTTGTCCCTCTGGTAGTTAAAAAACATGTTTTTCTTTAGGACAGTAAAAACAATCCTCCCCTCACTGTAGTCTTGCAAATATTATTTGGTCTTACTACCATGGGGCTTGCTATATACCTCCATTTAGATTCATAAGGAGTTTATAACCTTTAACACAGTAAATTTATTTTCAAGTTTGTTGTCCTTGAGCGGTCTTATCAAAGTTATTGTCCCCAGCAGCAGCGTGTGCACCACCTGGGGACTTGTGAGAAATGCAGATTCTTGGGCTCGAATTCAGATCTACAGAATTAAAAACTTGCTAGGAGCGGGGAGAGCAGAAGCCGGGAGATCCAGCAATTTGTATTAACAAGAAGCCCTCCAGGTGGTTCTGATGCCCACCGAAGTCTGAGAAGCACCCTCTTAAGGAACTAATCTTAACAAAGAAAAACACGTACTGCATAAAAATCTTTATTTTTATTTCTCATTGTGATAGCAAAAAACAGGTATTTAAAAATAGATAAGTGTTTAAATATTTTTGCTTCGTCTGTGTAATAGATCATTACAAAGCCAGTAAAACAAAATCTGGGAACACTTTGTAATTGATCTGCGAAAATGTTTATAATGTTCACTGACAAGAGCAGGATGCAAAGAACATGACTTCAACTATGCAAAACTTTTGCATATGAAATATTGGGAGTAGAGGAGGAATACTTCAAAACGTTGCTAGTGCTGGTTTCTGGGTTACAGGATTATGAGTTAATTTTGTTGTTGTTGCTTTTTACAGTGTAAAGTAATCATCAAGTTTTGTAAGTGAATAGCAGAACAATGTCTTTTATTGGTTATTTATTGATGTTGCTCGAGAGCTGATATTTGCCTCAAGTGGTAGTTGGATTAATCATCTGTCTTGTTCAATATACTCCACAGTGAAAGCATTCACCTTAAACTTGTTTCTCAAATAATCAGTGTCATTTAGAGATTGTTAGAATTAATGAAGACTTCTCCACCCCTTCTTGCTTGCTAGCATTTAACTGTATTTTTTTTCTTTTTTAAAAATCATTTTGAAAGAACACTGAGCACAGTTTTATAAGTCTTTTAAATTTGTAACATGAATTTTCACGTTTTTAAGGTTTGGGGAGCTGTTTTATTTGAGGTCTGTTCCCTAGTTATTCTTGCATATGGATGCAGGAAAATAAAAAAGTGTTAACATAGGTGGGACAATCCTTCAAATCAAATAGTTGTGAGTTTTCTAAAAGATTGAAATCTTTTAGAAATTTCAGAATCTTCCACTATATGGATGTCCCAAAAATTTATTTTTAAAACTGATGGTCATTTCAAGTTTTTCAAATCGTGGTTATACTCATAATTCTGCAACAAATGTTAGAGTGTGTCTCAGTTTTGAGTGTGTGTATCTCAAGGATCCCCATCAGAAGCTGCCAGATCAGGAAGCTGGTCTCTCAGGATGTCTCCTGCTTAGGTTTCTTCTAGCAGAGCATCAGAATAAGCGGCACTTCCAGGCTGAGGAGGAAGTGTTACTTGCCAATTTGCCGCCATAGCATGATATTTGTCTAAATGATGTCAAGGAATAAGAAATTTTTCTTAATATGAATACACTTTCTGGTAGAAAATTTGATCCTTTGAAGAGAGCTGGAGTTCCATGCAGCTACTTATGCTAACAGAAGGAGCAGCTGCTACGTAGTCGTGGCCGAGTGGTTAAGGCGATGGACTAGAAATCCATTGGGGTTTCCCCGCGCAGGTTCGAATCCTACCGACTACGGCACCTTTCCCTATTGAGACAGCCAGTTGGGGAAGAATGCTGTTGCCTTACAGAGAGAAACTGGATTGTTCTCCAACCTGGCTCTTTATGGTTGCCGCTGAAAGGCTCCACGAAGCAACCGGATTATGCCCCAAACAGTGTGGGGTCTTCTTATTACTATTGTTATCTTTAGGTAATTACTACTATTATTTTTAAGTAATTCTCCCTAGAAGAGCCAAGGCTTTGGTGACGCCTTCCTGCTTCCTGCAATCAAAACCTTGCTTACAAAACAGATTTTCCTAAAGAAAAAACTTGATAGGAGCATTTCCCTGTCCAAAGAATCGCACCCTTATCAGGGCTCTTCTCTAATCATGTACGTCTTTGTTCACGTACAAAAGGAAACTCCACGAAATCTTGGATCAAATACAAATGAAAGTCAAGACTCATAGCTAGGTCACCAAGTCGCGAATCCAAACTGGGTATTAATAAGCAAACTACTTACACAACTAAAGAAATTAAATAAAGCCATTTCCTTTGTGATCCAGCCAGATAGGGACGACAACATTACACCTGGCTGGCTTTTACTGGGGCCCCAAAGCAGTTATGGGTATGACTGTGGATGGATCTGCAAGTTGTATTTTTTTCTTATTCTTAACTTACTGGGTCCCCAGACATTCTCCACTGGGCAGCGATCTTCCAGGTAGGCGGTAGGTCATATCTGGTGAGGCTGAAATCAAAAGAAGAAAAACAGGGATTTGAATCATAGATGCTCAGATTAAAAGTGTGCATCTCTGGAGCCCTGTGGATGAAAGGCTCTTGGTGCTGCAGCCAGGAGTCAGTGCTGTGCCTCTGAGGTGGGAGAGCCAACTTCAGGACACTGGTCCACAAGAGACCTCCCAGCTGCACATAATATCAAACAGCAAAAATCTCCGAGAGATCTCCATCTCAACGCCAGCACCCAGCTTCACTCAACGACCAGCAAGCTACAGTGCTGGACATCCTATGCCAAACAACTAGCAAGACAGGAACACAACCCCACCCATTAGCAGAGAGGCTGCCCAAAATCATAATAAGTCTACAGACACCCCAAAACACACCACCAGACGTGGACCTGCCCACCAGAAAGACAAGATCCAGCCTCATACACCAGAACACAGGCACTAGTACCCTCCACCAGGAAGCCTACACAACCCACTGAACCAACCTTAGCCACTGGGGACAGACACAAAAAACAACAGGAACTACGAACCTTCAGCCTGCAAAAAAGGAGACCCCAAAAACAGTAAGATAAGCAAAATGAAAAGACAGAAAAACACACAGCAGATGAAGGAGCAAGATAAAAACCCACCAGACCTAACAAATGAAGAGGAAATAGGCAGTCTACCTGAAAAAGAATTCAGAATAATGATAGTAAGGTTGATCCGAAATCTTGGAGATAGAATGGACAATAGAATGGACAAATTGCAAGAATCAGTTAACAAGGACCTAGAAGAACTAAAGATGAAACAAGCAACGATGAACAACACAATAAATGAAATTAAAAGTACTCTAGATGGGATCAATAGCAGAATAACTGAGGCAGAAGAACGGATAAGTGACCTGGAAGATAAAATAGTGGAAATAACTACTGCAGAGCAGAATAAAGAAAAAAGAATGAAAAGAACTGAGGACAGTCTCAGAGACCTCTGGGACAACATTAAACGCACCAACATTCGAATTATAGGGGTTCCAGAAGAAGAAGAGAAAAAGAAAGGGACTGAGAAAATATTTGAAGAGATTATAGTTGAAAACTTCCCTAATATGGGAAAGGAAATAGTTAATCAAGTCCAGGAAGCACAGAGAGTCCCATACAGGATAAATCCAAGGAGAAATACGCCAAGACACATATTAATCAAACTGTCAAAAATTAAATACAAAGAAAACATATTAAAAGCAGCAAGGGAAAAACAACAAATAACACACAAGGGAATCCCCATAAGGTTAACAGCTGATCTTTCAGCAGAAACTCTGCAAGCCAGAAGGGAGTGGCAGGACATATTGAAAGTGTTGAAGGAGAAAAACCTGCAACCAAGATTACTCTACCCAGCAAGGATCTCATTCAGATTTGATGGAGAAATTAAAACCTTTACAGACAAGCAAAAGCTGAGAGAGTTCAGCACCACCAAACCAGCTCTACAACAACTGCTAAAGGAACTTCTCTAGGCAAGAAACACAAAAGAAGGAAAGGACCTACAATAACGAACCCAAAACAATTAAGAAAATGGGAATAGGAACACACATATCGATAATTACCTTAAATGTAAATGGACTAAATGCTCCCACCAAAAGACACAGATTGGCTGAATGGATACAAAAACAAGACCCATGTATTTGCTGTCTACAAGAGACCCACTTCAGACCTAGAGACACATACAGACTGAAAGTAAGGGGATGGAAAAAGGTATTTCATGCAAATGGAAACCAAAAGAAAGCTGGAGTAGCAATTCTCATATCAGACAAAATAGACTTTAAAACAAAGACTATTAGAAGAGACAAAGAAGGACACTACATAATGATCAAGGGATCGATCCAAGAGGAAGATATAACAATTGTAAATATTTATGCACCCAACATAGGTGCACCTCAATACATAAGGCAAATACTAACAGCCATAAAAGGGGAAATCAACAGTAACACATTCATAGTAGGGGACTTTAACACCCCACTTTCACCAATGGACAGATCATCCAAAATGAAAATAAATAAGGAAACACAAGCTTTAAATGATACATTAAACGAGATGGAGTTAATTGATATTTATAGGACATTCCATCCAAAAACAACAGAATACACATTTTTCTCAAGTGCCCATGGAACATTCTCCAGGATAGATCATATCTTGGGTCACAAATCAAGCCTTGGTAAATTTAAGAAAATTGAAATTGTATCAAGTATCTTTTCTGACCACAACGCCATGAGACTAGATATCAATTACAGGAAAAGATCTGTAAAAAATACAAACACATGGAGGCTAAACAATACACTACTTAATAATGAAGTGATCACTGAAGAAATCAAAGAGGAAATCAAAAAATACCTAGAAACAAATGACAATGGAGACACAACGACCCAAAACCTGTGGGATGCAGCAAAAGCAGTTCTAAGGGGGAAGTTTATAGCAATACAAGCCCACCTTAAGAAGCAGGAAACATCTCGAATAAACAACCTAACCTTGCACCTCAAGCAATTAGAGAAAGAAGAACAAAAAAACCCCAAAGCTAGCAGAAGGAAAGAAATCATAAAAATCAGATCAGAAATAAATGAAAAAGAAATGAAGGAAACAATAGCAAAGATCAATAAAACTAAAAGCTGGTTCTTTGAGAAGATAAACAAAATTGATAAACCACTAGCCAGACTGATCAAGAAAAAAAGGGAGAAGACTCAAATCAATAGAATTAGAAATGAAAAAGGAGAGGTAACAACTGACACTGCAGAAATAAAAGAGATCATGAGAGATTACTACAAGCAACTCTATGCCAATAAAATGGACAATCTGGAAGAAATGGACAAATTCTTAGAAATGCACAACCTGCCAAGACTGAATCAGGAAGAAATAGAAAATATGAACAGACCAATCACAAGCACTGAAATTGAAACTGTGATTAAAAATCTTCCAACAAACAAAAGCCCAGGACCAGATGGCTTCACAGGTGAATTCTATCAAACATTTAGAGAAGAGCTAACACCTATCCTTCTCAAACTCTTCCAAAATATAGCAGAGGGAGGAACACTCCCAAACTCCTTCTACGAGGCCACCATCACCTTGATACCAAAACCAGACAAGGATGTCACAAAGAAAGAAAACTACAGGCCAATATCACTGATGAACATAGATGCAAAAATCCTCAACAAAATACTAGTAAACAGAATCCAACAGCACATTAAAAGCATCATACACCATGATCAAGTGGGGTTTATTCCAGGAATGCAAGGATTCTTCAATATATGCAAATCAATCAACATCATACACCATATTAACAAACTGAAGGAGAAAAACCATATGATCATCTCAATAGATGCAGAGAAAGCTTTTGACAAAATTCAACACCCATTTATGATAAAAACCCTGCAGAAAGTAGGCATAGAGGGAACTTTCCTCAACATAATAAAGGCCATATATGACAAGCCCACAGCAAACATCATCCTCAATGGTGAAAAACTGAAAGCATCTCCACTAAGATCAGGAACAAGACAAGGTTGCCCACTCTCACCACTCTTATTCAACATAGTTTTGGAAGTTTTAGCCACAGCAATCAGAGAAGAAAAGGAAATAAAAGGAATCCAAATCGGAAAAGAAGAAGTAAAGCTGTCACTGTTTGCAGATGACATGATCCTATACATAGAGAACCCTAAAGATGCTACCAGAAAACTACTAGAGATAATCAATGAATTTGGTAAAGTGGCAGGATACAAAATTAATGCACAGAAATCTCTGGCATTCCTATATACTAATGATGAAAAATCTGAAAGTGAAATCAAGAAAACACTCCCATTTACCATTGCAACAAAAAGAATAAAATATCTAGGAATAAACCTACCTAAGGAGACAAAAGATCTGTATGCAGAAAATTATAAGACACTGATGAAAGAAATTAAAGATGATACAAATAGATGGAGAGATATACCATGTTCTTGGATTGGAAGAATCAACATTGTGAAAATGACTCTACTACCCAAAGCAATCTATAGATTCAATGCAATCCCTATCAAGCTACCACTGGCATTTTTCACAGAACTAGAACAAAAAATTTCACAATTTGTATGGAAACACAAAAGACCCCGAATAGCCAAAGCAATCTTGAGAACGAAAGAAGGAACTGGAGGAATCAGGCTCCCAGACTTCAGACTATACTACAAAGCTACAGTTATCAAGACGGTATGGTACTGGCACAAAAACAGAAAGATAGATCAATGGAACAGGATAGAAAGCCCAGAGATAAACCCACACACATATGGTCACCTTATCTTTGACAAAGGAGGCAGAAATGTACAGTGGAGAAAGGACAGCCTATTCAATAAGTGGTGCTGGGAAAACTGGACAGCTACATGTAAAAGTATGAGATTAGATCACTCCCTAACACCATACAGAAAAATAAGCTCAAAATGGATTAAAGACCTAAATGTAAGGCCAGAAATTATCAAACTCTTAGAGGAAAACATAGGCAGAACACTCTATGACATAAATCACAGCAAGGTCCTTTTTGACCCACCTCCTAGAGAAATGGAAATAAAAACAAAAGTAAACAAATGGGACCTAATGAAACTTCAAAGCTTTTGCGCAGCAAAGGAAACCATAAAGAAGACCAAAAGACAACCCTCAGAATGGGAGAAAATATTTGCAAATGAAGCAACGGACAAAGGATTAATCTCCAAAATTTATAAGCAGCTCATGCAGCTTAATAACAAAAAAACAAACAAGCCAATCCAAAAATGGGCAGAAGACCTAAATAGACATTTCTCCAAAGAAGATATACAGAGTGCCAACAAACACATGAAAGAATGCTCAACATCACTAATCATTAGAGAAATGCAAATCAAAACTACAATGAGATATCATCTTACACCAGTCAGAATGGCCATCATCAAAAAATCTAGAAACAATAAATGCTGGAGAGGGTGTGGAGAAAAGGGAACCCTCTTACACTGTTGGTGGGAATGTAAATTGATACAGCCACTGTGGAGAACAGTATGGAGGTTCCTTAAAAAGCTACAAATAGAACTACCATATGACCCAGCAATCCCACTACTGGGCATATACCCTGAGAAAACCATAATTCAAAAAGAGTCATGTACCAAAATGTTCATTGCAGCTCTATTTACAATAGCCCAGAGATGGAAACAACCTAAGTGTCCAACATCGGATGAATGGATAAAGAAGATGTGGCACATATATACAATGGAATATTACTCAGCCATAAAAAGAGACGAAATTGAGCTATTTGTAATGAGGTGGATAGACCTAGAGTCTGTCATACAGAGTGAAGTAAGTCAGAAAGAGAGAGACAAATACCGTATGCTAACACATATATATGGAATTTAAAAAAAAAATGTCATGAAAAACCTAGGGGTGAAACAGGAATAAAGACACGGACTTACTAGAGAATGGACTTGAGGCTATGGGGAGGGGGAAGGGTAAACGGTGACAAAGCGATAAAGAGGCATGGACATATATACACTACCAAAAGTAAGGTAGTTAGCTAGTGGGAAGCAGCCGCATAGCACAGGGAGATCAGCTCAGTGCTTTGTGACCGCCTGGAGGGGTGGGATAGGGAGGGTGGGAGGGAGGGAGACGCAAGCGGGAAGAGATATGGGAATGTATGTGTATATATAACTGATTCATTTTGTTGTGAAGCTGAAACTAACATACCATTGTAAAGCAATTATACTCCAATAAAGATGTTAAAAAAAAAAATTGACAAAAAAAAAAAAAAAAAAAGTGTGCGTCTCTATCAACTCAGTGGTCCATAATCTGAGGGAATATATGGGTCTTTCCGAAGCCTTGGTAATTCCTAATTCCACCCCAGGCCTTGGGGATCGGGGGGTCGGTGGCAGCTGAGCGGGTCATTGTTGATCTCTGCATTATTGACGATAAATACACGAAAGTGCAGGGTAAAAGTAGATCAAAGTCGGGCTGAGTACTTAGGGTAAGATTGATTCAGGGAGTTTATTCCTGGGATCAATGATTGCACGTGTATGAAGGGGGTGTGTTTTATCTCCGTGTAGTCAGGAGAAAAGCCCCAGGCCCGAATTATACAAAAATGTGCGGAGGGAAACCAGCTTCTATTTGAGGAAGAAGCAACACCCAGCTGATGAAGAGGACTGAAGCATAATGTATTTGCTTGATGCCTTTTAGGTATGTGGCAGGAGGTCAGGAAGTCCTAAGCTCAAGGGTCAAGTTCCCTCCTGGTCCCTTACCTGAAACCAAACAAACGGGAGGCTGAAATTATTTTTGTTTCAGTTGGTGAAGACCGTCTCCCTCAAACTCCACATCGCCGCAGTCCTGTACTTCTGGTCTCCTTTCTCGTCATCTTCCATTCTTTTTCCTCTTCTCTCCGCTCCTCTCCCTCTTCTCCCGCCATTACCCAGCATTTCCCAACTGGACAATTTTGCCTCCGTGTCCCTTCCTCTAGGACAAGGTGGAATCACATTAATCCACCTCTGCCTCCACCCAACACATGGAGATTCCCCATCATTCCAGGTCTTTGTCTAATGCTTTCCTTCCACAGTTTATCTTGACTTCATCCCATTCAAAGACCACAACACCAGCAGTGGAGGAAATGTGTGTGGCCGTGGTCATGGTAAGGCTTCTCTGGTTCAGCATATATTTTTTGAGCACCTCTAAGTGAGAGCCAAGCAAGCATTGAGGGAGTAAGCAGTTGAGGTGGAAGACAAGTAAGATTGGGTAGCATTTGCCATCATTCTGTGGGCTTTGAAGATAGTTGGAGCAGAGAAAATGAGATACTCCTGCCCCAGGAAGATGAGAGGATGAGAATGGTTGTGAGATTGTCTCCGGTGGCTTTCTTTTGACTACCATTTCTGCTTTGTGGATGTTTCAGTAGGTGTAGGAATCAGGAAAAAAATCTCCGGACTTGAGAAAAACATGCAAATCTGGCGGAGAATGGTTTCGATCCACTGACCTCTGGGTTATGGGCCCAGCACGCTCCTGCTGCACCACTCTGCTCACTGCAAAAAGCTGAGAAATACTTTTCAATCTTGATTCTTACCCACTTTCCCAACACTTCAATGTCTTCTTTTCACTATTTTTCTTCATCCGCCTCCTCTACACTTTTCACTTTATTTCCTACCCTTACAGTCATGTCATTCTCAAAATATTAATACCACACCACCTCTAGTTTGAGATCTTCACAAATCTTCAACCCTTTCTTCAAGTGGATGCCAATCATTCCCCTTGGATTGGGAATTATGATAGCTAGGTAGGGAACAATGATGGCTACAATGTCAGATTTCCAGAACTAGAACCCAGCAAAGCCTTATAAAACCTTTCAAGAGTCAGGTTCTTCCTCAACCAAAGCCCTTGCCTCAGGATTTCTTCTTGGTCCTGGAACCGACTACCTTTCTTCTTTTCCCTCCTTCCAAGTACGCACTCCTATCTATCAGGCAAAAATGGACAATATCTCTGTTTCAGCTTTAGTTTCTCCCCTCCTCCTTTGTCTGCGCAGGTTTCACTTGCTCTGCTGCTCTCTATTATTGGAGACTCCAAAGTAAGCCTCCCTTTTTCCAAGTTCCCCCTTCTTGCGGGATTCAGGGCCAACTGCGATTCCTCCTCTCCATAACTCGATATGGAGTCCTCCACACTTCGCTCTCCACTTTCAAAGGTCTCCTCATATGGAAGATTCGTTTGAACGTGTTCTCATCGCTCGGAAACGGAGAGACTTGGGAATTAAGATAGAAGGCCCCAGCGACTCAACAGGTTGCCAAGGCCCCAAACTGGAAATGAAATCTCCCAAGGGTAGGGACAAGTCCCTTTTCTGAAATGCGGATTTTTCCGTGACCTCGGGACAAGTTTCCCCTGAGGCAAGCGTGGTTTGTAGCAGCAAGAAGTCAAACCTCAGAAGATGCTGACTGGTTTCCTCCTTGAGCTGTCCTTCATTCTTTTTGATTCTCTTCTGAATTCTGCAAGCTGCTCGCCTTCTCCAGTTGATTCTCAGAGTTTCTGTTCTTTTCCCTATTCTCTGCCACAGAAACTGCAGAGCCAGTGTTGACAGCCTAAGACAATTTTGCGGGGGGAGAAGGGGGCCCTCATTTCTACATCTGTATCGACTGCCAGTATTCTCCCGCCAGCATTAACAGAACACAGTAGCCACCTCCAAAGAGGTTCATTTGGCCTATGCAGCTGAGCATCAGTCATTTTCTAGGAAATGGAAAGTTTTGAGCCAAGACCTGAAAAAGGGTATGTGGGAAAGCTGTAAGATCATTATGGCCAGGGACTTTGACATTGCTAGAGTCAATTTTATAAAGCTGAGCCAAACTCCCTGCGCATGTTCCTAGTCACGCGCTGATTTGCCATCTGTATATTCCCATCAGTGCAATATCTCATGTGTTTTATCCATGTTCTAATTGGATTGTTAGGGTTTTTATTGTTGTTGTTTTAATCTGCTGAGTTTTGAGAATTCTTGTGCATTTTCTAGATATTGTCCTTTGTCAGATATGTGGTTTGCGAATATTTTCTCCCAATTTGTAGCTTGTTTTTTTCAACCTCTTAATAGTGTCTTTTGAAGAGTAAAAGTTTTTAATTTTGATGAGGTCCAATTTATCTGTTTTCCTTTTAAGGACTGGGCTTTTGTATCAAGTCTAAGGACTAAGATCCTGAAGATCTCCTATGTTATTCTCTAAAAGTTTTATAGTTTTACATTTAAGTTTTGATTTATTTTAAGTTTTGTATACGCAATGAGGTTTAGGTCAACGTGGGTTTTTGTTTTTACCTATGGATGTCCATTTGTTGAAAAGGCTATCCCTCCTCCAGTGAATTTTTTTTGTACTGTTGTCAAAAAATCAGTTGGGCATATTATGTACAGGTCAGAATATATGTTTAAGGGAGAGAAGAAACCAAGACCATCACTGAATATAAGTTTGCTACCATTCATTTAAAAATAAAGAGTGGATTGAACACTATACACACATATAACTCTGGAAGGTTATACAAAAATTCATTTCACTGTGGAGAAGCCACAGCACACAGATAGAAGATAGATTTTATTCATTGCATATAACCTCAAAATCATTAGAGCTTCATATCATGATTATTATGTTTGATTAGTGTAAATATTAAAATGCTTTTTTTTTTTTTTTTTTTCCGGTACGCGGGCCTCTCACTGTTGTGGCCTCTCCTGTTCCCGAGCACAGGCTCCGGACACGCAGGCTCAGCGGCCATGGCTCACAGGCCTAGTCGCTCCGCGGCATGTAGGGATCTTCCCAGACTGGGGCACGAGCCCGTGTCCCCTGCATCGGCAGGCGGACTCTCAACCACTGCGCCACCAGGGAAGCCCTAAAATTCTTAATAGGGAAGGAAAATAAACTTTATATCAGTTGATTACTGCTTTTTGGTAGATACAGTTTTCCAGTCACATGGGGGCAAAGAATTTTGCTGTCTTCAAATAGCATTTACTCCTGGCACTTTATTTACCCCATAAATGGGCTGGAGTTGTGTGAAGCAAGCCTGGAGTTGTAGATCAACCTCACTCAGACATGAAACTATGAGTGTGTTGAGACATATAAAGGATACAGTTATATATGAGAAAGGAAATCCCTGAAAAGGTAAAATTCCATGGAGAAGCAAGTAGGATTTTGATAGCAGGAAACACCAAGGTATCTCTGAAGCTAGGACTCTTCTTGGGAGGAAAGAAAATGTATTAGGATACAGGTCAAGCCTACTGGAAAATACAGTAATTATGACTTCTTTTTTCTGGCCAGCACGATGGAGCCCCATCATGGGTAAGTTAATTGCAGGATCATAAACTGGCAAGTTTAGTAACCACCTGCATCTTGGTTAGAATTCATGTTTTGTCTTTGGGCTAGCAACTCCAGGATTTGTCAAAATGTACAGCCTTAAGGAACTAATTCAGCTAACTACCACGTAGTCGGCAGGATTTGAACCTGCGCAGGGAGACCCCCATGGATTTCTAGTCCATCGCCTTAACCACTCGGCCACGACTACACGACAAAGTGTTTTCTTATAAAAGTAAACAGCTGTGCTGAAACTTAGGTCTCATAAAAGCAAATCACATACCGGAAAGACTGAATCATGTATCAGAAAGAGTATTTGCAGTCAGTGTTTCCTATTCTTTGTTGTCATTTGGGTGACTATCATGCTGTTGTAACCATATTGCCAAGTAACACTTTATCCTCAGAACTGGAAGGACTCCTTATTTGATGGATTGTTGGAATGAGATCAGCTTCTGCTCTGCCAGCCTCTGGTGGAGGTTCGTGAGATATCCCCCGCAAACTGGAACAAACTTTAACATTCACTTAAGAATTATATGTAACAGCAATGATTTTTAAAAAATAGAGCTTAAGTGCATACATATATTTTAACTCCGGAAGATTGTATGAGACCTGGTTTCAGTTTGCTACTGTGGATAGAAATTAAATAGCTGAGCACATAGACTGGAGAGAGATTTTAGTTTTCACTGTACATACTTCAAATAACTTGAGTTTTATTATCATTATTACTTATTTATATATTTTCCTTTTTCTGGTTTATATACCTACGAGTGGAATTGCTGGGTCACACGGTAAAGCTATGTTTAATTGTTCCAGGCACTACTAGACTGTTTTCCAACATGGACGCATGATTTTCCTTCCCACCAGCAGTGTATGATGGTTCTGAATTCTCCATTCTTTCCCAACACTTGCTATTATATGTCATTTTCATTCAAACCATCCTAGAAGGTGTGAAGTAGTATCTCATTGTGGTTTTAATTTGCATTTCCCAGATGACTAATTACAGCATTTTTTTCTCATGTGCTTATTGGCCATTTGTATATCTTTCTTGGAGAAATGTCTATTCATATTCTTTGCCCTTTTTTTTTTTACTTCTTTATTGGAGTATAATTGTTTTACAATGGTGTGCTAGTTTCTGCTTTATAACAAAGTGAATCAGTTATACATATACATATGTTCCCATCTCTCTTCCCTCTTGCATCTCCCTCCCTCCCACCCTCCCTATCCCACCCCTCTAGGTGGTCACAAAGCACTGAGCTGATCTCCCTGTGCTATGCAGCTGCTTCCCACTAGCTATCTATTTTACGTTTGGTAGTGTATATATGTCCATGCCACTCTCTCGCTTTGTCACAGCTTACTCTTCCCCCTCCCCATATCCTCAAGTCCATTCTCTAGTAGGTCTGTGTCTTTATTCCTGTCTTACCCCTAGGTTCTTCATGACATTTTTTTTTCTTAAATTCCATATATATGTGTTAGCATACGGTATTTGTCTTTCTCTTTCTGACTTACTTCACTCTGTATGACAGACTCTAGGTCCATCCACCTCATTACAAATAGCTCAATTTCGTTTCTTTTTATGGCTGAGTAATATCCCATTGTATATATGTGCCACATCTTCTTTATCCATTCATCCGATGATGGACACTTAGGTTGTTTCCATCTCTGGGCTATTGTAAATAGAGCTGCAATGAACATTTTGGTACATGACTCTTTTTGAATTATGGTTTTCTCAGGGTATATGCCCAGTAGTGGGATTGCTGGGTCATATGGTAGTTCTATTTGTAGTTTTTTAAGGAACCTCCATACTGTTCTCCATAGTGGCTGTACCAATTCACATTCCCACCAGCAGTGCAAGAGTGTTCCCTTTTCTCCACACCCTCTCCAGCATTTATTGTTTCTAGATTTTTTGATGATGGCCATTCTGACTGGTGTAAGATGATATCTCATTGTAGTTTTGATTTGCATTTCTCTAATGGTTAATGATGTTGAGCATTCTTTCATGTGTTTGTTGGCAGTCTGTATATCTTCTTTGGAGAAATGTCTATTTAGGTCTTCTGCCCATTTTTGGATTGGCTTGTTTGTTTTTTTGTTATTGAGCTGAATGAGCTGCTTATAAATTTTGGAGATTAATCCTTTGTCAGTTGCTTCATTTGCAAATATTTTCTCCCATTCTGAGGGTTGTTTTTTGGTCTTCTTTATGGTTTCCTTTGCTGTGCAAAAGCTTTGAAGTTTCATTAGGTCCCATTTGTTTATTTTTGTTTTTATTTCCATTTCTCTGGGAAGTGGGTCAAAAAGGATCTTGCTGTGATTTATGTCATAGAGTGTTCTGCCTATGTTTCCCTCTAAGAGTTTGGTAGTTTCTGGCCTTACATTTAGGTCTTTAATCCATTTTGAGCTTATTTTTCTGTATGGTGTTAGGGAGTGATCTAATCTCATACTTTTACATGTACCTGTCCAGTTTTCCCAGCACCACTTAATGAAGAGGCTGTCCTTTCTCCACTGTACATTCCTGCCTCCTTTGTCAGAGATAAGGTGACCATATGTGCCTGGGTTTATCTCTGGGCTTTCTATCCTGTTCCATTGATCTATATTTCTGTTTTTGTGCCAGTACCATACTGTCTTGATTACTGTAGCTTTGTAGTATAGTCTGAAGTCAGGGAGCCTGATTCCTCCAGCTCCGTTTTTCGTTCTCAAGATTGCTTTGGCTATTCGGGGTCTTTTGTGTTTCCATACAAATTGTGAAATTTTTTGTTCTAGTTCTGTGAAAAATGCCAGTGGTAGTTTGAGAGGGATTGCATTAAATCTGTAGATTGCTTTGGGTAGTAGAGTCATTTTCACAATGTTGATTCTTCCAATCCAAGAACATGGTATATCTCTCCATCTATTTGTATCATCTTTAATTTCTTTCATCAGTGTCTTAAAATTTTCTACATACAGGTCTTTTGGCTCCTTAGGTAGGTTTATTCCTAGATATTTTATTATTTTTGTTGCAATGGTAAATGGGAGTGTTTTATTGAGTTCACTTTGAGATTTTTCATCATTAGTATATAGGAATGCCAGAGATTTCTGTGCATTAATTTTGTATCCTGCTACTTTACCAAATTCATTGATTAGCTCTAGTAGTTTTCTGGTAGCATCTTTTGGATTCTCTATGTAGAGTATCATGTCATCTGCAAACAGTGACAGCTTTACTTCTTCTTTTCCGATTTGGATTCCTTTTATTTTCTTTTCTTCTCTGATTGCTGTGGCTAAAACTTCCAAAACTATGTTGAATAAGAGTGGTGAGAGTGGGCAACCTTGTCTTGTTCCTGATCTTAGTGGAAATGCCTTCAGTTTTTCACCATTGAGGACGATGCTGGCTGTGGGTTTGTCATATATGGCTTTTATTATGTTGAGGAAAGTTCCCTCTATGCATACTTTCTGCAGGGTTTTTATCATAAATGGGTGTTGAATATTGTCGAAAGCTTCCTCTGCATCTGTTGAGATGATCATATGGTTTTTCTCCTTCAGTTTGTTAATATGGTGTATGATGTTGATTGATTTGCATATATTGAAGAATCCTTGCATTCCTGGAATAAACCCCACTTGATCATGGTGTATGATCCTTTTAATGTGCTGTTGGATTCTGTTTACTAGTATTTTGTTGAGGATTTTTGCATCTATGTTCATCAGTGATATTGGCCTGTAGTTTTCTTTCTTTGTGACATCCTTGTCTGGTTTTGGCATCAGGGTGATGGTGGCCTCGTAGAATGAGTTTGGGAGTGTTCCTCCCTCTGCTATATTTTGGAAGAGTTTGAGAAGGATAGGTGTTAGCTCTTCTCTAAATGTTTGATAGAATTCACCTGTGAAGCCATCTGGTCCTGGGCTTTTCTTTGTTGGAAGATTTTTAATCACAGTTTCAATTTCAATGCTTGTGATTGGTCTGTTCATATTTTCTATTTCTTCCTGATTCAGTCTTGGCAGGTTGTGCTTTTCTAAGAATTTGTCCATTTCTTCCAGGTTGTCCATTTTATTGGCATAGAGTTGCTTGTAGTAATCTCTCATGATCTTTTGTATTTCTGCAGTGTCAGTTTTTACTTCTCCTTTTTCATTTCTAATTCTATTGATTTGAGTCTTCTCCCTTTTTTTCTTGATGAGTCTGGCTAATGGTTTATCAATTTTGTTTATCTTCTCAAAGAACCAGCTTTTAGTTTTATTGATCTTTGCTATCGTTTCCTTCATTTCTTTTTCATTTATTTCTTATCTGATCTTTATGATGTCTTTCCTTCTGCTAATTTTGGGGTTTTTTTTGTTCTTCTTTCTCTAATTGCTTTAGGTGCAAGGTTAGGTTGTTTATTCGAGGTGTTTCCTCTTTCTTAAGGTAGGATTGTTTTGCTATAAACTTCCTTCTTAGAACTGCTTTTGCTGCATCCTGTAGGTTTTGGGTCGTCGTGTCTCCATTGTCATTTGTTTCTAGGTATTTTTTGATTTCCTCAGTGATCACTTCGTTATTAAGTAGTGTATTGTTTAGCCTCCATGTGTTTGTATTTTTTACAGATCTTTTCCTGTAATTGATATCTAGTCTCATAGCATTGTGGTCAGAAAAGATACTTGATAGAATTTCAATTTTCTTAAATTTACCAAGGCTTGATTTGTGACCCACGATATGATCTATCCTGGAGAATGTTCCATGAGCACTTGAGAAAAATGTGTATTCTGCTGTTTTTGGATGGAGTGTCCTATAAATATCAATTAAGTCCATCTCGTTTAATGTATCATTTAAAGCTTGAGTTTCCTTATTTATTTTCATTTTGGATGATCTGTCCATTGGTGAAAGTGGGGTGTTAAAGTCCCCTACTATGAATGTGTTACTGTCGATTTCCCCTTTTATGGCTGTTAGTATTTGCCTTATATATTGAGGTGCTCCTATGTTGGGTCTATAAATATTTACAATTGTTATATCTCCTTCTAGAATCGATCCATTGATCATTATGTAGTGTCCTTCTTTGTCTCTTGTAATAGTCTTTATTTTAAAGTCTATTTTGTCTGATATGAGAATTGCTACTCCAGCTTTCTTTTGGTTTCCATTTGCATGGAATATCTTTTTCCATCCCCTCACTTTCAGTCTGTATGTGTCTCTAGGTCTGAAATGGGTCTATTGTAGACAGCATATATATGGGCCTTGTTTTTGTATCCATTCAACCAGTCTGTGTCTTTTGGTGGGAGCATTTAGTCCATTTACATTTAAGGTGATTATCGATATGTATGTTCCTATTCCCATTTTCTTAATTGTTTTGGGTTTGTTATTGTAGGTCTTTTCCTTCTCTTGTGTTTCTTGCCTAGAGAAGGTCCTTTAGCATTTGTTGTAAAGCTGGTTTGGTGGTGCTGAACTCTCTCAGGTTTTGCTTGTCTGTAAAGGTTTTAATTTCTCCATCAAATCTGAATGAGATCCTTGCTGGGTAGAGTAATTTTGGTTGTAGGTTTTTCTCCTTCATCACTTTAAATATGTCCTGCCAGTCCCTCTGGCTTGCAGAGTTTCTGCTGAAAGATCAGCTGTTAACCTTATGGGGATTCCCTTGTGTGTTTGTTGTTTTTCCCTTGCTGCTTTTAATATGTTTTCTTTGTATTTAATTTTTGACAGTTTGATTAATATGTGTCTTGGCGTGTTTCTCCTTGGATTTATCCTGTATGGGACTCTCTGTTCTTCCTGGACTTGATTAACTATTTCCTTTCCCATATTAGGGAAGTTTTCAACTATAATCTCTTCAAATATTTTCTCAGTCTCTTTCTTTTTCTCTTTTTCTTCTGGAACCCCTATATCTTTGCCCATTTTTAAATGGGTTATTTGTCTTGAGTTGTAAGAGTCCTTTGTATAAGCTAGATGCAAGTCCCTTATCAGATATATGATTTGAAAATATTTTCTTCCATTCTTTGGGCTGTCTTTTCACTTTCCCGATTGTGTCTTTTGAAGCACAAAAGTTTGTAACTTTTAAGAAGTCTAATTTATCAATTATTTTTTGTTATTTGTGTTTTTGCTGTCATATCTAAGAATTCACTGCCAAATCTGAGGTTATGAAGATTTACTTCTATGTTTCCTTCTAAGAGTTTTATAATATTACCTCTTACATTATGTCTTTGATTCATTTTGAGTTAATTTATGTAAATTGTATGAGGTAAGGATCTAACTTAGTTCTTTTGCATGTAGTTACATAGTTTTCCCAGCACCATTTGTTGAAAAGACTATTCTTTCCCTACTGAATGGTCTTGGCACCCTTAAAAAAATCAGTTGACCATAGACATATGACTTTATTTCTGGACTCTCAGTTCTATCCCATTGATCTAGATGCTTATCCTTACACCATTATGACACTGTCTTGATTATCATTGCCTTGTAGTTAGTTTTGAAATTGAGAAGTACAAGTCCTCTTACGTTTTTCTTCTTTTCAAGATTGTTCTGGATATTTCAGGTCCCTTGAAATTCCATGTGAATTTTAAATCAAGTCATCAATTCCCACAAAAAGGTCAGTTGGGATTCTGAAGGGAATTGCATTGAATCTGTAGAATGATTTGGAGGAAAATTGCCATCTTAGCAATGTTAATTTAAGATCCAGTCTATGAACATGAGATATAGTCCTCTTTATTTAGATGTCCATTCATTTCAGCAATGTTTTGTAGTTTTCAGAGTATAAGTTTTGCACTTCCTTTGTTAAATTTATTCCTGAATATTTTATTCCTTTTGATGCTATTTTAAATGAATGTATTTATTTTTGACCCCTTTCTTTCCCTATGAAACATGATGAGGCTGTCTGAAGCCTCCTAGATACAGATATTAAGTGCTGAGAGAGATCAGGAATAAAATTGCTTAGTATGGCTTTTGTAGACAATGAACTCCTGACAACAGGGAAACAAAGCTGTGAAATAAACAGCTTCTTTAAACTCAAGATGGCTGGATTCAGAGACCAGAGTGCTAATCATTATTTCTGGGAACCACCTTAATGGTTAATTAACCACCTTAATTAAAAAGTCTCTTTCATATGGTTCATGATATGATAAAACCCCATTTCTGAATGGAATTAATCATATTGACGGGGGTGTAATAACACAAAGTTAACAAGGCAAAGAGCATGACCCCTGCCCTTGTGATTCAAGTCCATTAGGTGGAATACTCCATAGAGGGAAAATAAATATAGCCCACACAGGGACAGTTTGAAGAAACTGCCTAATACTGACAGCATGATGACAGAGATAAGGTGGAAAGCATAAATAAAATTGAAATTTGTAATTTTAGGTGAATGGGACTTGAAGGTGCTGAATAGAAGAGAGTACCAGTCCATGTCTTTTCTATGTACAAGAGGTAGCTTGTGAACTAGATTAAGATACTGCCTATTTGTTCTCAGGATCAATGTGATAGTGAAATGTAAAGAAAAAGAAAAACTTTGTCAATGCCCTTAGCAACATGGGTCAGGCAAGGCTTTGAAAATTATTTGCTTTAGATGGACGTGTGCCTGTTTTGGTCTGTGTACATTAGAAATATACAAAGGCAAGGCAGCGAGCATAGTGATTTTCAATAAAACTTTCTTCCCCAGTATAGTGGTAAGTGTGAATTTGTCACTGGGAAGACAGATATTGGGTTCATGTCAGATAAATCTATTACAAAAGTGAGAAGGAATTTGTTTGGAGCCCACATATCTTTTCATAGTCATTTTATGTATTTCCCCAAACAACAAAATAGAGCTAACAAATTCTTCTCATTCAGTGGTCATGAAGTTAGTAAGACAGAGACTCTTAAATTATTTTTTGGCTCAAAATCCTACAGTATGTAAAATAAAATTTGTTCTCCTTCTCACAGACAGATGGCCCTGACACAAAGCTAACAACTGTAGAAACCATACCAGGGATTCACAAATACTGTTTGAGAACACAGACACAAGGCTGAGAACCCTCTACATTGAAGAGTCTCCTTTATGTTACAAGACCTAATTTTAATAAGCTTAACCATTACTAAACTGTAATTAAGTACAAAGTTGCTGAAGAAATATCATCTTTGAAATATGGCTATGTGAGTCATTAACCTCAATTTTGTAAGTTAGGAGGCCAAAGTGCACCCATGCCTGAAGCTAAAATGCCAGTCAAACCAGTTCTTAGAGCGTCTCTCGCCTTTTTCAGAGGGATCATGGGTGTGGGTTTCTCACGGTACACATTTGGGACAGTAGAATTAAACATATGTAGGTCCTACACAGTGGAATGGAACCTTGTTCTTTTCCAACCAGAGGTTATTTCATTTACTTTTCAACCCCCACTCTAAGATCTCCACTGAGAAGAAGCCCTTGATTTGTGATATTCTCCCTTTCTTGTTGAAGAAGGTAGCATGCAAAAGGAGACAGATGCTAGACAACATTGGCTCTCTTAAGTCTTAATGATTATTCTGAATTCTGCATTTTTACTGAGTGTTTACTACAATTTCCATGTAGAGGTGCCACTTTCCTTTTCAAAGTCAAAGATAGCTCATACATAGCACTTAATTTAGGATGTTCTGTTGCTTCTGAAAGACTAACACGTGTAGCAAAGGAAATATAAAAGATTAATAACATATATAAGGAAAAATGATGGATTAATTGACCATCTACTTTATTGAGACTTTTAGATGGTGCCAAGAAAACAAAAGAGATGAAAGGATGCACTAAAGGAACATATTATTTAAAGAACACACACCAGTTCGATTCATAAATAGGGGTAGTTTCTACTACATTAGTTTACATCATTTAAAGTGATTTAATAACCGACTACCTGGGCTTGGAGGATTAAGATAAGACTTAAACAGTTCATTTCTTCAAAAATACACATGCTAGCAGGCAGAATGCATGATAAATATAGAAGTAGTTTCATATAAGACTTATAAATAAGAAATATGGAAGCACTAATATTACTGTTGCATTTTCTTAAACAATGTTATGGTAAAGACACCATAAGCAGCACAGAAGGAGGGGAATGAAGGATGAACTTGAGGACTTTTCAAAGTAGGAGACGTGGGGAGGCAATCTTTAAGAATGCACAGGATTTCAGGAGGTGAAGGACCTGAGAGTGACAACATTGGAGAAGCTAATAATCAATTTTACAGTTGAGGAACTCTACCTTGGCTTTAAGGACAGCAAATCAGCCAATCAGAGACAAATGATCCCCAAAACTGAAACAAATGAAAAGAAAAAAGACATGAGTGAAGGAGGCTCGTGGACTTCCCGGCCTCTGCCTTCCTAGAAATAGAATCTTCGGTGGGCTGACAGTGCCCACGGTACTGAAACAGGAGTTGTCCACCACACTGGGCCAGGTGCGGCCTTCCGCGCTGGAAGAGGAGCTGGGAACAGCACTCGCTGGGCTTCCGCAGACACTCCTGCAGGAGGTAAGGAAGAGCTCCCTGAAATAGCAAGTTTAGTTACTGGGTGTTACAGCAGCACGAGTCCCAAAAGCACGGAGAAGTGCATGCCAAGAAGACTTCTATCTTGGACTGTAGCCTATTGTTTGCAGTGTAGACCCTCCCTTGGTTTCAGTCTTCTACCAACTCAGTTCTATGCCCTCTACACACTCTAGATCTGTGATGTCCAATACTTTAGCCACTTGAGACATGTGACTATTGGGCACTTGGTCCTACTTGGGACGAGCTCTTACTGCAAAATACACACCACACTTTGAAGATTTTGTATGAAAAAAAAAACACGTGAAATATCACACTGTCAATTTTTAATATTGCTTATATGTTGAAATGATATTTTGGATATATTGGATTAAATAAAATACATCATTAAAATGAATTATGCTTGTCTCCTTTTACTTTTTAATATGACTACTAGAAAATTTTAAATTATGTCAGTGGCCCACATTTATTTCTATTGGAAATGTACTTCCTTACTTACATCCTCTGTTGCAGTTGCTGTAACTCTGGTTTTTGTTTCACTGTTCACCAGTGTGTTTCGGTTTTGGTTTTATTTTCCTTGTTTATAAGAAATTTCAGCGATTTAAAAGTAAAGAGAGAAGAACCCCTTCTAGAATCCTAAGCAGTATTTGGAAACCAGATCACAGGCTGATACTCCACAAAGCAAGATTCTGTGTAATGGCCAGTCCTGGCTCAGGATCTCTATTCCAGCCCCCAGAACCGAAGCTTCATTCTCCATGGGCTCCTACAGAAAGAAGTATCCAGAATGAGAGGAATTTCTGCTTATACTATCAATACTCTTCTCTAAGGTATCTTTTTGAACAAATTTTTATTTTTAAATTCTGTACATTGATGTCATGTGAGTCACTTTCCTCAGCTCTAAAGTTAAGAATTGTTTCCACAGAAGGGCCTTAACATTTCATTAGCTTTGACATTCCAGAA
Organism: Orcinus orca; assembly: GCF_937001465.1. NCBI lineage: Eukaryota > Metazoa > Chordata > Mammalia > Artiodactyla > Delphinidae > Orcinus > Orcinus orca. Next base: position 84,505,180 of record NC_064568.1, read on the forward strand.
TTCTATTAGTTTCTCAAAGCAACCCGTATGCTGAATGTGAGAGACAGCTTGATGAGAGATGATGAGTTTTGCAAAGAAAGAAGTTCATCCTCTGGAAGCCCAGGTCTTAGTAGACAAAACCAAGTCATGTTCATCAGGTGGGCACTGCTCAGCAAAGAGGACTTGTCACAGCTCAGCATCGCTGACCCATGTGACTTTGCAGCTCAACGCTTTTTATTGTACTTCATTCCTCTGAACAGACACATGAAAGAGGAAGGAATCTGGTATTTAATCAATGAATATGGAAAGCACTGTGTTTAAGAACAATTATTAGATGCATTCTTGGATGAGATGCACCAAAGTATGACAACTGCGCCAATCTCCACAAGAGAGGTGAGGACAAGTTCCATTAAACTGTCAGGGTAATGATAATCAAATTTTCCTAGGAATTCCTAGAAAGGCGCTCAGCTGTGGTTAACATTCCTTTAACACTTTAATACGTTAACCCAAACATGTTAATCATACAATGGGATTTTGCATCTGAATTCTGTGCCCAGAATGAGTCAAAACTTCACCTCATTTTAAGTCCCTCTCTCTTTACCACTGTCCTGGACCCCAGGACAAGTCAGTCTGGCATAATGTCGTCAACCTTTTTGTTGGGTTACCCAAAAAATGGCTTAATTAATATCTTTAGTTATGTAGTGGTTTGCCTATTAATACCCAGTTTGGATTCACAACCATAGCTATGAGTCTTGGCTTTCACTTGTATTTGATCCAAGATTTCGTGGAGTTTCCTTTTGTACGTGAACAAGGATGTACATGACTGCAGAAGAGCCCCAATAAGGGGAAAACGTTTCTGTCAAGTTTTTTCTTTAGAAAACGCTTCCTAGTAAGGAGTGTTTTGATTGCAGGAAGCAGCAAGGCATCACCAAAGCCTTGGCTCTTCTAGGGAAAATTACTTTAAAATAATAGTAGTAATTACTTAAAAATAATAATAGTTATAGAAAGACCCCACGCTGTTTGGGACGCAAACGGCGTGTTTCGTGGAGCCTTTCAGCGACAACCATAAAGAGCCAGGTTGGAGAACAATCCAGTTTCTCTCTGTAAGGCAACAGCATTCTTCCCCAACTGGCTATGCCTCAATAGGGAAAGGTGCCGTAGTCGGCAGGATTCGAACCTGCGCGGGGAAACCCCAATGGATTTCTAGTCCATCGCCTTAACCACTCGGCCACGACTACCTGACAACGAAGTGGGTTCATGGAAGTAGCTGTAGAGAACTTTGGCTCTCTTCAAAGTGTCACACTTTCTATCGGAAAATGTACTTGTATTAAGCAAAGTTTCTTACTCTTTGGCATCATTTAGACAAATATGCAGCTGTGGCAAGTAACGCCTCCTCCTCAGACTGGAATGACTCCTTATTCGGATGCTCTGACGGAAGGAGGCTAAGGCTTTTGATTTTGTTTATCTTTGTCTCCTTTGATGTGCAGAAGCTTTTTAATTTGATACTCCCACTTGCTTATTTTTGCCTTTGTTGCTTTTACTTGTGGTGTCAAATCCAAAAAATCATCACCAAGACCTATGTCAAGATTGAAATGAATTAAAGACTTGAATGAAGAATCTAAAACCATAAAACCATTGGAATGGGAGAAATATTTGCAAATCATATATCTGATATGGGATTAATATCCAAAATATATAAAGAACTCATACAACTGAAAGGCAAGAAAACAATCCAATTTTAAAATGGGTAGAAGGTCTGAATAGATCTTTGTCTTCCAAAGAAGACGTACATATGGCCAACAGGTACATGAAAAGATGCTCGATGTCATTAGTCATCAGACGAATGCAAATCAAAACCACAATGAGCTATCATCTCATACCTGTTAGGATGGCTATTATCGAGAAAACAAGAAATAACAAGTGTTGGCAAGGATGGGGAGAAAAGGGACATCTTGTGCACTGTTGATGGGAATGTAAGTTGGTGCAGCCACTATGCAAACTGTATGGAGGTTACACAAAAAATTAAAAATACAACTACCATATGATCCAGCAATTTCACTTCTGGATATTTATCTGAAGAAATGAAAACACTAACTTGAAAATTATATCTGCACCCCCATGTTCATTGAAGCACTGTTTACAACACAAGGTATAAAAACAACCTGTGTCCATCGACGGATGAAGGAATTAAAGAGGTTATAGTATATATATATATGTATATATACACACAAACACATACACACACATATATAATGAAATATTATTCAGCCATAAAAAAGAATAAGACCTTGCCATCTATGACAACATGGATGGACCTTGAGGGCATGATGCTAAGTGAAATAAGCCAGAGAGGAAAGACAAATACCAATCTAAAAAAAAAATAACAAGCTTATAGATACAGAGAACAGATGAGTGGTTGTCAGAGGTGAGGGCAGGGCCAGGGGAAGTGGGAGAAATGGAGGAAGGGGATCAAAAAGGTAAATAAATTTTTAAAAAATTAGGGATGCATGTACTACCATCAAACCTTTCTACAGAGGACAGGTACTAGAGAGCTTCCCAAGGACCCTGGCACTCCCTCCACCCATCTGTTTCTCAGGGGGTTTTGTGAGGAAAGTGTCCTTTGAGCCCTCTAGGGAGATAATAGAGGGAGGATGAGTGGGTGTCACATGTGATAAATCCATTGCAAGTTCCCTGCATCTTTTAGGATATTGGATATCTTTCTCTACCTTATACCGAAGAAGTCTTGGCTTCTTTATTTACTGTAGTTCCACTGATTTCAGGTTGCAGGCAACCTACCAAGCACACTGTTATAATAACTCCCAGCTATTCTAGCTAACACACTAAATTCAGAGTCTCCATTAAGTGTACCCATATCAATAAATTTGATCGAATTATACACTGTGTTTCTTTTTTCCTGACCTAGCACTCCCACACACATTACTCTGGTTTCTTTTGATGTGAATTAGCATGATCTTGCGATTCTTTCAGTATGTAAAATAGCAATATATACTGATTCCCTGAGTCCTGTAGGCAGAGAGGAGTGGTAGAGGTGGGTCTTGAGAAAAATCAATATCCTCATGCAAGGTAACTGCTTCAGGTGAGATCTTTACCTGTTTTTAAAGCAAGGATAGGCTAGTGTTTGGGGATAGAGGATGGGCTGCTTCTGCTGGGAAGAAAAATATTTTTAGGAAGGAAGCATCATTGTACTTGAATTTATCCAAAGAGACAAAAATGTCCCCTTTCCCCCATTCTGTCCTTTTCTTTCTTTCTTTTTCTTTCTTTCTTTCTTTCTTTCTTTCTTTCTTTCTTTCTCTTTCCTTTGTTCGAAGGAGGAGGAGAAGGAGGGGGAGGAGGAGGAGGGGGAGGGGAGGAGGGGGAGGGGGAGAAGGGGGAGGAGGAGAGAAAAGAAAAGGGGGAGAGAGAGCTTTAGTATTTGTGGAGTGTCTTCCTTAAGCAAGGTACTTACTATGGTAAAACATAGTAAAGAATGCCTTACCTTCTTTTACATATAAAGAGACTGAGGTACAGAGCAGTTATATATTTCAAAAATTACAGTTAGACATTCACAGAGTAAGAATTCAGTTCCAGAGTGTCTCCTTTTCCTGACCTACCATGCTGATTCCACTGTGCTAATAGAAGCAGGAAGTGGCTCTCTGAGGACCCCACTGCCTACAGCAATTGTTGACTTTGTTAGGTTGTTTCTCCATTTTTTGAGTTCAAGTTTTGGAGGTGAATTAGTAGATGTTTTATTATGGAGTCCTACATTTAAAAATAGTGTTGTGGACATCCTTATTAGGAACTGGTGCCAGCTGAGGTTCACTGTACCTATCAAATTTCCATGCCTTTATAAGTAAATGCACTCAGGGAAGGTGAGAAAACGTGTACCTATAACAAAGGGTTTGAGGCCCCAGGGATATACATCTACCAGGAAGCAGTCTCTGATAATAGCATCCACGCAGGGCTTTGCACAAATTGTATCATTGGTAGAAATGAAAATATGGCCTTTTCACAAACTCCTGAGGAGTTAAGATTTCAAATTACAATCAGGCAGTTGATGTCTTCATAAAATGCAGTATCAGTTAGGCTGAAGTATTAGCAACCACAATAACATAGCAAAGAAAGAAAAGGTGTCGACAGGTGGTTTTCCCCCTTTATTTTAGCAATTTGCTTTTCCAGATTGCTCAATAACATCTGTTGGTAATTGAAAATTCAGTTAAAAAAAAATAGACGCAATGAGAATAAAAATTCCAGCTATTAAGCATAGAGTGAAAATATCCTTAATGTGCTTTACATGCTGAAATACTATGAATCAGTTAAAGTGTGAATGGATATTCAAGGGCTTCAATAATTAATAATTTGAGAAAACTGTTAATTTTATCTATTTTTATGTAATATTAATAATTAACAAAAATTGAATTAATTAATATAAGGAAATTAATATAATGAAAGCGTTCTTTAGCTAATAACAGTAGAAAGGACATCATACACTTTTATTCCCAGCAAACGTTTATAAATATTTTCATTAGAATATAATGAGGAATAATAAGGATGTGATTGTATCTTAATTCTTTACTTCTAGAATATTTTAAAACAACTTTGAAAGCTATTTTCTGTTTTGGCTTTGAGTCTTTAAAGTTCTATTTGAAAATTCTTCCCATCTGGTTAAGATAATTTAAAAGCAGAATGTATACTTGGCCATTTTAAACTTTCACAAGGAAGAAAAACTCTAAAATTATGAATTATACCACGATAAATATTCATTTATTCACGTATATTAAAGTCTATAAAGTCTATTCACGTATATTAAAGTCTATAAAGTCCGTGAACCGCGGACTCCCAGCCAACCATCCCTAAAAGGAAAACTGGAAAGATAAGTAAATACGTTTAACTAATTAGAAAGTAAAAGCTCTTAGGTTCCACCGAGATTTGAACTCGGATCGCTGGATTCAGAGTCCAGAGTGCTAACCATTACACCATGGAACCCCGCAGCAACTGGCAGTGATAGCGCTCCTCCCTGATACGATATAGCTTCAGTTCTGCAATCAAGAAGCCCTCTGAAAAGCCGAACTTTTCATCCTTGTTTTCTCTATCTGCCTCCACAGCACAGGTCCCTTTTCTTGCGCGCACAGGACTCCTAGTGCAAAACCCAAGAGCAAATCGGTTTCTAGGGATAGATACGGTAGGTCCTTGCTTTTTAGCGCCCCTCTGCCTTTTCTGCAGCTCGCGGGGCGGCTCTCCGCTGGGCCGCAGTCAGCCAGGCTGCCCAGACGCAGAGGCCGGCGGCTCCAACACGGCATCCGCCGAGCCGCGCTCCCCGCTTGCGTTGCTGGAGCAACGGCGGGGCTCGCTGCCTCCCGAGTCTGTGTCCCGAGTTCTCTTCTTCGAACGCAAGGAACGCTCTTGGAAGTTTAATTTCGTGACATACAAACTGTGGATGACTTCATCTGACGTGGTGTGCCAACCAGTCCTGGCCCTGTGGGGCGTTGCCCCGAGGGGAGAAAGCGGGATGCTAAGAGATGGCTTCTGCTTCTCGGAAAGCTTCCACCTCGTGGAGACCAAAGGGTAAAGCACGATAAAAAAGCGTGAATGTTTTCAAAGCAGGGTTTTGTAACTTGGTTCTAGCTGAGAAAGCTGTGACCTGCCTCTTTTAAGGGCAGCAAATATGAGACTCTCCCAAACTCCTCAGCAGGAAACTTTTCCTGAGGTCAAGCAGGGGACGTGACTTGTCCAGGACGGTTCGTTGCCTCCGCAGCAGGGTAGGGAAACGGCAGGAGACGGAAGCCTCCAGATTGCCAACCCGAAGGGTTGAGGAGAAAAGCAAACGTCTTTACTAAGAGTAAAAAATCGTAGCTGTGCGGATTTGAACCTTCTGAGCAAGAACCCTGGAGACAAATCAGCATTCAGCCAAGACAACCTGTGTTGCATAAAGATGTCTGGTATGTGGAAGGAAATACTTCCAGCTTGTAGAGGCCGCACCGTAACTGCTTCTCTGCCTCATGTAACATCACCTGGCAACAGCAGTTGTGTCTCCTCCATGACTCCAGACCCTACCAGACAGGCCTGCTGCCAGAATGTGATTCCCCCCAACGCCCACCCCCGGGTTCCGATTTCCCTGCATTAGAGACACCCAGATTTAAGTCCTCAGGAGGTTTCTGCTTCCAGGTTATCCCCTCCCACCACCAAATATAATGCATTTCTGAAAAGGTATTTATTCTAACTTCATAAATGATTTAGTTTGGTCAGCTAGAGATTTCTAGAGTGGAAATCATTTTATCTTAGAATTTGGTGAGCATGACTCCTTTGTCTTTTAGGTATCATTGTGGTGATGAAGTTAAATGCCATTCTTAAATAGACGCTCCGATATATTCTTGGTCTTTTTCATTCATTGTGTGGAGCAATAAATAGGTGGATGTTTTAGGTTTGGGGATTTTTTTGCCTTTATAAGTAATTGTCACCCCTTTATTTTCTCTGTTGTCTTTTCCTGGAACTCTTTCAATGTTGTTGGACTTCCTAGAATGACCTTCTGTCCTCCCATTTTCCATCTTTCTTTCCTCTTCCTTTTTATGGGAAAACATTTCCAAATTTATCGTCCAACCCTTCTATTAAATTTTTTCCTATCATCACAGTTTTTAAAAATTTTCAAGAGTTCTTGTTCTCTTGATGCTCTTTCAAAAATAATAGCAACTATTATTGTCCCATAGGCGCAAAACGTTCTTTTAGTTCTGAAAAAATTAATAATACTTTTTTTTTCTTTCTGTTACTTACTGGTCTCTATTTCCATCACGTTCTCTTTCTTCCTTTTTTTTTGCTTCAGTGCATATCTTTCCTCAGATTTCTGGTGACCCTTAGCAGTCCAGTCTTATTTAAGAAGTAGACCCAGAAACCTAATTGGTACTATAAGCCTATATACCAATAGATGTACCCATTCTAGAATGATTGTATATGACAGACCACCGCAATCAGGTTACCTGATATGTTCATATCTGTGGTTCAGTTTTTCCATGACAGTTTTCTCAGAGACTAATCCTTTAATCTTCTAAGTGTTTAGGATCAGAGGTTATGTGAAGTTAGCTTTCCATGCTTTCTGAAACGAATACAGAAAAGGAGCTGCAGGTCTCCCAGAGAGACTTTCATTCAATCCCCCAGTATTCAGTATGGCTCTTCACCTCCACCTTCAGCTGTGCTTAGTCTCTGTAAGTCAAGAGCATCTTGGAGCATTTTTGCCCTAAAATGAAAGTCTTGTCTTTGACCTCTGTGAGAGAGGGGCAATCCAGAGTAATAAGCCTAAGGTTACACGTTTTTTTTTTCAGTTCCTATTAGCCTTTCCAAGGATCTGTAATATCCTTTACACGTGTTAATAACTTTATAATTTTTAGCTTTCCACCTTGCAGACAGTAAGGTTTCAGCTTTAGTCACTCTATGAATTCAATTACTATTTATCCAACGCCTTTCTACCTCCCAAAATGTTGTTGGTAATTGTAGTATTCACCTAAATTCATGTTCCATCTTCCATAGTACAGAGTTGTCTATGGAAATAAGCTACCCAGTCAGCATCTGTATCTACCAAGACAACTTACATCTCAGTGTGACTGTGTGATTAGTAATAATAAATGGATTATGAATGCAAAAGTAACATGTTTCCCTTTAGACTTTTAAGAAGCATGGACTTTCACAAGGCTTAGGAGATAGCAGATCCTTAAGGTGGAAGAAGCTGGGTCCCTGAATCAGCACAAGGGCAAAAATGTGTTCCCTTTTCTTTGCTGACTCAAAAATCTACAATGGACTCTTACACGAGTAAGGAATAAATCTCAACTGCCTCATGCTACTGCAATTTGGAAAGCAAACAATGCTTCTTACCATCTGTTATTTGCTCTCCTGCTCTTTTCATCACTGTGAGATTACACCTCTTTTAATTACATTTATTATTAACTTACAAGCATCATAAGAAAGCAAAGATAAAGTCCTGGGTTTCACCACCATAGCAAACAGTAGTCCCTTTGGAAAATGACCACTTGAGCTCAATGTTTGATTACGGAGTAATACGAAAGTCTTGTATCTAGAGACTACGTTTTTCTTGTTCCAGCAATAAAATCACTATTTCTGCTTCCTCACTTTTAAAACTTGAGTAATGATGTCTGCTTCACATCATAGAAAAACAAAGAGAAAAAAATAATAACCCTCAATCACACAACCCAGAAACTACACTAGCAACACTTTGGTTTATTTTCTCCCACCCCCCAAATTTTACATAATTGAGGTCATATAGCACATATATTTTTTATCCTACTCTTTTCATTTAACATTATATCTTGTGCTTCTCCCCTGAGCTATTCAAAACTTCTTACAGAATATTATTTTCAATGGCTTGGTAATATTCTTCCAGGTATATATATACTCCAAGTTATATAATCATCCCCCTCCCCATTATTGAAAATGTTTAATTATTTTATTGTTATAACTAAAAGTATCATAAATGTCTCTGCACATAAATGATTTCTTTTAGTTTGGATTACCTCCCTAGGAGAGTTTTGTTCAAAATGAGTTTACCATATGAAAGGGAGTAACCATTTGCATGAGCCTTGCTGGTGGAATTAAGAAGTGCTAAAGTGGCAAGAAGGATCTTGTTCCAAGCATAAGGAGAGGGGAACAGTGTTAGCGTCCTAGGGCTGTCTTAACAAATTACCACAAAGTGGGTGGCTTAAAACAGCAGTAATTTATTCTTTCACAGTTCCAGAGGCCAGAAATCCAAATTCAAGGTGTCTGCAAGTTTGGTTCCAGAGGGTCTGCAGGAGACTCTGTTTCATGGCTCTCTCCTAGCTTCTGGTGGTTGCTGGAAACCCTTGTAGCTCCTTGGTTTGCAGCTGCATCATTCCACTCTCTGCCTCCCTTTCACACAATCTCCTGTTTCTGTGTGCCTGTTTTTCTGTATGTCTCAAATCTCCCTCTCCTTATAAGGACGCTGTCATTGGATTCAGGGCCCACCCTAATCCAGTATGACCTCATCTTAACTTGATTGCACTGGCAAGGACTACTTTCAAATAAAGTCATATTCACAGGTATCTCGAATTAGGATTTCAACATATCTTATTGGGTGACACAACTCAACCCACTACAGGAACAACTGTCTCTTTGCCTGTCGTAAATGACAACATATATGGGAGAGCTCTACGTATGAAAGAGTTTGAGGGCCTCAGCCATGAAAGGCATTCTCCCGTTTGTAACTGAAAGTCTGTCTGAATCTACTTGACAGTGTTTTGGGCAAAGTACTTCAATTCTCAGAACTCAGAGCTATAGCCCTAAATTCCCCATTTAAAAAAAAAGGAAAAAAAAAAGGAAAAAAGAATCCACTTCTACAGTGTTTCACTGAATCAAGTCTCTAAACCCAGAAACAATCCTATTACTACAGCTAGATTTAGTCTGGCATTCACGACCTTGTGTGTTAAGAGAGACAGAGAATGTCCTCAGGCTGTTTCTCCCTCGTAAGGCTCCTGGGCTATGGGCTTTCCTCTCTGGGGAAGGCGAAAAGGAGTGAACTTTTCCTGAGGGGTTGGAGATCTTCCCAGCATCTTTTCCTTCAGTTCCTGGACCCTCTCCACCCCTCTCACCCCGCACCCGGCTCAAGTCCGGTTTCAAGTAGTTCTTTTAAGGCAGGGAAAGGTAAAAGCAGTTGAAAGCCATTGAAGATATTTCTGTTTTAGTGTTTAACGCTGAAAAGTAAACGCTACTGGCCCCACGATTTCGGATTTCCCCAGATTTCTTCCAGCCCGTTTCCAGTTCCATTGGCACTTGCAGGTCTGAGGCTACTAGGGCGACACTCAGTTCTAGGGCATAGAGAATTCGAATCCCTTTGTCTCAGAATGATTCTTTGAGTTCCATCTTCCTCCGCTGAATTTCAGTTTGCCGTGGATGACTTATTTCATCCAAGCGTGAGAAGCCCTGAATGGACATAGGAAATTCTTTGTTACCAGACCTAATAGTTATGTACCAAAATAGCTTTCACTATGTTTTGATTCACAGCGATTAAATAGCACGCTGCTCTCTATACCTTCAACACTGTTAACAAGAGATAGTCTTCAGCAGGTAGTCGTGGCCGAGTGGTTAAGGCGATGGACTTGAAATCCATTGGGGTTTCCCCGCGCAGGTTCAAATCCTGCCGACTACGGTTTTATCCGCACCTGACGAAGGCTCCTTTGTATAGTTTCCCGCCACTATCAACCGAAACTGCTCTGTAGTCTCCTTCACACTGTGTCATTCGTCACCTATCCCTTGGGTCAAATAACCTGTCCTCCTGAAACACTGACAGTTTGAGATGGAGGAGTAAGTCTACTACGGTGTCAGCATGATATCAAATCCTGAATCGAGGAAGGCCGTTCGTTTTTCCTTATTTACAGGTCATGCCAACTTGGATTCACTCAGCCTCCAAGTCAGATCCTTCCTCTCCTAGGGTGGAGGTGCTTTCACTGCTACTATCTGTTCTAGGGAACTCAAGATTTATAAAAACTGTATATATTCTAACAGCTACACTTTTTGAAGCCTTACTATGCCCCAGGCATTGAATTGGCATTACATGGATTATCTCACTTAATCACCAATAGAACCCTATCAGGTAGATAATATTAGCGCCATTTTAAAGATGAAGAAACTGAGAATTGACTCGCCCAACACTGCACAATAAAATGGTATTTGAACCATCGACTTAAAAAAAATTTATTTGAGTATAGTTGATTTACAGTGTTGTGTTACTTTCTGCTGTACAGCAAAGTGAATCAGTTATACATACATATACCTATATCCACCCTTTTTAAGATTCTTTTCCCATAGGGGTTAACAGAGTATTGAGTAGAGTTCCTTGTGCTAAATAGTAGGTCCTTATTAGGTATCTATTTTATATATAGTAGTGTGTATATGTCAATCCCAATCTCCCAATATATCCCTCCCCTCCTTTCCCCCTGGTAACCATAAGTTTTTTTCTACATCTATGACTCTGTTTCTATAGATTAAATAAGTTCACTTGTACCTTTTTTTAGATTCCACATATAAGTGATATCATTTGATATTTGTCTTTCTCTGTCTGACTTCCTTCACTTAGTATGATGATCTCTAGGTCCATCTATGTTGCTGCAAATGGTATTATTTCATTCTTTGTTATGGCTGAGTAATATTCCATTGTATATATGTACCACATCTTCTTTATCCATTCCTCTGTTGATGGACACTTAGGTTACTTCCATGTCTTGGCTATGGTAAACAGTGCTGCAATGAACATTGGGGTGCATGTTTCCTTTCGGATTATGGTTTCCTCTGATATATGCCCAGGAGTGGGATTGTTGGATCATATGGTAGTTCTACTTTTAGTTTTTTAAGGAACCTCCATACTGTTCTCCATAGTGGCTGTACCAATTTACATTCCCACCAACAGTGTAGGAGGGTTCCTTTTACTCCACACCCTCTCCAGCATTTATTGTTTGTAGACTTTTTGATGAAGGCCATTCTGACCGGTGTGAGGTGATACCTCATTGTAGTTTTGATTTGCATTTCTCTGATAATTAGTGATGTCGAGCATCTTCTCATGTGCTTTTTGGCCATCTGTATGTCTTCTTTGGAGAAATGTCTGTTTAGATCTTCTGCCCATTTTTTGATTGTGTTGTTTGGTTTTTTGTCGACTTACTTAAACATGGTTGTGAACATTTATCTGGGCTTTACAGTTGATTCAGGAAACAAAATATGAATTCAGAAACTCAGTACTTTGATTCCCATGCAGAAGAAAGTGGAAAGAAAAGGTCCAGGTAGGAGCAGAGAATAGGTGGAAAAACAAAAGGAAGGAGAAACAGGAGGGGGTAGTGAGGGAGAGAACGAGAAGGAGGAAGGCTAGGAGATGGACGGGATGGAACAGAAGAGAAGCCAGCAGGGTACCAAATACAGGAATGTCCTCACCCCTTCCGGACACTCTTATTCTGAGCTTCCTCGGTCACAGAAGCCCCTTGTTCTGACAGGCGTCTTTGCACCATCTCCACTCTTCAAAATCAGCCCCAGATGTCAAGGCATTTCTAAAATCCACCTCCTCTACAAAGTCACTTGGATTGTTTCCAATTTTGGCTATTATAAATAGTGTTGCCATGAATATTCTTATATATGTTTTTCAGTGAATACAAACAAGGATTTTTGCTGCGTGGAGACACTTATGGACGAAATTGCAGAGTCACGATTGCAGTCATTGTGTATGCTCAAGCTTTAGTATGTAATGCCAAAACAATTTTGCAAGTGATTGAACCAATTTATATTCCCATGTATGAGAGAGTCCAGTTGCTCCACATCGTTGGTAATGCTTGGTATTATCTGTCTTTTATTATTTTATTTTAACCCTTCTAGTAGGTAAATATATGTGATGGTTAATTTTATGTGTCAACCTGCTGGGCCACAGTGCCCAGATATGTGGTCAACCATTAATCCATGCTTCTGTGATGTTTCTCTGAGGGTGTTTTTGGATGAGAGTAACATTTAAATTAGTGGATTCTGAGTAAAGCAGATCGTCCTCCATAATATGGGTGGGCCTCATCCAATTGCAAAAATAAAATTAAAGACTGGTCTCCCTTGTAAGAGGGAAATCTGCCAACAGTCAGCCTTCAGACTTGAACTGCAGCATCAACTCTTCCTGGGTCACCGGCTTGCTGCTCACTCTGCAGATTTTGGACTTGCCAGCCTCCATAATCACATGAGCCAATTCCTCAGAATAAATCTCCTTCACACATCCTATTGGTTTTGTTTCTCTGGTAAACTCTAACAAATAGAATAGTGGACTCTAATTGTTTTACTTTTCACTTTTTCTGAGGATGAATGAAGATCACCCTTTTGTATGTTTATTGGTTATTTTGATATATCTTTTGTGAAGGACCTGTAGAACTCTTTTGCCCATTTTTCTAATGGATTGTCTATCCTTTCCATATTTGTTTTTCTTATTCACGTCTATCTGTGTTTATACATGTCAAGAGTTTAGCTAAGCTATTCCATAGTATTACTGCCTTAGCATCCAATTTGTTTGGCCAAGTGGTGTGCAGCGACCTTGAGCTGATACTAGCCTCGTCATGCAAGTGCATGCCCTAGATAGCGGCCTACAGAGTCTCAAACAAATGTAAGTTACTGATATTACCTCCCCAACAGCCCTTGTGATCAACTGTCATCCCTGCACAGGACCATTCCCTTGTGTACCCCTTAGATTAGACCCCTTTGGAATTTACCAAAAGAACTTACGCTCTCTTTTGGTTTGAATTGATCAATCCCGCCTTAGTCTGGGAACCCCAAAGAACTCCACCCATGGACCCTAATAAAAACATGTGCCTCAGGTCCTATTGCTCTGTCTTGTCTATACTCTGCCTTGACCTCCCCCATGTGGCCCCTTGAAGTATGCAGTGTACTACTTCCTCCAGGACCTGTGAATAATAAATTTCTCTATTTCAATTTCTCTGTAGTCTGCTGTTGAAACTTGACTGACTCACCATCTGGCATCCTGTGCTCTACTTAACAACTGTTAATTTAACAAAGTCATAACAATGCATCTATATCTGAATCTATATTCTAGACACAGTCTTCTGTTAGGCATATGTAATACAAATACCTTCTCTAAGATTTGTCTTGTACTTGCTTACTGGTGGACAGTAGTTTCCAATGCTGAAGTCTAATATATAAATATATCTTTTGTGGTGACTGCTCTTTGTGCTCTGTTTTACAAATTCTTGCATAGTCCAAAGTCATGAAGATATTATCCTAAGTTATCTTTCAGAAGCATTATTTCATGTTTAAATATACATTTCATCAGAGTTTTGTGTACGTCGTGATTCATTTATTTTCATAATATCCAATTGAGCCACCAATTTATTCAATTTCAATTTATTGAAAAGAACGGTCTCTCCCTAGTGCACTGCAGGGTGGCCTTTGTTTTAAATCAAGTGACTATATAAGTCGGTCTGTTTAGGATGCATTCTTCTGTTCCATCAGTTTATTTATCCATTCCTGAGTTCCCCGCCCCCCTTCAGAAAGCTTTAATTCGTAAAGTCTGATGTACAGTCACAAACACATTACTTGGAGCTTCGGATCTTGTTGAAAGCAGCAATGTTGACACTCCTCACATGCCCCTGGAACTTGGGAATCTCCTCTTCCAGCAAGTCTGTCATCACTTTTTGTCATCTTCCTCCACACCTTTTATATGCATCTAAGGGCACCAATTTCGAGTTGTCTAGGTCAGCCAGTTCAGCTGGATGG